>NC_044034.1:348688414-349329664 GCF_901765095.1 Microcaecilia unicolor
ATTCTTCTCTACCATGTATGTATGTACATGATATATATATATATACATACCATGATCTGCTCCATATATGTTATGTTCCATGTATGTTACCATGTATGTATGCACCTTAACGCAATACAATTTGTAATTCTATTACCCGGAAATGGCAACCGCCATTACGGCAAATGTAAGCCACATTGAGCCTGCAAATAGGTGGGAAAATGTGGGATACAAATGTCACAAATAAAATCCAGACGTCTCTCTTAGCTAAAGCACGAACAATACCTTAGCTTCTGAAGAGAAGTTTCTGCTACGGACAGGGTTAGCTTAACTACCAGGTAGACTAGGTGGTTGCCTAGGGTGGCACCTTCTAAAGGGCACCAGACAGCAGTCACAGTTAAAGCGAAACAACAGGTCTTGACAGCCACAAGAAACCATCTATTCTGTCTGAGCTGCTTACGTTTGCCTGTTTATGCAGCCCAGATCACAAGAGCCTAATATAATTAGAGTTTCTGCTCTGAGATGTTTATAATTTGAAATTTAGATGTTTAGGGGTCCTTTTACTACGGTGCACTGAAAAAAGGCTTGCGGTAGTGTAGGCGCGGGTTTTTGGGCGTGCGCTGATCCATTTTTCAGTGCACCTGTGAAAAAGGCCTTTTTACATTTTTGCCAAAAATGGACGTATGGCAAAATCAAAATTGGCGCGTGTACATTTTGAGTCTGACCACCAGCCACTGACCTAGCGGTAAAGACTCATGCGGTAACCAGGCGGTAATGACCTCAGCACGTCAAGTGCCACTTGGCCTGCACTGCTGTAGACCCGTGTATTGAAAGCACGCAGGTCCATTTTTCAGCGCACCTGCAAAAAAGGCCTTTGGGGGGGGGGGGGGCGAAAATGGACGTGTGGCAAAATAAAAATGAGTGCACATCCATTTTGGGTCTGAGGCCTTATCGCCACCCATTGGCTTTGCGGTAAGGTCTTGCGCGTTAACCGGGCGGTAATGGTCTACGCGCATACAATGCATAAGCTTCATTTGCATACACTGCCTCCATTATGTGCAAATCTCTCTCATGCATATTCAGTGTGGATATCCTGAAAACCTGACTGGCAAAGGATACTCCAGGACTGGCCTTGGGAAGCATTGTTATAGAATATTAGGGATGTGCTCCCAAATTGGACACCGGGAATTATATCTGGTTTCAGCAGGTGCAAGCAGGGGCATAGCCAGACTTCGGCGGGAGGGGGGTCCAGAGCCCGAGGTGAGGGGGCACATTTTAGCTCCCCTCCGGTGCCACCGCCCCCCTCCATTTTGACCCCCCGCCACCGTCGCCACCACCAACTTTGACCCCCCCTGCCGACGACCCTCTCGACCCCCCTCCCGCCACCAACCCTCCCCCGCCGCCGTTGCCTACATTTGCTGGCGGGGGACCCCAACCCCGCCAGCTGAGGTCCTCTTCTTCCGGCACAAGGCTTCGTTCTGTTTCTGTGAGTCTGATGTCCTGGGCTCTGGCTCTGGCCCCTTCCCACTGCGAGGTCTGGCTATGCCCCTGTTTTGAATCTGTTACTTTAGTCACCTTTCCCCTGCTAGCTGAAGCCTTGTCCAGTGCCAGTCTCCGGGTGCCGCCTCGTTGCCTGCCCTGCTCTTTCTTCCCCCTCACATCCTGCACGCTTCTTATAGTGAAATTGAGCAGTTTCACTAAAAGGAGCGTACAGGATGTGAGGGGGAAGAGAGAGCAAGGCAGGCAATGCGCCGGCTCTGGAGACCGGCGCTGGAGAAGACCAACTGGTGGGAGTTGGGGACCCCCACCAGCCAAGGTATTTCCTGCAGCAGTGGGTGGAGAGTGGCAGGGTGGCAGGGGGGAGTGGCAGGGTGGCGGAGGGGGCGGCTGGGAGGCAGACCAAAATTGCCTCCCCCACCTTGGGCTCTGGCCCCTTCCCACTGCGAGGTCTGGCTACGCCCCTGTTTTGAATCTGTTACTTTAGTCACCTCTTCCCAGAGACAGTCACATTTGGCTCTTCTTCAGTAATTAAGCCACTCATAAATGGACCGTAATATCTTAGTTTCATGAAATACCCAAAGGCATTAAATCAGAGGAGAGTAAAATATTAAATAAAAAGAGCACAATCAGTCTCAGACTTCCAAAGGAAATTAAGTTTTTAAATGCGTAATCCATTTAATTTCAATTTGTAGGCGCTTTTCTAAGTGATCACTTCTTAGGTCTCCAGGCACATTCTAATGCTGACGCCCTCAGCGTACTTAGAGTCAAGTCGTTATATAATTTATAGGGACAATTTGTTGCATATTATTTCTTCTTCCATAATCAGAGATCTGCTTTTTTATAAGAACGTAAGAATATAAACGTTGCCATACTGGCACACCCCGAAGGTCCTGTTCCCAACAGTGGTCAATCCAGGTACCTGGCAAGATCCAAAACAGTAGGATACATTTTATGCTGCTTATTCTAGAAATAAGCAGTGGATTTTCCCCAAGTTCATCTTAATAATAACTTATGGGCTTTTCTTTTAGGAAGTTAACCAAACCTTTTTTTAAACCCCGCTAAGCTAACGGTTTTTACCACATTCTCTGGCAATGCATTCCGGAGTTATTTTCTAAGTCTAGTAGTGTGTCCCATTTGTGTGGACACTGCAGTGCAGTGCTGATTTCCAGAATCTGTATGTTTGTGGTGCCATAGTAGAAAGAGTTAAAATGGCTGGCTCACTAGCAAAAGCATGGGAAGTAGTACATGGGGTACCACAGAGATCACCAATTTTTCTACACAGTTTTTCTAATATTGCACGGTCAAGCTCCCTTATATTTGGTAGAACTAATAGAATTTGTAACTTTACATGCTTGGAGAGTAACTAAACAATAGTTATTAGTTTTTCCAACCCAAAAGGGGTTAGACATAAGAGGTTAATTCTATAAATTGCGCCTAAAAAATCAATGCAGAAAAAAGGCTTAAGCACTATTCTATAAGCCGAGCCTAAAGTTAGGTGCGGTTTATAGAATAGCGCTTAAGTGCAGGGGTCACGCAAAACTTTAGATGTACCAATGAAAACATGGTGCAAATGCCCACACCTAAATTTATATGCGGAACCCCCTTATTCTATAATTGTGCGTGAAACTGGAATCCAGATCCCAGGGGCGTAGCTACTATGGGGCCACGGGGACCTGGGCCCCCGTAGATTTGGCCCTGGATCCCCCTGCCGATGACCCTCTCAACCCCTCCCTCCCGCCGCCAACCCGCCGTCGCCGTCTGCTACCTTTGCTGGCGGGGGACCCCAACCCCCTCCAGCCGAAGTCTTTTTCCTTCGTTTGGTTTCTGAGTCTGACGTCCTGCACGTACAACGTACAAGGCTTCGTTCTGTTTCTGTGAGTCTGACGTCCTGCACGTTGTACGTGCAGGACGTCAGATTCAGAAACCAAACGAAGGAAGAAGACTGCGGCTGGCGGGGGTTGGGGTCCCCCGCCAGCAAAGGTAGGCGATGGCGGGGGGGGGGGTTCGAGAGGGTCGTCAGCAGGGGGGGGTCAAAGTTGTTGTTGGTGGTGTCGGCAATGGTGGTGGTGGTGGGGGTTGGCAATGGCGGTGGGGGGGGGGGGGCTAAAATGTGCCCCCTCACCTCGGGCTCTGGACCCCCCTCCCGCCGAAGTCTGGCTACGCCCCTGCCACATCCACGCTCTGCCCTGAAATGCTCATAACCTTCCCATTTCTGCACCCCCTTTCTCAGGACACAAAAATTTAGGTGTGGCTCGTGTGCCTAAATTTTACACAAGTATATGCTAATTTACTTCAATTAGCGCCAATAATTGCTTGTTGAAAAGCTAATTATTAGTGCTAATTGGCTCATTTAATTAAATTGCGTGTGTCATTGCCCAATTACCACCAGGTTAGCGCCACACTAATAATTATGGAAAAAATTTCCATAGCGCCAGAAATGGACACGCGCATGAGTTGGAACTTCCGGCGGCCGCATTGGGTCCGTGTTAGTTCCGGGTTGCCATGTGGCAGTAAAAGGGCCCCTCAAAGAATAATTAAACTCTGGAACTCACTGCCGGAGGATGTAATAACAGCGGTTAGCAAATCTGGGTTTAAAGAAAAATGTTTGGACAAGTTCCTGGAGGAAAAGTGCACCGTTTGCAATTGAGGTAGACATGGGGAAGCCACCCCGGGATTGGTAGCATGGAATGGTGCTACTAATTGGGTTTCTGCCAGGTACTTGTGACCTGGATTGGCCTCTGTTGGAAGCAGGATACTGGGCTAGATGGACTATTGGTCTGGCCCAGCATGGCTATTCTTATGTTCAGTTTTGCTGGAGGAGTTAGGTTTAGGCAGAAAGGTGTGAGAGCATGAGTTAAAGAGCAGATGCATGTGCCTTTTATGTGGGTCTGCCTGTGAAAAGCATTGGGAATTCGATTTCCCACAGATTCTCCAGACCTCCAATATGCTTGCATTTCAGGCAGCCCTGCAAAAACGACAAAATGAGCAAGGAAACAGTCAAACTAGATACCATGCAAAGTTTGAATCTGTGCCTTCTAGCATGAAATCCTGCTTCCTTTCGGTGTATCTCAATGCAGGTAAGAAAGCGCTGTCTGCTGCTACAGTGTATAATAACTCTGCAATGCAGGTAATTTATTTCAGTGGAAATACCAGTTTTACCAAAGCCTTCCGATCAGTTTTAAACACTTAAATTCTCATCAGTACAAAGGGCAGAACCTCATAAAATGAAAAGGAAATGGAATGCAGATGTGTGTGTGTGAGTGTGTTTTTATTTCTGTTTTTTAATTTTCTTTTTTTTACAATATGTAGTTCAGGGTTCTCACACACATATAACTTAACCATCAAGCAGAGAAGGCGTTCACCTAGGGTGGAAGCTTTGGGGAGGGGGGGGGGGGGGGGGAGGGGCAGCAGCTCCAGTATAAGCAAAAGAATTGGTCTTGAAAAGCACACAAGCTCAAAGAACCATTAGTACATGGTTTTACCAGCAGAGAGGACAGACAATTTCCAAATAGTCCTTTTACCCAGGCAAGAGGCTTTTGAGAATTCTTCTTATTTTATATAGATGCAGGGCTTTTTTTGAGGGGGTACTTGGGGGTACTGAGTACCAGCACCTTTTCCATTGTCTGCTAAAGTTGACCCATGGTCTTCAAGTTTTAATGAAAGAGCTAATGCTCTACACACCAATTCTGCCTTGTCGTAGATTCTGTGACTGGTTGCAGGGGTTCTGGCTATTGTGGGGACGGTCCCTCAGCGATCACCCCCATCTCTGAAGGGTGGCATGGCATTTGAGTACCGGCACCTTTTTTGCTGGAAATAACGCACTGTATAGATGGATATATAGACATATACAGTACTCATACAGGGCCTACCTTAGGGGGCAGGGTGACTATCCATGGCTCCACCCCTGTAATAGCCACACCCTCACAGTAGCCACACCCCCGTCACCAGAAGTGCACCATATAAAGAGACAACATTGCAAAAATAACTCCAATCCTTAGAATACCAGCAGCACATCTCTTCTTGAGAAAACAGAACAAACAGGTTTTTATTAGCAGAATACCTCCCCTCAATCACATATACAGAAAACATGACCTTACAACACCAATATAGACTGGAAATAAAATCACAAGAAGAGTCACCTACTGCAGCTGGGATCCAAAGTAAATCTACCTGTATCCATGATAAAAAAAAGAAATATAGAAATAATGCAAGAAATAAATTGTTCTGCTTCCTTAGACCACCATCAGTTGTGGGGGGGGGGGGGGGGGGGGGGGGGGGGGGGGAAGAGTACTCAAATAAGGAGTTGAATAACGTATACTACAGCAAGTAAATGGCCTGGTCCGCAAATCCCCAGAATATTTATCTTACCCTTAGAACCTTTACACATACTATCTGGACAGTTTCTTATTTTCTATAAACTTTTTAAGCTGATCTGGCTCAAAGAATATATATTTATTCCCCATATATGTTATACAGCATTTACAAGGGTATGCTAACAAAAATGTAGCTCCCATAGATCTAACTTCTTCTCTATAAGCAAGAAAAGTTTTTCTTCGTTCCTGCGTAGATCTTATCACGTCAGGAAAGGTCCACCTCCCCGCTCCCCCCGTTTTCTATTTCTGTTGATGGCTCTCTCATTCTCCCTGTCTCCTCAACTCGAAACCTTGGGGTCATCTTTGACTCTTCTCTCTCCTTCTCTGCTCATATCCAGCAGATTGCCAAGACCTGTCGTTTCTTTCTTTACAACATCCGTAAAATCCGCCCCTTTCTTTCCGAGCACTCTACCAAAACCCTCATCCACACCCTTGTCACCTCTCGTTTAGACTACTGCAATCTGCTTCTTGCTGGCCTCCCACTTAGTCACCTCTCCCCTCTCCAGTCGGTTCAAAACTCTGCTGCCCGTCTCATCTTCCGCCAGGGTCGCTTTACTCATACTACCCCTCTCCTCAAGACCCTTCACTGGCTCCCTATCTGTTTTCGCATCCTGTTCAAACTTCTTCTACTAACCTATAAATGTACTCACTCTGCTGCTCCCCAGTATCTCTCCACACTCGTCCTTCCCTACACCCCTTCCCGTGCACTCCGCTCCATGGATAAATCCTTCTTATCTGTTCCCTTCTCCACTACTGCCAACTCCAGACTTCGCACCTTCTGTCTCGCTGCACCCTACGCCTGGAATAAACTTCCTGAGCCCCTACGTCTTGCCCCATCCTTGGCCACCTTTAAATCTAGACTGAAAGCCCACCTCTTTAACATTGCTTTTGACTCATAGCCACTTGTAACCACTCGCCTCCACCTACCCTCCTCTCTTCCTTCCCGTTCACATTAATTGATTTGATTTGCTTACTTTATTTATTTTTTGTCTATTAGATTGTAAGCTCTTTGAGCAGGGACTGTCTTTCTTCTATGTTTGTGCAGCGCTGCGTACACCTTGTAGCGCTATAGAAATGCTAAATAGTAGTAGTAGTAGTAGTAGTCCACATTTTTTGTCCACAGAATACTTTTTGTGAATTTTTAAAGTATAATTTCAATAGGGCATTCAAGTCTTGTTCAAAAACAAAGGATATCAATAGTGTCCTGTTAATAATTTTGGTTGTTACTATTTACTTAATGTAATCCCTGAAATTGTTGCTGTGTTGCAAACTTATAAGTTTATTTTGTAAACTGTAAGAAATCAATAAATTATAATTAAAAGAAAAAAAGACGTAAATCTACCTGACGGATCTGGGTCTGCCAGAAACAGACTGGTTTTAACTCCGTTGCATACAGTGATAGTAAAACTGCTACTACTACTACTTATCATTTCTATAGCGCTACTAGACGTACGCAGCGCTGTGCACTTGAATATGAAGAGACAGTCCCTGCTGCACAGAGCTTACAATCCAACCAGGGACTGTTTCAGATTGCTTCTGGTGACCTGGGGCTCTCTGGTAGCTCATATGCTTTACAGATTCAAACTCTAGGAGCAGCTACAGCTGAAAGGAAGAAAATTGTTTAGGGCTGCAGGGTCGCCTAGTCCAATTACAACCCATGAAACCTTCTAGAGGCACAACACCATTTCTAGCGTATCGAGTACAGATGGGTAAGTGCTATCTTAAAAAAAATTCCCATTTTAAGGATGTAGCCAATGTGAACCAAATTAGAGAAAGTGGAGAGGGTACCAGGGGGCTGCCTTATGGATCAATGCAGTAAGGGGTCCTTCTAATAAGCTGTGGGAAAAAGGGCCTGCAGTAGCGGCAGGGGCCGTTTTTCCTGCTCACCAGGGCCCTTTTTACCACAGCGGGTAAAAGCTCCCCCCCCCCAAAATGGCCATGCAGTAAGATAATCCTTACAGCGTGGCCATGCGGTGGGGAGCACCGCATGACCATTGAGGTGGCGGTAAGGGCTTCTGTGATAACCTAGCGGTAACCGGGGAGCGTGTGGCAATGCCGGATTACTGTTGGGTTAGCTCTGTACTAGAGAAAATGTTTTTTTTTTCCAGAACACTGGAACTGGTGCATGCTCCAGCCGGAACTACCGCTGGTGGCTGCGTTGGGCCGGTGGCACTTCCAATTTAGCGCGTGGTAAACCTGTAACATAACATAGTAGATGACGGCAGAAAAAGACCTGCACGGTCCATCCAGTCTGCCCAACAAGATAAACTCGTATGTGCTACTTTTTGTGTATACCTTACCTTGATTTGTACCTGTGCTCTTCAGGGCGCAGACCCTATAGGTCTACCCAGCACTATCCCCACCTCCCAACCATCAGCCCCGCCTCCCACCACCGGCTCTGGCACAGACCGTATAAGTCTGCCCAGCACTATCCCCGCCTCCCGCCACCGGCTCTGCCACCCAATCTCGGCTAAGCTCCTTAGGATCCATTCCTTCTGAACAGAATTCCTTTATGTTTATCCCACGCATGCTTGAATTCCGTTACCGTTTTCATTTCCACCACCTCCCGCGGGAGGGCATTCCAAGCATCCACTACTCTCTCCGTGAAAAAATACTTCCTGACATTTTTCTTGAGTCTGCCCCCCTTCAATCTCATTTCATGTCCTCTCGTTCTACCTCCTTCGCATCTCCGGCCTATTGCTGCTTTCTAAAAGACCCCCTAAAAGAATAAAAATGGTGTCGATCGGTGAAGACCCCTGGGACAATGAATTCAGAGTAGAACGAACCTCCTCCCCCCGGGGCTAAACAAAGGCTAGCTAGGGATAATTCATTGTTCTCCACCTCTTAGTCCAGCCCTTCACCAGGGGGCAGAATAGCTCTGCCAGGAAGGTGGTTGATTTTTAACCTGAAAGTCACAGGTTCAAGGCTGAGTGTGTTTGGCTGAAAGTCTTTGATCTCTAATTGGATGTGTGTCAGACTTTCTGGAAGGCAGGAATAAAGGTGCTGTTGTATATCAGTAGAAAAAAAAATCCCTGGATATATATGAAACAAAGCTCAACCTTTGACCATAAAGTGGGATGATCAAATTCTTAGAGGAAGTTGGGTGCAAGGGATCTGAAAACTGGTAATTCAGGAGGAGGTACCAGGCTGTAGGTTTACCTAGGGTGCCTTCCACCCTTGGACCAGTCCTGATAACAGGGCTCAAACATTTCATACTAGCCATTAAGCCCGTAAAAACAGGCGAGATTTCCAGCTACCCTCCTCACTGCCGCTCCCTCCCCCCTCCGTGCCGGGCCCCCTGCACTGACCTGATAGCGCCTCTCACCTCCATGTGAAAGCGCTGCAGCCAGCAGCAGATCGCTCTGCTGCTGCCTGCAGCGCTTCCACACGGAGGTGAGAGGCGCTATCAGGTCAGTGCAGGGGGCCCGGCACGGAGGGGGGAGGGAGCGGCGGCGGGGATGGGTGGAGGGTGGAGGTTGTTTCACGCGATGTTCCTTTCCAGGCGGCAGTGGTGGCGGCCAACAATTCGACTCCGTTTCCCTCTCTGTTCCGCCCTCTGACGTCATGACATCTTGACGCGAGGGTGGGACAGAGAGAGAAGTCTGTACTGCGCATTTGCAAGTGAGTACGGTCACTTGCTGTTTATATGTTTGATTGGTCTTACAAGAGTCTGGATAATGTGGAGGCTGGGATATACCTGTAATTTACATGACCAATTGGAAGATTATTCTACATTATCAGTGGGAGGTCTGAAAAAAATATGGATCTATAAAGCCTGAAAAACTAATAAACAGTAACATTTATATAACGTTTACTGCAATAAAAAGTTTTAACACTCCAAAGTATTCAAAGGTTACTGGGAAAACTGCTTTCTTTTTATATGGTGAACTATCAGGCTTATTTTCGAAAGAGAAGGGCGCCCATCTTTCGTCACAAATCGGGAGATGGGTGTCCTTCTCCCAGGTTCGCCCAAATCGGCATAATTGAAAGCCGATTTTGGCCGTCCCCAACTGCTTTCCGGCCGATAATGGAAAAAAGAAGGGCATCCCTGATGAGCACTTGGCCGACTTTACTTGGTCCATTTTTTGTTACAACCAAGCCTCAAAAAGTTGCCCGAACTGACCAGATGACCACCAGAGGTCACCAACCCCCTCCCACCCTAAAAAACCTTTTTAAATATTTTTTGCCAGCCTCAAATGTCATACTCAGGTCCATCACAGCAGTATGCAGGTCCCTGGAGCAGTTTTAGTGGGTGCAGTGCACTTCAGGCAGGCAGACCCAGGCCCATCCCCCCCTACCTATTACACTTGTGGTGGTAAATGTGAGCTGTTCAAAACCCACCAGAAACCCACTGTACCCACATGTAGTGCCCCCCTTCACCCCTTAGGGCTATGATAGTGTTGTACAGTTGTGGGAAGTGGGTTTTGGGGGGGGGGATTTTGGGGGCTCAGCACCCAAGGTAAGGGAGCTATGCACCTGGGAGCAATTTGTGAAGTCCACTGCAGTGCCCCCTAGGATGCCCGGTTGGTGTCCTGGCATGTCAGGGGCACCAGTGCACAGGGCCGTGCCAAGGGTCTGTGGCGTCCCCCTGCAGAAGATCAGTTGGCGCCCCCAGCGCCCCCTGCAGACGAACAGTTGGCGCGCAAGCTCCCTCCCCCCCGTGAAAATGATTGCTGCCCTCCCATCCATGCTCCTCTCTCCCCTGCCTTCCCGCTCCCATGTCCCAACTGCCTGCCCTCTTCTCCCCCCCAAGATCCCTTTTAAATTTACCTCCGTCCGGCAGCGAAGGTGCAGCGTCAGTGAAGGAGGCGGCGCTCCCGACGTCTCTACTAGTCTTCCCTTCGCTCAATGTCCCGCCTTCTTCTGACGTCATTTCCTTGACGTCAGAAGAAGGCGGAACACTGAGCGAAGGGAAGACTAGTAGAGACGTCGGGAGCGCCGCCTCCTTCACTGACGCTGCGCTTTCGCTGCTGGACGGAGGTAAATTTAAAAGGGATCTTGTTGGGGGGGAGAAGAGGGCAGGCAGTTGGGACATGGGAGCAGGAGGGCGAGGTAAGCATGGTGTGGCGGGGCGCCCCCCAGAGGACGGCGCCCTCCTGCAGTGCTTACCTCGCTTACCGTGTTGGCACGGCCCTGCCAGTGCACTACGAATTCTAGCTCCTCCCACGACCAAAGGGCTTGGATTTGGTCGTTTTTGAGATAGGCGTCCTCGGTTTCCATTATGGCTAAAAACCGGGGACGACCATCTCTAAGGTCGGCCATCTCAACATTTAGGTCGACTATCTCTAAGGTCAACCTAAATGTTGAGATTTGGGCGTCCCTGACCGTATTATCGAAATGAAAGATGGCCGCCCATCTTGTTTCGATAATACGGGTTTCCCCGCCTCTTCGCTGGGACATCCTGCGAGGATGTCCTCAGGAAATCATGGGTGACCTGTTCGATTATGACCCTCCATGTCTTTTTATGCCTAGAAAGCTATCAGGGAAGACCCCTGGCCAGTTAGGGTTTCAGGATATTCACTGAGATAAAATTGCATGTAATGAAGGAGTGCATGCAGATCTGTCTCATGCAAGCTCATCAAAGATATCCTGGAAACCTGAATGGTTGGGAGCTCACCTGGATAGGTTTGGGGATCGCTGCCAGATTGGCCTTGTAGCAGTCTGCATGTACATGTCCTAACTAGCCAGGGGTCTTCCCTGATAGCTTTCTAGGCTTAAAAAGACAATTCACCAGATAAAACAGAGCAGTTTGCCCACTAACCTTTGAATACTTTAGAGTGTTATAAGTTTTTATTGGAGTAAATTTTACATAAATGTTACTGTATATTAGTCCAGAAGTTATTGTTCATCCAGTTTCTGCCACAGAAAGCTGAGCACCATGTAACCCCTGCTCATACTCTCCTTGCATCCATCATACTCCCCCCCACCAACAGACTCTTTGATACCTTCTCTTTCCTACAGGGAAACAAAAAGTTCAGAGCACATTGTGATGTCACAGAATTATTGTGCCTTTGGTTAGTGCCTATGATTACATAGATTACAATATGACAACTTTCCATATGTCACCTCTCTCTACAGAAGAAGCTAAAATTCCAGGAGAGTTGGAGCAGATTGTGATGTCATAAAGGATTTTAAGGCCGTCTTGTTATTTCTTAGTAGACATGGATGGGGTATTTTCAATATGACGTCTAAGTCCGACTTTGGACGTTTAGCAAAAACCGTCCAAAATCTAAATAGGAAAGAAGGTCATTTTCAAAAAAGAGAAACGTCTATCTTTTTTTTTTTTAAATACTGTTTTGAACAAGGTTTTGTGATTTGGACGTTTTGTTTTTTGGTCCATTTTCGACCCCCCCCCCCCCAAACCATCCAAGTGCAAAACGCACAAAATCAAGCCATTGGGATGTAGGAAGAGCCAGCATTTTTAGTAGACTGGTCCCCCTGACATCCCAGGAAAGCAATAGAGCACCCTAGGGGGCAATGCAGTGGACTTCATAAAATGATCCCAGGTACACATCTCACCATTGCGCCCTTACCTTGTCTGCTGAGCCCCCCCAAAACCCACTACCCCCAACTGTAAACCACTACCATAGCCCTTACATGTGAAGGGAGCACCTATATGTGGGTACAGTGGGTTTCTGGTGAGTTTTGGAGGGCTCACAGTTTCCTTCACAAGTGTAACAGGTAGGGGGAGATAGGAACCTGGGTTCACCTGTCTGCAGTGCACTGCACCCAACACTAGACTACTCCAGGGACCTGCATGCTGTTCTAATGGACCCGAGTATAACATCTGAGGCTGGCAAGTAATGTTTTTCAGCACATGTTTGGGGGGGGGGGGGAGGGTGAGAGGCATTAGTGACCACTGGGGGAATAAGGGGAGGTCATCCCTGATTCCCTCCAGTAGTCACCTGGTTATTTAGGGCACCTTTCTGTGCCTTATTCGTTATAAAAACAGGTCTAGCTCAAAACGTCTTAAGTTTTAATCCTGGATGGTTTTGCTTTGTTCCATTATGGCTGAAAAAAATGTCTAAGGAACACCCAAGTCCCCTCCTGAACACACCCCTGACATGCCCCTTGAGATTTGGACACATTTCTTCTGATGGACTTCATAGAAAAACATCTAAAAATAGGTTTTGAAATTACTGATTTGGAATTTTTTGTGAGAAAAACGTCCAAATGCTGCTTGATGCCACTTTTTCTGTTTTGAAAATGAGCCCAATCATAACCATATACAAATGTATGTTTCAAGGAGGGAAACTAGGCATTACGAACGGTCATCCAGCTTCTTGTGTTTCAATGAACAACTTTAGAACATAATCCGAGAGTTTCTTCACACTAATCTTTTACAGTAGATTTTAACTTCTTGGGATATTTTAATACAAGCACATGTGACCTACAATTATTCTTCCATTACCAGTGACTAATTGGTAACAGCAGGTACCATAGCGCTGGCACACACAGTACCGTTCCTCTTTGTTTTTGTAGCTTGTCAGGCTAGCTCCCTCAGCCGGGTCGCCTATAATCAAATGATTAATAAAGCTGGAAAACTCCTTGGAGCATGAGAAGTATATATTTTGTTTCCATTCTCTAAATTGCTCCAGATGCAAATTTGACTGATGTTTTTGTGTGTGTTTATGCATAAATAATTAAACATAACATACGCCCAGCAGATTTCTTGCTAAAACCCAGAGGCACCTCAAGCTTTGTTAATCAGCAAATTCCAATTGCTACCATAGTGGTCATTTGTGGATGGGATGAATGCAGGGGTTCTCTATAACCTGAGAATGAAATAGTAAATGGAAAGACCTAGAGAAATGTGCCTCTGAAAATTGGCCTCTAAAGTTTAAAAGACCACGCTACAGTTGTGGTTTAACAATGTGGTTTCCAAGAAGGCATAACAATGAGAGTGACATAGGCAGGTCAGGGACGCTCCCTTAAAATGCGCACCATAATAAAATAGTATTGGATCTGTGTCCAACTTGCGCACTGGGATTTATACCTGGTTTCAGTTGGTGTAACTCCTTGCACCCAAAGTTGGGCGCCGATCCCAGCGATACATGCTATTCTATAAAGGGCACTCATCCCGGGATACCAATTACAGAATACCGTTCAGAGCCAACTTTGAGCGCCATTTACTGAATCCATCCCTAAATGCTTAGAAGCCAATAGGTAATAAATAGACATCTTTGAATTTACCCCCGGATTCTGTATAGCGCGCCCAGAGCTCCGCACCGAAATCTAAGAGTATTCCATAACAACAGGCAAACTAATCAGCGTTGATAACAGCGCTTACATAAGTATTGCCATAGTGGGACAGACCGAAGGTCCGTCAAGCCCAGCATCCTGTTTCCAACAGTGGCCAATCCAGATCACCAGTACCTGGCAAGATCCCAAAACAGTATAATACATTTTATGCTGCTTATTCTAGAAATAAACAGTGGATTTTCCCCAAGTCCATTTTAATAATGGTCTATGGACTTTTCCTTAGGGAAGCCATCCAAACCTTTTTAAAACCCTGCTAAGCTAACCGCTTTTACTACATTTTCTGGTAATGAATTCCAGAGTTTAATTACCTGTTGAGTGAAGAAATATTTTCTCCAATTCATTTTAAATTTACTACTTTGTAGCTTCATTGCATGCCCCCTAGTCCTAGTATTTTTGGAAAGAGTAAACAAGCGATTGACACCGTACCTGTTCAACACCACTCATTAAGAAGTAACAATGAGCACTAATTGGCAATAATTAGAATTTATGCGCACAACTCGCTAAGCATATTCTGTAATGAACACTTAAATTCTAATGCACGCAGTTCAAAAGGGGTGTGGCTATGGGCAGGGAAATGGGCATTCCGTGGGCATTCCAAAATTTATGCACGCAGTTATAGAAAATGACCCAGTCCGCGTAAATCTATGCGCAGGGATTTAGGCCATGTTTTCGTTGGCCTAAATGGACGTGTTGTTTGAGGCACTAGGATTTCCTCCTAAGCGTATTCTACATACCGTGCCTAAATCTTGGTGCTGCAAATCTTTACTGCGCGGATTTTTTTGGTGCCATATCTGTGCTAATTCTTTCCGTGCACACTAAGCTTTAGTAAAAGGACTCCCGTAAATGTGTACACCGCTCCTTCAGCAGAAGTAAATGTCTGCACCTGCATTCAAAGTACGTAGTTTTTACAGAAGACACAGATATTCAAATGATTGCAAATGATTGAGTGGAGGAGTGGCCTAGTGGTTAGAGCACTAGTCTTGCAATCCAGAGCTGGCTGGTTCATAATCCCACTGCTGCTTCTTGTGATCTTGGGCAAATCACTTAACCCTCCATTGCCTCAGGTACAAACGTAGATTGTGAGCCCTCCTGGGACAGAGAAATATCCAGAGGAGTACCTGAATGTAACTCACCTTGAGCTACAACTGAAAAAGGTGTGAGCAAAATCTAAATAAAGAAATATTTGAGATTCTACATGGAATGTTGCTACTATTGGAGATTCTAGATGGAATGTTGCTACTGTTTGAGATTCAAATGGAATGTTGCTATTCCGGGGACCCTGGTTTGGCTAGCGGGAGTTGAGGACCCCTACCAGCCAAGGTATGTGGGGTTGCGGCAGGGAGGTGGGCCAAACTGTGCCCCCCCCCCTTGGGCTCAGGACCCCCCAACCTTTGAGGTCTGGCTATGCCCCTGGTGGCATACCTAGCTTAGGCCCTCATGATCAAAAGCAAACTCCGGCACTAGAGGCTGTTAACGCCATACTAGCACTGGAGTTTGCTGCCGACCCATTATCAGAGCCCTCGAGCGCCTGAAAGAATGCACTTGAGGGCTCTTAGCGCAAGTAGCATGCAAATGCATGCTAAACAGGGCTTCTAGCGCAATTAGCTTGCAAATGCATGCTAATCAGCACTTAACGCATTCATCCCAAATGATCAGTGTCCAGCACGCCAAAGATTGGGTCGCTGGCCGCGGCAAAATCAACGCCAACTCCGAGCTGGCGTTAGACTTTGCGGATCATTGGGGAGGAACGGTGAGCCCTGTCCAGCATGCAGTTGCATGCTGGCAGGGCCCCGTTCCTCCCTAAAGCAAACGCGAACAGGGGGCTGGAGGTCCGGTGGACCTCTGGTCCACCCGACGATTCCCCCCCCCCATATTCAGGGATGGCTGGAGATCCGGCAGGTCTCCAGCCCCCCCAAACCCCCAGAACTTGTGAAGTGGCCGCCTACGGCCAAATGCTCTCCCACCCTCCCACCCAGTGACGGGAGGGGGGGCTGGAGGTCCGGTGGGTCTCCAGCCCCCCAAACCGCCAGAAATTGTTAAGTGGTCGCCTCCGGCCAAACGCTCTCCCACCCAGCGACGGGGGTGGGGTGGGGGTGGGGGCTGGACCTTACATGGTCTGTAGCCCTGCCCAGCGCATCCCAGGATGCAATGGGCGGGGCTGGGTGCCGCCATTTTGTGGTGGCGTCGACTGGAAGAGGAGGGAGGCAGGCTGCGTCCCTCCTCCAACGAAAGGTAGGGGGGCTAGGAGGGGGGTTGTCACCACGGACCACCAGGGATTGAAAGGAGAACGCTGGGGGGGAGGATTTGGGGTGGGCTGCAGGTCCACTGGACCTCCAGCCCCCACCCCACCCCCCCCGTCACTGGGTGGGAGGGTGGAAGAGCGTTTGGCCGGAGGCGGCCACTTCACAATTTCTGGGGGTTTGGGGGGGGCTGGAGACCCACTGGATCTCCAGCCCCCGTTGTTCGGGCCTCGGGGCAGGCTTTTGACAGCCCAGACCTGTCAAACAAGTGCGGAAGGATTGTGCTGAGCGCATGCTCAGGCACAATTCTCCCGCACTTCTACATGATAATCAAAGATAATTGCGCTGCTTAGATTTGCATGCATTATCTTTGATCATCTATGCAGAAAAGCCCTGTGCTGTTCCAGCGCTATTTTTAGAGCGCTGTTTGGAACAGCGCGGGGCTTTGGATCATGAGGGCCTTAGTTTCCACCTGGGGTGGAGCAACCCCTGTTCTGAGCAAGGGGGTGTGTCGAGCAGGCGTGTGGCTGTTGGCTCTGCTGGTCCTCTGCCCCCTCTGGCGCCAACTTCCTGTTCTGGGGAAGGGGAATGGCAGAGCCAATAGTCGCGTGTGTGCTCAGGGAACCCCCTTGCTGCCTGCACCCCGGGCGGGCTGCCCCCACTGCCCTGCCCTTGATACGCTAGAGCTTCTGAGTGCTCATTTCTAGGCAGTGGCATATTTATTCAAGGTGCACGTGTTGCGTACGCACTCCATGTCAGACCCGACCCCCTCGCCCATGCCTTAAAATCTTGCCCCTTCTGATGTAATTTCCTGTTTTGTGAAGGGCAGGACGGTTCAGAGAGAAAGTTCTAGTGCAGGCCGCAGGCAGCCTATGAGTGCTGCTGCCGATGCCCGGGCGAAGACTGGAGCGGAGGTGATTTTAAGATACTGGGGGGGGGGGGGGGGGGGGCACTGGAGACGCACCCCTTGTTATACATTCCTGGCTATGCCACTGTTTCTAGGTGCCCTATTACAGAATTCCCGTTAGCATTTTACATCTGATTTGCCAGTGCTTATGCGCCTTCTTATTTTCCTCATTAAGTTCTGCTTTCCATTTCTTTGAAAGATACCTTTATGGCCGTAATAACCTCTTTCACAGCATCACTTAGCCATGCTGGCAGGCGCTTTCTTTTTACGTTTTTTGAGCACGTTTCATCTTGGCTTGCAAGAGGATGTTTTTAAACCGTTTCCCACCTCTACAGCATCAGTGGATACTGTATTTAAATGCATTTAGGATATAATTGACAGGAACTAATCTTGGTAATGACTCCATTTACTTTCCACGGGTCAAACAGGATATTTTTTTTTTCATACTCAGGGAGCAAATTAGTGAACTGTTTATTCTCCTTTTTAACCAGTTTCCAAAACACGTTGGGCTAGATTTGCTAAATTGTACCACCACATTATTTATTTAGATTTTGCTCACTCCTTTTCAGTAGTAGCTCAAGGTGAGTTACATTCAGGTACACTAGGTATGAGGTCTTTTTCCTAAGAACCTAAGAATAGCCATACTGGGTCAGACCAATGGACCATCTAGCCCAGTATCCTGCTTCCAACAGTGGCCAATCCAGGTCATAAGTACCTGGCAGAAACACAATTAGTAGCACCCAGGGGCGTAGCCAGACTTCGGCGGGAGGGGGGTCCAGAGCCCGAGGTGAGGGAGCACATTTTAGCCTCCCCCCCTGGTGCCGCTGAGCCCCCCCCACCTGCCTGCCATTGCCGACCCCCCCGCTGCCACCACCACCAACTTTGACGACCCCCCTCCCGCCGCCAACCCTCCTGCGCCGCCGCCGTCATCGCCCACCTTTGCTGGTGGGGGACCCCAATCCCCACCAACCAAGGTCCTCTTCTTCCCGCAAAGGCTTTGTTCTGTTTTTGACGTCTTACACGTTGTACGTGCAGGACGTCAGACTCACAGAAACAGAACGAAGCCTTGCAGATCAGCTGATCTGCAAGGCTTCGTTCTGTTTCTGTGAGTCTGACGTCCTGCACGATGTCAAAAACAGAATGAAGCTGCGGGAAGAAGAGGACCTTGGCTGGCGGGGATTGGGGTCCCCCGTCAGCAAAGGTAGCCCACGACGACAGCAGGGGAGGGTTGGCGGCAGGAGGGGAGGTCGAGAGGTTCATCGACAGGGGAGTCCAGGGCCAAATCTACGGGGGCCCAGGCCCCCTGGCCCAAATAGCTACAGCACTCATTCCATGCTACCAATCCCGGGGCAAACAGTGGCTTCCCCATGTTTGTCTCAATAGCAGACTATAGACTTTTCCTCAAGGAACTTGTGCAAACTTAGCTGCATTAGGTGTTAATGTGCACCTAACGCAGCAAAAAAAAAAAAAAAAAATTGAGTACCACAGCATCCTGCAGAAACTTTGAAAGGTGTGCGTACTAAAAATGTTTTCTATTTTTTTTTTGAGGGGGTGTTTCATGGGCAGAGAGTTGGTATTCCTTTGCTAACTGGTTATCGCATCTACATTACCATGTGCTAATTAGTTACCACATGGATACCACATGAGTCCTTACCATAGGTAACGTGGAGGGGCATAATCGAACGGGGCGCCCAAGTTTTCCTGAGTTCATCCTCGCAGGACGTCCCCGCGAATGGGCGGGGAAACCCGTATTATCGAAACAAGATGGGCGTCCATCTTTCGTTTCGATAATACGGTCGGGGACGCCCAAATCTCAACATTTAGGCCGACCTTAGAGATGGTTGTCCTTAGAGATGGTCATCCCCGGTTTCCAGCTGTAATGGAAACCAAGGACGCCCATCTCAGAAATGACCAAATCCAAGCCATTTGGTCATGGGAGGAGCCAGTATTCGTAGTGCACTGGTCCCTCTGACATGGCAGGACACTAACCGGGCACCCTAGGGGGCACTGCAGTGGACTAACTGATGCACTAACTGAATGGGAAAAGGCATGCAGTGGTCACTAACCACCTCCCACTCCGAAAAAAACAACTTTTGTCTTTTAGAGTTTGGATGAAGGATGCCCTGGATGTTTCTGTGAGAAGGATGTCCATGCCTTTGCTATGCCTCCGACACCCCCTTTATTCATTTATTTTTGATTTTGTATCACAAGTAGCAGCAGTGGGGTTTGAACTGGCCACCTCTGGATTGCAAGACCACTAGGCCACCACTCTATTCCATGCCCTTGAAATTTGGCTGTCCCTGTGTGGGGGGGGGGGGGGGGCAGTTGAGGACGTTATGCCTCCGCTGACACACACATACCTCCCCCCAGGGACCTGCACACTGCCCTCCCTCCCCCACAGGGACTGCCAAATTTCAAGAGACTGGTGTGGAGTGGAGGAGTGGCCTAGTGGTTAAAGCACTGGTCTTGCAATCTAGAAGTGGCCAGTTCAAATCCCACTGCTGCTACGTGTGATCCAAAATCCAAATAAAGGGGGTGTCAGAGGCATAGCAAAGGCATGGACATTCTTCCCACAGAAACACCCACATTTTGGACATCCTCAGCAATGGCAGCATAGCAAAGGACGTCCTTCACCCATACTCTTAAAAAAAAAGACAAAAGTTTTTAAAGTTTTTTTCGGGGTGGGAGGTGGTTAGTGACCACTGGGGGAGTCAGGGGAGGTCATCCCCGATTCCCTCCGGTGGTCATCTGGTCATTTAGAGCACATTTTTGTGGCTTGGTCATTAAAAAAAAGGACCAAGTAGTCGGCCAAGTGTTCGTCAGGGATGCCTTTCTTTTTTCCATTATCGCTTGAGGATGCCCATCTGTTAGGCACACCCCAGTCCCGCCTTCGCTATGCTTCCAACACGCCCCCGAGAACTTTGGTCGTCCCCGCGACAGGAAGCAGTTGGGGACGCCCAAAATCAGCTTTTGATTATACCAATTTGGGCGACCCTGAGAGAAGGACGCCCATCTCCCGATTTGTGTCGAAAGATGGGCGGCCTTCTCTTTCAAAAATAAGCCTGATAGTAACATAGTAAATGACAGCAGATAAAGACCTGTATGGTCCATCCAGTCTGCCCAACAAGATAAACTCATTTGGTGGTAAATGCTCATGCAGTAACTTTAAACAATGACCACATTAGTGCATGGTTATCAATACAAACAATGGCCTTAGTGCATGGGAAAGACCTGTGTAAGGGCTTACTAAGGCCATTTTTACCGCACCTTTGTAAGACGACCACATTATTAGCAAATAGGTCCCATTGTATAAAATGGCACCTGTCTTTAAATAATGTGTATTATTGTGTGCTAAGACGTGCTAACATTATACTATACTTTAGTAAATCTAGCCCATCATTTCCCCATGTTCATATCAAATATGCATCATTATGCCATAGTTTCATATATTCCAAAATTAACCTCAGCTGGTAGCAATGAAATAAAAAAAACCTCAAGTTTAACTTCATTCTAGTAAGAGTAGGTGTGTCGGATAGAAAGACAAAATTAATGCAACATACTGACATTCTAAGTGCATGAGTCCAAAGATATGAGAAATAAAATGTCACTAAAGTGACTTAGTAAGAGACAGTTTGTAGGGAATATTTACTCTTTTCCGCTACTTCTATCCGATTTTAGGAGGAATAAATATTTTAACTGTATTTATGCAGAAGATATATATCCAATTTGCAGACTATCTTTCCCCATTATCAGCACAAGGATCTCTTTCCATTTTTCTGAGTTTCATGTTGTCATTGTTTTTACTTTTCGATAACAAAGTAGGATAGACACATCAAAGAAAGAAGAAAAAAAATACGTTACCTGTTGCCTCTACCATTCCTTCTAAGATTACAACAATCTCCAGTTCCTCTTTGGCCATCTGTGCTTTGGAAATCTCCCAGAAAGGACTTTGTTGATTAATCTCGTGGCAGATAATCAGAGGTGACACCAAAAATAGACGATCGTCACCTGTGTCATAGCCTACATTGATATCTGTCTGGTTCAGTGGGATAAATTCCCCTTCCTTCGTCTGTTTGGATTTGATCAACTTGGCTCGTATCGATGCCTCCACGATGTGTGAGTTTCTAAGGTCTCCAACTCGGAACATCAGGCACAGTTTCCCATCCCGCATGGAAATAACTGCATTTGTAGAAAAGACCAGTGTTTCTGCCCTCTTCTTGGGCTGGGAAATTTTCACAAACATGCAACCCACCATAAAAGCATTTACTATAGAACCTAAAACGGACTGAACTAAAAGAAGAATTATGCCCTCGGGACATTTGTCTGTGATGACTCTGTGACCATAACCAATAGTGGTTTCTGTTTCTATGGAGAATAAAAAAGCAGAGACAAACCCATTGAGATTATCGACACATGGATTCCATGACTTGTCTCCTATATGGTCCAGATCTCCTCGGATATATGCAATCAGCCACCAAATCATTCCAAAAAAGAGCCAGGTTACAGTGTAAACCATGACAAAAATGAAAAGGTTGAACCTCCATTTGAGATCAACTAACGTGGTGAAGATATCGCTCAAATAGCGGTAAGTCTCTCTCACATTCCCATGATGGACGTTGCACTTCCCATCTTTCCGAACATACCTCTGGATTTTCCTTTTCTTACATTCATGGCTTCTGTTTTTGGGTAGATCCTCTCTAGCTTGTTTGGGCAATTTTGGCTGCCGAATGGTGATTGTGCTCTCTACGTCCTGCTCCATTGAATCTTCCTCCAAGACATGAACTGACATTATTGAAACAAAACAAAACAAAAACATTACAATTACAGTATGCATTTGCTTACAGGGTTGTATAAACACAGCATTTCTTTTTATACCAGTGTAAATACAGATTGAGCAGCTGCTGTCTGAAACCCCCCTCCCTCCCATGTTATTATCACATTATAAGACTGACATCCTTTGAAGAGAGACTGCCTGTGTTCTTTCTTTCCTAATTCTTTAAAAAAAAAAAAATCACATCCTTGATTACCAATATTTAAAGAACTAGTTTCTCATAAATATTATGCTACCTGGCATGTATGATATACTTTACTCCTTCCCAAAATTATCCATTTAAAAAAAAAAATATGATGGGGGCAGTTTTCAAGAGGAGTGTCCGTATAGTCTCCCTTTCCAAAACATGCTCTCCGCGGAGTGACAGCACCCTCTAGACAGGGCCGCCGAGAGGGGGGGCCAGGGGGGACAAAATTCCTGGGGCCCGGGCGTCCAAGGGGGCCCGGCACTGCAGTCCCACCCGCCACCGGGCCTCTTACACCCGAACCCCCGCCAGCAGAAATGCTGTCTTCTGTTCTGACTCCGGCGTGCGCGGCCCACACAGACGCGCTCTCAGCTGATCTTCGCTGTACTCTGCAGGGCTTCTGTGCGTCTGACATGCAGGACATCAGACGCACAGAAGCCCTGCAGAGTACAGTGAAGATCAGCTGAGAGGAGCGCGTCTGTGTGGGCCGTGCACACCGGAGTCAGAAGACAGCACTTCTGCTGGCGGGGGGTTTGGGTGGAAGGGGCCCGGTGGCGGAGGCGGGTGGGACTGTGGCGCCGGGCCCCCCTCGGGGGGGGGGCGATGACAACCTGGGGGGGTGGCAGTGGGGCGTGGCCCAGGGGCGTGGGCGGGGCCCGGGGGCGGCCTTGTCCCGGGCCCGGCCCAGTCTCTCGGTGGCCCTGCCTCTAGATAAGTGAAACAAAGAGGCAATTGCTTCTGTTTCACATGTCATCAAAACCTGGGTCCCCATCAGTCTCTCTCTTGCTCAGGGCCGGTCAAACCCAGTAAGCGGGGTAAGCGCCGCAGGGGGGCGCCTGCCTTCAAGGGCGCCACTGCGGCACCATACCGCGCCACCCTTGGTGCTTTAAATCTTTAATTTACCTCCGTTCCAGCAGCCGCATCATTTGAAAGCCCTGCCCCGTCTCTAGCCTTCCCTCCTTTCGTGAGTTTGTTCCGCAGTCCAGCCTTCTGACGTCATTTCCTCAAGGGCGGGACTGCAGAACAAACTCACGAAGGGAGGGAAGGCTAGAGACGGGGAAGGCTTTCAAATGACACGGCTGCTGGAACGGAGGTAAATTAAAGATTTAAAGCACCAAGGGCGGCGGGGGATGGGGCGAAGGAGACTCGCTGGACAGGGGCAGGGTGGGAGAAGAGAGAAAGGAGATGCTGGGGGTGGGGTGGGGCGGGGGGTGCGTGTGCGCCAACTCATAGTCTGCAGGGGGGCGCCAGAGACCCTAGGACCGGCCCTGCTCTTGCTCACACATACCTGCTCCCCCCAATCTTCACCTAGTCTCTCACTCGCTCATACCCACCCTCCAGCCTTTGCCCAATCTCCCTCAACCCCAGAAGCATAGCCAGGTTTTGATGTCAGGGGGAGCAGACCTTTTGTAAAATAAACACATAGCATAGAAACATAGAAACATGACGGCAGATAAAGGCCAAATGGCCCATCCAGTCTGCCCATCCTCTGTAACCCTTTAACTCTTCCTTTTCCTAAGCGATCCCACATACCTTTTTAAATTCAGACACAGTCCTCGACTCCACAACCTCCAACGGGAGGCCATTCCATGCCTCCAGCACCCTTTCCATGAAATAATACTTTCTTAGATTACTCCTGAGCCTATTCCCTCTTAACTTCATCGTATGCCCCCTCGTTCCAGAGCTCTCCTTCAGCTGGAAAGGGCTCACTTCCTGTACGTAAATGCCCTTGAGATATTTAAACGTCTCTATCATGTCTCCTCCCTCCCTCCTCTTTTCCAGCGTATACATGTTGAGGTTCATAAGCCTGTCCCTATATTCTTTGTGTTCAAGACCGCTTATTAATTTTGTAGCCGCTTTCTGGACCGACTCTACTACTTAACATTTCTAGAGCGCTACTAGGGTTACGCAGCGCTGTACAAAATACTCCATCCTGTTTATATCTTTTCGTAGGTGTGGTCTCTAGAACTGCACGCAGTACTCTAAATGGGGCCTCACCAGAGACTTATACAAGCATAACTCCTGCTAACGGTCCAAGCTGGATATTGCGCAGCACATGGTCGGATAGTGCCACTGATATTCAGACAGACCGGCACAATACTTTCTGGTTAGTGCCAGGGTGGTCTGGGTGAAGCCTGACACTCACCCTCTCCATTTCTTCCCTCTCCCCCCCTCTCCTTTTGTCATATCTCTCTTGCCTCCTCGATAACTTATCCCCACTGCGTCTTATCTTCTTTTCATGCTTCATCTTTTTCCATCTCCTCATCCTAGCCCTCCCTCCACGCCCACTGATCCCCAGTCCCCTCTATATGTGTCTCTGCACTCCTTCCCCACCTGCTGTCATTACCTAACCTTTCTTTCCTTCGTTCCCCTCCCCCTCCCATTTTCGGCTGGCCTTTGTGCCTCTATTATCCACCTAAGGCGTCAGCAGGAAGAGCAGCATGGCTGGTGCCTCGCCTAATGTCAGCTTCTGCACGGGACCAGTCATGTAATATTTGTTGTGACATCTGTGGAAACTGTGAAAGGGGTACCATGGCTGGTTTCACAGGTGAGGAGTACCTGTCCATTTTCCTTGGAAGTCCGGCTGATTCACTCAGTGGGGAGCTGGTATCATCTCTTCTGTAGACACTGTGGGCTGACACTACGATGTTTGTTGGGGCACTGCCTCTCCCTCCAAACTCTACCGACCAATGCTCGGGCACACCTGTTTGAAATTGGGGTGGAGAACCATTTTTTTAGGGTGGCATTTGCCATCCCTTGCCATCCTATAGTGACACCTATGAAACGATGACAGTAATCAACCTTGTTACTGTCAGGGTTTGTGGCGTGTAATCTCAGTCTCTCAATTTACTGCTAGAGTTGGCCACAGTGGGCTAGATTCTAGATATCATGGCTAAAAATCAGCACCGAAATAAATACACCTAGGTGCAGTCCATAATATACACCTAAATTTAGGTGCAGTTTACAGAATATGCCTGGCGCCTGTCTGCATGACTGAATTTAGTTGCAGGCAGTTACAAGTAAAACTAGGTGTAAATGCCTACACCTAAATTAAGTGCAGACTGGGTGCATTCTATAACAACACGTATAGTTTTTAGAAACACCCATGGCCACGCCCCTTTTTCAACTATGCACCTTAGAATTTACGCACATTACTTTACAGAATACGCTTAGACAGTTGTATGTGTAAATTCTAATTAATGTCAATTAGTGTCAATAATTGCTTGTTAATTGGCGATTATCGGTGCTGATTGGCTTGTTTGCCAATTAAGTTGTGCGCACAAATGCAGAATACAACCGGATTTCCGCACGCAACTTAAGTCACACTATATTGAATCTGGGTGAGTACATTCATGGTGCCAAAGAGAGCTTCTTTTTGGAGTTTAAGCAGACTTAGCAGAGTTTAAGAAAGGTTTGGACGGCTTCATGGACGTAGGGAAAAATGCACTATTCCTGGGACAAGTAGTACAAAATGCTTTGCTCATTGGATCTTGTTGGGTGATTGTGACCTGGATTGGCCACTGTCGGAGACAGGGCGCTGGGCTAGATGGACCTTTGGTCTGTCCCAGTGTGGCAATGCTTATGTGTTATGTCTTTCCCTACACCCCTTCCCGTGCACTCCGCTCCATGGATAAATCCTTCTTATCTGTTCCCTTCTCCACTACTGCCAACTCCAGACTTCGCGCCTTCTGTCTCGCTGCACCCTACACCTGGAATAAACTTCCTGAGCCCCTACATCTTGCCCCATCCTTGGCCACCTTTAAATCTAGACTGAAAGCCCACCTCGTTAACATTGCTTTTGACTCGTAACCACTTGTAACCACTCGCCTCCACCTACCCTCCTCTCCTCCTTCCTGTACACATTAATTGATTTGATTTACTTACTTTATTTTTTGTCTATTAGATTGTAAGCTCTTTGAGCAGGGACTGTCTTTCTTCTATGTTTGTGCAGCGCTGCGTATGCCTTGTAGCGCTACAAAAATGCTAAATAGCAGTAGTAGTAGTATGTTACTTCTACAGGCAATCTATCAAGGTGTGCTTGGAAATTTCTTTTAATCAAGTCTGTGGATCCCAATGTAATGGGAAACATTTCTATATCTTTCTTCGATATTTCCTTGGTCTAGACTACATTTATTGCTATTTAATGATCTTCTCTGTCCCCACCTGATTCACAGAATAATTGCTTGAAACGAACACATTTATAATCAATGTCATGCTGGTGCTTTTCTCCTTTTTTTATGGGAAAGGATTTGATATACTGCCTTTCTGTGGTTACATAAGAACATAGGAGTAGCCATACTGGGTCAGACCAATGGTCCATCTAGCCCAGTATCCTGTTCTCCAAACAATGGCCAAGCCAGGCCACAAGTACCCGGCAGAAACCCAAATCGTGGCAACATTCCATGTAGAACCCCAAAGAATAGTAAGATTCTGGAACCCTAAAGAGTGACAAGATTCCATGCAGAATCTCAAAGAATAGCAACATTCCATGCTACAAATCCCAGGGCAAGCAGTTGCTTCCCACGTTTGTCTCAATAGCAGACTATAGACTTTTCCTCCAGGAATTTGTTCAAACCTTTTTTACACCCAGATACACTAACCAATATTACCACATCCTCTGGCAAAGAGTTCCAGAGCTAAATTATTCATTGAGTGAAAAAAAATATTTCCTCCTATTTGTGTTAATCAATCAAAGCAGTTTACATATTATATACAGGTACTTATTTTGTACCTGAGGCAATGGAGAGTTGGGTAATGGACCACTGTTCCGACCCAGTATGGCTATTCTTATGTTCTTAAGGGGTAGATGCATCAAGCAAACGTAAAAAAATCAGAAACGTTAAAACCTTTACCGAATTTCAAATAACGAAGCATGCTCCAAAAACACAGCCCCAAAAAGTTTGGTGCGGTATTGGAAAGAACGATGCACCAATCCCCGTCGCTAATCGGCTCGTAAAGCATGCGCAAAGCAGCCAAGCGTTATGCTGGCTGCTCTGCGCATGCCAGAAACGTTCAAAACACAGTCAAATCGCAAGCACATGGCTCCCAAATCAAAATAAAAATAAAAAAAGGATCGGGAGGGGGCAAGGGCGCTCATCAGGAGCGTCCTGTACGGACGGCCTTGCCCCC
Organism: Microcaecilia unicolor; assembly: GCF_901765095.1. Lineage (NCBI taxonomy): Eukaryota > Metazoa > Chordata > Amphibia > Gymnophiona > Siphonopidae > Microcaecilia > Microcaecilia unicolor. The sequence goes on from NC_044034.1 coordinate 348,715,821, forward strand.
CCCCCGCTGCTCCCCACTTTCCGCCGCTCCCCCCACCCCGAAAAAGCAAACTTCTAGAAGCCCCTGCCCCCTCCCTTCTTCACTACTCTCTCACCTCAGCTCCGCCTCCCGACATCCTCCGTCCGTGCCCCGCCCCCTTTTGGGGTCGTCGCCGCCATTCCCCTCCTCCATCGGGCCCCCCTTCCTCTTACCGGGCCCGTGCAGCGCCTCTCTCCTCTGTCCGAAGGCGCTGCACGGGCAAGAAGAAAGCTGAATCAGCTGATGCCTGCCTTCGCCTAGCTTCGATAGAGCGTCTTTCTCCTCCTGGGCCCGCCCCTGTCTGACGTCAGTAACCTACGTAGGTTACTGACGTCAGACAGGGGCGGGCGCAGCAGGAGAAAGACGCGCCATCGCGAAGGCAGGCATCAGCTGATTCAGCTTTCTTCTTGCCCGTGCAGCGCCTTCGGACAGAGGAGAGAGGCGCTGCACGGGCCCGGTAAGAGGAAGGGGGGCCCGATGGAGGGGAATGGCGGCGACGACCCCAAAAGGGGGCGGGGCACGGACGGAGGATGTCGGGAGGCGGAGCTGAGGTGAGAGAGTAGTGAGGAAGGGAGGGGGGCAGGGGCTTCTAGAAGTTTGCTTTTTCGGGGTGGGGGGAGCGGCGGAAAGTGGGGAGCAGCGGGGGGGGGGGTGGGCAAGGCCGTCCGTACAGGACGCTCCTGATGAGCGCCCTTGCCCCCTCCCGATCCTTTTTTTATTTTTATTTTTTTATGTGTTTTCTGAGGTCCTTTGGACCAATCACAGCGCTTTTAGCTCTGCTAATGCGCTGGGATTGGCTCAAAGTTTGTTTATTTTTTCACTTAACACTTTTTCCTGGCACAGAGCTGTCCTAACGAGAGGTCCAGACCTCTCGTTAGTTTTCCTGCCTTTTTCCTGCGTAAAGGCAATCGGAAAAGGTTAGTGCATGTCGTTTCAATGGGGTTTTCACACTAATTGCTCATCTCCATTCCGTTTTCGTTAGCTGCTACTACCGTCGAAAAATAGGCTTTAGTGCATGGAAAGGATCGGAAATTCTTCCTTAAGGGCTCATTTAACGATGAAAAACGTTTAGTGCATCTGGGCCTAAGTGACTTGCCCTGTCACAAGGAGCTGCAGTGGGAACTGAACCCAGGTTCTCAAGCTACTTCACTGACCATTAGGCTGCTCCTCTTTTACCACTGTCTGGTTTCCTTGCATCCAGCTTTTCATTGGCCGGAGTGTGTTTATCTCAGGTGATCATAATTCTTCATTCTCCATAATTGTGTAAGGCAACATACCGTGCATGACTGTAAACCATTATAAAACTGCCCGATGATTAGGACAGAGTTTTAACCTTTATGGCAATTACTGCCCTTTCATAACATTAGTATATTTGCTCTGTGGGTTGCTTTCACACCTCTTTTCCAGACCTAACAACATCTGGCACCTCATTAGCAACAGATGACAGTGATAATGTCTATCAGTTACAGCTCACTTTAACATTTCATGGCAGCCCAGGTGAAGGCAATCAGCCCCTTAATACAATCAAATGTAAGTTTTAGTATGTGATCTCTTGACTTTCTTTCTGTGATCAATTTTAACAAATTGAATTGTTGTTTGTTTCCATCTGCACTTCCTTAATTAGGTTACATTTTCAAAACATTTGTCCTGTCAAGAAATCCAGCTGCCCGAAAGCATTAGATAAAGCCAGACAATGTGCTCTTTTCTCACAGATGAGTATAACTGATTAAGCATTTGTGACTATACATCATTGTGTACTGGATAGTCAGCGTTGCTGAGAAACATGAAAATATTAATCCTGGCACATTTTGGGTTGACGAATTGAAAAGAATAATATAAAAGCGGTAGTGATTGCATAAATTTAAACATACATAGACACGCTGTTCATTAGGTTGTTGAGTTTCTCTGCTTAATGGAGGAGTAGCCTAGTGGTTAAGGTGGTGGACTTTGGTCCTGAGGAACTGAGTTCGATTCCCATTTCAGGCACAGGCAGCTCCTTGGGACTCTGGGCAAGTCACCTAACCCTCCATTGCCCCATGTAAGCTGCATTGAGCCTGCCATGAGTGGGAAAGCGCAGGGTACAAATGTAACAAAAATAAAATAGATACTATTGGAGATTCTACATGGAATGTTGCTATATTGGAGATTCTACATGGAATGTTGCTACTCCACTAGCAACATTCCATGTAGAAGGCTGCACAGGCTTCTGTTTCTGTGAGTCTGACGTCCCAGGACGTCAGACAAGCAGAAGCCTGCGCAGCCACATTGGTGATCTGCAAGGGCCGACTTCTACATGGAATGTTGCTAGTGGAATAGCAACATTCCATGTAGAATCTCAAATAGTAGCAACAGTGGAGGAGTGGCCTAGTGGTTAGGGTGGTGGACTTTGGTCCTGAGGAACTGAGTTCAATTCCCACTTCAGACACAGGCAGCTCCTTGTGACTCTGGGCAAGTCACTTAACCCTCCATTGCCCCATGTAAGCCACATTGAGCCTGCCATGAGTGGGAAAGCGCGGGGGTACAAATGTAGCAAAAAAAAAAAAAATCAAAGGCCTAACCCTGATTTTTTACACAGTGATTTATAAGACTGCATTAATTGGGAACTCGTCCCATTCACACATGAAACAAAAACCTTCAATCCAGAGAGAAGCACAGGTTTGTGTTGTCCTTTATCGTAGTCGAATCAAACAAATGTTGTGATTAGCCAGCCAACACTACATTTGGTTTTTTTTTCAGCTCTAATTGTCCTTGAGGAAGGTGTGCCAAAACGGGTTAGTGTTGGATAGACCTGAATACTTCAGATGTGTGGCTTTATTGAATTGTAGTATTAGAACATTGTTGTACATTGGTATATAGAACCTTTTGAAGAGCATCTACAAATATTTAAATGTTATAAGTGGTAGATGATGGACATTTTCCAATAATTTCAGCTCCACAAGATTCTTGTATAAGTGCACATATTTGTATAGAGACACTATTTCAATCACCATTTAAATTATGCTCATGTTTATACGGCACTATTGGGAGAAGACTCGTGACGTTGGGAGAGCTGTTATGATTTGCCGTTCACATCGGCAAAGTCATAAATTTTGGCTCGATGAACCACAGAGCTAGTTCTTTAAACTGAACATCTTGATATGTTTGTAAAATTTCTGAAGGAGGTGTATAATTATTCAGATCAAGCCCTTCCACCTACACAGGGAATATACTATCTTAAAACTTTGCCAAGATCTAATGAGAATGTTCCGGGAACTTCAGACAAGACTCCTGAACTACTGGACTTAACAAACATTCTGGAACAATCGAATGAAACTATTGAGACTAGAGCTACTTTAAATTGTCTCATTTGTTTTCTTACAAGATAAAGAAACTCTGTTGAGACTATACTTTAAAAACATACACCCAGAATTTAAGGGTGCTAAAATTTCAATTTTTCCTGATATATCTCGTTGGTCTCAGCAGAGGAGAAAGAAATTTCTAGATGAAACAAGAATCTTTGGCTATAAAGGCAAAGTATCAATTACGCTTTCCATGTAAATGCATGTTGACTTTGAATGAAAAAAGATATATTTTCTATGAACCTGACCAATTACGTACGTTCCTTGATGCGCAAGGCGAAAAGGGTTAAATCCATATAAAGAAAGGTTGTATAATTAAGGGTTATCCTCCTGCCAACCTTAAGGTTTATATTGTTTAATCCAAACTTCCATTGGTTTTCTTATTAACCATCTTGAATCCCCCATTTATTTTAGTTGACTATAAGCAACTAAGGTTATTATTCTTAATATTGGAAAGATTTTCCTTTGTAAATATGTGATATGGCTGTATCTTATCAAAGATGATATCTTTGTATTGCATGAAACTAATAAACACATTTAAATATAAACTGAACATCTTCTCCTTTTAATATTAATTATTGATTTAAATTGTGTGAGCCCTACACATTTTATAAAATATGCACATACATGCATAAAAGACGTTCATAAATTATACTAACTCCCCATCTGGTGTACCTCCAAATGCTGCAGGTTTTTGGATGCTATTCCAAAGACATGTAGGTATTTAAGTTGTCTTTATAAAATAGTTCCAACATAGGTGCCTATTTTGACTCCTCTTAATATGCACATCCTAAGACGAGAGGCATACTAGGGAATACTTATCAATGGAAATACCTAGAGCATCTATAGTTCATCACCATCACTTGAATAAAGAGATCTCTAGTTCTTCAAGGGATCATATCTACAGGATCAAATTTTCTATTGCAAAGGCTTCAAACAAATTAAGCTATTCCCATGATAATTGCTAAGGCATTTACAGGAGAATCTTGAAAGGATGCCCCTGCAGAGATCACCCGTGCATTCAGCTGGAGAAAGGCCTTCCTTTCTGCCTGGCCAACCCTAGCTACATTTGGGAATAGACGATAAACAAAACCTCTTTAAATATGTTCTTTATGTAATACTAATTGTATATTTTACTCTGAAATGGTGATTGCCATGATGGAACAATGTAAGCCATATTGAGCCTGTAAATTGGTGGGAAAATGTGGGATACAAATACAACAAATAAATAAATAAATAAATAAATAAATAAAATAAAGCAATTCCCAAGCATAATGATGTTACCTAAGTAATTCTCGTAGAGATGCTGTCCATGGAGGATTCCAAAGAGACAGATTTAAGCTACGAAGCATCACAAGGAAGTCCTTGCCCCCTCCTCTCTACTTGCCAGCCTTTTCCCTGGTGGCAGATAAAACATTTTTGAAATTCCAATTTATTCCAGCTTGTTTATCTCTTAAATATCTCTTCCACAGTTTAATGTGGGCTGACAGTCTTGCCTTAGAATTTTTGAGTTACTACTACTACTACTATTTAGCATTTCTATAGCGCTACAAAGCATACACAGCGCTGCACAAACATAGAAGAAAGACAGTCCCTGCTCAAAGAGCTTACAATCTAATAGACAAAAAATAAATAAAGTAAGCAAATCAAATCAATTAATGTGAACGGGAAGGAAGAGAGGAGGGTAGGTGGAGGCGAGTGGTTACAAGTGGTTACGAGTCAAAAGCAATGTTAAAGAGGTGGGCTTTCAGTCTAGATTTAAAAGTGGCCAAGGATGGGGCAAGACGTAGGGGCTCAGGAAGTTTATTCCAGGGATAGGGTGCAGCAAGACAAAAGGCGCGAAGTCTGGAGTTGGCAGTAGTGGAGAAGGGAACAGATAAGAAGGATTTATCCATGGAGCGGAGTGCACGGGAAGGGGTGTAGGGATGCATTTTCCAAAGATTCTACCTTATAATATAAAGCAAGACTGTCTTCTATATGGGCCACTCCTAGAATGTGGTTACTTGATTCCCTAGTCTTGCCAACTGTTTGTCCATTTCTCCCAGTCTGCTATCATATTCCCCATGTTTGGCCACAGTTTGCTTGGTGAACTCAGGAGTCTGAACAATAGAATCCTGGAGGGTGGTTTCAACCTGAACCACAGCCTCTCAAATATCCTCCAAACAGACCTTCCTGGTAGCAGATGCTGAAAGGCCACCTGTACCTGGGACCTGGGACATAGGAAGACTACAGATAAGATAACCAACACCTGGGTGACACGGATACAGGGATGGTGAGCCCTTGGACTGCAGCCAGGATGCAGCAAACAAGTCCTCTGAGAAGGTACAAAGCAGAGGCGAGCCAGACACTGAATCCAGACAATACACAAGACATAGCAATAGACAGTGAACACTCAAGGCAGGGTAGAAACAGAGCCTGCCTAAAGCAAAAACCAAGAACGGAGTTTGACCAACGCAGGAACCAGGAACAAAGGAAGGACACTCACATAGGCCGCAAGGCCGAACTGGAACCCACACGTAACAGAGTCCAAGCATATGGGCCACAAGGCTAAACTGGAACGCACACATACCAGAGGGAAGGGAAAAGAAACAGAACAGAATTCCCTGAGTAGATACTACTCATGCAGTGCACACATACTGCACAAAACAGAGTCACAAACAGGAGGTCAAAAGACCCTACCCACAATCACAAAGAGACTGAAGGGGAAATCACACAGGAATACAACTCAGGGCTATGCTTAGAATCACAACTATACAGATGAATAATCCTAACTAACTCAAAAAGGAATCACACAGAGAGGTAGCTCAGGGCTGCGCTAGTAGACACAGCTAAACAGAGGAACCACCCACTCACACTCAAATAGTAACCAAACAGAGAGGATGCTCAGGGCTGAGCTAGTAGCCACAACTAAACAGAAGGACAACCCACTCGAGCCACACAGAAAGGCTGCTCAGGGCTGCGCTAGTAGTCACAGCTAGATAGAAGAGCAACTCACTCAAACTCAAGCAGAAACCTCACAGAAAGGACACTCAGGGCTGTGCTAGTAGCCACAGCTAAATGGATGAACAGCCCACTTGTGCCACAGAGAAAGGCTGTTCAGGCCTGTGGTAGTAGTCACAGCTAGACAGAAGAGCAACTCACTCAAACTCAAACAGAAACCTCACAGAGAGGACTCAAACAGAAAGCATACAGAGAAGTAACTCAAGACAGGGCAATACAGCCATTCTAAGGTAAAGGGAAAACACACAAAAGCAACTGAAGGCAAGACTACAGAGTCAAATAACAGACACTAGAGACAAAGGGGAAAAAGCAGGCTAAAGAGAAAGGCTGCGTCTAATACACAAGTCAGCAAAGAAATAGTGCTCATAAGAACCAGGTAACAAACACAGCACACAAAGGGTTAAAGCAGACTAAATGGAAAAGCTGCTTCTAAATACATAAGTCAGCAAAGGAGTGGTGCTCATAAGAGCCAGGTAACAAACACAGCACATAAAGGGTAACAACAGATTGAAAGGAAAAGCTGCTTCTAATTACAAAAGTCAGGAAAGCGGCAAAGCTCACAAGAGTCAAAGAACAAACACTGCACACAAAGAGTTAAAGCAGGCTACAGGGAAGATTAAACAAACAAAGAAAAAAATGTGCTTACCACGGACTAGCCAGCACCCACAGCTGGGAAGGGAAAGGCAAGGCAGATGGAGAGGCAGCAGTCACAGCTGCACAGCAGTGAAGCAATCAGGGACAAGGCTAGCTTCTACAGACTCTCAGAACAAACAGACAAGAACTACACACACTCAGAAACAGTACAGGCAGAGCCAGAAAACAAGCTAACTGAAAAGTAGTCCAGGTACAAACAAGAATTACACACACAGCAAAACAGAACAGAGCATACATAAAGCAGGAACAGAGCTTGGCTTTAACAGAGAGCAGGAACAGAGCTTGGCTTAAACAAAGTGCAGGAACAGAGCTTGGCTTTAACAGAGAGCAGGAAATGAGCGTGGCTTTAACAGAGAGCAGGAACAGAACTCATGGCTGTGCCCTGAGGCACAGCTAATAAGACGACCAGTTTCCTCAGAATCAAACACAGTTACAACCATAACAAGAAAAGGGAAATAGACCTGTTGCAAAGGCCCCCAGGAAAGTTTCCCGGGTCCTTATAAAGGAGATGGCTGATGATGTCATACTGGGCTATGAGGCTTCGAAGCAGAGAAACCAAAGCGAAGCTTGGCTTCAGAGACACCAAAGTGAGGCTTGGCTAGCAGGAACAATCAACAGCAGGGAAAGAGTCTGGAAGGGTCACAGAGCCAGATATAGAGAATCAGAAGGTTTGGGACATATTGACACTGGGAAGAAACAGTTTCTCCACTGACCTGCACTGGATCCCTGCTGGCATCAACACAATTTAGCTTCTCCACAGGTTCATGCTGCTGCTCATCTATTGTCACTGAGAACACCACCGATTAGGCCACCCCTTCCTCCAGAAGATTCAGATTATAGGTCGAGCTTGCCGTGAGTCATCCAAAGGCACTGGATCTAAAGAAACACCAAAAATCAAGTGTCAATGACTGCAGAGGAGGAGATTGACCGCTGCATAAAGGGTCTCTTTATGTTCATAGGGAGGTTACTCCGTAACATCCACCCTAACAATTGTAAAGGTCAGGAGTGATATAGAGGGAGCCAAATGAGTACCCATCAACCCTTAAATGGCCTGAGGCTTCACTTCAGAGAAGGTATGTTGTTTGCTTTTGCTCTTCTCTATAGTGAAAAACAACATCACTGACAACTCAAAAACTGCTTTGGAACTTTCTGCTGCTTTATTTATTTACTAGTAAAAAAAGGCCCGTTTCCGTAACAAATGAAACGGGCGCTAGCCAGGTTTTCCTCGAAGTGTGTATGTTCGAGTGAGTGTGTGTGTGTGTGTGTGTGAGACAGGGGCGTATCTGCGTGGGGCCTCAGGGGCCTGGGCCCCCGCAGATTTTGCCCTGGACCCCCCTACCACCATCAACCCTCCCCCGCTGCCGTTCTTACTTTTGCTGGCGGGGGACCCCAAACCCCCGCCAGCCGCCCCGCGGTGTTTGAAATTCATCTTCGGCCTCCGTGGCCGTGCTGCTGTGATAGGCGCTGTTGAAATCCACTTTGGAGTCTGACGTCGTTGTACGTTGTACGTGCTGCAACGTCAGACTCCGAAGTGGATTTCAACAGCGCCTATCACAGCAGCACGGCCACGGAGGCCGAAGATGAATTTTAAACACCGCGGGGCGGCTGGCGGGGGTTTGGGGTCCCCCGCCGGCTGAAGAAGAAGTTTTTACGGCAGCGGCAGGTGGAAGCAGACCTCGGCTGGCGGGGGGTTGGGGTCCCCCGCCAGCAAAAGTAAGAACGGCAGCGGGGGAGGGTTGGCTGCGGGAGGGGGGTAGAGAGAGTCATTGGTGGCGGTGGGGGCTCGGCGGTGGGGGCTCGGCGGCGGGGGGGGGGGGCTAAAATGTGCCCCCTCCCTCTGGCTCTGGCCCCCCCTACCGCCGGAGTCCAGATACGCCCCTGGTGTGAGAGTGACTGTGTGAGAGAGAGAGAGAGAGTGACTGTGTGATTGTGTGTCTGAGAGAGATTGTGTCTGTGTGGTTGTGTATCTGTGAGTGAGTGTGTGTGTTTCAGAATGACTGTGTGCGAGTGCGTATGTGAGACACAGAGGGGCATAATCGAACGAAAACGTCTATCTCCATGGGCGTTTATCTCCGAGAACGGGTCCGTGAAGGGGCGGACCGAACCGTATTTTCGCAAAAAAATAGACGTCCATGTTTTATTCGACAATGTGTGAGCTGGGCGTTTTTGTTTTTCAGCGATAATGGAAAATGAAAGCGCCCAGCTCAAAAACGAATAAATCCAAGGCATTTGTTTGTGGGAGGGGCCAGGATTCGTAGTGCACTGGTCCCCCTCACATGCCAGGACACCAACTGGGCACCCTAGGGGGCACTTTTACAAAAACAAAAAAAAAAGGTAAAAGAGCTCCCAGGTGCATAGCACCCTTCCCTTGTGTGTTGAGCCCCCCCCAAATCCCCCTCAAAACCCACTGCCCACAAGTCTACATAAGTACATAAGTAATGCCATACTGGGAAAAGACCAAGGGTCCATCGAGCCCAGCATCCTGTCCACGACAGCGGCCAATCCAGGCCAAGGGCACCTGGCAAGCTTCCCAAACGTACAAACATTCTATACATGTTATTCCTGGAATTTTGGATTTTTCCAAGTCCGTTTAGTAGCGGTTTATGGACTTGTCCTTTAGGAATCCGTCCAACCCCTTTTTAAACTCTGCTAAGCTAACCGCCTTCACCACTTTCTCCGGCAACGAATTCCAGAGTTTAATTACACGTTGGGTGAAGAAAAATTTTCTCCAATTTGTTTTAAATTTACTACACTGTAGTTTCATCGCATGCCCCCTAGTCCTAGTATTTTTGGAAAGCGTGAACAGATGCTTCACATCCACCTGTTCCACTCCACTCATTATTTTATATACCTCTATCATGTCTCCCCTCAGCCGTCTCTTCTCCAAGCTGTATAGCCCTAGCCTCCTTAGTCTTTCTTCATAGGGAAGTCGTCCCATCCCCGCTATCATTTTAGTCGCCCTTCGCTGCACCTTTTCCAGTTCTACTATATCTTTCTTGAGATGCGGCGACCATTATTATAGCCCTAAGGGGTGAAGGGGGGCACCTACATGTGGGTACAGTGGGTTTGGGGGGGTTGGACGACTAATAAGCATTAAGCAGCACAATTGTAACAGGTAGGGGGGGATGGGCCTGGGTCCACCTGCCTGAAGTCCACTGCACCCCCTAACAACTGCTCCAGGGACCTGCATACTGCTGCCAGGGAGGTGGGTATGACATTTGATGGTGAAAATAAAAAGTTGTGAAACATCATTTTTTTGTGGTGGGAGGGGGTTAGTGACCACTGGGGGAGTCAGGGGAGGTCATCCCCGATTCCCTCCGATGGTCATCTGGTCATTTAGAGCACTTTTTTGGGACCTGTTCGTGTGAAAAAAGGGTCCAACAAAAGTGTCCTAAATGTTCGCTACAAACGCCTTTATTTTTTCGATTATCGCCCTAACGCGTACATCTCTCCTCGGCCGATAACCACGCCCCAGTTCCACCTTCGCCACACCTCTGACACGCCCCCATCAACTTTGTCCGCATCCACGACGGAGTGCAGTTGAAAACGTCCAAAATCGGCTTTCCATTATACCGATTTATTCGTTTTTGTGAGATAAACGTCTATCTCCCGATTTTGGCCGAAATCTAGGCGTTTTTCTCTTTCGATTATAAGGTGGACAGTGAGTGTGAGAGAGTGAATGTGTTCCCCCCCCTCCTACTCCTCTCTTCCCCTTTGCCCCCCCCCCTCTCTCCCCCCCCTCTTATGATAGCTAAAGTAGCATCCGTTCCCTTACAGGCGAGGGCAGGGCAAACACTCATGGGCAAACTTTGATCTACACCACTACAGATTTAGAATGTTGGGACTTATGGAGGCTTCATTAGAATGTTGGAGGTGCCTTTTATATAGAGAGATTTGTGACATTTATATCCCACATTATCCCAAAGAAGTTTGAGTTCAATGTGGCTTACAATAAACAGTATAGGATACATAACCAAGAATAATGCATAAGAAAGTAATTTGTTGTAAGAATCCAATTTTACAATACAGTATCATAAACATACTGGGATAGCTATGGATGTTTAACATTTAGAAAATCTATTATGAATGAAAAATTGTACATGAAGCAAAGAGAAGGTTAATGGTAAATAGAGTAATAACCAATTCAGGTAATAATTAGCTGTTTGAGATATGGTTGTTCTTTGTGAGGGTTTGTTTGATTACGAGCGATTTGAGGATTTTGTGGAATCTAGTTTATTCCTGTATATTTCTTAATTTACTACTACTACTACTTATCATTTCTATAGCGCTACTAGACACACGCAGGGCAGTACACTTGAACATGAAGAGACAGTCCCTGCTCGACAGAGCTTACAATCTAATTAGGACAGACAAACAGGACAAATAAGAGATAAGGGAATATTAAAGTGAGGATGATAGAATAAGGGTTCTGAACAAGTGAATAAGGGTTAGGAGTAAGGGTTATTTTGGGTGGTAAGAAGTTCCACCATTTGGTTCCTAGGTAAGTGAAGTCTGCAGAGTGGACAGTTTTGTAGATCACTTTTTTGCAATTTGGGAGGTGTAGTCTGAGATAGTTTCTTGCCTCATATTTAGTGTTTCTTTCAGGTAAGTTTATTAATGGTACCGTATAGTCTGGAGCTTTGCCATTTAGTATTTGAAAGATAAAGGTACCTAGTTTGAAGGTTGTTCTTGCTTTGACGGGAAGCCAGTGTAATTTGATTAATAAAGGGGAGGCACTTTCAAAACGAGGGATTTTATATGTGAACCTGGCTGCAGTGTTTTGAGCTGTTTGGAGCTTTTTCAGGTACTCCTTAGAGCCAGCATATATAGCATTACAGTAGTCGAATTGGGATAATGTTAATGATTGTACCAATAGTCTGAATGTTTCTGATGAGAAATAGGTTCTGATCCTTTTTAGTTTCCCTTCAAAGACCCTTTCTCCATTCATTGGGAATTATTTTAAGAACTTTTTGTTAATATTTTAGAAATATTATTTTGGCTTGTTTACATCATGTGGTGTTAACTGCCTACCTTAGGTTCCAGAGATAGGCAGTAGATTCTATGGAGAGGTTGGGGAAAGGCAGTAAGAGAGTTGCTAAAACATTTGAAAAAAAGGGGTGGCCTTGAGGGGTGAGCTACACAAATTGACAGACAGGGTGTGGGTGCTGACCACTATCTCATTACCAATTTCAGCAAGGGGATGGGGAGGAAGCATGATTCAAACAAAGGAAAGGAAAGGGGATGGGACTTGATATATACGTCTTTCTGTGATTACAATCAAAGCGGTATACATATTATATTCAGGTACATTATTTTGTTCCTGGGGCAATGGAGGGTTAAGTGACTTGCCCAGAGTCACAAGGAGCTGCAATGGAAATAGAACCCGGTTCCCCAGGATCAAAGTCCGCTGCACTAACCACTAGGCTACTCCTCCACTAGCAACATTCCATCTAGAAGCCTGCCCTTGCAGATCAGCAATGCGGCCGCACAGGCTTCTGTTTCTGTGAGTCTGACGTCCTGCACGTCCTGGACTTTTAACCAGTTATGCATTAACTGACTCTGCAAAACCGGATATTCAATGTCGAAGTCCGGACATGGCCAGGAATTGAATATCTGGGAATAATGCCAGCAGTGGTCAGCAAAACGCTGAGCGCTGCTCACTGAATATTGATCCCTGAATGGATAGAGCCAGTGTGGTGACCACACTATCTGGATATTCAGAGCTGCTGCTTCTACATATAGTGGGAGATTGTATATATGGCGCCTAAAAAATTGACGCTGAAATCAGTGCCGACTAAGCGTATTCTATAATCGTTGCCTAGATTTAGGAGTTGATTATAGAATACACTTAGTTGATATCTCAGCGCCTAAAACTACATGCATCCATTTACACTAGTGAAAATGTGGCATAAATCCCAGTGTGTAGATTTAGGTGCACTGGGCCATATTCCTTAGCTAGGTGCGTAAATTTCAGAACGCCCACAAACTGCCCATTTCCCCACCCATAACCATGTCCCTTTTTGCCTGTGCACTTTACAAGTTCGGCGCACTTCATTACAGAATACGCTTACAGGCAGATGATCAAAAGCCCCACGCTGTTCCAAATAGCGCTCTAGAATAGCGCTGGAACAGTGCGGGGCGCTATTAGACCTATGATCAAAGATAATGCATGCAAATTTAAGCAGTGCAATTATCTCTGCTCATGGGGTAGAAGTGCAGGAGGATTAAATCCTCCCCCCCTTTTTGACAGGTCTGGGCTGGAGACCAATGAAAAGGGAAGGACGCCCATCTTTAAATCGGAAGATGGACGTCCTCAACTGCCCTGGTGAAGGGACTGCCAAATTTCAAGGGGGTGTTGGAGGTATAGCGATGGGGCAGTTGAGGACATCCAAAATTTGGACGTTTCTGTGACGGGGCAGTTGAGGACGTCCAAAATTGGATGTTTCCATGAGAAAAATGTCTTTCTCATAGAAACATCCAATTTTGGACGTCCTTAACTGCCCGCTGCAGAAATGTCCAAAATTTGGATGTCCTCAACTGCCCCGTCACAGAAACGTCCAAATTTTGGACGACCTCAACTGCCCTCGCTGGCAGGTTTGCTGTAGGGGGGAATGGGGGCCTGCCAGTGTGCAAATGCATGCTGGACAGGGCTCACCATTCATCCCCAATGATCTGCAAACCCTCACGACAGCTCGGAGCTGGCGTAGGGTTTGTTGCGGCCAGTGACCCAATCTTTGGCACGCTGGACGCTGATCATTGGGGATGAATGCGTTAAGCGCTGATTAGCATGCATTTGCAAGCTACTTGCGCTAAGAGCCCTCGAGCGCATAGTTTCACTTACTCAAGGGCTCTGATCATGGGGCGGTAGCAAACGCCAGCGCTAGTATGGCGCTAACAGCCTCTAGCGCTGGCGTTTGCTTTTGATCTTCTGCCTGTTAGTGAGTTGTGCGTGTTAATTCTAATCAGTGCCAATTAGTGCTTATTATTGCTTAAGTGCTGTTATCAACCCTGATTAACTTGTTAAGCCAATTAAGTTACATGCATTGTTGTAGAATCCACACCGATTTCGGCGCAGATCTCTAAGCGTGCTATATAAAATCCGGGGTATAGCGGTGTTGAATATCCTAAAATTAAGTTAAACACCAACGTTGGTGTTTAATTTAAGCTGCTCACTGCAATAACTGAAAATCCACAACAAAGAAAATAACTTGATCCAAGAACCTGCACCATAATTAACATTTCAGGAAGAAGCTGCAGCTTGTGGATTTACATTAGATGAAGGATTAAAAAGGGTTCTGTATTTCAGTTTTTTCTCCAAGAATGTTGGCCTTTTCTCTTTCCAGTCGCCTGGCAGAGAAACTGTTTTCTGATGCTCGTTTTCTGGATACTGAAATCCTCACGACCGAGGACATTAAGGTAAGAAGACCAAAATGTATGAAGAAGTAAAACAAACCAGACAGTACAATATAACTTATAGTCTCTTATAGTCTGTAAGAGTCTGCGACCCATGTGTTAAACAGGTGATGGTGTGAAGCATTGGGGAAGTACAAATGGCAAACCAAGGTTCTCCAAGCAACAGAGAGCAATAAAGACAAATGACTTCGTGGTGAAAATATAATCAAATTCCCCCTTGCAAGCAGAATTCCAACTCGTCTTATCAAACCCAAATAGCAGTTTCTGAAACACTCATTCTTTAAAACAGGACACAGCAAAAGTCTTGTGAACATAAATCAAAGGATCAAAACAGGGGAAAAATGGCAGTGAGGCGGCCGAGTGTTCTAGCACATCACTGCAAAGGGAGGCATTTCCATAGGAGGGGCATGGGCAGGTCACAATGGTCCGACCAGGGGCGTAGTTATGTGGGGTCACGGGGGTCTGGGCCCCCGTAGATTTGGCCCTGGACCCCCCTGCCGATGACCCTCTCGACCCCCCTCCCGCTGCCAACCCCCATCGACGTCGCCTACCTTTGCTGGCGGGGGACCCCAACCCCCGCCAGCCGAGGTCCTCTTTTTCCTTCGTTCTGTTTCTGAGTCTGACGTCCTGCATGTTATGTGCAGGACGTCAGACTCAGAAACAGAATGAAGGAAGAAGAGGACCTCGGCTGGCGGGGGTTGGGGTCCCTCGCCAGCAAAGGTAGCAGACGGCGGGTTGACGGTGGGAGGGGGGGTTGAGAGGGTCATCGGCAGGGGGGTCAAGGTGGTGGTGTCGGCAATGGCGGCGGGGGGGGGGGGGGGGTGTCAGCAATGGCAGGGGTGTCGGCGGCCCTGGACCCCCCTCACGCCGTAGTCTGGCTACGTCCCTGGGTCCAACTATTTCAGCGCATGCTTTATTGAATACTGTCAGGTGTGAAACTTCTGCATTTAGGTGCACAAATTTGCTGTTATAAAATACTACCTGAGGGGTCCTTTTACTAAGCCATGGTAAAAAGTGGCCTGTGGTAGTGTAGGCAAGTATACTGGGCGAGCGCTGGGCCAGTTTTTACCGCATCTGCAAAAAAAGGGCTTTTTAAAAAATGGGATGGGAAAAAAAGCATGTGTTACAACTGAAACCGGTGTGCGTCCAAAACCGGCCCGAGCCCTTAATGCCACTCATTGATCTGGCGGTAAAGGCTCATGTGCTTCACGCGCCAACTGTGGACTACCACTGGAAATGACATGCGTGGGAGGAAATCAGTCAATAAATTATCCAGCATTATGGGCACATGACAAATCTAAAATTACCGCCAAGGGGGCGCGGTAGCCTAACGCACCTTTGCAAAAGGGCCCCTGAGTGTCTAGATTTTGGGCATCTAACTTTTAGCGCTCTTTAGCTGAGTGGAGGAGTAGCCTAGTGGTTAGTGCAGTGGACTTTGATCCTGGGGAACTGAGTTTGATTCCTACTGCAGCTCCTTGGGACTCTCGCTTAACCCTCCATTGCCCCTGGTACAAAATAAGTACCTGAATATATGTAAACCACTTTGAATGTAGTTGCAAAAACCTCAGAAAGGCAGTATATCAAGTTCCTTTTCCCTTTCCCCATTTGAGATTCTACATGGAATGTTGCTACCATTGGAGATTCTACATGGAATGTTGCTATTCCACTAGCAACATTCCATGTAGAAGCCTGCCCTTGCAGATCAGCAATGCGGCTGCGCAGGCTTCTGTTTCTGTGAGTCTGACGTCCTGTAACCTTAACCATCAATTTGACAAACAAGAAAGCAAACTGAGATGTTAAGCTGGCTCTGAACCAAATTTTAAAAAGGTATTTTTTACAGGTGTGATGAAAAATGACTCAGACCCAAAATGGACGCGCAGCAATTTTCATTTTGCCGCACATCCACTTTTGGCAAAAATTTTAAAATGGCATTTTTTACAGGTGTGATGAAAAATGATTCTGCGCATGCCCAAAACACATGTCCACACTACAGCAGGCCAGTTTTCAGCGCACCTTAGCTTAGCGGAGTTTAAAAAAAGGTTTGGATGGCTTCCTAAAGGAAATGTCCATAGACCATTATTAATTGGACTTGGAGAAAATCCTCTATTTCTGGGATAAGCAGTATAGAATGTTTTGTACTTTTTTGGGATCTTGCCAGGTATTTGTGGCCTGGATTGGCTACTGTTGGAAACAGGATGCTGGGCTTGATGGACCTTTGGTCTTTCCCAGTATGGCAATACTTACGTACTTATGTAAGACCCCTAAGTGACTTGCCCAAGATCAGAAGCAGCAGCAGTGGGATTTGAACCTGCCATCTCTAGATGTCAGGAGTGGTACTCTAACCCCTAAGCTTCCTCCCCTCCCCAAAAGCTGCAGCTTAACAACAGGTGGGCAGCAGCATACGTAGAAGCAGCCTATCACAAAGGGACGCATGTACATTTTAAAACGTTTCCCTATTGGCTTTGCAGTAGTTGAGACATGATGTCACAAGACATGTTTATTAACATATAGCTTCACCTGACAAACTGTAGAAGGCTGAAACTAAATGTTGTTAGCGTCCCTAGTGACCCTGAAGAGTTCAAATTCAATTTGGAACCTATAAAAACGCCAAGATTGCAGATCTCATTTTTCACTACTAACCTGCAACCATTCGAAGACAGATGAGGAGCATCAGCTTGAGGAATTGGCCGACCTATGTACAAAACCTCCAGTTTATCAGCACTGAGGGTTTAATCTGTTTACTGTTACCCAGTTCCAAATCGCTCATAAATAAACAGTGATATTATCTAAGATGTCACAGGCATTTGCCCTCAATGTAACATAAAACTGAGTGCTGTCCACATTCAAATGACACATCCATTAGGAATCACTTAGCAGTTAGAGCAGATGGGATCAAATACCTGACGCTCTTCATGAATTGGGTAAATCACTTCACTGTCCATTTTCTCAGGTAGAAACAAGGATTAGGGCAAGATTTACTAGTGTGTGTTAATTTTACAGCTGTATATACTAAGCTGCACTAAAATATCGCATTTGTCTGCAGTAATATTTAAGGTGTAAGGGGTCCTTTTACTAAGGCGCGCTGAAAAATGGCCTGCGGTAGTGTAGGCGCGTGTTTTGGGCGCGCGCAGAATCATTTTTCAGCGCACCTGCAAAAAAAAATGCCTTTTTAACATTTTTGCCGAAAATAGACATGCGGCAAAATGAAAATTGCCGCGCATCCATTTTGGGTCTGAGGCCTTACCGCCAGCCATTGACCTAGTGGTACAGTCTCACGCGGTAACCAGGTGGTAATGACCTACGTGCCTCAAATGCCACTTGGTGCGCACCCGATACTCGCGTCTGAAAATAAAAATTGATTTTTTTTTGGCCTGTGTATCAGACATGCACCAAAAATGCAATTACCACAAAAGCCATGCGGTAGCCGGGCAGTAACTCCATTTTGGCGTGCGTTGGGCATGCGTAGAGCCTTACACGACTTAGTAAAAGGACCCCTAAGTCACTAACCTGTGGTACCTTAGTACTGCAGTTTAGTGACTAAAGTGGAAGAAGCAGAATCTGTGAAGAGTGCCAGATACAACTCCGGCCACCTTGTGGGGCAGGCTGACTGGATCATTGTGACAGTGGCAGCACCGGTGGTTGGGAGGCGGTGCAAGTACTGGGAAGACTTCTACGGTCTATGCCCCGAAAATGGCAAGGATAAATCAAGGTCAGGTATACATATAAAGTAGCACATATGAGTTTATCTTGTTGGGCAGACTCGATGGACCGTACAGGTCTTTATCTGCCGTCATCTACTATGTTACTATTGGGCTCATTTTCAAAAAAGAAGGGCGCCCAGCTTTCGACATAAATCGGGAGATGGGTGTACTTCTCCCAGGGTCGCCCAAATTGGCATAATCAAAAGCCGATCTTGGGCATCCCCAACTGCAGTCCGTCACGAGGACGACCAAAGTTGCCAGGGGCATGTCGGCAGTGTAGCGAAGGTGGGACTGGGGCGTGCTTAAGAGATGGGTGTCTTCGGCCAATAATGGAAAAAAAGAAGGGCATCCCTGACGAGCACTTGGCCGAGTTTACTTGGTCCATTTTTTTTCACGACCAAGCCTCAAAAAGGTGCCCACACTGACCAGATGACCACCGAAGGAAATCGGGGATGACCTCTCCTTACTCCCCCAGTGGTCACCAACCCCCTCCCACCCTCAAAAAAAACCTTTAAAAATATTTTTTGCCAGCCTCTATGCCAGCCTCATATGTCACACCGAGCTCCATGACAGCAGTATGCAGGTCCCTGGAGCAGTTTTAGTGGGTGCAGTGCACTTCAGGCAGGTGGACCCAGGCCCATCCCCCCCTACCTGTTACACTTGTGGTGGTAAATGTGAGCCCTCCAAAACCCACCACAAACCTACTGTGCCCACATGTAGGTGCCCCCTTTCACCCCTTAGGGCTACGGTAGTGGTGTACAGTTGTGGGGAGTGGGTTTTGAGGGGGGGTTTGGGGGGCTCAGCACACAAGGTAAGGGAGCTATGCACCTGGGAGCAATTTGTGAAGTCCACTGCAGTGCCCCCTAGGGTGCCCGGTTGGTGTCCTGGCTTGTGAGGGAGACCAGTGCACTACGAATGCTGGCTCCTCCCATGACCAAATGCCTTCGATTTGGTTCTTTTTGAGATGGGTGTCCTCGGTTTCCATTATCGCCGAAAACCGGGGACGACCATCTCTAAGGACGACCTAAGGATGACCATCTCTAAGGTCAACCTAAATTTCATGATTTGGGCGTCCCCGACCGTATTATCAAAACGAAAGATGGACGTCCATCTTGTTTCGATAATACCGGTTGCCCCGCCCCTTTACGGGGCCGTCCTGCGAGGACACCCTCATGAAAACTTGGGCGCCCATTTGATTATGCCCCTCCACGCATCTCTCCTTTAGGTAGGCTGTTACTTTATTTTTGGGTCAGAGAATACGGATTTAGGCGTTGCTCGTCGAACACAAGAAAGAAGTAACATGTTTTTAACATGCATCAGGAGGGCCACTTTTTACTCGGTTACCCCTGTAAATACTTTTTTTAAATATTCAGGTTCATGATATATGTCTTTGACCTAGAACGGCTGCGTTCCTTTATTGATTTGAAAAAGATCTTTTGACGTTCAAATGTTAAGACAAGTGTAGACTTGTTCAATTATGTTAAATTTAATAAAATTAAATTTAAAAAGGTCTTATAACTTGCATACATTCCTCAGCCACTGTTTGTTTTTGTTGTTTATTAGGATTTATTTACTGCCTTTTTGAAAGAATTCACTCAAGGCGGTGTACAGGAAGAGTAGATCAAACATGAGCAATAGGCAATTACAGCAGTAAAAATATTTAAATAACAATACAAAGTGTATACCAGTGGGGGGCAGGAGGGGCAGTCCGCCCCGGGTGTCAGCTCGGGGGTGGAGGGTGCTCCCTGCCAGCTCCCCCCCCTCGGCGCATCGACACCCCCCCCGACCAGCTCCCGCACCCTACCTTTAAAAAGAATATCGGAATCCGAGGCGAGGCGCAACGCCTCGCGCCTGCCCTGCACGTAAAAGGAATGTGGACCGTTGGACCTTCCCTCGCTCTATCTGTCCCGCCCTCCGCTGACGCAACTTCCTATTTCCGCAAGGGCGGGACAGACAGAGCGAGAGAAGGCCCGACGGTCCACATTTCTTTTACGTGCAGGGCAGGCGCGAGGCGCTGCGCCTCGCCTCAGATTCCAATATTCTTTTTAAAGGTAGAGTGCGGGAGCTGGTCGGGGGGGGGGGGGGGGGGGGGGTGTCGATGTGCCAAGGGGGGGATGTCATCATGCTGCACCTGGGGGGGGGGTGCAACGGCGAACCGCCCCACCCCGGGTGGCAGCCCCCCCTGCTACGCCACTGACGTATACTACTTACAATGTCAACACAATACGTAATAGAACATATTAATTGACAGCGTAGGGCATAAGTAAAGATGGAACATATAGGTAGGTAAGAGAGTAAGAGGAGTTAGAAAGTAAGGGGACTAATTTACTACTACTACTACTACTATTTAGCATTTCTATAGCGCTACAAAGCTTACGCAGCGCTGCACAAACATAGAAGAAAGACAGTCCCTGCTCAAAGAGCTTACAATCTAGTAGACAAAAAATAAAGCAAACAAATCAATTAATGTGTAGAGGAAAGAGGAGAGGAGGGTAGGTGGAGGCGAGTGGATACAAGTGGTTACAAGTCAAAAGCAATGTTAAAGAGGTGGGCTTTCAATCTAGATTTAAAGAAATAGTGGCATAACAGTGGCTGAGGAATATATGCAAGTTATAAGACCTTTTTAAATGTAATTTTATTAAATTTAACATAATTAAACAAGTCTACACTTGTCTAAACATTTGAATGCAGTGACGATCCTAGGTCAGCTGCCACCTGGGGTGGATCGCCGATGCGCACCCCACCCCCCTGGGTGCAGCACGACACCCCCCTGGCGCAAAGACCCATCCCCAGTGCATCAACTCCCCCCCCCCCGGGTGCATTCTTGGCTGCTAGGAGCAGCCGCGCGGCTCTCAGCTCCGCTGGCTCCCTGCTCCGGAACAGGAAGTAACCTGTTCCGGGGCAGAGGGAGCAGGGGAACAGCGGAGCCGACAGGCGTGCAGCTGCTCTCTTTACCCCTCTAGCGGCGTGCACCCGGGGTGGACCGCCCCTACCGCCCCACCCTTGCTACGCCGCTGTTTGAATGCCAAATCAATAAAGGAATGCAGCCGTTCTAGGTCAAAGACATATATCATGAACCTGAATGTTTAAAAAAAGTATTTACAGGGGTAACGGAGTAAAAAGTGGCCCTCCTGATGCATGTTAAAAACATGTTACTTCTTTCTTGTGTTCGACAAGCAACGCCTCGATCCGTATTCCCTTACTCAAAAATAAAGTTAACAGCCTGTTATGCCACTTTTTCTTTTAAATTAGTCGCCTTACTTTCTAATTCCTCTTACTCTCTTACCTACCTATATGTTCCATCTTTACTTATGCCCTACGCTGTCAATTAATACCGTGTTTCCCCGAAAATAAGACACTGTCTTATATTAAATTTTGCTCCCCAAGACCTGCTAGGTCTTATTTTTAGGGGAAGCCTTATTTTTCGGGGAAACATCGGGTCGCTCCCCCCCCCCCCACCTGAGATCGCCGGCTCCCCCCGCCCTCAGTCGCTCCCGGAACTAACCTCTTAAACGCTTCCTTTCACCATTCATCTTCGCACTCGCCGCAAGCAGCAGGGCAGGCCACTCCTTCCTTCCGTGTCCCGCCCTCGCCTGACGTAACGTAACGTCAGGCGAGGGCGGGACACGGAAGGAAGGAGTGGCCAGCCCTGCTGCTTGCGGCGAGTGCGAAGGTGAAAGGAAGCGTTTAAGAGGTTAGTTCCGGGAGCGATTGAGGGCGGGGGGAGCCGCCGATCGAGGGGGGGGGGAGCCGGTGATCTCGGGTGGGGGGGGGGGTGACCCCGATGTTTCCCCGAAAAATAAGGCCTCCCCTGCTAGGTCTTATTTTCGGGGGAGGCCTTATATTTTCAAATTTGCAGCAAGACCTCTACTAGGTCTTACTTTCGGAGGATGTCCTGTTTTCGGGGAAACTCGGTATGTTCTATTACGTATTGTGTTGACATTGTAAGTAGTATACGCTTTGTATTGTTACTTAAATATTTTTACTGCCGTAATTGCCTATTGCTCATGTTTGATCTCCTCTTACTGTACACCGCCTTGAGTGAACTCTTTCAAAAAGGCAGTAAATAAATCCTAATAAACAAAATAAATAAAAATAAATATTACAGCAACTCTGTGTACCACGCTTCAAGGACAGTATCCAGCTTATAATCGAACGAGAAAAACGCCCAAGTTCCGACCTAAATCGGGAGATGGGCGTTTATCTCACAAAAACGAATAACGCGGTATAATCAAAAGCCGAATTTGGACGCTTTCAACTGCACTCCGTCGCGGATGCGGACAAAGTTGACGGGGGCGTGTCGAAGGCGTGTCGAAGGCGGAACTGGGGCGTGGTTATCGGGCGAACAGAGATGGGCGCCCTTTCGCCGATAATGGAAGAAAAATATGCGATTTTAGCGAGAATTTAGGGCACTTTTCCTGGACCCTGTTTTTCCACGAATAAGGCCCCAAAAAGTGCCCTAAATGACCAGATGACCACTGGAGGGAATCGGGGATGACCTCCCCTGACTTCCCCAGTGGTCACAAACCCCCTCCCAGCACAAAATATGACGTTTCACAACTTTTTATTTTCACCCTCAAATGTCATACCCACCTCCCTGGCAGCAGTATGCAGGTTACTGGAGCACTTATTAGGGGGTGCAGTGGACTTCAGGCAGGTGGACCCAGGCCCATCCCCCCCCCTACCTGTTACAATTGTGCTGCTTAATGCGTTAGTCGTCCAACCCCCCCAAACCCACTGTACCCACATGTAGGTGCCCCCCCTTCACCCCTTAGGGCTATAGTAATGGTGTAGACTTGTGGGCAGTGGGTTTTGAGGGGGATTTGGGAGGCTCAACACACAAGGGAAGGGTGCTATGCACCTGGGAGCTCTTTTACCTTTTTTTTTTGTTTTGTAAAAGTGCCCCCTAGGGTGCCCGGTTGGTGTTCTGGCATGTGAGGGGGACTAGTGCACTACGAATCATGGCCCCTCCCACGAACAAATGCCTTGGATGTATTCGTTTTTGAGCTGGGCGCTTTCATTTTCCATTATCACTGAATAACAAAAACGCCCAGCTCACAAATTAGCGAATAACATATGGGCGTCTATTTTGTTCAAAAATACGGTTGGGTCCGCCCCTTCACGGACCCGTTCTCGGAGATAAACGCCCATGGAGATAGGCGTTTTCGTTCAATTATGCCCCTCTATATCTTGTACAGACGTATCCAGTACAGCTCTCCGTGGACGGATGCTATTGTCATGTGAAGACATTTTTATTAAATTGAAACGGTATATAGCATTTGTTTTGAAAAGCTCTCCTCTGTAACAGTAAAACAGATGCATTGCTACATAATATCCCCTGGTTGATAGCAGCAGCTAATGACTACTTTGTTGATTCTCTTCAAACTGTTCAACGTGGCAGCAAACCGGTCATTAACTAGTGGCAACCGTTGATTTCGGGGAGATTATAAATCAATTTAATTGAGAATTCTCAACGATGAAGCCTGCTTAATGTTCTTTTCATACTTTCTAAAGTTACATTTCTGCTACAAAAAGCGAGTTTGAAGCGTGAAGGGCAGCTGTGTTGGAGGAGTGATAGATCTACTAGGGAATTCTGATAAATTAATTTCAAGTTAATTATTATTTTTTAAAAGAAGGGTTCAAAAAGACTCTCTATCCTTTGTGTGCTTTACAACATTTCAGCTGTTTGCATGGCAAATAGCACCATTCACAAAAAGAGAAGAATTGGAAAACAGATTTATAGAAATGGGCAAAACAAAATAGTAATTAATAAAATAAAAAAAAAATTGCAAACCATTCTGGGTTGTTGGCATCTTTTGCTCTCCAAGCTGGGGTCGCTGCTGAGGATACTGTGGAGGCAGCGTTCAAAGTCCCTGGCTGGTGAGGGTGGGGGGAGAGCTTCAGCCACTGTGCTGCAGTGACATCTAGTGGCCAGATTTAAGGGGGAGGAGGCTAGTATTATAAATAAGGTGCTAAAATTTAAGCACTGCATATGGGTGTAAATGATTAGAATATTGACATATATGCATGTATGTGTGTACATAAGCGTGAAAATGCTGAAAATCCACCTAAGCACTATTCTGTAAATACACATTTATCTTTCATAGCAGATTTTTGACAGGTAGAAGTACACATGAACATAGTCTGCATGGAGCATGGACGGGGCTTGTATTTACGCACATGGGGCCCTTTTACAAAACGCAGTAAGCCCAACGCAGGTTTACTGCTCGCTAAAAAGGAAGTACCGCAGCAGCCCAGCAGTAGTTCCCGCTCCCAGCACGCCGGCATATCTGGTGCTACAAAAAATGTTTATTTTTGTAGTGCCGGTGTATACCTGGTGGTAATCGGGCAGTGCCGCGTGCTGCCCGGTTACCGCCATGTTAGTGTGGGAGCCCTTACCGCCACCTCAATGGATGGCGGTAAGGGCTCCCCCCCAGTGGCGTACCAAGGGGGGGGGGGGGCGGTGGGGGCGGTCCGCCCCGGGTGCACACCGCTGGGGGGGTGCCGTGCGCCTGTCGGCTCCGAGTCTGCTCATTCCCTCCCTGCTGCTCCCTCTGTGCGGAACAGGTTACTTCCTGTTCCGGGGCAGAGGGAGCATCAGGGAACGAGCGGACTCAGAGCCGACAGGCGCGCACCCCCCCCAGCAGGTAAAAATGCACCCGGGGGTGGGGGTCGTGCTGCACCCGGGGGGGCACATCGGCGATCCACCCCGGGTGTCAGCCAGCCTAGGAATGCCACTGCCCCCCCTCAAATGGCTGTGTGGCATGTGCATCACTTGCTACATGGCCTTTCCTGTTTGATTTCTATTGATAACCTGAGGAAAAGAAAAACTTACCTTTTACCCGCTGTGGTAAAAGGGGGCCTCGGTGCACATCAAAAGCACATGCTGATGCCAGTGCAGGCCCCCTTTTGCAGCAGCTTGGTCAAAGGGGCCCATAGATCCTAATTCTGTAAATAATGTCCAAATTTGGATGCCAAAAAATATACACTAAGGGCCAGATTCTATATAAGGTGCCTAAAAAATCTGCATGGTAAACATTTCTGCTCTAGCGTATTCTATAAGCGGCGCCTAGATTTAGGCACGGTATGTAGAATATGCTTAGTTGATATCTATAAGTACATAAGTAGATAAGTATTGCCATACTGGGAAAGACCAAAGGTCCATTGAGCCCAGCATCCTGTTTCCAACAGTGGCCAATCCAGGTCACAAATACCTGGCAAGATCCCAAAAATGTACAAAAACATGTTATACTGCTTATCCCGGAAATAGTGGATTTTCCCCAAGTTCATTTAATAATGGTCTATGGACTTTTCCTTTTAGGAAGCCGTCCAAACCTTTTAAAAACTCTGCTAAGCTAACCGCCTTTACCACATTCTCTGGCAACGAATTCCAGAGTTTAATTACACATTGAGTGAAGAAACACTTTCTCCGATTTGTTTTAAATTTACTACATTGTAGCTTCATCGCATGCCCCCTAGTCCTAGTATTTTTGGAAAGCGTGAACAGACGCCTAAAACTACGTGCCTCCATTTACACCAACAAAAACGTAGTGTAAATCCCTGCGCATAGATTTACACGCACTGGGACATATTCTATAACTACATGTGTAAATTGTGGAACGCCCATGAAACATTTTCCTCACCCATAACCATGCCAATTTTGAACTGTGCATATTAGAATTTAGGCGCAGTTTATTACTGAATACGCTTAGTGAGTCGTGTACGTAAATTCTAATTATTGCCAATTAGTGCTCATTATTGCTTGTTATGTGCTGTTATCAATGCTGATTAGCTTGTTAAGCCAATTAAGTTACACGCGTTGTTATGGAATACGCTTAGATTTCAGAACAGAATGCTAGGCGTGCTATATAGCATCCGGCAGTGAGTGCTATACCAACTGCAAGCTTAGAGCCGTCTCCTAATGGGCATTTTAACACAGTAAGTGCAAGTTACTTGCTGGACACGCCGCCCACTAGATACCGTGCTAGTTTTGCACTTGGTGCATATTAATTTCCTGCATTACAGCACATTAAATGCAAAATCTACTGCTTATCATTTTTATAGCGCTACTATATGTATGCAGCGTTGCACACTTGAACATAAAGAGATTTCCTGCTTGACAGAGCTAACAATCTAATAAGGACAGACAAACAGGACAAATAAGGGATAAGGACAAAGAGTAGCAAGATTCCGGAATCCCAAAGAGTAGCAAGATTCCGGAATCCAAAAGACTAGTACTACTACTTATCATTTCTATAGCGCTACTAGATATACGCAGCGCTGTACACTTGAACATGAAGAGACAGTTCCTGCTCGACAGAGCTAACAATCTACTCAGGACAAACAGGACAAATAAGGGATAAGGACAAAGAGTAGCAAGATTCTGGAATCCCAAAGACTAGTACTACTACTTATCATTTCTATAGCGCTACTAGATGTACGCAGCACTGTACACTTGAACATGAAGAAACAGTCCCTGCTCGACAGCCCATCTGCATATTCTCCCAGCCTACACCGCAGTTTATTAAAAGAGCCTCTATTACTTTTATAGATCAGTGCTTTACTGTTTTTTAATTTTAATTTTCTCTGACTTCTATTGCCTGAGTTTATGGCCAATGTCTTTTTAGTGTAATTTATTCTGTTTACTGGTCAGGGCTAATTGAAATGATGACATAAAAAGGAGAGATCAATAAAGCCCACACAGACTGCCATCTAGCACTCCCTGGGGCTACCCTCAAAATGAGACGTTCCTAGCTCTGAACATTACCATCCAACACCCACAATGAAACTTTCTGATTTGATATAACCCTATATTTTCTGTGATTTACACTCTCACTTAGACATCCTAACCTCACCCACAGCATCAGAGAGTTGCACAGGGACTGAAATTTCACCCATCTCCTCCAATCCCCAAAGGAATCTTTCCTATATCCACCTGTACCTGCTAAGATCCATTCCACCCCCACTCATCCCCACAATTAATCTCCTCTGTCCAGGGCTGCTGAGAGGTGGGGTGTTGGTGGGGGGCAAAATTCACTAGGTCCGGCCTCCATGGGGGGCTTGGCGCTGGGGTCTCTCTTTCTCTCCTGCTCCTGATAGGCCCTGGGTGATTGCGTCCCGACAGCAGCAGGAGAGAAAGCTCCGGTGGCAGGCTGGGGAGGAGCAGTCTGCAGACATAGCAGGGTTTCGGGCCAGGGCTTTTGGTTTGGCTGGCAGGGGTCCCCTCCAGGCCCAGCCAGCAGAAGAGGTCTTCCTGCAATGCTGCTCTTCACTTTCTGCCACATTGCCTGCCAAGCGGCTGGTTTTCCCTTCAGGCCACGCATGCTCAGTTTTGAAACGAGAATGCGCGACATGACAGAAAAAAACAGCCGCAGGGGCAGGGCAGGCAATGAGGTGGACTGAAGAGCACTGCAGCACTGGAGGAAGACTTCTGCTGGCAGGGTCTCAGGATCCCTGTCAGTCAGGGTATTTGTAGTTGCGGTGGGGGGCGGCAGCAGTGGTGATCCTGGGCTGGAGGCAGCAGTGGCGACGATTCTAGGGGGGGGGGGCGGCAGCCCTGCCTCAATCCCCACTGGTACCTGCAGGAGTCAATGCTATTATTTACTTGCTCACAGCCCTCTATTTCTTCCCAACCCAACAGCCTCCTGCGGCTTTTTGGATGGTATTCACTATTCAACCAATGAGTGTTCCAAGCCTCAGTCTGGCATTCAGGCTGCTTCTTTGGGCCTTCCAAGCCTCATTCTGGTGCTCCAACTGCCTCTTTTTCTACATTCCAAACCTCATTCTGGTGCTTCAATTGCCTCTTTTTCTACATTCCAAGCCTCATTCTGGTGCTCCAACTGCCTCTTTTTCTACATTCCAAACCTCATTCTGGTGCTTCAATTGCCTCTCTCAGAGCATTCCAAGCCTCATTTTGGAGTCACCAGAAATTTCAACTATACTCCTGCAGGAATCCCACAGCAACTTCTTCCACCCCCCCCCCCCCCGTGGGAATCCCGTGGCAACTTCCTCCATACCAGTGGGATTCCTCCAATCCCTATTCTTGTGCAGCTCTCCACACAGCACTCAGCATTCATTTGCTGTATCTCTTCGACACATATGCTAATTGGTAGGTCAATTCTTGCTGTGTAAACTGCCTTTTCTCTTTCTTCGAATGCTACGCTTCTAGTTTTATTTTTAACCCATGCTTACGCTCTGCAATCCCTAACATGCCTTAGAACATTTTAATGTGTGTCAATCAATTAAATGCATGTTATTTCACAGGTTAGAACACATTAAATAGATTTTGCACGCTCTGCTATTTGTAAGGTATGTTACTGAATCAAATACACTGCTAAAAAACGTGCATCCCAGGTCTTACTTGTCAAAACAGTAAGAGTGGAGGAGTGGCCTAGTGGTTAGGGTGGTGGACTTTGGTCTTGGGGAACTGAGGAACTGAGTTCGATTCCCACTTCAGGCACAGGCAGCTCCTTGTGACTCTGGGCAAGTCACTTAACCCTCCATTGCCCCATGTAAGCCGCATTGAGCCTGCCATGAGTGGGAAAGCGCAGGGTACAAATGTAACAAAAATAAAATAGATACTATTGGAGATTCTACATGGAATGTTGCTACTATTGAAGATTCTATATGGAATGTTGCTACTATTGGAGATTCTACATGGAATGTTGCTATTCCACTAGCAACATTCCATGTAGAAGGCTGCGCAGGCTTCTGTCTCTATGAGCAGTGGCGTACCAAGAGGTGGGGGTGGTCCGCCCTGGGTGCATGGGTGCATGCCGCTGGGGGGGGGGTGCCGCGGCGCGCGCCTGCTCAGAGTTGGCTGACTTCGCGCATTCGCTGCAGCCTGCAGCTCCCTCTCTGCCCTGGAACAGGTTACTTCCTGTTCCGGGTCAGAGGGAGCTGCAGGCTGCAGCGAACGCGCCAACTCTGAGCAGGCTCGCGCTGCGGCACCCCCCCACAGTGGCGTGCACCCGGGTGGGGGTTTCTTTCACCGAGGGTGGGGGTGCTGCACCCGGGGGCGGGGCGCCGCCCCGGGTGTCCGCCCCCCTAGGAATGCCATTGTCTATGAGTCTGACGTCCTGCACATACTTGCAGGACGTCAGACTCACAGAAGCAGAAGCCTGCGCGGCCACATTGGTGATCTGCAAGGGCCGACCTCTAGTGGAATAGCAACATTCCATGTAGAATCTCAAATAGTAGCAACAGTGGAAGCGTGGCCTAGTGGTTAGGGTGGTGGACTTTGGTCCTGAGGAACTGAGTTCAATTCCCACTTCAGGCACAGGCAGCTCCTTGTGACTCTGGGCAAGTCACTTAACCCTCCATTGCCCCATGTAAGCCGCATTGAGCCTGCCATGAGTGGGAAAGTGCAGGGTACAAATGTAACAAAAATAAAATAGATACTATTGGAGATTCTAGATGGAATGTTGCTACTATTGGAGATTCTACATGGAATGTTGCTACTATTGGACATTCTACTTGGAATGTTGCTATTCCACTAGCAACATTCCATGTAGAAGGCTGCGCAGGCTTCTGTTTCTGTGAGTCTGACGTCCTGCACATACGTGCAGGACGTCAGACTCACAGAAGCAGAAGCCTGCGCGCCCACATGGTTAGGGTGGTGGACTTTGGTCCTGGGGAACTGAGTTCGATTCCCACTTCAGGCACAGGCAGCTCCTTGTGACTCTGGCCAAGTCACTTAACCCTCCATTGCCCCATGTAAGCCGCATTGAGCCTGCCATGAGTGGGAAAGCGAGGGGTATAAATGTAACAAAAAAAAAAATGATGGACGAAATGCTGCCCCAGGAAATTTGCCACCTGAAGCACACGGGTGAGACTCGGCCCTGCCTCTCGTATGTGGAATTTAAGTCCACGATATAAAGGATAGATTCAAAATGTAGAAAAAGGTGCACCTGTGTATTTCTTTGAGTTGCGCATCAGTTAAATTGTGGTTGGGTTTCAAACCCTGTCTTTCAATACAATCTGCAGCTTTAGGACTGAGTGTTATTTTTCCAGTTTTCTAGCTGCGAGAGCTTTTGTCTGTTTGGCATTGACTTTTTCAAGGTCTAGGCGTTGCTTGGTGGGTGGACTTAGGCTAATAGCAGCAGCGAACGTTTGTTCACCAACATCCAGTGCTGACACATCCGTTAGTTAAGATGTCCTGGCTGGGAAGCTCTGATTGTTCCAGCACCTTCTTCAAGATGATATTGTGCACATTTGGCCAATGTTTTGAGAATCAAGGCATTGTGTGTTGCGGCTGACGTTGCTGGGTTACAATGAGCAGCGCCAACGGAAGCCTTGCATCAGGGCATAATCTGAAGGCCGCTGCATCAACGTTAGAACAATCTGCAGGTTTTGCTCCATAACAGACTTCTAAAATACTTTTTTTCCCAGTGATTGATAGAACCAGGGCTTTTTTTGAAGGGGTACTTGGGGGTACTGAGTACCGGCACCTTTTCCGTTCTCTGTTAAAATTGACCCATGGACCCCAAGTTTTAATGAAAGAGCTCAGGCTCTACACACCAATTCTACCTTGTCATAGATTCTGTGACTGGTTGCAAGGGGTCTGGCTATTGTGGGGCGAGTCCTGCAGTTATCACCCCACCCCCGAAGGGTGGCTTAGCATTTGAGTGCCGGCACCTTTTTTGCTAGAAAAAAATGCACTGGATAGAACAGTCAATCCTCAAACCTGTTGTTCAATGCACATTTAGGGTAAGGGTAATGCATTTCATATACGGCTTTTCTGTAGCATGACCAAGGTGATTTACATGTTGCATACAGGTATTTCCTCCATCCCCAGTGGGCTTACAATCTAAGGTTTTTGTACCCGAGGCAAATGGAGTGTTAAGTGACTTGCCCAGAGATACGAGGAGCTGCAGTGGGAACTGAACTCAGCTCCTCTGGTTCTCAGTCCACTGCAGTAATCATTAGGCTACTCCTTCAGTCCACAGAGGGTTAACTGACAATATTTACCTACATTCTCAACCACATCCAGGAAACTGAATTATAATTTCACTCATCCATGACAGCTATTCTTTCATTTTATTTATTTATATTTTTTTTATTCTGCATTATCTGCAATTCTAAGCGGATTACAAGAGTGTCCATGCTAAGCTGAGAATATAATTAACTAGTAAAAAAGGCCCGTTTCTGACACAAATGAAACGGGCGCTAGCAAGGTTTTCCTCAGCTCCCCTGCAGCCACCCATGTCCAGTGACCCTCCTCTCTCCCCTGCCCCCCCTCCAGCCACCCATGTCCAGCGACCCTCCTCTGGACATGGATCAGCTGTGAGGCATGTTTCCCCCCCCCCCCCCCGGGTTCTGAAGTTGACATCATAATGGCTACAGTGATCTACGGAGCCGTCCTGACCAACTCGGAATGAGCCACGGTCCCAGGCAGCAAGTCAGAACATTGGAGGTGAGAATTATTATATAGGATGCCATGTTATCAGTTCTTTTAGGAAAAAATGTGTTGGTCAAATTGTTGCACTGAAAATGCCTAAAATCAAATTTTGAGCCAAACAGAGTAGGGTGATGAGGGGGAAAGCGCTTCCAAGAACCACGGGAAAGATTTCTCGGGCCTGGCTTTCAAGGAGGGCCCGGCGCCGGTGATCAAAAGGTACTGCTCTGCTGGCCACAGGTTCTTCTTCCTGTTGTGTCCTCCTGCCTATGTGGAAATAGGAAGTTACTTCACAGGAGGCGGGACATGGCTGGAAGAAGGGCCTATAGCCGTTAGAGCACTCTCTGTTGTTTGCTGCTGCGGGAGGGGAGCAGTGGTGGTGGCAGGGGGAGGGGAGCACTGGCAGGGCCCAAAGATTGTTTGCCCCAGGGGCCCAGCTTTGTCTCTTGGCTGCCCTGATCTGCCTAGAAGCTTTGTGTTAAAGAGTGGAATATAAATCTGCTAATACACTACAATTAAATCCTCAAGTACTGACATGTGTCTTGAGACTAGGGAACTTCTTATTGCAGAGCACACTCTTTTCCTAGTGCTACCAAATTCGTCTTTTGCTCCGGACGTGCTTTCCTTGCTAGAGCAGCCATTGTGCGGATGATCTTCTTCTCCCATCAAGGCAGGGGCGTAGCCAGACAACAGATTTTGGGTGGGCCTAGGCAAGAAGTTCTCCCACCCCCCACCATAACCACCACCCAAAAAATATGTCAGCTGGTGAGAAAACGCTTCTTTCCATCTTGGCAGTCTGCAGCAGGCATGCACTGAAAACTGAGAATGTGCAGGTGCCGTTATTGTGGAGAGTAGCGTTTTCGTTACCATCAGGGGGAAACCTTGAGCTGGCCGAGCTTAGGATCCCCACCAGCTACTGCTAAGCGTGTGCTACTGTTAGGCGGGCCTGAGCCCTAAGTGGGTGGGCCCCGGCCCACCCAGGCCCACCTGTGGCTACGCCACTGCATCAAGGATTTAGACTGATGTATAATCTTCAGAATCACCAGCTGAGTGGGGAAGGGGCTGTAAAGACCTCAGTGCAATTGTGAGCAGCCCCTGTGACTGGACAATTATATTACCTAAGAGGCAGATGTGCTATGTATCCAGTAGGGGGAGCTATAGCGTGGAATGTTCATATTCTATGCTAGTCTGTCTTATTAGCTGTACCTTTCTTTCTTACCTCTCTGTCTTTTGCAGGTCTCTAAGTGAGCGTTGCTAAACAAAATAAAGGTTTATAGAAATGTACTGATTCTGCCAAACATTCTAAAGGGCCCGTTTATTATCATTTCCTTTCTTAGTCTGCATCATATGCTTCAGAAAATGTGGAGGCTGCAGAGCATGTAATCACCAGCTCGCTGCATATATCGACTGTGTTATTTTTGCAGAGCTTTCTGGTGACGATTCCGCTCTGTGTCTGAAGAAAGACTCCCGGCTGAGGTTTTGTGCTCACTCTAAATGCCATTTTCCTCTCTTCAGCGATGACGCTTCCTGGGCGAAAATTTGCTTGTTGTAGTAAATAATTGAAGCTAGGTGCCTTTAAAGCAGACTTACGCAAAGACTTTTTTTTTCCCATTCGGTGGAATAGAATGGGGAAAGTTCTTTTTGAATTAAGTGTTTAGAGTCAGATTATTATATGCAGGGTCCCTGTTTTCCTGTAGTCCCCCAACAAGGGCAACAAAACAGAGGCGTAGCCAGACTCGGTATTTTGGATGGGCCCAGAGATGAATTGGACGGACCCTTCCAAGCGCATGTGCCCCCTCCCCCCCCAACGTACCACAAATATCTTGTGGTGATATATTTTTTTAAGAACATAAAAGAGGTTTATTTTTGCACCTACCCCACATCTTCTCTTTCTCCTCTGTGGCATCCTGGCATCTGCGCTCCTGTCTCTGAACTCCTTCCCTCCCCCGATGTTGGTACAGGTGTCCTGTCACCTGCAGCAGTTCATTCTCGCTGCTTGCGCTGGCCCCGCAGGCTTCCCTCTGCCATGTACCGCTCTCGCTGATGTCATTGCCTGTCTGGCGGAACACGGCAGATGGAAACCTCCGGGGTCGGCACAAGCAGCAAAAATGAATCGCTGCAGGTGCCGAGGACACCTGTACCGACACTAGGGAGGGAAGGGGTTCAGAGACTAGAGTGCAGATGCCGGGGCACCATGGATGAGCGGGGGGAAGAGAGCAGTGTGATGCTGGAGCTGGATGGGCCTGAGCCAAGATTGGGTGGGCCTGTGCCCACCCAGGCCTACTCGTGGCTATGCCACTGCCACAAAATTCAGCTCTTCGTGCAGAATTTTTGGATCCCAAAGAATCACAGGAAACAAGGAGCTGGGTCATGTGGAGTGAGTGTGCCCCCCTCTTCCTAATCCTCTTCACCCCTTAAAGCTTCTTGTGATAATCTCCTCTCCTAGAAGATGCTCCAGCAAGCCCCTCCTCTAAATACAATGCCAATCTGGACAGATAAGAAGAAAAATGGCAGTGCTTCAGGTCACTTCCTCCTCCTCCTCCTCCTCTGTTAACACCAGGTTTCCCGCTAAGCAAATTTGTGCTGTATGGGAGTCCTCTACTGGTATTCCTGTCGGCATAGGCAGTCAGTGACTCAGCTGTTTGGGGAGCCTAAATTAGGGTCAGGCTGGTTAAAATCCTTGGTGTTGGGGGCAAAACCTATGTCAGCAGTAAAGGGACAGCAGGGGTAGTTCTTTTAAAATTGCAAATTCAGTTTGTACACAAACAACAGCCAATTGTATACATAAACCAGTTCCACTAAGCAATCATACTTCAAAAGAACTGTAGCACTTAAAGAAAAAAAAGGATACAGAAATATAATGTAGCTGATACTTGAAACACGTCTCTAAACTCCTTTAAGAAGTGCTCATGAGGGGGCCTAACCTTAAATACACCCAGCGCTCTCCTACGCAAACCCACTCTCGCTCCCATCCCCACCCTCACTCCCATTGGTGGCACTTCACAGCATGGAAGACCTCCTTCACTGCGTGGCTCTGATGCATCTGTACCAGCTGCCTCCCCTCAGAATCTCTGTTCCTGGTGGTAATATGCACATTGAGTGAATATACTGCAGGGAATTATGTGCCAAAAAAAAATCAAAATAATGCAACATATTAAAAAAAAAAAACAACCCTGTATTTGTAATATGCAGATACTTTAACAGTTGAGTTACCAGTTAGCACCCCTCACCCCTCCAGTCCAGAATCTTCTTGTTGGCCATGTGAACAGTTGTGCTCAGCAGCACTGTAACAGAAATGCTGTTATCAGTGGCGTACCAAGGGGGGGCGGTGGGGGCGGTCCACCCCGGGTGCACGCCGCTGGGGGGTGGGGATGCCGCGCACCTGTCGGCTCCACTCGTTCCGTGCTCCCTCTACCCCGGAACAGGTTACTTCCTGTTCCGGGGCAGAGGGGGCATGGAACGAGCGAAGCCGACAGGCGCATGGCACCCCCCCCCCCCCAGCAGGTAAAAGTGCACCCGGGGGTTGTCCTTTCGCCAGGGGGCCGAGGTGTCCTTTCGCCGGGGGTGGTGGTGGGGGTCGCGCTGCACCCGGGGGGGGGGGGGGACGCATCGGTGATCCGCCCCGGGTGTCAGCCACCCTAGGAACGCCAGTGGCTGTTATTTATTTGCATCTTTTGTATCCCCCATTTTCCCACACATTAGCATGCTCAATGTGGCTTACAAGTCACCGTATTTGGGAGCTCCAATATGGTCGATGGTAAACAAATACAAACAGAATCAGGGTAAGGGAAGGTAGAGGTATTGCCTATCAGTTTTTTTGGTAGGTTACCAAATGGCTACTAAGCTTCAGATCCGTTGGCCTTTAATTTATTGTTGATTTGCCAAACATATGTTTATTAACATAAACCCTCTCCAATACTAGTCATACTGTGAAGTAATACAAAACCCTACAAGTGTCATGTAGGATCTATAGAGTACATTTACTATACCAAGACAGCACTAACAGGAGTCACAGAACAAGGGCTTACTTAGAAAAAGGCAGCACCATACACATTACAATGAGCAGTAAAACAACAATACATTTATTGGAAAACTAGATAAGCCGAATTATTGCTAATCAATTTTACACAGACTTTCAAATGCTAACAACATACCTGGCTTCTTTCACATATGCAAAACACAGATATGCCTTCACCAAGTATAGAATAAGTAGCCACAAACTAAAAATAGAAATATGTAGGCAAAAATTAAACTGAAAGCCCAAGAAGCCAGATTCTGCATACAGTGCAGCACCAGAGAAACAGAAACTATGATGCATTTTCCTCTGTTCTGTGCAGAACAGATAGCAGCTGGCATATTTCAACTACTACTTTAAAAATTAAATGTCTTTTTTTCTACCTTTGTTGTCTGGCCATTTTATTTTTCTAATTGTGTTGGTCCCACTCTCTGGTTTCTTCTATCCTCTGTCTTCTCCTTACTCTCTTTTCAGGGTCTCCTGTTCAAGTTTCATTCTCCTGTCTTCATTTCTTCTCCTACATTCATCTCTGACATTGATCTTTTCCTTTCAGCTTTTTTCCATTTTCTGCCTTTCTATCCACTCAGATTTTATTCCTTCTGACTATCCAGTCTTCAGTCTTCCTCTTTTTACTCTATATATCTTCAGCTTTCCATCTGTTTCCCTCACCTTGGACCTTCCATTCTTCCTCTTATTCCCCAGTTTTCACTAACTATGCTTCCATCAAGCATTTTAATTCCCTTTCTCCCCCCCTTCCATCTAGAAACTCTTCTTTTTCTCTCTCTTCTGTCCAGCATCTTCCCTCTATCTCTTTATGCCCACCTGTGTCCAGCATCTCCTTTCTATCTCCCTACTCTCCCTTTGTCCAGCATCTCCCCTCTGCATTTCTACTACTCCTATGTCCAGAATCTCCTGTCTGTCTCTTTTAGTCCACCTGTGTCCAGATTTCCCCTCTGTCTCTCTTCTTCCCCGTGTCCAGTATCTCCCTTGTCATCTTATTTCTACCTCCAGCATCCTCCTTTGTATCTCTATCTTTCTTTTCCCCACCTCCAAGCCAGCAGGAGTAGCCACCTAATGGTTAGAACATGGCCTTGATATCTAGGAGTATCTAGTTCAATTCTCACTACTGCTCTTTGTGATTTGGGGCAAATCACTTAATTCTCTATCGCCTCAAATACAAAATTAGATTGTGAGCCCTCCAGAGACAGGGAAATACCTACTGTATTTGAATGTAACTCTTGAGTTGCACCTGAAAAAGATGTGAACAAAATTCAAATACAGGATGATGGTATTCTGTTATTAATCAAAGTGTAGCCCTGGTCTAACCAGTCTATGCACCAGCTAGCTTGTCATGGGTCAGCACCCAAGACCAGGGCCACAAAATTATTTCCAAATCCTTGATCCAAGAAACATCTCTTGAACACATACACTGAACTGGGCATAGATAGGCCAGGGCCAGATAAAAATCTGGAAGGCCGTAGGATGTTAAGCCGGGGCTTTTACTCTTTATACACTCTGAATACTTTTCTTTGTTAGTCCAGAAAGTAAGCAAATTCCCACTCTCATGCAAAGAAAATACTCCAGTCCAGAGTTTTATACGAAACAACCAGAACTCTACTAAACTTTCTACAACAAGCAGTTCAAATCCTTTCTGAATCAGTCAATTTGTAATCCAATTTGATATGGGATGCCAGTGGCGTACTAAGGAGGGGGGGGGGGGGGCGGCGGGTGCAGCCCGCCCCGGGTGCACGCCACTGGGGGGGTGCCGCGCGCCGGTCAGCTTTGTTGTTTCCATGCTCCCTCTGCCCCGGAACAGGTTACTTCCTGTTCCGGGGCAGAGGGAACATGGAAGCAACTAAGCTGACCGGCGCGTGGCACCCCCCCAGCGGCGGCATGCACCCGGTGGGGGGTTCTTTTGCCGGGGTGGGGTGACGGGGGTTCGTGCTGCACCGGGGGGGGGGGGGGGGGGGGCGCTGCACCCAGGGGGCGGGTGCATCGGCGTCCGCCCCGGGTGTCAGCGCCCCTAGGAACGCCACTGTGGGATGCAAACAATAAATCCATAGCCAAACTCAGAGATATGGTGTATCTTCTCAAATGCATTCTATAATTCTACGATATGTACATATTTACAGTTCCTCCTGTCTATATCAATCCGTTCCAGGTGTAACAACCTAAGGCTGTGCCTGTAGCATTTGAGCAACAAGCAGACCTTCCTTTGGATCAGACCTTCCTATCTGTCCATACTCTCCTCCAAAGGAGTACCTCACTAGGCTACCACCTTTAGCTCTGAACATGCTCTTTTCTGTTCCTGCTTCCAGGCTGGGATCCCCTACTTCCCACATGCAGCACTCCTCCATTTCACAGTTAGTGCAGTGACAAAACTACTACTACTATTTAACATTTCTAAAGCGCTACTAGGGTTACGTAGCGCTGTACAATTTAACATAGAAGGACAGTCCCTGCTCAAAGAGCTTACAATCTAAAGGACAGATGTACAGTCAGACAAGTAGGGGTCGTCAAACTAATAGGCAACGGACGCTGGACTGATCATGCCACCCCATTCTTAATTAAACTACATTGACTCCCCCTTAAGGCAAGAGTAGATTTTAAAATACTCATCACTATCTTCAAAAACCTCCGTGAGCCAATGCCACCATACCTACAAAGACTAACTCACATCTATCAATCTAGAAGATCACTCAGACCCCTTCAGGAAATCAGACTCACTACCGAATCCACGGGAATACCAACGGCAGAAAACCTTCAACATGACAATAGGAGGCAAAGGAGCAGAACTTTGGGACTCTCTTCCACAAAAAAATTAGACAGTTTCCAGAATATATGTCCTTCCGAAGATCAACAAAAACCTGGCTCTTCCAAAAATACTTTGGAGCCAAACTCTCCACCCATAACCCACTGCCAAACATTATGCAACCCTATGAACCTTTTGCCTAGGTCCCGTGAACAACCCTTATCCTCAAACCCAACTTATAACCCTTAAGGCTATGTTCATACTCCCCAGATCTCCTAAGCAACCCAACTTTCAGCATAACTAGACTTCCTAAGAGTCCCTTTAATACTCTTATACTACTTTTAACACTTCAATATCTCGTATACCACTTCTTCACTTCATCATGTCACAATGATCCAATCAGGTAACCAGTCACTATATATGACTCAATCATGTAATCAACTACTATGTGTTTCTCAGTTCTCTGGTAACAGCATATGATGCCAATAATGTAACCAGTTATGTATTTTTCTGTTCCCTGCAAAGTGATTGTTTATTGTTCATTCTCGGTTGATTGTACTCTGCCTAGAACTTAATGGTTAAGCGGATTATAAATGCCCAAATTAAATTAAATTAAAATTAAGGCTTTACTGCAGAAACTTCCCTCTTTGGTTACCCTTAGTTTCTTGAACCCATTCAAGACATCCCATCTTCTCAAGGGTCCTGGCGGGAGTAGAGGCAACCAAAGATCTCATACAATCCCCAACAACATTATTTATTTATTTTATTTTATTTTATTTATTTGTTACATTTGTAGTCCACATTTTCCCACCTATTTGTAGGCTCAATGTGGCTTACATAGTACCGGAGAGGGCGTTTGCAGACTCTGGTGTGAACAAATACAAACTGATGTTGTGGTAAGATAAAGTTCATGTGGCACAGCCACATTAGGGTATCGTATAATGGAAGAGTTGTGGTATGTCCATTAAGTACTTTAGTTTTGTTGTGTCGCAGATATAAGGCATTTATGTTGGATCGGCCGGGTATGCCTTTTTAAACAGGTTAGTTTTTAGTGTTTTCCGGAAGTTTAGGTGATCGTACGTAGTTTTCAAGACTTTTGGTAATGCGTTCCACAGTTGTGTGCTAATGTAGGAAAAACTGGATGCGTAGGTTGATTTGTATTTGAGTCCTTTCCAGCTTGGGTAGTGCAGATTTAGGTACGTTCGTGTTGATTCGGATGTGCTTCTAGTTGGTAGGTTGATCAAGGTCGATTTATTAATTCCTGACTCCTCCCCTAGTGTCATTCAACAGCCAGAAACATATCCCTCTGCAATTTACTCAGGAACCCACCCCTTTGGGCTGGATCCTTCACCCACAACCTCAGAACCCTCTCCTCAGTAACTCTGGAGAGTTCTCTCATGATTTTATTTTATGTTTTTGTTACATTTGTACCCCGCGCTTTCCCACTCATGGCAGGCTCGATGCGGCTTACATGGGGCAATGGAGGGTTAAGTGACTTGCCCAGAGTCACAACGAGCTGCCTGTGCCTGAAGTGGGAATCGAACTCAGTTCCTCAGTTCCAAAGTCCACCACCCTAACCACTAGGCCACTCCTCCACTGTTGCTACTATTGGAGATTCTACATGGAATGTTGCTATTCCACTAGCAACATTCCATGTAGAAGTCGGTCCTTGCAGATCACCAATGTGGCCGCGCAGGCTTCTGCTTCTGTGAGACTGACATCCTGCACATACGTGCAGGACGTCAGACTCACAGAAACAGAAGCCTGCGCAGCCTTCTACATGGAATGTTGCTAGTGGAATAGCAACATTCCATGTAGAATCTCCAATAGTAGCAACATTCCATGTAGAATCTCCAATAGTATCTATTTTATTTTTGTTACATTTGTACCCTGCGCTTTCCCACTCATGGCAGGCTCAATGCGGCTTACATGGGGCAATGGAGGGTTAAGTGACTTGCCCAGAGTCATAACGAGCTGCCTGTGCCTGAAGTGATCTTTAGTAATCCCCATTATGATGGGGGATTACACTAGGGATTTGTCTGCCCCTCACAACTGAAAGCACAATATCATTGCATCTCTCTATATTGGCAGAAATTCTGTTGGAAGACTCCCTTCCCAGCAAAAAGCCACTTAGCAGAAACCCTTGCCACCAGCAGCCAAACTTACTGGACACATCACAGTGCCACAAACCTCAAAATACTTCAGCTTCCAATAGCAGGTGGGTGCAGCCTGAGACACCCCCACCCACACTCTTCTTCCTCCTGTTGGACAGGTCGATGGTGAAACAGGGGGAGGGAGAGAATGAGAGGGATGAAATGATAAATGGGGGTGAGAGAAGGGACTGGCACTAGAGTTGGGTATATGTGAAAGGCATTTGGTGCCAGGGGCTAGGTATACATGAGAGAGGCAGTAGTGCTATGGTTGAGTAAGTGAAAGAGGAAACCAGGATTTAGGGAAGGTCAGAGAGAAAGTACCAGAGAAGAGGAAGACAGAGGGTGGGAAAATGAGAGGGATTAGGACTGGTGCCAGAAATCATTATGCAGGCACTGAGATCTTTTCCTGTGGGTAGATGCATTGTATATTAGGCTTGCCAACTGGCTGGAATTCAGCTGGCCTGGCCAGTTTCCAGGCCAGTTTTTCTTTGGCCAGGCCCGCTGCCAGCTTAAGTAAAAGCTAGTTCTGAACTGCCCCTCTCACTGTTCACCAGCTGTGTTAAACAACATACTGTGAGCCAGCAGCACAACCGCAGCATCACATGAGTAAAAGCAGCACCTTCTCTGCAACTGGCTCTTCCCTCCTGTCCCAGTACGATCTGTTGCTCTGTGGACAAAAGGGGGAGACAGAACAGCTCCCTGCGTTCTCCAGACTCCCACATATGTGCTAGTGCTACTGATAGAAAATTTTTCCTTTTTCCCAACTCTAAAACCTAGGTGCTCCGGTGCGTCTTGTCCGAATCCCTCCCTCCCTCCGAGTTCGGGAT
The DNA here is from genome assembly GCF_901765095.1 of Microcaecilia unicolor. NCBI lineage: Eukaryota > Metazoa > Chordata > Amphibia > Gymnophiona > Siphonopidae > Microcaecilia > Microcaecilia unicolor. The sequence goes on from NC_044034.1 coordinate 348,757,088, forward strand.
CGCCCTCCCCCCCGGCCCTGTCACCACTTCTCCCTACTCACGCGATCTTCCCTGGTGGTCTAGTGACGTCGGGGCAGGAAAGAGCCAAGTCAAAATTCATCTCTGGCCAGTTAAAGTCAGACTGGCCAAAGATATTTCAGGGTTTCATGTGGCCAAATATGGCAGCCGGTCTGACTTTAGAAATCAGCGGATAGCTGGTTATATCACCTGATATAACCGCCTATCTGCTAGCCGCTAACTGGCAATATTTAGCACTACATGGCCGGCCACGTACCACTGAATGTTGGCGGATAGCTAACTATCCCACATTTAACCGGCCAGGTGCTGATCCTTTCAAAAGCGGTGAATATTGGGATGGGGGGAAGAGGGGATGAGTTATGAGGATGAACACTAGGGGGCTGAATGTTGTAGGCTAGAGAGGGGTATAGCACAAAGCAAGAAGGACAAGGATAGGGTAAGTATATGGGAACACATGAATATAGCAAGGTTCATTAATCCAGTTAGATACCTGGATAGTGGTCTGAATATCGCTGCTAATCTGAAGGTGAGGAGGAGAATCTGAGCTTCCCAAAAAAGAAACTGGAGGAGTCATCAACCAGATGCCTAAGAGAAGAGGATTACAATTTTCTTTTAAACTCACATCTGTTCAGTAGTAGTTCAAAGTGAGTTACATTCAGGTCCAGGGACGCTGAGAGGGGGGCGGGGGGACAAACTTCTCTGGGCCAGGGCCTCCAAGAGGGGCCCAGCACCGGGGTCTCTCTCCTTCTCCTGCTCCCAGGCTGCCAGCGCTGCAGTCCCTGGTCTCACCTGCCCACCCTCGGCTCCGTCAATAGCCCCCCTCTGTCTGCCACCGTGACCGGGCCCCCTGTATTCAAATTGGCAGCGCCTCACCTCCGTGTGAAGGCGGCAGATCGCCTCCTTTTAGGCCCTCCCTCACTGTGCCCCGCCCTCGCGGATACAGGAAGTGACGAGGGCGGGACACAGTGAGGAAAGGCCCAAAGGGAGGTGATCTGCCACTTTCACACGGAGGTGAGGCGCTGCCGATTTGAATGCAGGGGGGCCCGGTCACGGTGGCGGACAGAGGGGGGCTATTGACGGAGCCGAGGGTGGGCAGGTGAGACCGGGGACTGCAATGCCAGTGACCTGGGAGCAGGAGAGGGAGGCGACAGTGGTAGGGATTGCGGTGGCCACGGGGGGGGGGGGGGGGGGGGGGGGAGGCGGCAGCAGCAGCCTTGGGGGTGGGGTGGGGGGCAGCGGAGGGGGCTCAGGCTCGATCAGTCTCTTGGCAGCCCTGTTCAGGTCTGGTAGTTTTCCTTGTCGTAGGAGGGCTTAAAATCTAAGGACCTCTTTAACTAAACCGCACTACAGATTCCCAACGTGGCATTTGCCGTGTGGGAATTGCTAGCACAGTTTAGTAAAAAAGGCCCTAAGTTTGTACCCTAAGGTAGATGATGGGGGGAGGGGGGTGTTGTTAAGTAACTTGCCCAAGATCCCAGGAGCATCAGTCGGATCTGAAACTCAGCTTTCCTAGTTCTTAACCTTGCTGCTCCCACCATTAAGCTATTCCTCCACTTCACGTGAATGAGGCAGTAAATAGGCAGAGGACTCGGCATTGAATCCAAGATATGAGTTGGAAATTCATATAAACATTGAGGCTTCCTCTATTTACAGAGCCTAAGGAGTCATCCAAGAACCGCTGAAGCTCCGTTGGATCTCAGGGACTAAAATTAGACGTAAGGGATCAAAAGTATTTTGGGAGTCTTTTACTAAGCTGTGGTAGCAGGTAAATGCTGAGACACCCATTATAGTCCTATGAGTGTCTCGGTGTTTACCGCCCCTGATTTCTACCGTGGCATAGTACGAGACCTACTTAGGAATTATGCTGAATATTATTGTTTATCTTGCAGCACTGTATTCATCTCCTATTTGGGCAATATGAAAAGGACAGATCACACAAGGAAAAGTCCCTTTGGAAATACTTTATTCATAGTAACATAGTAGATGACGGCAGAAAAAGACCTGCACGGTCCATCCAGTCTGTCCAAGAAGATAAATTCATATGTGCTACTTTTTTTATTTGTACTGTCCTCTTCAGGGCACAGACCGTATAAGTCTGCCCAGCACTATCCCCGCCTCCCAACCACCAGCTCTGGCACAGACCCTATAAGTCTGCCCAGCACTATCCCTGCCACCCACCACCGGCTCTGGCACAGACCGTATGTCTGCCCAGCACTATCCCCGCCTCCCAACCACCAACCCCGCCTCCCAACCACCAGCTCTGGCACAGACCCTATAAGTCTGCCCAGCACTATCCCTGCCACCCACCACCGGCTCTGGCACAGACCGTATAAGTCTGCCCAGCACTATCCCCGCCTCCCAACCACTCTGGAAATACTTTATTCATGTGAGGTATAAAAGTACACAATGCACCTGAGGGATAAGCCCTCCAAAACTTACTGTACCCAACTATACACCACTACAGTAGCCCATTTTGGCTTTGTTCCATTATGGCAGAAAAATGTCTTGAGTTTTGGGACCACCCAAATCCCGCCCCCAATACACCCCCTTCTGATTTGGATGCACTGCAGACGAACCGCATAGAAAAAGGTCTTTAAAAAATGTGTTTTGAAAATAGTGATTTGGACGTTTTGGACAAAAAAAAGGCCATCTACCTGCTTGTGCTGCTTTTTGGATGTTTTTCTGTTTTGAAGACCCTCTTAAGTGGTTAGCAGGGTAGGATTTTAAATGCAAAATAAGGGTCCCAAGGTTACCTAGACAAGTATTTTGAATATCAGGATTATAATTTATGAACTCTTAAAAATAGAAATCTTAATTATATTTAAAGCAGAACTATTAGAGACAGATCAGTTTCTTGATGTAAAGTTTCCAGGCCACGGCATGCACTGATATGGCTTTTATAAGTAATAGGAAATGGTGATGTTGAAAAGGAAGTTTGGGGGACCTCATTTATTTAGATTTTGCTCACACCTTTTTCAGTAGTAGCTCAAGGTGAGTTACATTCAGGTACACTGGATATTTCTCTGTCCCAGGAGGACTCACAATCTAAGTCTGTACCTGAGGCAATGGAGGGTTAAGTGACTTGCCCAAGATCACAAGGAGCAGCAGCGGGATTTGAACCCAGCCACCTCTAGATTGCAAGACCAGTGCTCTAACCAGGGGCGTAGCCAGACAACCAATTTTGGGTGGGCCTGAGTCCAAGGTGGGTGGGCATGGAATTCATGCCCTCCCCCCGTCCCTAGTCCCCCTCTGCTCTGCTCTTTATCCCTCCCTCCACCTGCAAGCCCACAATATTAAATACCTGAACAGGAGGAAATCTTCAGCTGGCGGGGTTTGTAGATCCCCTCCTATTCAGACAGTCAGCACTCTTCCGAACAAGCCAGCAGCACTTTCCTTGAGCTGACGCCACGGCCAGCAGGCTGTGCATGCAAGAAAGCTAAGCATGTGAAGAGGGGCTGGTGTTGGTTTCAGTTCGAGGCAAGTGCTGCCAGCTGCCGTTTGAAAGAGCACTGGCTGCCTGAGAAGAAGGAAATGTTCAGCTGACGGGGTTTGAGGACCTCTGCAAGCCATAGCAAGAGTGCACAATTTTGGGTGGGCCAGAGTCCAAATAGGGTGGGCCCTGGCCCACCCAGGCCCACCCATGGCTACGCCACTGGCTCTAACCACTAGGCCTATCTGATTTCTACATTGCATTGCCTTAATCTGCAGCCTGCATTAGGGAAGACAAATTTCTACTAGTTAAACAACAAAGGACCAAGTCTAAAAGCATGCTGAAGATGAGCCAGGATGAAACCAAGACTGACCAATGAGAGAAGAAATAAATAATAAGGGCGAGAGATTCAGAAAAAACTACTTCCAGAGATGCACAAGAATATTTGGCCAACTTTTCTCCCCTTTCTGGATCTCTCTCCATATAGTTCTACTGTTTAAAATATTCCAGAGATGCACAAGGTCAATTTATCTCCCCTTTCTGGATCTCTCTCCGTATAGTTCCACTGTTTAAAATATTCCAGAGATGCACAAGGATATTTGGTCAACTTTTCTCCCCTTTCTGGATCTCTCTCTGTATAGTTCCACTGTTTAAAATATTCCAGAGATGCACAAGGATATTTGGTCAACTTTTCTCCCCTTTCTGGATCTCTCTCCGTATAGTTCCACTGTTTAAAATATTCCAGAGATGCACAAGAATATTTGGCCAACTTTTCTCCCCTTTCTGGATCTCTTTCCATATAGTTCCACTGTTTAAAATATTCCAGAGATGCACAAGGTCAATTTTTCTCCCCTTTCTGGATCTCTCTCCGTATAGTTCCACTGTTTAAAATATTCCAGAGATGCGCAAGGATATTTGGTCAACTTTTCTCCCCTTTCTGGATCTCTCTCCGTTTAGTTCCACTGTCTGAAATATTTTGCAGTCCTACCTGGCACATATCTGAGGATCACACTCTTTCTGCCTATCTTCCAATAATGAAGCACTTCACCTTAAAGGGTACAGGTGCCTATCACTTGCCTGCCGACGCATGTCCTGTCTTACCTACTGAAAGGCTATATAAACTGCTGTCACCCCCTTAATCAATCAGCTTCTTCCTAGATACTCAAGCATGACCAGCACAAATTCTTCACTGGACAACCTTATTTTTAATGCTCTTGAATCGAATGCTGTGCTGAACATTGGCTTTCTTTTTGCTGTTTCTGAAGAATGGCTTGACATGCACTATCAGGAAAAATGGATGTTTAGAGTAATGAATGGAATCTGTTGGTGGCGACATTGATTTTTCATGTAATAGAGAGCACCACCTTGTGCTAGCACGCTGCAAATTCAAAATATACAACCATGGGGGTCCCTCGACAGAAACTCATTAAGATGTAACATTCTGCAAAACTGTAAATGTATTATGAGGGAAAGAGTCGAGGCAGAATGACTGGGCAGTATTACAGTATAGGAGAAAAATCACACCTTTATGTCCCCTCTAAGGTGCAGCTTCTAGTTAGGTTTCAGCAACCACTGAATATTTCTACTGTCTAGATATCATAGAGGGGCATAATCGAACGGCGCCGGCGAAATAGATCGCCGGCGATCTATTTTGGCGGCCGCGCAACAGCTGGCCGTAACCGTATTATCGAAAAAGATGGCCGGCCATCTTTTGTTTCGATAATACGGTTCGAACCGGCCAAATGCCTTGGATTTGGCCGGGTTTGAGATGGCCGCTTTTGTTTTTCAGCGATAATGGAAGCTAAAAGCGGCCATCTCAACCCCGGCTACATCCAAGGCATTTGGTCGTGGGAGGAGCCAGCATTTGTAGTGCACTGGTCCCCATGACATGCCAGGACACCAACCGGGCACCCTAGGGGGCACTTCTAAAAATTAAAAAAAAAAAATACACAAATAGCTCCCACTTGCATAGCTCCCTTATCTTGGGCGCTGAGCCCCCCACCCCCAAATCCCCCCCAAACCCACTCCCCACAACTCTACACCATTACCATAGCCCTTATGGGTGAAGGGGGCACCTACATGTGGGTACAGTGGGTTTTGGGGGGGGGGTTGGAGGGCTCAACACTTAGCACCACAAGTGTAACAGGTGGGGGGGGGGGGGGATGGACATGGGTCCTCCTGCCTGAAGTACACTGCACCCATTAAAAACTGCTCCAGGGACTTGCATACTGCTGTCAGGGAGCTGGGTATGACATTTGAGGCTGGCAAAAAAGGTTTTTATTTTTATTTTTTTAGTGTGGGAGGGGGTTGGTGACCACTGGGGGAGTATGGGGAGGTCACCCCCCATTCCCTCCGGTGGTCATCTGGTGAGTTGGGGCACCTTTTTGAGGCTTGGTCGTGAAAATAAAAGGACCAAGTAAACCCGGCAAAATACTGATTAACGCTGCTTTTTTTTTCCATTATCCGCGAAAGCCGGCCATCTGGTAGTCACGCCCATGCCCACCCATGTCCCGCCTTCGCTACGCTGCCAACACGCCGCCTTGAACTTTCGCTGGCTCGGCGACGGGAAAACGGCGATGGTGTAAAAAAAGCAGCTTTCGATTATACCGATTTCGCCGCTTTTGAGAGCTCGCCAGCCATCTCCCGATTTATGTCGGAAGATGCCCGGCAATCACTTTCAAAAATAAGCCTGCAATTGTCCTTTAATTAAAGCCACACATTGGGTAGAATGGATGGTACATTGTACAGATCAACATTAGTCTCTTAGTGGGCCTGATGCAAATAAGTGTATTGGGCTCCTCCTATCATAATAGAAATACATTTTAATACAAATAGGGTCCCCCATGGTTCTAACTACAGATGAAAACCCAACAAGGAAAGTGAAGTTGGCCAAGGTGTGGAATAAAGGGAGCAATTTTATTGAAGTCCCGACATGGTCATGTTTCAACAACTTGCAGGTATCAGGGGACATCCTCAAGAAAACTGATGGCTCAGTGCTTCCTATGTAACATGGAAGTCATGAATGAGGTCAATTGGTCCTAAGCATGAGTGAGCTGCAATTCACATAGAAAAAATTGACTGCATTTCGTTCTTTGGCTGACTTCACTTTCCTTGTTGCGTTTTCTGACCTTGTGCTGTTGATTCCCTCTGTTCTCGCACCGTTACAGATGAAATCCAGCAGAGGAGGAAGCAGCAGCAGGTAAGAAGTACTGTTCGCCTTCTGCTGAGTGGAAGATATGGCATAAGGGTGGGAGAATAGACAGACTTCTTTGGTTAGTCTTAGCCCTGATCTCCCCCTCTTCCCCTCCCCCACATCCACACCCACATTCCTTCTGATAGCAACTGACTTTCCAAAGCCGAAATCTACCTTAGAAGCCTGTGCACTAGCACACCTGAGAGTGCCTCTCCTAAACATTTGGACCCTAGGCACGTGACTAGTTTGCCTATGCCTTAATCCTGTCCTGTTACTGTATGGCGGGATGTGCTTCTCTGTTATCCAGAACAGAGATACAGAGCCTGTAACTTTATACAAGATGGCTCACAGCTCTGGCACAGGGGTAAAATATCTTTCATTTTTAGGAAAGGATGACTCAGTGGATGGGCACAAGAATACAAAGACCTATGACTGAATGTGTCAAGGGCAGTGCCGTAGCGTGGGCAGCTGACACCCGGGGCGGGTTGCCGCTGCGCACCCCTCCCTGAGTGCAGCACGGCGCACCCTCCCCCCTCTGGAGCGCCCCCCCCACGGAGCGCGTACTTATCGGAAAGCGGCGAGGGATGGGCGGGAGGGCTGATCCGCCCCGACTGCACGTTGCTGGGAGCTGCGTCGCCTCCGCTGGTTCCCTGCTGTCTCTGCCCCGGAACAGGAAGTAACCTGTTCCGGGGCAGAGAGAGCAGGGAACCAGCGGAGCCAACACCCCCCCCCCCAGCGGCGTGCACCCGGGGCGGACCGCCCCACCGCTCTCCCTTCCTACGCCACTGGTCAAGGGAGTGGCACAGGGCTATGTTTCAAGTTTCAAATTTCACATTTATTTGATGCACTGCCTATATGAACTTCTAAAAAGCTATGGGGTCTGATATTCAAAGGATTTATGCTTCTAACATTTGAGAGTTATTATCCTAAATTGCTCTCAACAAGAGCAGGTTGCCTAAATTTATACTCAGATTGTCACTAAACTCCTATATTTAAAGGCATAAAAAATGGGAGTGGCAACAGGAACGGGGATAAAAGGAGTTTAAAACTGATTTTCAGCACTAGTAGCCGCATTCCATATATATCGCGCCTAGCATTCTGCGCCAAAATCTAAGCGTATTCTATAACAAGGTGCGTAACTTAATTGGTTTAACAAGTCAATCAGCTTTGTTATCAGTACTTCCCTATCCACCTTATAATCGAAAGAGAAAAACGCCTAGATTTCGACCCAAATCGGGAGATAGACGTTTATCTCACAAAAACGAATAAATCGGTATAATCGAAAGCCGATTTTGGACGTTTTCAACTGCACTCCGTCGCGGATGCGGACAAAGTTGATGGGGCGTGTCGAAGGCGTGGTGAAGGCGGAACTGGGGCGTGGTTATCGGGCGATCAGAGATGGGCGCCTTTCGCCGATAATGGAAAAAAAAATATGTGTTTTTAGCGAGAATTTAGGGCACTTTTCCTGGACCCTGTTTTTCCACGAATAAGGCCCCAAAAAGTGCCCTAAATGACCAGATGACCACTGGAGGGAATCGGGGATGACCTCCCCTGACTCCCCCAGTGGTCACAAACCCCCTCCCACCACAAAAATATGCCGTTTCACAACTTTTTATGTTCACCCTCAAATGTCATACCCACCTCCCTGGCAGCAGTATGCAGGTCACTGCAGCAGTTATTAGGGGGTGCAGTGGACGTCAGGCAGGTAGACCCAGGCCCATCCCCCCCCACCTGTTACACTTGTGCTGGTAAATGGGAGCCCTCCACACCGCCCCCCAAACCCACTGTACTCACATGTAGGTGCCCCCCTTCACCCCTTAGGGCTATAGTAATGGTGTAGACTTGTGGGCAGTGGGTTTTGAGGGGGATTTGGGGGGCTCAACACACAAGGGAAGGGTGCTATGCACCTGGGAGCTCTTTTACCTTTTTTTTTGTTTTTGTAAAAGTGCCCCCTAGGGTGCCCGGTTGGTGTCCTGGCATGTGAGGGGGACCAGTGCACTACGACTCCTGGCCCCTCCCACAAACAAATGCCTTAGATTTATTCGTTTTTGAGCTGGGCGCTTTCATTTTCCATTATCACTGAAAAACAAAAACGCCCAGCTCACAAATTGTCAAATAAAACATGGACGTCTATTTTTTGCGAAAATACAGTTCGGTCCGCCCCTTCACGGACCCGTTCTCGGAGATAAACGCCCATGGAGATAGACGTTTTCGTTCGATTATGCCCCTCCACGCGTATTTTGTAATGCACAGCGCCTAAATTCTAATACACAGAGCCAAAAAGGGGTGTGGTTATGGGTGGGAAAAATGGGCGTTTCTTGTGTGTTTCAAAATTTACACACTCTGTTATAGAATACGCCCCTCTGTGCCTAAATCTGTATTTATACCACGTTTTCCTTGGTGTAAATGGATGTGCGTAGTTCTGGGCAAATAAATGTATTCCATATACTGCGCCTAAATCTAGGCGCCACATAGAATTCGCTTAGACAAACATTTATTCCTCGTGGATTTTTCAGGCGCAATATATAGAATCTAGCCCTAAGTTCATAAATTGGGCTTATAAATCTATGCAAATAAATGGCAGGTCTAAATTTATAAGGATAACTTTTAAGCTCCTAAATTAAGATAGATTTTCATTTGAAAGGCTGCTAAGTTTGGCTGAAAATATGGCACAAAAGTAAGACCCAAATTTAGGAGCTTAAATTTAGGAGCTCTGCTTTTTATGAATATTGGGACCTTGGTGGTTTAGGGGTTTGGCATTGGGGGGGAGGGGTTAAAACTTTCAACTTGACTGGAAGACTCAGGAGCCCTTTTACTAAGCCTCGTAAGCATCTACGCACGCTCAATGCACTCCAAAATGGAGTTACTGACTGGGTATCGCATGGCTCTTGCGGTAATTTCATTGTTGGCGTGCATCCGAAAATTATTTTCAGATGTGCATAGCGGACGCACGCCAAGTGGCGCGTGGGTCATTACCGCCCGGTTACCTCGTGGTAGTAAGGTTGCAGACCCAAAATGGACACATGACGATTTTGATTTTACCGCACGTCCAGTTTTGGCAAAAATTTTTTAAAATGCCTTTTTTACAGGCGCGCTGAAAAATGGATCTGCATGCGCCCAAAACCCACGCCTACACTACCGCAAGCCATTTTTCAGCGCACCTTAGTAAAAGGACCCCTCAGAGAATTAGCCAGAGCCGGTGATGGGAGGCAGGACTGGTGGTTGGGAGGCGGGGATAGTGCTGGGCAGACTTATACGGTCTGTACCAGAGCTGGTGGTGGGAGGCGGGGCTGGTTGGGAGGCAGGGATAGTGCTGGGCAGACTTATACGGTCTGTACCAGAGTTGGTGGTGGGAGGCGTGGATAGTGCTGGGCAGATTTATACGGTCTGTGCCAGAGCCGGTGGTGGGAGGCGGGGAAAGTGCTGGGCAGACTTATACTGTCTGTGCCCTGAAGAGGACAGGTATAAATCAAGGTAGGGTTAACACAAAAAGTAACACATGTGAGTTTATCTTGTTGGGCAGACTGGATGGACCATGCAGGTTTTTTTCTGCTGTCATCTACTATGTTACTATGTATGGAGCTTTTCATTTCTAGAACGTCAGTAAGGTATCGAAAGGTAGTGAAAAACTTAAGAAAAAGCAGCCTGATACTGAGCCATCATGGTCAGTGGTTATTTTTGAACACTGGCAGTTACAAAAATATGGATATTTAGTGCTACCGAATCACTCCCTGGTGGAAGTACCCAGGAGACTACCGCTAGGGATCGGAGCCATTTTGAGCCCAACTGCTAGCAGGATGAAAGCAGAGGGGAAAGACTCCCGTCCTTCTCCACTAGACTGGTAGGGAAACCCCTGGGTGAGTCCCGGGAATGGCCCCTCTCCACAAAAGTGAAAGGAAGGAGGAGGCTGGGAACTACAGGCTGATCTGTCTGACATCTGTGGTGAGTAAATTAATGAAAACACTTCTAAGACAGAGGGTACTGAGGTTTCTTGGAATCTAAGGGATCGCAGGACCCGAGGCTGCATGGTTTTCTAGAGAGGTCGGTCTTGTCAGACAAATCTTAATTCCTATGGGTGTCCAGAAAGTTGGATCATGGGAGAGTACTAGATGTGATGTGTTTAGATTGCATTGGCTCTCTGTTCATGTATGAAATTTGGCTCAAGGTTTGCACACTGAAATGTAGGACAACATTTGGTCTCACCCCTGGCTATCTGAATAAATTCATTGCCTTTCCTAGTCAAGGCAGAGTTCTAAGACAATAAAACTCTTGGCTGTTTCACTTTCCCTCTCCCTAAGAGGTGTGAACAGAAGCTAATGTTTACTATTCGCTTTCCTGCCAGATTGCAAAAAGTTGGACTCCTCTACCTAGGGAAATGAGATCAATCACCAGCTATACGTTTTTTTTTTGTAGAAGTTTGAAAACGTTTTTTTTAATTGTAAACATTCCTAAAGTAAGGCTTTATTTAAGTTTAGTTTTTGTACCTCTTTGTAAAATATATATATTTACATAGATGCTTCCCAATTAGGGAGTCATCAGTTGGAACCCTCAATCCTGGGAAGCTAAACAGGAAACTAGATAATCATCTTTTTGAAGGTATTTTAAAATCTTGGGGCCCCGTTTACAAAGGCAGGCTAGCGCGTGCTATACGCTAACCATGTAGACGCCCATAGGAAGATTATGGACATCTACACAGTTAACGCACAGTTAGGGTTTAGCTTTAGTTGGGAGAGGGGCAGTGATGAAATTTTTGGCCTACCCCCTTTGATCTCAGGCCCGCCCTAAATTGCCTGTCTGGCTACTCCACTGGAACCAAGAAGAAAGCAGACAGAGGAGTAAAACCAGAAGTGGAAGCAATTAGCCGAGCAGGAAGTAAGGTGGTACTCTGAGGAATACAATGAAGACAGCTACGCCAAGCCCCTTGAGAGTCAAACTAGAAGCCAGTGCCAAAGAGCAGCTCAAAGAAATGATTAATTTTCTCCTTGGCCAGCCCTTACTGCTGCCAGGGTTAAGTGTTTTCTGTAGAAGATAATGCTCTTAGATAATTCAAGCCTCAATTTACCCTCAAACTCAAAGTGCAGCAATGAATTCTTTCATTCAAAGTAGCTGCTGAGTGCATTACAGGAAAATTATCCTCTGGCCATGCGGCCGAGCAACGCTTAGATAAATGGACTGTAGCTACTGCTGGGTGTTATTTTAGGACTGAGCTGAGAGAGAAGGCTGAATTATAAGACACCTGCTGAAACTCTGACAACTGAGCGATTAATGGTTTCACTTGTTGCAATTCTTCCAGGTAAAGATGGCCAGATTTGCTTCGAGTTTTAGGTTGCTGTGCCCAGAAGGCTAATTTTGCTTTGCTTTTATGTTCTGGTTTTGACAAAGAAGTGTAAAGCAGTTAATTGAAAATGCTATTATGTGGTCTGGTTAATATGGAACGGTTTTACTTTTGCTTCATTCCAGTTTTACTTCAAGGGATGCTTTTGATTCAAGTGTTTACAGCTTCTAGAGGGGAGCTAAAACTCGTGCAAATCAGTTGTCATTGCAGAGGCACCACTGCAGTCTCGGTGGCTGCAAACATGACTAGAACAATGTGGGAATTCCGTGGTCGACGGGCTGAGGAAAAAAAGCATCAATGAGAAGAAATAAGGAAACCAGCTGTATGGTCATAGATGCACTGTCCCCCTGATTCTATAAAAGTTGCCAAAAATTGTGTGTGCAAATTTAGGAACGGCCCCAATTTCCCCGTGCAATTTAATAGAATAACAAGCCAATTAATGTCAGTAATGTGGTCCCTCTTCACAAAAGTGGAGACAGGGAAGAAGTGGGAAACTACAGACTGGTAAGTCTCACGTCGGTGGTAGGAAAAATAATGGAGCCGCTGCTGAAAGAAAGGATAGTTAACTTTCTAGAAACCGACGGGTTACAGGACCCGAGACAACATGGCTTTACCAAAGGAAAATCCTGCCAAACGAATCTTATTGACTTTTTTGACTGGGTGACCAAAGAACTGGATGAGGGACGTGCGCTAGATGTAATCTACTTGGACTTCAGCAAAGCCTTTGATACGGTCCCCCACAGAAGACTCGTGAATAAGCTGAAAGGGTTGAACTTAGGACCAAAAGTGGTGAACTGGATAAGAGTTGACCGACAGGTGGTAAATGGAATCCGCTCGGAGAAAAGGAAGGTGAGCAGTGGAGTTCCTCAGGGGTCGGTGCTGGGACCTATTCTGTTTAATATATTTGTAGGAGATATTGCTGAAGGGTTGGAAGGAAAGGTCTGCCTTTTTGCGGATGACACGAAAATAGCCAATAGAGTGGATACCCTGGAGGGAGTAGAAACGATGAGAAGGGTTCTCCGAACATTAGAAGAATGGTCGAGGGTCTGGCAGTTATGATCACAAGCTGCGCTATAGCTTAACTCATGCACCCAGTTCTGAGCACTACTTAATATATTATACATTTAGCTATATTGCATACTACTAGTCACATTAGGTTTTAGGGATAATTAGTAAAGGCATACATTAGGTTTCTGTCATTTGATTATAGTTAAAATTTAATGCCAAGAAGTGTAGAGTGATGCACTTGGGGTGCGGAAACCCAAAAGAGAGATACCGGATAGGAGAGGAGAGATTAGTAAGCTCGACTCGGGAGAGAGACCTTGGGGTGTTGGTGTCGGAGGATCTGAAGGTGAAGAAACAATGCGACAAGGCGACAGCTATGGCCAGAAGGATGCTAGGTTGTGTAGAAAGGGGCATAACCAGCAGAAGAAAGGAGGTGTTGATGCCCCTCTACAAGTCATTGGTGAGGCCCCACTTGGAGTATTGTGTTCAGTTTTGGAGGCCGTATCTTGCTAAAGATGTAAAAAGACTGGAAGCGGTGCAAAGAAAAGCTACGAAAATGGTATGGGATTTGCGTTGCAAACCATATGAGGAGAGACTTGCTGACCTGAACATGTATACCTTGGAGGAAAGGAGAAACAGGGGTGATATGATACAGACGTTCAAATATTTGAAAGGTATTAATCCGCAAACGAACCTTTTCCGGAAATGGGAAGGCGGTAGATCTAGAGGACATGAATTGAGGTTCAAGGGGGCAGACTCAGGACTAATGTCATGAAGTATTTTTTTCATGGAGAGGGTGGTGGATATGTGGAATGCCCTCCCGCGGGAGGTGGTGGAGATGAAAACGGTAATGGAATTCAAACATGCGTGGGATAAACATAAAGGAATCCTGTTCAGAAGGAATGGATCCTCAGAAGCTTAGCTGAGATTGGGTGGCAGAGCCGGTGGGGGGTGGCGGGGCTGGTGGTTGGGAGGCGGGGCTAGTGCTGGGCAAGACTTCTACGGTCTGTGCCCTAAAAATGGCAGCTACAAATTAAGGTCAGGTATACACATAAAGTAGCACATATGAGTTTATCTTGTTGGGCAGACTGGATGAACGGTACAGGTCTTTCTCTGCCGTCATCTACTATGTTACTATGTAATTGGGACTAAAACGTGTAAATTTAAGCACAGGATCTGTGCCTAAAATTTACATGTAGCCCAGAAAAGGGGGGCGTGGAAAGGGAAAGGTCATGGGCATTACGGAGCAGATCGGGGGCGAAGTTTTGAGTTACTCATGTAATTCTAGCGTATGGGTGCTCTGTGTGTAACCTTAGATGAGAGCATTCATACCACATTTTCATTGGTGCAAATGGCAATGCTTAAATTTACATGCAACCTATCTGCTTACGCATTGTTCTATAAACTGCGTCAAACTTTAGGTTCGGTTTATAGAATATCACTAAAGTGTTTTTTCGGTGCCGATTTTTTAGGCACTGTTTATAGAATCTAGCCCCGTATGACTACAGCCTCCAACTTACTGTGGTACCTTATGGGTAAACGCTGCTGAAAGTTAGAAGATTCTGCAGCAAAATGTCTGAAACTCTGACCTAAATTTGTTTTGAATTATTCAGATATATTAGTTTGCCAGTCTTGCTGTACAATTTAGTTTCTTCTTTTTGAGGATTTTATAGGTGAGGGATTTCGGGATACGAGAAGATAAAGAGATCTTAGCAGTGAGGAGGGAGAAGAGAAAGGAGGGAGGACATATGAACATAAGAATTGCCATACTGGGACAGACTGAAGATCCATCAAGCCCAGCATCCTGTTTCCAACAGTGGCCAATCCAGGTTACACATACCTGGCAAGATCCCAAAACAGTACAATACATTTTATGCTGCTTATCCTAGAAATACACCACAAAAATAGTAGAACTTAAAGCAAGAGTAAGACTACTACTACTACTTATCATTTCTGAAGCGCTACTAGACATACGCAGCGCTGTACACTTGAACATGAAGAGACAGTTTCTGCTCGACAGAGCTTACAATCTAATTAGGACAGACAAACAGAACAAATAAGGGATAAGGACAAAGAGTAGCAAGATTCCGTGCAGAATCCTAAAGAGTAGCAAGATTCCGGAATCCCATAGTAGCAAGATTCTGTGCAGAATCCCAAAGAGTAGCAAGATTCCGGAATCCCAAGACTACTACTACTACTTATCATTTCTGAAGCGCTAGTAGACATACGCAGCGCTGTACACTTGAGCATGAAGAGACAGTCCCTGCTCGACAGAGCTTACAATCTAATCAGGACAGACAAACAGGACAAATAAGGGATAAGGACAAAGAGTAGCAAGATTCCATGCAGAATCCCAAAGAGTAGCAAGATTCCGGAATCTCAAAGAGTAGCAAGATTCCGGAATCACAAAGAGTAGCAAGATTCCGTGCAGAATCCCAATGAGTAGCAAGATTCCGGAATCCCAAGACTACTACTACTACTTATCATTTCTTAAGCGCTACTAGACATACGCAGCGCTGTACACTTGAACATGAAGAGACAGTCCCTGCTCGACAGAGCTTACAATCTAATTAGGACAGACAGACAGAACAAACAAGAGATAAGGGAATATTAAAGTGAGGATGATAAAATAAGGGTTCTGAAAAAAGTGAATACTAGTTGTTAGTCTTGTTCAACCGATCACTGGTTCACAATGTGTTGAAAGGGGAAGTCTCATATGGTCACCGGGGTTTGATTCAATACCACCTGTACAAGTGAACGCCTGTTCCGTGACAGTTGTAATCATCGACTTGCCCCTGGCCATCCTTTGTTTTTCATTTTTCTTATTTTTATATTGATACAAGTTAAGTTTTTATGGCTTTTCCAGTTTATCTCTCAACCGCCATATGCTAGATCATTCATTCGACGGTATATATAACCCAACGGATGAACTGAGCATTTCATTACAACTTAACTACCATCAGAGGTATTACGCCAAACACTTATCTATGTATCCATATGCTGGTGCTGTCCCAACAGGTGCCTGTTTCGCTCCGTAAGGCTTTATCAAGGGGTAAGCACACTCTGGATAGGCTTGAAACCTCTCCATCAGTGTTTGACCAGTGTTTCTATCCTAGAAATAGGCAGTGGATTTTCCCCAAGTCCATCTTAATATATGGACTTTTCTTTTAGGAAGCTATCCAAACCTTTTTTAAACCCCACTAAGCTAACTGCTTTTACCACATTCTCTGGCAATGAATTCCAGAGTTTAGTTGCAAATTGAGTGAAGAAATATTTTCTCTGATTTGTTTTAAATTTACTACTTTGTAGCTTCATTGTGTGCCCCTTAGGCCTAGTATTTTTGGAAAGAGTAAACAAGCAATTCACGTCTACCTGTTCCACTCCACTTAAAAGTTCTCTCACCACGTAGCCATATTTTTGGGGGCTTTTACCGGATACAGAAAAAAGGGCCTTGGCATGTGGGAAAAACGGCCCCGGCCACTACCGCAGGGCCCTTTTTCCTATAGCTCAGTAAAAGGACCCTTGATTGAATTCATGTTTATATTTGGTAATTTTTACTATTGTTATGCTGTTAACAAAATGGTAAGTTTTATGTTAAACTGTACCCGCTTGACTGAATCTCTTTATAAAGGCAGTTAATAATTCCCACATCCAGAAACATCTGAACCACAAAATGAAACAACTTTTCCCCCCGAAAATAGCACTTCATGATATTAATATTTTCCTGCTTAGAAGAAAGAGTAACTAAGAGGTTAGCTTGTGTAGAAATATCATCCTGAGACCTTTCAAGGAAATTATATATTTCAAAGAAATATCATCCTGAGGCCCTTTAAGGAAATTAGTCAGATCCAAGGGAATCATTCAAAGCTTCTCCCTCTGCTACCCTCTTGTCTGCTGTTGGAAACCTTACATAGTAATAACTTAGAACAGGGCCGGACTGACAGTGGTTGGGGCCCATGGGCAGTAAGAGTCATTGGGGCCCCCCCCAGCCACTGCCCGTCACCCCATCGCTGCACCACCTCCCCCCTTATGCACATCACAGCCCCCCCACCGCCACAATTGCCGCCCCCTCCCACTTACTAGACACACCTTGAAGGCCACTGGTGGTCTAGTGGCTTCTTTGGGCACAGCCAGGAAGGAAAGAATCCCATCCTTTCCCGCCCACTATTGCTAGTGTGCCCGGGGCCGGCGCCAGTGTGTTTTCAAAATGGCTGCCGAGACTTCCCATGACAGTCTCACGGGTCTCGGCAGCCTTGCAAAACTGCTGCAGGAAGCCTTGGCAGCCATTTTTAAACATGGCAGCACTGGCCCCGGGCACACTAGCAGCAGCGGGTGAGAAAGAGAGGGATTCTTTCCTGCCTAGCTGTACCCAAAGAGGCTATTAGACCATCAGGGCTCTTCAAGGTAGGACCACCGGCGGTGGCGAGCAACTGGGCAGAGCCTCTGGGCCCTCAGGCACTCCCCAGTTGCCCGAATGGTCAGTCCACTCTGACTTAGAAAAACCATGGGCCTGATATTCAAAACCATTTAAACGGTAGCTTTTTCTGAAGTACTACCCTGTTTCCCTGAAAATAAGACCTAGTAGAGGTTTTGCTGAATTGCTAAATATAAGGCCTCCCCCGAAAGTAAGACCTAGCTCCAAATTGTATCTTACGCCTCCTGCCCCCCGGCTGAGCCCGCCCTTAACTCCCCGACATATTACCTTCCATTCCGTTCCGGACACGCCGCCCTGCGTTTAAAGCTCAGCTGTTATTTTAAGTCACTGCGGCAGCTCGAGTCCAGTCTCTCCCGTCAGTGTTCCGCCTTCCTCTGATGAGGTATTTCCTGTTTCCGTGAGGGCGGGACATTGAAGGGAAAGGCTGAAGTCGAGCCGCCGCTGTCCTTCCCCACAGATGTTCGGCAGCCTCCTGACATCTTTAAAACTGGGTGAGTGTCCCAGCAAAAGGTACATGGGGGGAAGGGGGAGAAGGGGGTATTAGGAACCCTAAGGACTAAGCTTACTTAGAATGCTGTACTTATCTTACGGTAGGTAAATGGAGATTCTGTGCACTGTATTGCTCAGTCTCCTTCTTTTTCGTTGTAGGGGGATTGTTGTGCCGACTCATGTTTCATCAAGCTGTATCAAGGCTTCCCCTTAATTTACTTAATGCTGACTTCTTGTCCTGCTGCTGTGAAATTAAAAAGGCTGCTGCAATTCTAGGAAGCTACTGCTAAAAGTTGCAGTGGCCATTTTCTCTAAGAAGCTGCAATTTTACTGTAGTATGGTATTTTGAACAGCCTCTGCAGCTGATATTGAGGTAAGCCTTGGAGTAAAGAACTGCAATAATCCAATCATGTTACCGTGTTTCCCCGAAAATAAGACATCTCCTGAAAATAAGACCTAGCGCATCTTTGGGAGCAAAAATTAATATAAGACACTGTCTTATTTTCGGGGAAACAGGGTATCTACTTTTGGAACGGGAGAGAAAAGTTTACAAAATACTGAGGACTTCGATAGGTGGCTCAAAGTCTGGTGTCATCAGGAAGGTTTTAGGTACGTAGGAGGATGGGGCAATACAGGAAAAACAAAAGACTATATTGTAACCATGAGCTGCATCTCACTGTGGCAGGAAAAAGAATCCTTGGTGAGAAATTCAGACAATATGTTTCTAGGCATTTAAACCAGAAGGTGGGGGTGACATACGGATGCAGGTCACTTCCAGTGGTCACCGCCAGCAAAAGACAAGATGTGACCGTAGTAAAGAAAGCAATGTAAACAACAATGTTAGGAAATCGCTTCTTACCCAAACAGTAGGAAGCGAGACTAAACAAAAAAACTAAACAGGAGATTAGACTGCCACTGAAATGTAGCTGGGAAGCAATGACCACAAATACTCCCAGTCTAAGCAACAAAATTTGTGATCTGCAAGCCCTGATATTAGAGGCAGACTTATTTATTTATTTTTGTTACATTTGTACCCCGTGCTTTCCCACTCATGGCAGGCTCAATACGGCAGGCAATGGAGGGTTAAGTGGCTTGCCCAGAGTCACAAGGAGCTGCCTGTGCCGGGAATCAAACTCAGTTCCTCAGGACCAAAGTCCACCACCCTAACCACTAGGCCACTCTTCCACTTAGATATTGTTGCTGTCACGGAGACATGATCTAGTGATTCTCATGAATGGGACGGAAGCATACTGGACTATAATCTATTTAGGAAGGATAGAGATGGTCAAAGAGGTGACGGAGTCGCTCTGTATGTGAGAAACAATATCAAAGCGACTGAAATGCAGGGGGCCTGGGGAAAGGAAGAAGCGATATGGATCACTTTGAAAAGGGAAGAAGGAACCTCTGTCCACATGGGTGTTGTCTACAGAAGCCCAACACAATCAGAGCAACTAGGTAAAGATCTGGTTACAGATACCTAAAAGTTGGGAAAGAAAAGAGAGGTGCTGTTGCTGGGAGATTTCAACCTGCTGGATGCAGATCGGAAAGTTCCATCTGTGGAACTGGAAAGAAGTAGAGAGATTGTGAATGCCTTTCAAAGTGCTCTGCTCAGACAAATGGTGACAGAACTTACGAGGGAAGGAGCGATGCTGGATCTAGTGCTCACAAATGGGTAAAATGTGTCCAAATGCGTGCTTACCTGGGCAGTAGTGATCATCAAACTGTTTGGTTTGATATAACAGCTAAAGTGGAGGACAGCCACTCAACATACTGACTTTTTCGTAAAATGGGGGAGTACCTGAAGAAAGAGCTGATGGGCTGGGAGGACATATGAGAAGTGGAAAGACAGTGGTCCAGGCAGAAAGGAGCTATAAATATGGCTACTGACCTTTTATGTGAGGAGAGTAAACAAAAGCAAGAGAAAAAGAAATTGATATGGTTCTCCAAGCAGAGAAAATAAAGGCAAAAGAGTTGGCTTTCATGAAATACAGAAAAACTCAAGAAGAGGAATTTAGAGAGGAATACTGGATGAAACTGAAAGAAGCCAAGAGAGATATAAGTCTAGCAAAAGTGCAAGTGGAAGAACAAATGACTAGAAATGTGAGGAGAGGACACAAGAATTTTTTCAGGTATATTATTGAAAGGAGGAAGGCTAGAAATGGAACTGTGAGACTGAAACGTGCTATGATCCACTATGTAGAGAATGATGAGGAAAAAGCAAATGTGCTAAATAAATACTTCTGTTCTGTATTCATAGAAAAAAATCCAGGAAAAGGACCATGATTGGCTGGCAAAGGTACATATGAGCATGGAGTAGATATAGCACCATTCTCAGAAAAGGGTGTTTATGAACAATTTGAAGGTGGACAAAGCCATGGAACCAGACAGGATCTATCCCAGGATACTGAAGGAACTCAAAGAGGTTCTGGTCGGTCTGCTTAAAGAAGTTCCAAGGGATTGGAGAAGAATGGATGTGGTCCCTTTCCACAAAAGTGGTGACACGCTAGATGTAATCTATTTAGATTTCAGCAAAGCCTTTGACACGGTTCCTCATAGGAGACTCTTGAATAAACTCGACATGCTGCAGTTAGGCCCGAAAGTGGTGAACTAGATTAGGAACTGGTTGGCAGACAGATGCCAGAGGGTGGTGGTCAATGGAATTCACTTGGAGGAAGGAGAGGTGAGTAGTGGAGTGCCTCAAGGATCGGTGCTGGGGCCAATTCTGTTCAGTATATTTTTGAGCGACATTGTCGAAGGGTTAGAAGGTAAGATTTGCCTTTTGCAGATGATATCAACATTTGTAACAGAATCGACACCCTGGAGGGAGTGGAAAACATGAAAAAGGATCTGCAAAAAGTTAGAAGAATGGTCTAATGTTTGGCAATTAAAATTCAATGCAAAGAAGTGCAGAGTGATGCACTTAGATAGCCCTATGTGCTAGGAGGTGAGAGACTGATATGCAAAGATAAGGACAGGGACCTTGGGGTGATAGTATCTGAGGATCTGAAGGTGACAAGGCTGTGGCAAGAAGGATGCTAGGCTGTATAGAGAAAGGCCTAGCAAGACGGTGTTGATACCCCTGTACAAGTCATCAGTGAGCCCCCACTTTGAGTATTGTGTTCACTTTTGGAGGCTGTATCTTGCTAAAGATTTATTTATTTATTTAGATTTTGCTCACACCTTTTTCAGTAGTAGCTCAAGGTGATTTACATTCAGGTACACTGGATATTTCTCTGTCCCAGGAGGGCTCACAATCTACGTTTGTACCTGAGGCAATGGAGGGTTAAGTGACTTGCCCAAGATCACAAAGAGCAGCAGTGGGATTTAAACCAGCCACCTCTGGATTGCAAGACCAGTGCCCTAACCACTAGGCCACTCCTCCACATGTAAAAAGTCTTCAAGTAGTCCAGGAGAAGGCGACAAAAATGGTATGGGGATTGTGCCAAAAGATGTATGAGAAGAGACTGGAAGACCTGAATATGTGTACCCTAGAGGACAGGAGGGATGATACAAACATTTAAATACTTGTAAGGTATTAATATAGAAACAAATATTTTCCAGGGAAAGGAAAATGGTAAAACTAGAGGACATGACTTGAGGTTGCAGGGCACTAGACTTAGTAGTAATGTCAGGAAATTCTTTTTCGCGGAGAGGGTGATGTCCCGAGGGACGTGGATGGATAAATCCTTCTTATCTGTTCCCTTCTCCACTACTGCCAACTCCAGACTTTGCGCCTTCTGTCTCGCTGCACCCTATGCCTGGAATAAACTTCCTGAGCCCCTACGTCTTGCCCCATCCTTGGCCACCTTTAAATCTAGACTGAAAGCCCACCTCTTTAACATTGCTTTTGACTCGTAACCTCTTGTAACCACTCGCCTCCACCTACCCTCCTCTCTTCCTTCCCGTTCACATTAATTGATTTGATTTGCTTACTTTATTTATTTTTTTGTCTATTAGATTGTAAGCTCTTTGAGCAGGGACTGTCTTTTTTCTATGTTTGTGCAGCGCTGCGTATGCCTTGTAGCGCTATAGAAATGCTAAATAGTAGTAGTAGTAGTAGGAAGTGGCAGAGAAAAAAATGGTGATGGAATTCAAAAAGGAGTGGGATGAACACAGATGATCTCTAATTAGAAAATGAATGATATTAAAAAAAAAACTTCAATGGTTGCATGTGTGTTTGCATGTCGAGTGGCACTTTAGATGGCAACTCTGGTTGGGTAGGCTTGTACGCTCTGGGTCCCATATATGGCAATTCGGTTTAGGATGGGCTGGAGAGGGTTTTGACAAACTCCAGTAATTTGGAATGCGAGGACAGTGCCGGGCAGAATTTTACAGTCTGTATCCCGAAATTGACAGGACGGATTTGGTTAGGCTGGAGAGGGTTTCGACTGCAATTTCAGTAGCTGGAAACTAAAGACAAGGCCGGGCGAACTTCAACGGTCTATGTCCCAGAAATGCAAAAGACAGATAATGATCAAGTATTTTATATCACATTCATCGTTGGTTTAATCATGACTTGATAATGAATGTGACTGTTGGGCAGACTGGATGATCCGTTCAGGTCTTTATCTGCCATCACTATGTAGAATAGAATATAATCTTTAATTCATCATCTTTTACAAGTTCCTTCCCTTCACCTTTGAATCTCACAATCCACTTTGCATTTCCTCCTATCACCAACACATCTAAAGAAAAGACTTGTCTCCCCAGTGGCGTTCCTAGGGGGGCTGACACCCGGGGCGGATCGCCGATGCGCCCCGTCCCCTGGGTGCAGCGCGGCCCCCCCTCCCCGGCGAAAGGACACCCCCCATGAAGGAACCCCCCCCCGGGTGCACGCCGCTGTTCCGGGGCAGAGAAGAAGCATGGAACAACAGAGGACAGGCGCGCGCGGCACCACCCCAGCAGCGTGCACCCGGGGCAGACCGCACCCACCGCCCCCCCCTTAGGAACGCCACTGTGTCTCCCTATTTTACTGTACTGGCTAATTTTTCTTCCATTTATAACATAGAAACAACACGGGCAGATAAAGACCATATGTTCTATCCAGTCTGCTCACCCATGACATCTATTCTCCCTATCACTCCCTTGGAGATCCTATGTACAACAGCTTAATTCAAGTACTGTTTTTGTCTCCACCACTTCCACTGGGAAGCCATTCCATGAATTCATCACTCGTTCTGTGAAGAAGTATTTCCTCAGGTTTCTTCTGAGTCTATCCCCTTTCACCTTCATCCTACGCCCGCTTGTTCCCGGAGCTTCCTTTCAATTGAAAGAGACTGCCTCCTGTACATTTTTGCCACCTTTGTATCTTTGCTTTCCCGACTGCTTTCCCGGCTTCACTTAGCTTTTCTAGATACCGTTGCTTGTCTTCCTCTTTCTGCAATCTCTTGTAGTTTATGAAGGCTAAGTTCTTTTTCCTTGTGTGTGTTTGGTATAGTCAGTTCAGAGCACATTGGAAGTCTGGTAGAGGAAGGAATGCTAGCTATCATTCCCTACTGGAACTCAGACACGTTTGCAATTGGGCGTAGTAGCACCATGGTAGAATTCCTTTGAGCATGCTATCGAGAAGAAACAGTCCACTTTCCATTGAACTTTTTCTTCCTGTTGACGTAAAGGAAAACTGTCCAGAAATGCTAAGCAAGGCTTTCAGCAAAATGAAGACATTTAGGGAGGAGGGATTTGAAGTCTTTATTGCACTACTCTAACCCTGCTGCTTACTGTGAATTGTGATTAGGACTTGGCTATCAATTTCCCACAAGTGATCACCATTAAGTATGGATATAATTAGAGTTTAGAATGTTGAATACATTAAGCTGGCTTGCAAAGTGAAACCCAGGCTTTGTTATAAAACATGTGTCATAAGATGCACTTAGCATACAGATGTGCACAGATTAATGTCAGAAGCACTGTTATTAGCTACACAAATAAAATGCACCAGGAGCTCGAATATAGGAAAGAAAACTAGTATCACTGCATGTTTCATGATGTTACTTGTTTCTTTTTTTTGTTTTGTTTTTTCTATTTTTGCTAATTCCAAGGGGTCCGTGGGATAATTCTAATGGAATGGAAAAAGGGATCTGAATGAAGAAAATAAGAAGAAACACAAGCACTGTTAAGCGAGATGAAAAGTAATGATAAAGAAGGCTAAAAGAGAATATGAAGAAAATCTTGCCGTGGAGACAAAAACTCATAGTAACACCTTTTTCAGGTATATCAGAAACAGAAAGCCTGTAAGGGAACTGTTAGATCATGAAGGAGAAAAAGGGCGGGGCTGGTGGTTGGGAGGCGGGGATAGTGCTGGGCAGACTTATACGGTCTGTGCCAGAGCCAGTGGTGGGAAGTGGGACTGGTGGTTGGGAGGCAGGGATAGTGCTGGGCAGACTTATACGGTCTGTGCCCTGAAGAGGACAGGTACAAATCAAAGTAGGGTATACACAAAAAGTAGCACATATGAATTATCTTGTTGGGCAGACTGGATGGACCGTGCAGGTCTTTTTCTGCCGTCATCTACTATGTTACTATGTATGAGAGATTGAATGAATTCTTTGCTTCGGTTTTTATGGAAGAAGATGTAAGAGATCTACCCGTATCAGAAACGGTTTTCAAGGGTGACGATGCGGAGGAACTGAAAGAAAATCTCAGTGAAACCTGGAAGACGTACTGAGACAAATTTACAAGTTAAAGAGTAATAAATCACCTAGACCAGATGGTATACACCCCAGGTTACTGAAAGAATTCAAACATGAGTTATCTGTAACCTGTCGTTAAAATCGTCTGTACTACCTGAAGATTGGAGGGTGGCCAGTGTAAGCCGATTTTTAAGAAGGGTTCTAGGGGTAATCCAGGAACTTACAGACCAGTAAGCCTGACTTCAGCGCTGGGAAAAAAACAGAAAATATTATAAAGTATAAAATTACGGAACACATAGACAAACATGGTTTAAGGGCAGAATCAGCATAGATTCAGCCAAGGGAAGTCTTGCCTCACCAATTTGTTTCATTTCTTGGAAGGTGTGAATAAACATGTGGATCATGGTGAGCCTGTTGGGGGGTGGGGGGGGAGAGGAGTGAGTTTCAGGTTTTCAGCTAAAACATTTTCAGTGGAAACCTAAACCAGGATTTCAGTCCGGTTTCGGTGCTGAATTCGAAACCAAAATTGAAATCTGGCTGGCCCTCTACTGGACGATGAAGTGGTGACATCAACCTCAACAGTGTTTTTGAGAGCAGTATATTAAGACTGCTAATAAACAAACATAAACGTAAAGCAATCAGACCCAGCCTTGTTTTGACCTTAATAGCATGTTTAGAAATGTTGCAGTTTCTTCTTTTGTACCTTTTATCTCACCTCTCCAGCACCAGGACCAGATGGGAAACATTAGAACTCTGAAAGAACTCAAACAAGAACTTGCAGATTTTTTTACAAGTAATCTTGACACTATCTAAAACTCGTGTTTTAGCGTCTAGGCACCTTCTCTCTGTAATTCCCCCCTCTTTATCTACCTTTAGCAAGTTCCTTCAGCAAATTTAAAACTTTGCGTAAAGCTTACTATTTTTCTGTGGCTTGGATTTCTTTCCCTCCCAGAATAGTCTGGGCTTTCCAACTGAATGAGAGTTGGCTTACCTTCCCATTGTTCTAGCCTTTCCCTATCATCTCTTCTTGGAATATGCAGTAATTATTTCCTCCCCTTGTTCTCCCTGGGCCAAATTCTATAAATGGTGCCTTAAGAATTGGTGCTGAAAAACCATGCACTTAGCATGATTCTTTAAACTACGCTTAAAGTTAGGAACAGTTTATAGAATACTAGGAATAAAGGCCCGTTTCTGTAACCAATGAAACGGGCGCTAGCAAGGTATTGGCTTCCTGCAATTAATGTTTTGAAAGGGATTGTTAGGAGAAATGTGTTGTCATGCTAATGAATAATTTACATTGTTGTAGTTTGTGTAATATCTTTTTTGTTGTTGTTTTTTTTTCTTTGTGTTGGTTGTGTGTGTGGGTGTAATTGAGAAATGGTGATTCAGCATGTTAGAGCTTGTGCATTAAGGGGGTGGGGCTGGGAGTGTGCGTGTGTGAGTGAGATAGAGAGATGCTGTCTTTCCATGGCAGAGTGTGTGTATGTTCTTGTTGGGGGGGGGGGGGGGTGGAGTTTGGTTGTGTGTGTGGGTGTGAGTGAGAGATGGTGATTCTCCATGATTCCGCGTGTGTATTTAGTGTGGGGGGGAGTGTGTGGGTGTGAGTGAGAGACAGAGATCTAGATTCACGGTGACAGAGTGTGTGTGTGTGTCTGAGTGAGAGATAGAGATGTAGATTTTCCATTTTAGAGTTTGTGTATTAAGGGGGTGGGTGGGAGGGGAGTGTGTATTTAGGTGCGTCCATTTAGGCCACCTAAAACCAGGCCTAAATACCTGCGCCTAAGTTAGGCATAGAACAGGTGTATTCTGTAATAGTGCGCATAGTTTTTTGAAACGCCCATGACCCTCCCATTCCATGCCAGTGGCCACGCCCCCCTTTTTTTAGCTGTGCGCACTAAAAATTATGTGCACCACGATCTAGAACATGCCTAGAAAGTTGTGTGCGTAAATTCTAATTAAAGCCAATTAGTGCCACTAATTGGTTAAATACCAATATCAGTGCTGATTGGCTTGTAAATTCAATTAAGTTGTGCACGCAATTTGGCTGTGTGGTCAATTTAGTGTGCACAACTTAAGGTGCCACATAGAATTTGGGGGCCGTTGTATTACTCTTTTGTTTACTTTTTGTATTTTGTATAGTCCACCTGATTTTCTTATTATTTTATTAGAATATTCTAAATCGCTTAGGAGATCTTTTACTAAGCCTCAGTAGCGTTTTTAGTTCGCGGTAGAAATCAGCTGGCAGTAAACTCAGAGACGCCCATTATATTTCTAAGGGGGGTCTCAGTGTTTATCACCAGATGATTTCTACCGCGAACCAGGGGCGTAGCCAGACTTCGGCGGGAGGGGGTTCCAGAGCCCAAGGTGAGGGGGCACATTTTAGCCCCTCCCGGTGCCGCCGACCCCCCCGCCATTGCTGACTTTGCCCCCTCCCGCCGCCGACCCTCTTGACCCCCCTTCCTGCCGCCAACCCTCTGTTGCCTACCTTTGCTGACGTCAGAAACAGAAGGAAGCCTTTTGCGAGAAGAAGAGGACCTTGGCTGATGGGGGTTGGGATCCCCCACCAGCAAAGGCAGACGACGGCGATGGCGGGTTGGCGGCAGGAAGGGGGGTTGGCGACGGGAGGGGGGGTTGGGCGGGTTGTCGTCAGGGGGGTCCAGGGCCAAATCTACGGGGGCCCAGGCCCCCCAGGCCCCACGTAGCTACGCCACTGCCTCGAACTAAAAATGCTACCATGGTTTAGTAAAAGACCCCCTTAGACTTTTATTATATAGGTACTATATCAAATAAAATGAACCTTGAACCTCCAGGCTCTCTCACAGATACACAGTGGGTGGGGGAGGGGGCGAGCACACTTCAGGTATGCTTTCTTTCAATGTGGCCCAACACTGAAATGGGGTTCACACCAGGGGCGTAGCTATGGGTGGGCCTGGGTGGGCCCACCCAGTTTAAGCGCTGAAAAGTGCACAGCTGAGCAGCCACTGCCTTTCTGCCTCGCAGCAGCAGCGCCGGCCTGCTCAGCCACCTCCCACCTGCTTTTTAGTCTCTTGGGCGGCGCTGGTAGCTGTAGTGAGCGAAGTGACGCTCACGCTCCATGACGCAAGCTGCGCGGTGCCGAACAAATCCGCCACTTCCTGTGGGCTGAGGTCGCGGAATCGAGGACCTGGGCAGAGTGGACAAACTAACACGTGTCCGGGCAGCACCGGTCGCCAGACGAGAGCTCAGTCCGCAGGAAAACCACTGAGGGCTTGATGAAGTGCGGCCCAAAGTGGAACAAAATGCCGGCTTCAGTCCGCAGATCCGACGTGCTGCTCTGAGGTGAGGTCTCATTGTGGCATTAAGAGATTAATCTCCCTCCCCCCCAAGAGTCCTATCACAATTCTGATGCTTCTAGGCCAGTGGTTTAGAGGATTTCCCCAATGAACAAGCATTGTTTTATGGATTCATGAAGACTCTTATAGTTCTGCCAGGTGTATACACTTGTAAAAGTGGCTGCAGAAAAATCATAGCTGCTACTTTTAAGCAATATGGTGGTAATTCTATAAGAGAATATCTTTCATAATACTTTTGATTTACCATCTTTCAAAATCAAGCAAAGAGGTTTGCAATTTATTTAAAAAAAAATACTATCAAACCGGAACTACAATTCAGATAGGAAATCAAAGAGTAGGAAGGCAGAGAAGAGGAAACAAGATTCCTTAATAGCAAAGGGAGAGCCAGCATCAGAACAGAGAGAAAGCAGTAGAGCCACAGGAAAGGAAAAAAGACTTCAAAGGTATTTTGCCTGTTTTGCTTAATCAGGCATTTATATTTGTTATAAAGTTTGAAGGATATATGCCGTTGCCGTAATTATATTGCAGGATCCCGTTATGTGTGTTGACATGTTTGCCATCATAGTAGACTTATGTCTGGTCAAGTTTGATATGGCATAATGTAACTATAGTTAAAAATATTGGGGGGGGGGGGGGGTTTCCATTAAAGTATGTATGTGGTTTATGATGACGCAGAGCAGCTGTTGGGCAGACTACTTAGAAATCCATCATTAAGTGCATTCTAAGGCATTATTTTGTAGTATCCCAAGAAACACTACTCATATACATAGTGCCCACCCATATTAGCTCTGGGCCCACCCAAAATGTCAGGTCTGGCTACGCCACTGGTTCACACCTCTGATATAAAAGGTCTAAGTTATGGTTTGTGGTTTATTATAAATTTGCTATACTGCTATAGCTAACTAGTAGGTCACAGTGCCTACCCTGAACTCCATCTAAGCTCCCGCACCCTACCTTTAAAAATGCTCAGAAACTGAGGTGAGGCGCAGCGCCTCGTGCCTGCAAGTAAAAGAAGTATGGATGGATCGTCTCATCATCGTCGATCGGGCCTTCCCTCGCTCTGTCTGTCCCGCCCTTGCGGAAATAGGAAGTTGCGTCAGCGGAGGGCGGGCCAGACAGAGCGAGGGAAGGCCCAATCGACGATGAGACGATTCATCCATACTTCTTTTACTTGCAGGCGCGAAGCGCTGCACCTCGCCTCGGTTTCTGAGCATTTTTAAAGGTAGGGTGCGGGAGCTTAGACGGAGTTTAGGATAGGCACTGGGTCTGGGGGGGTGTCATCGTGGTGCACCCGGGGGGGGGGGAGGAGCTGGCAAGAAGCACCCCCCTTGAGCTCACACCCGGGGCTAACCGCCCCTCCCTGCTACGCCAGTGAAAGTACATAAAAATAAAGAAGTTGGAAGACGGAGAAGAACTACATTTTGGATAGGAAAGGTCGCATGTACTGGCAAAGCTAACACACTCTTAAAGCAAAGGGTAGGAGGAAAATGAAGCAGACAGGCAAGATAATAAGGAGCTAAATAGTATAACATACTACCTTAGGGGTGCTTTTACTAAAGTGCGACGAAAAACGGCCTTCGCTGTTGTAGACGCGTGTATTGGACGCGCGCAGGTCCGTTTTTCAGCGCACCTGCAAAAAAGGCCATATTATTTTGGCCGAAAATGGACATGCGGCAAAATAAAAATTGGCACGAATCCACTTTGGGCCTGAAACCTTACCGCCACCCAGGTCTCACACGTTAACTGGGCGGTAATCGTCAGCGCATACACGGCTGATTACCACCCAGTTAGTGCCACGCGGTAGAAAATAGAAATTCTTTTCTGCTGCACATTTTTGACGCGTGTCAAAATCGGAATTACCGTTCGAGGCACGCGGTAGCCGGGTGGTAGTTCTAACCTCACACGTGTTGTACACGCATTGGCGCCTATGCGCCTTAGTAAAAGTGTCCATCTTTCTAGGGGGAACATGAGTGTTCACTTCACATAGGGGAACATGCTTAGTTGGTTTCAAAGGCTTGTGCATAGCCAGTTAGCCTCTTACAGGCAGATGATCAAAAACCCTGCGCTGTTCCAAACAGCGCTCTAAAATAGCGCTGGAACAGCGCCGGGCACTATTTGACCTATGATCAGAGATAATGCATGCAAATTTAAGCAGCGCAATTATCTGTGCTCATGGGGTAGAAGTGCGGGAGGATTGTGCCTGAGCATGCGCTCAGCACAATCCTCCCGCACTTGTTTGACAGGTCTGGGCTGGAGACCAATGAAAAGAGAAGGACGCCCATCTTTAAATCGGAAGATGGACGTCCTCAACTGCCCTGTTGCAGGGACGGCCAAATTTCAAAGGGGTGTCGGAGGTATAGCGACGGGGCAGTTGAGGACGTCCAAAATTTGGACGTTTCTGTGACGGGGCAGTAGAGGACGTCCAAATTTTGGACGTTTCTGCAATGGGCAATTAAGGACGTCCAAAATTGGATGTTTCTATGAGAAAGACGTCTCATCCAAATTTTAGACGTTTCTGCAATGGGCAATTAAGGACATCCAAAATTGGATGTTTCTATGAGAAAGACGTCTCATCCAAATTTTGGACGTTTCTGCCATGGGCAATTAAGGACGTCCAAAATTGGATGTTTCTATGAGAAAGACGTCTTTCTCATAGAAACATCCAATTTTGGACATCCTTAACTGCCCATTGCAGAAACGTCCAAAATTTGGACGTCCTCAACTGCCCTCGCTGGCAGGTTTGCTGTAGGGGGGAATGGGGGCCTGCCAGTGTGCAAATGCATGCTGGACAGGGCTCACCATTCCTCCCCAATGAACTGCAAACCCTAACGACAGCTCGGAGCTGGCATAGGGTTTGTCGCGGCCAGCAACCCAATCTTTGGCGCGCTGGTCGCTGATCATTGAGGATGAATGCGTTAAGCGCTGATTAGCATGCATTTGCAAGCTACTTGCGCTAAGAGCCCTGTTTAGCATGCATTTGCAAGCTACTTGCGCTAAGAGCCCTCGAGCGCGTTGTTTCACGCGCTCGAGGGCTCTGATCATGGGGCGGTAGCAAGCGCCGGCGCTAGTATGGCGCTAACAGCCTCCAGCGCCGGCGTTTGCTTTTGATCATCTGCCTGTAAGTGAAAAGGAACAGAGTCACTTTGGTAAGTAGTGGTAGCAATGCATTTTCCACCTGTCTTGGTCTCCTTTAACTGCTGTCAATGCTGCCTTTTAGAATCCAGTCCTTTAATTTTACTGCCCTGCCTTCCAAATTAAATCTAATTAAACCAGGGTCTTTTTTTTTCATTAAGGACGTCAGCCCTTCTCTATTGTTTTCTAATAAGTATGCAGGGGGATCTAGTATAAGGCCACAAATAAATAACAATAACATGCCTCGGTGGCGTGGTTTTATGCTCTCGGAAAGCAGAAGCATGCGGTGAATAATGTGAAATCAATACGAATGCTGAGCTGTGGTCCTCAAAGGAGTTAGTGCATCCCTTCTCTGCCAGTACAGTGATGTGGGTTGCTAGCACTGGTGGAAAATGGCAAGCTCTCACCTTTCAAGAAGTCAGAATGTAAGAAGTCAGTAAGAAGTCTCTTACTGACCTACAAGTGCATTCACTCTGTCACTCCCCAGTACCTCTCCACTCTTGTCTCTCCCTACGCCCCCCCCCCCTCGGGTACTCCGTTCTGTGGATAAATCTCTCTTGTCTGTCCCCCTTCTCCTCTACTGCTAATTCCAGACTCCGTTCCTTTTATCTCGCTGCACCTCACGCCTGGAATAGACTTCCCGAGCTTGTACGTCTAGCCCTGTCTTTGGACGTTTTCAAATCCAGGCTAAAAGCCCACCTCTTTTTAACACTGCTTTTGACTCCTAACCACTACTCACTTGCCCTGTACCCTTTTATCTCCACCTCTTTAATTCCCTTACCTCTTAGTTGTTCTGTCTGTCTGTCCTATTTAGATTGTGAGTTCTTTGAGCAGGGACTGTCTTTTCATGTATGATGTACAGCGCTGCATATGCCTTGTAGCGCTATAGAAGTGATAAGTAGAATGAAAAACAAAACTAACCATATTTTTATGCAAACGAGTTCATCGGGAAGAAAAGCTGGAGTTTAGGCTCCCAGGAACTATGCTTCAAGAAAAGCCTCTGGGACATTTACAGCAAATCATAGACAGAAACTCTTGGCTTACCTCAGTTTCCATGTAGAAAATTAAGTTCTCAGCTTGGTATTGTTCCGTCTGTTCTGTCTTTTGGAGGCAGCCATGATACTCTGTCTTTGCTGTTACACTCACCCCAGAGGTGGCTGCTTGCAGGTTTCTGTAGACAGAGAATAAAATATAAAATGCATTGGGATCCTATAAGGATGAAATGCTCGACATCAATCTAAAGGACTACGGCTATAGTGAATCCCTTGTATACTGAATTCCTGCTTGCTCCCAAAATGTGATGCACGATAAGATTCAAATGCTCACTCTCCCACCCTGTCCCAGTAATCTGAGCAAAAAAGTATCAGTTAGTACACCATGCTTGGCAGAAGGAACACATTATAGTAACAGTAACATAGTAGATGACGGCAGAGAAAGACCTGCACGGTCCATCCAGTCTGCCCAACAAGATAAACTCATATGTGCTACTTTTTGTGTATACCTGACCTTGATTTGTATCTGCCATTTTCAGGGCACAGACCGTAGAAGTCTGCTCAGCACTAGCCCCGCCTCTCAACCACTAGCCCCGCCTCCCACCATCTCTTCAATTCCGTTAGAATGCTATTTCAAATTGTTTTAGCCTATCTTTATACAAAGCTTGTGTAAAGAGCACTGAAAAATGTAAATAGTGATGTACAGTATCCATCAGTACAGGGGACAACAGCGGCTGCTGCCATAGCTCATTCTAAGATCCTAGGTAAGGTAATTCTCGAATCAAGAAATGGGATGAAAGGAGACAGAGAAGAGATGGGGGGGGGGGGGGGGGGAGAGAATAGAGAAGGTGTCTCTGGAATGGAGTCATGCAGGGGAGACTGTGAATCAGTGGTGTGCTGGAGCAGACTCTCACAGGCTCGCAAGAGCCGGTTGTTAAGTTTTTAAGAATTTTGGGAGCCGGTTGTTAAAGTAGGGCCCTCCATGGCTATTTTGACAGCTGGCTCCCAAATTGTGGGCTTGGGCCCCCTGCTGAGTTATCTTTTACTTTGCTGGTGGGGATGCTGAGCCCTGCCAGCCAAGTAAGTGGACTGCTGCTGCTCCCCGCTCCTTGTTTCCAGCTCTGGGCAGCAGGCTGGGACTTCTCGAGCATGTGAGAGGGGTTCCGGCATGCTGCTCAGAGCAAGACGATGGGAGTGGTGGCGGTCCATTTATTGGCTGCCAGCAAAGGTATGCCTAGTGTGCCCGCACAAAGGGAGGGAGGAGAGAGAGGCAAGTGTTGCCTCCCCCGCCCCCCCCCCCCCCCCGGCCACCCCTGGCCCTTCCAACTGCAGAGCTGGCTATGTCCAGAGAAAGAGCCTGTTGTTAAAAATTTACCAGCACACCCCTGCTGTGAATATACTTCAAAATAAAGGCAAAAGAGAGGGTTGAAGCACAGATTTATATTGCATTTGTATTAATGAAACCAGCTTGCAGTCTAGTAATTTACCACTATAAAAGCTGGAGTAATTTTTCACTATCACAAACAATTTTTCCCTCCGGAAATACATTAAAGATGGGAAGGTAGATTAGAGATGAGTTTCAAAACCGGAGACCGGAGCGGAGAAGTAGCCTAGTGGTTGGTGCAATGGACTGCGAGACGGGGAAGCCAGGGTTCAAATCCCACTGCAGCTCCTTGTGATCTTGGGCAAGTCGCTTAACGTATGTGCAGACTCACAGAAACAGAAGCCTGTGCGGCCGCGTTGCTGATCTGCAAGGGCAGGCTTCTACATGGAATGTTGCTAGTGGAATAGCAACATTCCATGTAGAATCTCAAATAGTAGCTACAGAATCTCAATAGTAGCAACATTCCATCTAGAATCTCCAATAGTAGCAACAAGCAACATTCCATGTAGAAGCCTGCCCTTGCAGGCGATAGCAGTTCCTGCAGTGCAATGCCAACGAAGCCCATTCAAATGATAAAAGCGACTCTTAGATTGTATATCCTCCAGGGACAGGGAAATACTTACTATATCTCAATGTAACTTGCCTTGAGCTGCTCCTTTAAGACTTCCAAGTCACTCAGAATTATGGTACTATTATTCATTTATAACATGCTTTTCCATCATAGAGCTTGCAATCTACGTAAGGAAAAAACATTCTTCACAGCTATCTGGGTTCCCCTATCCACAAATCCAGCCTGGTGACTGCAATGGCAATCCTGGGTGGGGGGTCCTTCTAGAACCCAAAGCAAATGTGTCCACCTAAACATACCCCCAGGGAATGCCTCCTGGCAGCTGGGTTCAAAGTATACACACACCATGGAAGCCCTGTCTTTACTCTTATCTGGGCTGCAAAGGCAGTCAGTGATTGAGTCAGCTTTTTGGGAAGGCTACTGTGGGCGGGGTAGGGTGGGGTATAGGGCAGGGCTGGGCTGAACAGAGCAAATTAAAGTCCTTGGGGTAGGAGCAATACTTCTATAACCTGGGTCTCGTTGCTACTAGCTCAGGTCCAAAATCCTGACCCAGATTACAGGGATAATCCACTCTCTCTGATCATGGTGTCACAGGGGACCCCCCCCACACACACCGCATCCAATTTCCAATTCACCTGCAGTTGAACTTGGGAGTGGGTAAGTGGTCCAGAATAGAGATCCGAGGTATTGGCAGCTTAAGAGAGACTTACTAGTGGTACTCCCTTCTCAGTCCGGGAGCAAGCGTCCTCCTCTCACGCCAGAAAACCATTCTGCACTCCCAAAGTTGTATTTAATGCAAAACAGCTTTACTGGAACTTCTGCAACCAGCAGGTAAATCCTTCAGAACTCTCTCTGTACATTGTCCTCCCAAGACTATTTATGATATACTTCACTCTTTCAGCATTCCAAAACTGTACGTATTTACATAGGCTCCTGTCCTATACCCATCCTGCTGTGCCAGTAATAAACCCAAGGCTGCTTCTGTTATTCCTGATACCAATCCAACTCCTTCAGGCACAGACCCTTTAGGCTGTCCTTCTTCCGGCGATGCACCTTGCAGGGCTGCACCCCGGCCTTGAACAGGCTTCCCCTGCTTCCAGGCTGGATTCCCTTTATCCACCCGAAGGTCCGTCTCCTTCTCAGTTGCCACTTACAGGGCAGCCACTGCTCCCTCACTCAGCCTGCATTTCTTTCTTTCACTTCAGGATCCCCCAACGCTCCTAAAGATCCTGACAGGGGTACAGGCAACTAAAGACCTCCTATATCTCACTCCAATCCCATAAGTACATAAGTACATAAGCATTGCCATACTGGGAAAAGACCAAGGGTCCATCAAGCCCAGCATCCTGTCTCCGTCAGCGGCCAATCCAGGCTTCAAGAACCTGGCAACCCCCCCCCCCCCCCCAAAAAAAAAAAAAATTTTTTTTAAATAATGTTCAATGGACTTTTCCCTCAGGTATCTGTCCAAACCCCCTTTAAATTCCGTAAGGCCAGCTGCTTTCACTACATTCTCTGGCAACGAGTTCCAGAGTCCAACTACATGCTGAGTAAAGAAAACTTTCTCCTATTTGTTTTAAATCTACCATATTCTAGCTTCATCTTGTGTCCCCTGGATTTGTCGTTGTTTGAAAGTGTAAACTAACGCTTCATATCTGTCCGCTGTACTCCGCTCATTATCTTGTAGACTTCTATCATATCACCCATCAGCCGCCTTTTCTCCAAGCTGAAGAGCCCTAACCTAACCTTCTCAGCCTTTCCTCATAGGGAAGTCGTTCCATTCCCTTTATCATTTTCGTTGCCCTTCTCTGCACCTTCTCTAATTCCTTTATATCTTTGTTGAGATGTGGCGACCTGTTTATTATCTTCCAACTCCACCCCTGGTGTCACTTACCATAGGGAGCCACTCTATCTCTGCAACTCCTCTGCCACCCCCTTCCCTGGGCAGGTCTCCAACTTTCTCTCCAGCCCTCTGGCAGGGACCTCCCTCCCCCAGGGCCTCTGAACAAAATCTATCACTGTTGTCTTAGTAATACCCATATCATGAGGTATTGCACTTATGTCAGCAGGAAAGGGACAGTGGAGCAATTTCCAACACAGTACCAGCTGTTCCCTTCCCTCTATCCCTGCAGTACCCCTTTTACTGATGGTAATATGCAAGCTGAATATATTTCAGGAATTAGGTGCCAAAAAAAATCAAAATAATGCACACTAACATAATGTAACATACTAGACAGACCTGGATATGTATGCAGGTACTTTAACACTTGGCTTCCAGTCAGCCCTAGCATCCCAGTCTACCGTCTTCCATTTGGCCTTGTGTGGTGTGTGGCACTGTAACAGAAATCCTGTGGTTCACGGCAGCCATAAAATGATTTCCCTATCAGTTTTTTTAGCAGGTTGCTTGGCTACCCGGATTCAGATCTGCTGACCTTTAGTTTACCGTTGCGTTACAAACCGCGGGAGGTGGTGGAGATGAAAACGGTAACGGAATTCAAACATGCATGGGATAAACATAAAGGAATCCTGTTCGGAAGGAAGGGATCCTCAGGAGCTTAGCGGAGATTGGATGGCAGAGGCGGGGCTGGTGGTTGGGAGGCGGGGTTAGTGGTGGGCAGACTTATACGGTCTATGCCCTGAAAAAGACAGATACAAATCAAGGGGCTGGTGGTTGGGAGGCGGGGCTAGTGCTGGGCAGACTTATACGGTCTGTGCCCTGAAAAAGACAGATACAAATCAAGGTAAGGTATACACAAAAAGTAGCACATATGAGTTATCTTGTTTGGCAGACTGGATGGACCGTGCAGGCCTTTTTCTGCCATCATCTACTTTGTTACACGTTACTATGAATATGTTTTATCTGTATTAGCTGTACCTAATGCTTAGAGCAGCAGTCTGAAAACCAGGGAAGCCGGGATCCAAATCCCACCTGCCACCCCTTGAGATCTTGGAGAAGTGACTTAACCCTCCATTGTCTCAGGTACATAGTAACATAGTAACATAGTAGATGATGGCAGAAAAAAACCTGCACGGTCCATCCAGTCTGCCCAAGAAATGTCCCACTTTTTTGTGTATACCTTACCTTGATTTGTACTTGTCTTTTTCAGGGCACAGACCGTACAAGTCTGCCCAGCACTATCCCCGCCTCCCACCACTGGCTCTGGCACAGACCGTATAAGTCTGCCCGGCACTATCCCCGCCTCCCAACCACCAGCTCCGCGGCTCTGTTATCCAATATCGGCTAAGCTCCTGAGGATCCATTTCTTCTGAACAGGATTCCTTTATGTTTATCCCACGCATGTTTGAATTCTGTTACTGTTTTCATCTCCACCACCTCCTGCGGGAGGGCATTCCAAGTATCCACCACTCTCTCCGTGAAAAAATACTTCCTGACATTTTTCTTGAGTCTGCCCCCCTTCAATCTCATTTCATGTCCTCTCGTTCTACCGCCTTCGTATCTCCGTATCTCTGGAAAAGGTTAGTTTGCGGATTAATACCTTTCAAATATTTGAACGTCTGTATCATATCACCCCTGTTTCTCCTTTCCTCCAGGGTATACATGTTCAGGTCAGCAAGTCTCTCCTCTTACGTCTTGTAACGCAAATCCCATACCATTCTCGTAGCTTTTCTTTGCACCGCTTCGATTCTTTTTACATCCTTAGCAAGATACGGCCTCCAAAACTGAACACAATACTCCAGATGGGGCCTCACCAATGACTTATACAGGGGCATCAACCCTTCCTTTCTTCTGCTGGTCACACCTCTCTCTATACAGCCTAGCAATCTTCTAGCTACGGCCACCGCCTTGTCACATTGTTTCGTTGCCTTCAAATCCTCAGATACAAACAGACTGTAAGCCCTCCAGGGATAGGGAAATACCTACTGCACCTGAATGTAACTCAGATTGAGCTACAATTGACAAAGGTGCAAGCTAAATCCGAATCCAAAAATCCAGTACCAGGCATATTGTGAAGTAATAAGAAACCCTGCAAAGTCACTCAGAGCCTATAAAGCAATTGTACCATACTGTAACAGCACTAACTTCCAGGAGTTACATAACAAGAGCCTACCTAGGAAAGGGCAGCATCGTAAACACTGCAGTGGACATTAGAACATCAATTCACCTACTGGAAAACTAAACAAGCCTAATTAGCATGGATTGATCCTACACAGATAATGCGAACAGAAATTCTGTTCTCTTTCACACATGCAGAACACAGACAGGCTGTCACCAAGTACAGAATAAATAATCACAAACTAAAAATAGAAATATATACAGAAAAATTAAATTGAACCTCCAAAAAGCCTGACTATGCAAATAATGCAACAACCAGGGAAAGAGAAGCAGTGACACATGCCCCCCCTTTGCTGTACAAAATATAAAGACAGCATATTCCAATCACTACATTACAAATAACAAATAAAACAACCATGTAAAATAATGGAGTACCATAACGCAATTTTTGACTAGCTTTCAAAGGTTAAAACCTCTTTCTTACCACAACAGCAGTATACTATCCCAACCTGAGGAAGTAGGCTTTGACCTCCAAAAGCTAGAAAACTAGCCAAAAATGTATTTAGTCCAATAAAAAGGTATCATCTTATTTTCTACTTTTTATTTAACCTTTAAAGTGGACAACATGGTTACCACATTACTTCATCCTAAATAAAAAATACAATTATTTTTCTATCCCTGGTTACTGCTTTCTGTCTTCTTCTCATTACCTTTCCAAAGGTCTCCTGTCCATTTGTCATTTTTTTCTCCATCTGTCTTCATCTCCTCCTCTACTACAGCCAGCTAGCTTTTTTCTATTTTTTTTTCTGCTTACCTATTCAGATTTTATTCATTCATATTATCTAGTATCTTTCTCGTTACTGCATCTACCTACAGCTTTCCATCTCTCTCTCACCCTGGACCTCCCATTCTCCTTTCTCTTATTCCCCACTCTTTCACTAATGCTTTGCTCCCTGTGCCATCCAGCTTCTCTCTCTCTACCACCTGCTATCCAACAGCAACTCTCTATATCTTCCTGTTTCGCAGGACGTCAGACTCACTGAAACAGAACAAAGCCTTGATCTGCAAGGCTTCGTTCTGTTTCTGTGAGTCTGACATCTGACATCAGAAACAGCGAAGCCTTCCGCAGGAAGCAAGAGGACCTTGGCTGGCGGGGGTTGGGGTCCCCCGCCAGCAAAGGTAGCCGACGGTGGGGGAGGGTTGGTGGCGGGAGGGGGGGGGGGTCCAGTACCAAATCTACGGGGGCCCAGGCCCCCGTGGCCCCACGTAGCTACACCCCTGTTTTAGAACATAGCGTTTAAGTGCCAACAAGTAGACATGTATATCTGCTATTTCAAAAATCTACACATCTAAATGCTCCCAATAAGTACAGAAGCTGCAAGCATTCAGCTATCAATTTTTTTTGGGGGGGGAGGGACACTTGGGGATTAATCCGTCCTGTAGAGCGCTGCCCAAAACAAACTTTTGATAAAGCTTATACGTACCTTGGAGCAGCTATAAATCATGATGTTGATCTCTGTTAACATAGATGTGCATTCCCCTTGTAATGGGGAATGCTCGTGTAGTTATTGGTTCTGCCTTAGTTACTACTACTACTTAACATTTCTAGAGCGCTACTAGGGTTACGCAGCGCTGTACAATTTAACAAAGAGAGACAGTCCCTGCTCAAAGAGCTTACAATCTAATAGACAAGTGAACGGTCGGTCCGATAGGGGCAGTCAAATTGGGGCAGTCTGGAATCACTGAATGGTAAGGGTTAGGTGCCGAACGCAGCATTGAAGAGGTGGGCTTTAAGCAAAGACTTGAAGACGGGCAGGGAGGGGGCTTGGCGTAAGGGTTCAGGAAGGTTGTTCCAAGCATAGGGTGAGGCGAGGCAGAATGAGCGGAGCCTGGAGTTGGCGGTGGTGGAGAAGGGTACTGAGAGGAGGGATTTATCCTCTGAACGGAGGTTACGGGTGGGAACGTAAGGGGAGATGAGGGTGGAGAGGTAGTGAGGGGCAGCAGACTGAGTGCATTTGTAGGTAAGAAGGAGAAGCTTGAATTGAATGCGGTATCTGATCGGAAGCCAGTGAAGTGACCTGAGGAGAGGGGTGATATGAGTATATCGGTTCTGGCGGAATATGAGACGTGCAGCAGAGTTCTGCCCAAACTCCAGCTACAGAACCCTGGGTATTGGATTTAGGTGCTGACAAATCCAAGATAGGTCCTGCCCTTCTGATATGCTAGGTGAGAGCTAGAAGGAACCTGTTTTGGGTTTTGGGTTTGTTTCCTCTTTAAGAAAGAAAATGGAGAAGGAACCACAACTTCCAAGAGGCCCGGGTCAGAGAAGGCAACTTCCAAAGCACATAAATGGGAATACTGGCTAAAACCTTCTAGCCCAGCTAGAAGCTGAATGGGAGGATTGTTCTAAGCATAGTGGTAGGGAAGCTTACAACCCAACAAGAAACTGAGCCCAGGTTAGGAAAAGAATGGTGGTGTGTGGCCACTTAACCTAACTGGGAGAGAAATGAGATGTCTACAGGTTGTGGAAGGAAGGAGTTTGGGTTACAAAGTTCCTTAAAAACAGTCTCCCAGAAGCCATTAAGAGAAGGTTGGAAGATAAAGAAGAAGACATGGCCTGAAGAACAGGGTGGAAGATAGCATTTTAAAGTTGTGGTGAAGTTTTTTTTTTTTTTTTTCCAGGGTGAGGAGTCTGTCCTTAGTGGAATGGAGCCAGTCTGCGTGTTTTACAACTTGTGTTGAAGATAAGAAGAGAAAATCCCCTGTACACTATGGATTGCCAGAGCTTGAAGGTAGAATGGGATGCTAATTTGCATATATCTAGAACCCTAACAAAGTATTTGTTTCTTACTCCTTCTCTTGAAGTATAGGAGTCAGGAGGTTCCAGAAGTACTAATAGGTTTTGGCTGTAACTCACAGAAGGGAAGTATTCAATGTGATGGAAGTAAAATTGAGGTAACTTGAGAAGTCTCCCTGAGTGTACTAAATACTGGAAATAAGGACTACTGCTGATAACAGGAAGATAGCTGTGGACTGTTTCTAGCACCTTTATTAGATCCAGGTTTTAATTTTATCTTTGAAGAGCCTGGGAAATAGTGTTTATTTTCTAAATCCTGAAGGGCTGCTGATTAGGCAGTTGGTCACAGTATTTAATAAAGGTTTATGGGTGTAAAATCCCAGTTTTTAAAAAATTATGTTTATTTGAGTGTAGATTGTGAATGTGGCTTCTAAACTAAGGGGCTAAAGACATAAATAAAAATATCTAAACATAAATCATTAAAATTATACAAACAACCCCCATTAAAATGAGTTTTGTAGTCTTTATTCACAGACACACTTACTACCCTTATGCATCTGTGTATTAACATCAAGCCATGTTCTTTCTTTGTAGAAAATTCAAGCCAAAGCAGTTTACGTACATCAAGTAAAATTACACAATTAAATACATCAAAATGATCATATTTATGTGTAAACTGTTACAATAACTCTAGTAACTAAAGCAACCAAAGATTTCAGGACCTATAGTCATATATGTGCACAAATGCCTTAATAAAATCCCCCTCTAAGCACATAACTTACACTAACACACAATAACAGATTAGTAAATGAGGCCTTAAGGGTCAATTTTTAGCTGGTGCAGTGAGTGGTTTAATAAAAATAGATATGTTTAGGGCCGCTATTCCCATTCTATAACAGGTTGAGTAGAGTTAGGCAGAATGCCTTTGCACAGCTCTGGCACTACCTGGATAGTGCTGAGGAGGCCTGTAAGAATTTTCAGAGGCAGGGATAAATCCTTTTGAATATTTAGCCCTCAGTTTATGTGGAAGGCAAAGAAGGGTGAATTGAGTTGCCCAAGGTCACGAGGAGCGGCAGCAGGATTTGAACCCTGGCTTTTCTACCTAGTGCTCACCTCCCCTGTCTTCACAGCAACCCCCCCCCCCCCCCCCAAAAAAAAAAAAAAAAATAGAAAAACCAAACCAAACAATGAGAGCAGAGAGGAAGACCAAAAATCACATACCTGTACCTATTATTTCAAAAAGATGTGACGAAAATAAAAGAAACAAAGTACATTTGGACCAATATGAAAGGATGAAAACCTAAAGACTACCCTGTCCTTTTTCCTCACCTCTTTATTCCCTTACCCTTAATTGTTCTGTCCGTTTACCTGTTTTATCTAGATTGTAAGCTTCATGAGCAGGGACTGTCTTTTTGTGTATGGTGTACAGTGCTGCGTATGCCTGGTAGCGCTATAGAAGTGATAAGTAGTAGTAGTAATGTAGAAGCCTGCCCTTGCAGATCAGCAACACGGCTGCACAGGCTTCTGTTTTTGTGAGTCTGACGTCCTGCACGTACGTGTATGGTGTACAGTGCTGCGTATGCCTTGTAGCGCTATAGAAATGATAAGTAGTAGTAGTAGCAGTAAATGGTAGAAATCAGAAACAGAGAAACTGACACTTGGCAGTATTTTAGCTGGTCCTGTCATTTTCATACCCCTTTGGTTTACCAGACCTGTGCCAGATCACTAAGCCAGGGGTCCTTAGCTCAGTCCTCAGAGCACACAGCCAGTCATGTTTTCAGGATAACCACAATGAATATGCATGAGATAAAGTTGCATACACGGCCTCCATTCTATGCAAATCTGTCTCATGCATATGCATTGTGGATTTCCTGAAAACCTGACTGGCTAGCTGTGTCCTGAGGACTGAGTTGAGAACCCCCTGCTCTAAGCATAGACCTAGGACCATTCTGAGCTATGGATGTGCCCCACTGGGGCCCCCCAGGCCCCATCTGCTTTGCCACCATCAATGAGAGGAGACAGTGGACTGGAAGCATTTTTATACCTCTCCCTGTCTGCTTCCTACACAGCCACACCACCCTTGGTACGGTGCTGCGTACATCAGCCTGCTCAGCCACGCACTGAGAGGCGGAGTGAAGTGAGCTGGCTGATTGCAGAAACTCTGCAACCTTATTATATACCATGGCTTCTCAGAATGCTTCCTGTAATTATTATTATCACGGTTATTATGACCATATTAAGGCTTCTATTTTGAACTTGGACAATAATTGAATTTGATGACTTGAAGGCTAAGTAATTTTAATTGCTTTTTTTTGGGCGGGGGGAGGAGGGGGAACGAAGGGTGGGGGTTGTTTATAGAGCACTTAAGAGTTTTTTCAGCTTTTTTTTTCCTGCCTCAAGCAGACTGAACCAGTGCCAGCTGCAAACCTTGCCTCTTCTGTTTCTAAGTCTAGGTTAGTTCCCTCCCTCGCACCAATACAAGGGAATATCAGTGCATAAACACAGGTCTATAAGCAGCTGTAAAAATGTATACCACAGATTCTGCTGTGGCTTCCAAGACTTACAATATTGCACCCTCTTCCCCTTCCCCTCCTGAAATATCCTTCTAGAGCCCACACTTTCCAGTTTTCAAGCATCTCTTGCTCTGTAGACCCAATGTATCTAAATGAGGAATGAAAAAAAAAATCCTTTATTTTTGTAGGGAATACCACAGCAAGGCAGTGAAAGATCTCTATGGTAACCAGCTTCCCGATCCCTCTGACTTCTGCAGTTTCCAATGCAGAGTCTGCCAGGCAGGAACGGCTGCGACAAGCTGACCTGACATCTGTCAGTTCAGGGTGGAATGACTCTCCTTCAAAGTTGCAAATCTGTTATCTTTTTGCATTTTGCGGAACGAACTTTGCATTATATTAGGAGGGCAAAATGTGCCAACCCCTCCCTGCCATAAAATATACAATACATTTTGGCTCCTTCTCCTTTCCCAAAATGTAACATGTCATGAAATGGTAGATTCTGTAATATGCATGCACAGACTTAATTTGAAATTATAATTGCGTTCTGAAAATGAGACTATTATTTAGTCAAGTGTGACTTTGATTTCTTTTAAACCTACAGCACAGCTTTCTGTCAGGGGTTCTCAACCCAGTCCTTGGGTGACACCCAGCCAGTCAGGTTTTCAGGATTCTGCATGAGATTTAATTTTATACTGTGCCTCTACTGTATTCAAATCTCTGTCTTGTATGCTCATTCTGGATTTCATGAAAGCCTGACTGGCTGGGTGTGTCAAGGACTGGGTTGAGAACCACTGGTTCATATTAAGGATGATGAATGGGTGGAGCTTCCATTGCTGGACAGTACTGTTTTTTTTTAAATTGTCCTCATGGCCAATTTTGAAAAAGCAGAATTTAGACTCATCCACAGTTTCCAAATTGGCCGAAAAGACAGTTTTTAACCAACTGTCACAATTCGTCGAAGACACCCATGTCTTACACCCCCAGCAATCAGGATTCAGAATTGGACATAAGTACATAAGTAAGTACATAAGTAATGCCATACTGGGAAAAGACCAAGGGTCCATCGAGCCCAGCATCTTGTCCACGACAGCAGCCAATCCAGGCCAAGGGCACCTGGCAAGCTTCCCAAAAGTACAAACATTCTATACATGTTATTCCTGGAATTTTGGATTTTTCCCAAGTCCGTTTAGTAGCGGTTTATGGACTTGTCCTTTAGGAAACCGTCCAACCCTTTTTAAAACTCTGCTAAGCCAACCGCCTTCACCACATTTTCCGGCAATGAATTCCAGAGTTTAATTACATGTTGGGTGAAGAAAAACTTTCTCCGATTTGTTTTAAATTTACTACACTGTAGTTTAATCGCATGCCCCCTAGTCCTAGTATTTTTGGAAAGCGTGAACAGACGCTTCACATCCACCTGTTCCACTCCACTCATTATTTTATATACCTCTATCATGTCTCCCCTCAGCCGTCTCTTCTCCAAGCTGAATAGCCCTAGCCTCCTTAGTCTTTCTTCATAGGGAAGTCGTCCCATCCCTGCTATCATTTTAGTTGCCCTTCGCTGCACCTTTTCCAATTCTACTATATCTTTCTTGAGATGCGGCGACCAGAATTAAACACAATACTCAAGGTGCGGTCGCACCATG
This sequence comes from Microcaecilia unicolor, assembly GCF_901765095.1. Classification (NCBI taxonomy): domain Eukaryota; kingdom Metazoa; phylum Chordata; class Amphibia; order Gymnophiona; family Siphonopidae; genus Microcaecilia; species Microcaecilia unicolor. The sequence continues at coordinate 348,801,998 of NC_044034.1, forward strand.
GAGCGATACAAAGGCATTATAACATCCTCACACCTGTTTTCCATACCTTTCCTAATAATACCCAACATTCTATTCGCTTTCCTAGCCGCAGCAGTACACTGAGCAGAAGGTTTCAGTGTGTTATCGACGACGACACCCAGATCCCTTTCTTGGTCCGTAACTCCTAACGTGGAACCTTGCATGACGTAGCTATAATTCGGGTTCTTTTTTCCCACATGCATCACCTTGCACTTGCTCACATTAAACGTCATCTGCCATTTAGCCGCCCAGTCTCCCAGTCTCGTAAGGTCCTCTTGTAATTTTTCACAATCCTGTCGCGAGTTAACGACTTTGAATAACTTTGTGTCATCAGCAAATTTAATTACCTCGCTAGTTACTCCCATCTCTAAATCATTTATAAATATATTAAAAAGTAGCGGTCCTAGCACAGACCCCTGAGGAACCCCACTAACTACCCTTCTCCATTGTGAATACTGCCCATTTAACCCCACTCTCTGTTTCCTATCCTTCAACCAGTTTTTAATCCACAATAGGACATTTCCTCCTATCCCATGACCCTCCAATTTCCTCTGTAGCCTTTCATGAGGTACCTTGTCAAACGCCTTTTGAAAATCCAGATACACAATATCAACCGGCTCCCCTTTGTCCACATGTTTGTTTACTCCTTCAAAGAATTGAAGTAAATTGGTCAGGCAAGATTTCCCCACACAAAAGCCGTGCTGACTCGGTCTCAGTAATCCATGTCCTCGGATGTGCTCTGTAATTTTGTTTTTAATAATAGCCTCTACCATTTTCCCCGGCACCGACGTCAGACTCACCGGTCTATAATTTCCCGGATCTCCCCTGGAGCCTTTTTTAAAAATGGGCGTTACATTGGCCACCCTCCAATCTTCCGGTACCACGCTCGATTTTAAGGATAAGTTGCATATCACTAGCAGTAGCTCCGCAAGCTCATTTTTCAGTTCTATCAGTACTCTAGGGTGAATACCATCCGGTCCAGGAGATTTGCTACTCTTCAGTTTGCCGAACTGCCCCATTACGTCCTCCAGGTTTACCGTGAAGTCAGTAAGTTTCTCCGACTCGTCCGCTTGAAATACCATTTCCGACACCGGTATCCCACCCAAATCTTCCTCAGTGAAGACCGAAGCAAAGAATTCATTCAGTCTCTCTGCTACGTCTTTGTCTTCCTTGATTGCCCCTTTTACCCCTCGGTCATCCAGCGGCCCAACCGATTCTTTTGCCGGCTTCCTGCTTTTAATATACCGAAAAATTTTTTTACTATGTTTTTTTGCCTCTAATGCTATCTTTTTTTCGTAATTCCTCTTGGCCTTCTTTATCTGCGCCTTGCATTTGCTTTGACACTCCTTATGCTGCTTCTTGTTATTTTCAGACAGTTCCTTCTTCCATTTTCTGAAGGCATTTCTTTTAGCCCTAATAGCTTCCTTCACCTCACTTTTCAACCAGGCCGGCTGTCTTTTGGAGTTCCGTCTTTCTTTTCTAATTTGCGGAATGTGTATGGCCTGGGCCTCCAGGATGGTATTTTTGAACAGCGTCCACGCCTGTTGTACAGTTTTTACTCTCTCAGTTGCCCCCCTAAGTTTTTTTTTTACCGTTCTTCTCATTTTATCATAGTCTCCTTTTTTAAAGTTAAACGCTAACGTATTTGACTTTCTGTGTACAGTTACTTCAAGGTCGATATCAAAACTGATCATATTATGGTCACTGTTATCAAGCGGCCCCAGTACCTTAATGTCCCTCACCAGAACATGCGCTCCACTAAGGACTAAGTCTAGAATTTTTCCTTCTCTCGTCGGTTCCTGCACCAGTTGCTCCATAAAGCTGTCCTTGATTTCATCAAGGAATTGTATCTCTGTAGCGTGTCCCGATGTTACATTTAACCAGTCTATATTTGGATAATTGAAGTCACTCATTATTAGCACATTGCCCATTTTGTTCGCGTCTCTGATTTCTTTTATCATTTCTGTGTCTACCTGCTCATCCTGGCGAGGCGGACGGTAGTACACTCCTATCACCGTTTTTTTCCCTTTTATACATGGAATTTCAACCCACAATGATTCAAAGGTGTGATTTGTGTCCTGCTGAATTTGTAATCTATCTGAGTCAAGGCTCTCGTTAATATACAATGCTACCCCTCCACCAGTCCAGTCCACCCTATCACTACAATATACTTTGTACCCCGGTATGACAGTGTCCCACTGGTTATCCTCCTTCCACCAGGTCTCAGTAATGCCTATTATATCCAATTTTTTGTTTAGTGCAATATATTCCAACTCTCCCATCTTATTTCTTACTCCTAGCATTTGCATATAGACATTTCAGAGTATGTTTGTTGTTCTTATTTGCATGATGCTTAGTACCTGACACTATTGATTTGACATCTTTTGTCTGATCTTTAGTTGTATTTAAGGGCACCTGGTCTACCACGGTCTGTTGTGCAACCTCACTATCCAGAAACCCTATCTTCCCTGTTTGTGAGGTATCTTTGCAAGATACCTTTTCCCGAACCGTGCGCTTTTGAGCGACTGTCGGCCTTCCCCCCATTTTTAGTTTAAAAGCTGCTCTATCATAGCACCGAAATGATTATTCCAAGTCTTCTCAGTGATCTTTACCAAGCACTTGATAAATATGAGGCAAGAAACTATCTCAGACTACACCTCCCAAATTGCATAAAGGTAAAGGTGATCTACAAAACTGTCCACTCTGCAGACTTCACTTACCTAGCAACCAAATGGTGGAACTCCTTACCACCCAAAATAAGAAATATACAGGAATAAACTAGATTCCGCAAAATCCTCAAATTGTTCCTATTCAAACAAACCCTCACAAAGAACGATCATATCTCAATCAATTAATTATTACCTGAATTGGTTATTACTCTGTTTACCATTAACCTTCTCTTTGCTTCATGTACAATTTCTCATTCATAATAGATTTTCTAAATGTTAAACATCCATAGCTATAGTGGAGGAGTGGCCTAGTGGTTAGGGTGGTGGACTTTGGTCCTGGGGAGCTGAGGAAATGAGTTTGATTCCCAGCACAGGCAGCTCCTTGTGACTCTGGGCAAGTCACTTAACCCTCCATTGCCTGCCGCATTGAGCCTGCCATGAGTGGGAAAGCGCAGGGTACAAATGTAACAAAAATAAAATAGATACTATTGGAGATTCAACATGGAATGTTGCTACTATTGGAGATTCAACATGGAATGTTGCTACTGTTGGAGATTCTACATGGAATGTTGCTATTCCACTAGCAACATTCCATGTAGAAGGCTGCGCAGGCTTCTGTTTCTGTGAGTCTGACGTCCTGCACGTACGTGCAGGACGTCAGACTCACAGAAGCAGAAGCCTGCGCGGCCACATGGTTAGGGTGGTAGACTTTGGTCCTTAGGAACTGAGTTCGATTCCCACTTCAGGCACAGGCAGCTCCTTGTGACTCTGGGCAAGTCACTTAACCCTCCATTGCCTGCCGCATTGAGCCTGCCATGAGTGGGAAAGCACAGGGTACAAATGTAACAAAAAATAAATCCCAGTATGTTTATGATACTGTATTGTAAAATTGGATTCTTACAACAAATTACTTTCATGTGCATTATTCTTTGTTATGTGTCCTCTACTGTTTATTGTAAGCCATATTGAACTCAAACTTGTTTGGGATAATGCGGGATATAAATGTCACAAACCAATAAATAAATAAGTGTGAAACTAGTGGTCCTGCATTCCGGAAACAGCTCAGAGACTTTCTGTTGTTTAAGGCTTTTTTTTTGTTCTAATTGATTACTGTACTTGTGTTTTATCTGATTCTTTTTGTGTTTTTTTTTTGCTGAACATTTTTTATGGATGTTTTATTGCGACTCGCTCTGAATAAGAGGAGGCTAGAAGAAACTAATAAATCTAAATCTATGTCCTGAAAGATGGACATAGCCACTTAGAACCATTTCCCTAGATGACTAAGGGGCCCCTTTTACCAAACAGCAGTAAAAAGTGACCTTAATGTGCCTTTACGTGGATCTTTCCTGTGCGCTAAAGCCATTTTTACTGCTGGGGTAAAATGGCCGATATTCCTATTTTTGGTATTAGTGGCCACGTGCTAATTTTGCCATTAGCACATCAGATTAGTGCGTGAGTCCCTACCACCATTCATTATATGGGCGGTAAGAGCTCACACACTAAGCACCACGGGCGTAGCCAGACACCCAACTTTGAGTGGGCCTGGACCCAAGATGGGTGGGCAGAAGAAACCCTTCCTGTCCCATAGGTGATTTGGTCTCTCCTTGTCTCACCTGCATGCCATCTGCTATTTACAAGGTGTGCAGGAGGGACAGTTGTTGGGAGTTTTCAGCTGGTGGGTCTTGGGAATCCCTGCTGACCACACCATAGGTGTGCTGCTACTGGGTGGGCCTGAGCCCAAAGTGGGTGGGCTTGGGCCCACCCAGGCCCACCCTTGGCTACGCCACTGCTAAGCACACGCTAATCAGTAAGCTCGCAGCAATGTAGCTGCGCAGAACACACCCACTCTATGCCCCTAGACATGCACCCTGTGCCAAAACATAGCATGTGGGTACCACCGATTAGCGTGTGCCATTAGTGCTTACCGCAGCTTTGTAAAAAAGCCCCTAAGTGCTCTGACTGACTAACACTTTGCTGGAGGGATTAAGGTAAGTCCAATTTTTAATTCTGCAGTGGTTTATTTATTTTTTTGGATTTTGCTCACACCTTTTTCAGTAGTAGCTCAAGGTGAGTTACATTCAGGCATAGGAGCCAGCTCTGTAGGTGACCAACCCCAATACTGAGCAAACTCTTTGACTATATCTAAGGAGGGGTAGGTTCCATTGGGTTTAGCATCCCTCCAGTCATTTTGAAAAGTTGGCTTCTATGCATTCATGGGCCAATGATCAGAAGCAAACGGAGGCACTAGAGGTTGTTAGCGCCATACTAGTGCCTATGTTTGCTACCGCCCCATGATCAGAGCACCCGAGTGAGTGAAACAATGCGCTTGTGGGCTCTGAACGCAACTAGCATGCAAATACATGCAAAACAGGGCTCTTAGCACAAGTAGCATGCAAATGCATGCTAAACCTAGTCATCGCCACTGATCAGCGATCAACGAGTCAAAGATTGGCTCGTTGGCTGTGGCAAACCCTATGCCAGCACGGAGCTGGTGTTAGGGTTTGCAGACCGTTGGGAAGGAATGGTGAGCCTTGTCCGGCATGCATTTGTATACTAGCAGGACCCCATTCCCGCCAATGCAATGGCCCCCCATGGGAACTCTGACCCGACAGCCCCCAGTGACAGGGGGCTGGAGGTCTGGCGGACCTCTGGTCCTCCGACCCCCCCAACACAGGTTCAGGGGGGCTAGAGATCTGGTAGGTCTCAGCCCCCCTAATCCCCCCAGCATTCCTCAGATGTCCCTGGTGGCCCAGTGGGCCACAGGTCAATCCCTCATCAATCCCTCCCACCTGGTGGTCTAGCGGCCCTTCAACACCCCCTACCTTCAGTTGGAGGAGGGATGTGGCCTCAAGGCAGTGTACAGCAAGAATAAGTGAAAAACAGGCAATAGACAATTACAGCAGTAAAAGTATTCAAATAACAAGACTAAGTATGGCATAGTATGCTACATTACAATGAGGGGCATAATCGAACGGGGCGCCCCAGTTTTCCTGAGAGCGTCCTCGCAGGACGTCCCGGCGACGGGGTGGGGAAACCCGTATTATCGAACAAGATGGGCGGCCATCTTTCGTTTCGATAATACGGTCGGGGACGCCCAAATCTCAACATTTAGGTCGACCTTAGAGATGGTCGTCCCCGGTTTTCAGCGACAACGGAAACTGAGGACACCCATCCAAATGCAAGCCCTTTGGTCATGGGAGGATGCCCATCTCCCGATTTGTGTCGAAAGATGGGCGCCCTTCTCTTTCGAAAATAAGCCTGAATGTCAACACAATACACAATAAAACATTTTAACAGACAGCAGGGTGTAAGCAAAGATGGAACATGTAGATAGATAAGATAGAGTAACAAGAGTTAGAAAATAAGGGGACTAATTTAAAGAGTTGCACAGGAGGTCAGAAAGGAGCGTGAATATAATCTCAGCTAGGGTAGGAGCTAGGAATGAAACCTTCTTTTACACAATGAGAGAGAAAGAGCTACCACAGACATCAATGCAGAAAGCTACATGCTAGATCCGCTGAGCGCAAAGCCTCTAACGTGAGCGTTCCACAAATATTTACCACCGAGACTTCACTTCAATGTGTAATTAAACTCTGGAATTCGTTGCCAGAAAATGTGATAAAAGCAGTTAGCTTAGCGGGGTTTAAAAAAAGGTTTGGCTATCTTCATAAAAGAAAAGTCCATAAGCCATTATTAAAATGGACTTGGAAAATCCACTGCTTATTTCTAGGATTGGCCACTGTTGGAAACAGGATACTGGGCTTGGTGGACCTTCGGTCTGACCCAGTATGGCAACATTTATGTGGTTATGTACTTATGACAAATGCTGGCACTGCACCTCATCACAAGGGGATCTTCAAGTCTTTGCTTAAAGCCCACCTCTTCAATGCTGCGTTTGGCACCTAACCCTTACCGTTCAGTGAATCCAGACTGCCCCAATTTGACTGCCCCTATCGGACCGACCGTTCACTTGTCTATTAGATTGTAAGCTCTTTGAGCAGGGACTGTCTCTCTTTGTTAAATTGTACAGCGCTGCTTAACCCTAATAGCGCTCTAGAAATGTTAAGTAGTAGTAGTAGTATTACATATAGCAGTGATTTAACCAGAGCTGAGATTGTGATGTCATAATGCCTCATTCCACCAATGCCTAAGAGCCAACCTCATCAGTGATGTCACAATGGCTTGATTGTCCTATATTTGTCTCACTCTTATCTATTAGATTGTAAGCTCTTTGAGCAGGGACTGTCTCTCTTTGTTAAATTGTACAGCGCTGCGTAACCCTAGTAGCGCTTTAGAAATGTTAAGTAGTGGTAGTAATCAATGAGTATGCAAATTACTGCCAGGTTAAAAAGTGTGCGCTGTCAGGAAAAATAAACCAGTGCACACTGTTGCATTAATCTGCGACTCATTGCTAAAACGTTTCCCTTCCTGTCAGCGCATGAGTGGTAACTGGCTCACGCACTGGGAGACGTATAACAGAAAAAAAAAAAAAACACAAAAAAAACATCCAAGAAGTAATGTAGTCGGCCACAAGAAGCAAGGAGGAAAGCCAACTGAAAATAAACATAAATCAGAAATGTTGAAGCAATTGGCTTGTACCTTTACCATCGAAGTGATTTATGTCTATAACTAATCCAAGAAGCAGTTTGCCAGTGAGACTTTCCTACGGTACTTTGTTCAATATATTTATTACATTATCATATTTTACTCATGATTGTCTTTTGTGTAATCCAGTATTAATACAAACCAGTGGCTGGAAATTCCCCAATGTGGGGGGGGGGGGGGGGGGGGGGGGGCTGAGACCAAAGTGGATGGGCACAAAATTTTGCTCCCTCCCCCACTCTCTGCCCCTGTCCTGTCTACGTGTTCCCTCATGACTCCCAACTCAAACTTTAAATACCTGAGTTGGTGGGGATCCGCAAATCCCGTCAGCTGAAGACGTCCTCCTCTGGCGGCCAGAAACTCCCCAACACTGGCAGTCAGTGGTTCTATCTATAGGCCACTGCAATACTAACCCCCTCCCCCCAGCACGTGCTCAGTATTTATGCATGCGTAAAAAACAGCATGCACGTGTGTGTGTGTGTGGGGGGGGGGGGGGGGCTGGATCAGTGGTAGCTGTCAAATGGGGCATTGGGGGGATTTCCAGCCACCAGAGAAGGACCCCCCCGTCCAGAATCGAAGGTCTGTCTGGCTATGCCACTGGTTTGTATTAATACACAGCCCATGAAGAAAGTTCATTGTCTTTGGTTCAGGATCCCTGGTCAGAGTATCATTTTGCAGGATTTGGCAGAGTCCCTGGCCATTTCCCTAACGTCAACATAAGGGGTCTAAAACAACTTTTAACCTCTAAGCTCCAGCATTTGCTTACTTTCTAAAGGAAAAGGCTTTGACTAGCACAGTCTTAGAGATCAAAGTACCGGGAGTAGAATTCAGCCACAGAGCCTATTAAGATGCTGGACTGTTTCAGGGAGGTACAGGACCCTGTCTTCCACCACCACCTGTATTTTTATTACATTTGTACCCCGTGCTTTCCCACTCATGGCAGGCAATGCCGCATATTGTATATAGGTACTGATTTGTACCTGGGGCAATGGAGGGTTAAGTGACTTGCCCAGAGTCACAAGGAGCTGCCTGTGCCTGAAGTGGGAATCGAACTCAGTTCCTCAGTTCCCCAGGATCAAAGTCCACCACCCTAACCACTAGGCTACTCCTCAACGCTGTGAGGAAAGTTAGAGGAAACAGCTACAGAGGCGCTCCGGAGGTTCAAGAGAGTGGGAAAGGCAGGGAAAGGACGAACCAATGTGCCTGCATCCACAGAGAAGAGTGTGGGAAAGGCAGGGATAAGGCGAACCTATGTGCCTTTAAAGTGGGCACCACCAGCCACAACACCCCTGCTACAACTGGCAAAAGCACATGAGCCACCCCAGGCAGATTTCTGAAGGAGCTGAATAAGCTGCGTCCAACCCTACTGGGGAGATAGAGAATACTGAGAGGCAGATGGAGCTTGCTGGCTAAGAGGCACTATGGTTTTCAGTAGGTGGACACAACCCATTCGTAATGGATTCACCTGCTTGATGACAAGGAATGCTGTGAGTTCAAAGTTCAAGTTTTAAAACTAGGGGGAAAAGAGTATGGAGATTAGTTGATAAATTTTGCTTTTTTATATTTTTATTCTGGATGGTTGTCAATTTAGGGACAAATGATTAAGTGTAAGCAAAAACCAAGCAGTGCTTGACAGCATCCTGCAGGTGACTATGGAGCAAAAAGTGGAAAGGGAGAAAAAAAAATGCTACACAACCCAGCTAGTAGCCAAAATAATGACACAAGTACAATCTACTGAAAACTAACTTGTCGACTTCACATTCAAAAAGGTAGATTGTTGGTTCACTTTCAAATGTGTGTATGTTATAGGGGGGAAAGTCTCATACTGTCACGGGGACATGTTTTGGTGATCCACACTCATGAATCGGGTGAAGTCCTTTCCACGAATCTTATAATCATAGACCAAAACCCCCACCTCCTAATAGTTTTGTATTCGCTGTCTAATAATTTCGTATTTGCAGTACAGATATCTCTTTTTTTTTGTATTTTAATATCTTAAAAATATTTTTCTAAATTCTGTACAAAAAAGACAGGCAAAAAGCGGGCACTTATCTGTGCAATTCGCAAGCTCACTGGACCCCAGATAAGTGCCCGCTTTTTGCCTGTCTTTTTTGTACAGAATTTAGAAAAATATTTTAAAAATATTAAAATACAAAAAAAGAGATATCTGTACTGCAAATACGAAATTAGTACACTGCGAATACAAAACTATTAGGAGGTGGGGCTTTTGGAGTATTGTGTTCAGTTCTGGTTGCCTCAGCTCAAAAAAGATATAAAGGAATTGGAGAAGGTGCAGAGAAGGGCGACAAAAATGATAAAAGGGATGGGACGACTACCCTATGAGGAGAGGTTAAGACGGCTAGGACTCTTTAGCCTGGAGAAAAGGCGGCTGAGGGGCGATATGATAGAGGTCTACAAAATAATGAGTGGGATGGAGCGGACAGATGTGAAGCGTTTGTTTACGCTTTCTAACAATAATAGAACTAGGGGACACAAGATGAAATTAGAATGTGGTAGGTTTAAAACGAATCGGAGAAAGTTTTCCTTTACTCAGCGCGTAGTTAGACTCTGGAACTCATTGCCGGAGAAGGCAGTGATGGCAGCTGGCCTTGCTGAGTTTAAAGGGGGTCTGGATAGATTCCTGAAGGAAAAGTCCATCGATCGTTATTAAATTTTGGGTTTTTGCCAGGTTCTTGGGGCCTGGATTGGCCGCTGTCGGAGACGGAGTGCTGGGCTTGATGGACCTTGGGTCTTTTCCCAGCGTGGCGGTGCTTATGTGCTTATTATAAGATTCATGGAAAGGACTTCACCCGATTCATGGGTGTAGATCACCAAAACATGTCCCCGTGACAGTATGAGACTTTCTCCCCTATAACATACACACATTTGAAAGTGAACCAACAGTACGCAATCCAGCTAGAGCAGCATTCCAACAAAGATAAAACTCTTCATACCAGACATATCTCTGCCCTGTGAACTGCAACTAAATAAAGAGAATTAGATAGAAGAATATAACTGCTAATATCCCTTTTTTATTTGTTTACTAGTAAAAAAGCCCCGTTTCTGATGCAAATGAAACGGGGGGCTAGCAATGTTTTCTTCTGTGTGCATGTGGGAGTTTGTGTGTCCCTGCCCTCTGGCCTCTCTCCCCTCCCCCCTCTGAGTCCTTCACTGTTACAGAGCCAGCGATTTGATTTCGTGCTCTGCTGTTTTCCTTCACTGACTGTTTGTGTTACAGAGAGGGTGGGGCAGACACTCATGGGGAAACCCGATATCTCTCCCCCTTCACACTTCCGGCTTGAGGCTTCATAGAACGTTGGTGTTGCCTTTTATATAGAGAGATATTCACTGGAAAAATATAGCAAAGTAACAAACACAGAGGGAAAGCTCGCTTACAGTCAACGTTTACAATATAACAAAACGTGAGCTTTTATTTCAGTATTTTATTTATTTATTTGTTGCATTTGTATTCCACATTTTCCCACCTTTTTGCAGGCTCAATGCGGCTTACATATTACCGTTAACTAGGGTTACCATTCGTCCGGATTTCCCCGGACATGTCCTCTTTTTGAGGGCATGTCCGGGGGGTCCGGCGGATTTTGCCTGCACCCACGTTTGTCCGGATTTCTGGACAAACATGGGCGCGGGTGCGGGCAGGCGCGTGTGTGTGGGCGGGTGATCGGCGCCGTGGGTCTGGTCTCCCGTCCCCTCCCCTTCCTTACCATGTTCCCTGGTGGTCTAGTGACGTCTTCGGGGCAGGAAAGAGCCCCCTCTTACCTGCCCGGAGCTCTGCCTCCCCTGTCTATCATCCTCCTCTTCAACTCTCGGTGGCCATTTTGAATCCCCAGCCAGACCGAGGAGGATGCAGCAGGCAAGGGCAGGCAGCGCTCCGGGCAGGAAAGAGGGGGCTCTTTCCTGCCCCGAAGAGAAGACGCTACTAGACCACCAGGGCTAGATAGTAAGTGAGGGGGGGTATGTGAGAGGGGGGGAGGGGACTATGTGACGGGGGGGGCGGGGAATAGGGGCGGAACGAGGACCCGAAGGGGGCGTGGTGGGGCGGGGCATGAGGCATGGCGGGGGGTGGGGTAGGGGGCGTGACATGTGTCCTCTTTTTCAGAGGACACAAAATGGTAACCCTACCGTTAACGGCGTTAGCCGATTCCGGTCTGAACAAATACATGTTATGAATGAATACAAGGTGATGTTGTAGTAGATAAGGTACATGTATGGTAGGTACAATTGGGGGGAACTTAGAGAGGGAGGGGGGGAGGAAGAGTCAGGTAATGTCCTTTACGTTTTTTGGTTGCATTGGATCAACACCATAAAAAAAATCAAAAAATGGGGGGGAAAAGACCTCAGAAAATAGTGACCATCAGCTCCAGGACTGAAGTGGCTAAATCCAACTAGTCACCGTTCATCTCTGTAATCATCGGTCGTATAAAAAAAAAACCCAAACCGACCTGAATATGGTTGTACAAATCTCTTCTAATCGTTTGATTTTTCTTTTAGTTTTTCTTATTGCATTGTGTGAAAAAACAAAATCAAAAAGAAGGGCTTAAGCGCTAAAATCCGCAGAACCTGTTGAGCGCTACTGCTGAGTCGGAACCTGCAATGAGGAGTCTGGTGTTCTACATCCTCTGAAGGTGAAACGGGGCCCTCAGGTCTGGATGCCTCCCTGATATAATTACATGCGGTCAAGCTCAGCCAGTTAAGTTAAATTTTTATACTAAAACGAAAAACACAGTTTTGCGGTGGGGAGCGCGTGTTGATTGGATGCACTTCCCTTCTTTTTGACTTTGTTTTTTCACACAACGCAATAAGAAAAACTAAAAGAAAAATCAAAAGATTAGAAAAGATTTGTACAACCATATTCAGGTTGGTTTGGGGTTTTTTTTTTTACAACCGATGATTACAGAGAAGAACGGTGACTAGTTGGATTTAGCCACTTCAGTCCTGGAGCTGATGGTCACTATTTTCTGAGGTCTTTCCCCCCCATTTTTTGATTTTTTTTTAATGGTGTTGATCCATACCAAAATAAAAGCTCGCTTTTTATTTATTTATTTATTTATTGCATTTGTATCCCACCTTTTCCCACCTTTTTGCAGGCTCAATGTGGCTTACAATACTTCACGAATGGTGGAAATATATTAGGAATTAGACATTTAGTGTTACAGAAGAATCTTGGGTAACAAGATAATGATAACACATGATAGTAATATAACAAGCAGATATTATAAGACAGTTCTGAATATATGTGGAGGAATGGTGTATGTTCACATTTGTTGATCTTTGTGGTATGCCTTGTTAAAGAGATGGGTCTTCAGTAGTTTGCGGAAGTCGGTTAGTTCGTAAATCGTTTTTAAGTTGTGCGGCAGTGCGTTCCATAACTGTGTGCTCAAGTAGGTAAAGTTTGACGCATGCATTAGGTTTGAATTTTAGACCTTTGCAGTTGGGGAAGTGAAGATTAAGGAATGTGCGGGATGATCTTTTAGCATTCCTGGGTGGTAGGTCTATCAGGTCTGACATGTAGGCTGTTAAATTGCAAACGTTTATATTCACTGGGAAATACAAATGGTGTAAATATTTATTACGAAGCATTTTCCCAGTTGCTTGATGCCCAAATTGCAGTAAACTGTCCACAGTTTGGAACATATCTGCCTTCGTGGACTACTTACTGGCTGAGAGAAACGTGAGAAGAACATGCATTACATTCCAACTGGCCTCCTAGTCTTGCTAGACCTGGCTCAAAGCAGTCCATAAAATATATATTTGTGTAGGCCATCTAATGCTCAAACCTAAACCAGGGTTACACATCTATCACCCTTTCAATGAAGAAATATTTTCTTGAATCACCCTCTTTACACCACTTCCTTTGACCTCTTGTTCTAGAAATTCTACTGAACATTTGCCTCACACATGAGGTTTTTGAATGTTTGTCATATATTCTCCTGTCCTTATTCTCCTTTAGGACATTCTTATTTAAGTCCAGTTTTGCACTCCTCTTCCGGACTGTCTCTGTTCTAAAGCAAGAAGCTATATATGATCTGCGATGACACACTGACACCTATCATTACATCCTTCCTGTTTTGAATGACGTGGGCACGACTCATCCATTGTAATGTGAAGGTTGGAAATAAGTGACGGCGGTGACGGTGATTAATAGCTGTTATCAATGCAATATAAACTCAAACCCACTGCATCACACTATCTGAACCATACTCTCAAATTTCTAACTATATTGTATACATCTGTTCAAGGGAAACATCTAATTAGAGATACAGTAGCTACTGTTGTGCCCTGGAGACAGAGATGGTCAACATTAAGGACCACTTGGAAGTTCAAAGAGACATCTTGGGTTATGAGCTTGCGATTCCCCTTTGTCACTGGTTCTCCATGCAACCCTGGAGAAGCCATTTGAATATGCTTGTGATCTAGGCCTGGGTGACAATATTGTGAAACAGTAAAGTTCCTTCTTTGTTGTAGGCCCAAAGCTTTCACATAGTCTAAGTGGTCGATATTCAAAGCACTTGTCCGCTTAAATCACTTCCTGTTGCCTAAGTGGAGATATTTAACGGCACTTAACCGGAGAGTGCCGCTGAATATCCCCATAGACCGCCCAACTAAAATGTGGGCAGGTCAGGGGTGGTGCTGGGGGGGGGGGGGCACTGGGGAGGAACTCGAGGTTTTGCGGGTGCCGGCGATATTCAATGCTGGCACCTGCATAGCTAAGCGGCCTAATTTAGGACAGCTCAAAAGTTATGCAGGTGCTGGCCCACCCTAAATTAGCCATCTGGCTACGCTCCTGGTGCATGCTGGAGCAGGACAAGGGGAGAACTGTTGAGAACACAGACTGACCTTTTGCATGCTTATTTCTCCTGAAAGGAATAGGTTACCCCTCTCTCCCTGTACATCAATGCTTTTGTTTCATTTTTATCCACTGCCTTGCTGTGATTACTCAAGGCTCCAGGTACACCCTTGCTCAAGCACTTGGAGGCAAAACATTGGGAAAAGGAAGTGTACGTTGTCTGTGTATGCAGTCAGTGCTTGCATGTAAAGAACTCATGCAGGCTGTGTTAACATTTCATTACCGACATTGCTCCTAAAGGTCTGACTGTGAAAAGAAGGAAGAGTGAGAGGAGTGGCCTAGTGGTTAGTGTGGTGGACTTTGGTCCTGGGGAACTGGGTTTGATTCCCACTGCAGGCACAGGCAGCTCCTTGTGACTCTGGGCAAATCACTTAACCCTCCATTGCCCCAGGTACAAATAAGTACCTGTATATAATATGTAAGCCGCATTGAACCTGCTCTGAGTGGGAAAGCGCGGGGTATAAATGTAACAAAAAAAAAAGTGCAAAGAGCTAGAATGTAAACAGTATAGCGTCTCTGAAACAGTGCATGATACCGGTTTATTTTCACTCAACCTGTAAACCCAGGCTGCCATGAACATTGCAAAATGAACAAGACAAGACAAAAGTAATAAAAAAAACCCAGAACGCACATATCAAGCAGCTGTTTCACAGCATTTCGCTGATCATTCTAAGGCTGAAAGCTACATGAAAGGTCGATCCAAGCTTTCAAACACAGCTTAAGGCCATCTCCTTCAGGACACCTGCCACTGCCTGGAGATCATTATTAGATGAAAGGAAAGATACAGTTCTACCCTGAGAAGCTCTTCAGGGTGTTTTGGTGAGGGATGAAGGTAGACATCTCAAAGTTCCCATTAGCATGGAGTAAACAAGAAGACATTTCATCATGGAGTGAGTGGGACAAAGAAAAATGTCTTCTTTGGTGAAAAAAGGAATTTCATGGCTAAATTGGGAGATCCAGCAACTCTGCCACGGAGCTGCTTCTGCAATGGACCAGCTCTGTTGACATTTGGATATCTGACATGGAAAAAAATGAATAGAAATAACAGAAAACATCTCTGATGTGGCTGGCAGCTGAAGACTCCCAGTATCTCTGTCTCCCCTCCTTTGCAGCTGTTCAGGCATTTCAACTTCACCACCCTGAACCCTTCTGTACCTTTGAAAGCCTTCATTTCTTTGCCAGCCATGAGCAGTGATTCATATCTGCTGCTTGCGCCATCCCTGAGCCAGAGAAGTAACTGGGGGGAGGGGGGGGGGGGAAGGGGCGCAAGGGGAGTGCTGTCCTAAATTCACCCGCTTATCTTATGCCGGCCCTGGTAGAATATCAGGCCGGGACCGCATAGCGAAAATCTTTCCCCCTTCCCACCCTCCTTCCGGCTAGTGGTGTTTGCCGGGATGGGACAGGAAGGTGGAAAATATTTTTTTTATGCAGGTCGCAGCCTGATATTCAGCTGGGGCCCACAAAAATTTGTTATGTGGGCCGGCCCACGGCAAGATACTGCCTGAGGTGGAACTTGCATGCCCCCTCCTCCCGTACCTGGTCACGGTGACTTTCCAAACCCGGCAGCGACAGCAATTCCCATACGCTGCCCTGCCGCTGCCGGTACCTGCCTCTTCCCTTTACTGCGGCTGCCTGAGCGAAACAGGAAGTTACTTCAGGTGGCCGCACTAAAGGGAAGAGGCGGGTACCGGCAGAGCAGTGTATGAGAGTTGCTGTCGCTGCCGGGTTTGGAAAGTCACCGTGTCCAGGTAAAAAGCCTTGATGGATTTTTTTCTTTGCACAGTTGCCTGAACCTATGTACCACAAGCTAAGAGCCAGATTCTGTATATGGCACCCAAAATGGAGGTGCATTGGAATAATGTGCCGGGGGAATGTGCGTACATTTAGGTGTGAAGAAGAGGGGAGACTGCAAAAGCAGACTCTGGTCATCTACGTAAAGAAGTCCAAACAGATAAGCAGTGCGACCAGTAGGGCACTTTCAATGACAACAGGACGACGGAACTTGATAAGAATGTGTGTGGAATTAGGAGTATTGAACACTTGCTGTCTTTAAAAACACGCTCAGTGCCAAAGATAGGAACGAGAAAGAGTAATCACTGTGAAAACAGGATTCGCTGTGTCCACACACATTCTTATCAAGGCCCCTGTGGCAGGCACTTTGCCGAAACACGGTGCCGTGTCAGGCATTCTAAGAATAAAGTTGCTACCGTCGTCCTGTTGTCATTGGAAGTGCCCTACTGGTCGCACTACTTATCTGTTTGGACTACTTTTAGGTGTGGCCATTTATGCCACTGAAATGCTGGTATAAATACCTAAATGCATGCGTGTTGCCCCGAATTCTATAACAACACACATAAATGTGATTGACACCCCTGACATGCCCACACTCCTACCATGGCTGCGCCCCCTTTTCAGCTACATGCATTGGAATTACGCACGCCTCTTTTCACAATACGCCTAAAAAGAAGCAAGTGTAAATTCCAATTATTGCCAATTGGTAATGACAATTGGTTATCAGCCAATTATCATGACTAATTGGCTTGTTACTCAATTGAGTAGCATGCATAAATGGGCTGCATGCACAATTTAACGTGCACTACTCACCGTATCATATAGAATTCAGGGGTAACTGACTAAAGTAGAGTTAACACGGGAACACTAAACGTTCATCTCGCACACTCCTGAATCTCCACTTCCCTAGCTGCAAAGGACTAAAATACAAACTTACACATGCATCCAGCTTCTCCTACATAGGTACGCAGCTTTGGAATGCACTACCACTTGATGTGAAAAAAATACGCGACCTAATCAACTTTCGGAGATCACTGAAGACCTACCTCTTCAACAGAACATACCATAATGATCCATCACATAAACTTTAGTGCATAACCGCTTTACCTGTCATTCTGATAATGATTTCTTTATACTTGATGCTTTACCCCATTATGTTACCCAGGCTCTTTTGTAATTACTGATTGTATTTGTTATTCTGTTATGGCAATATGTAAGCCACATTGAGCCTGCAAATGGGTGAGAAAATGTGGGATACAAATGTAACAAATAAATAAATAAATAAATAGCACTTATTGCTTCCTAAACAGAAGGCGGTTAAGTGCTTCTATATTAGCCAGGGGCAGGTACTGCGCATTACCTCCAATAAAAATAGCCCAAATGTCCCTTCTTGATGCAGCAAGGAATTATTAGGAAAGGGATGGTGAATAAGACCGAAAATACCAGACTGCCATGTATCGCTCCATGGTGCATCCACACTTTGAGTACTGCGTTCAGTTCTGGTCGCCGTATCTCAAAAAAGATATAGCCGAATTAGAAAAGGTTCAAAGAAGAGCGACCAAAATGATAAAGGGGATGGAACTCCTCTCGTATGAGGAAAGGCTAAAGAGGTTAGGGCTCTTCAGCTTGGAAAAGACATGGATGAGGGGAGATATAATTGAGGTCTACAAAGTCCTGAGTGATGTAGAACGAACGGAAGTAATTCGATTTTTCACTCGTTCCAAAAGTACAAAGACAAGAGGACACTCGAGGAAGTTACATGGAAATACTTTTAAAACAAATAGGAGGAAATAGTTTTTCACTCAACGAATAGTTATGCTCCGGAACTCTTTGCCGGAGGATGTGGTAACAGCAGTTAATGTATCGGTTTGGACAAATTGCATAGAAACATAGAAACATGACGGCAGATAAAGGCCACATGACCCATCCAGTCTGCCCATCCTCTGTAACCCCTAATTCTTCCTGTTCCTAAGCGATCCCACATGCTTATCCCATGCCTTTTTAAATTCTGGAACAGTCCTCGACTCCACCACCTCCACCGGGAGGCTATTCCACGCCTCCACCACCCTTTCTGTGAAATAATACTTCCTTAGGTTACTCCTAAGCCTATTTCCTCTTAACTTTGTCGTATGCCCCCTCATTCCAGAGCTCTCCTTCATTTGAAAAAGGCTTTCTTCCTGTACATAAATGCCCTTGAGATATTTAAACGTTTCTATCATGTCTCCTCTCTCCCTCCTCTCTTCCAACGTATACATGTTGAGGTTCATAAGCCTGTCCCTATAATTTTTGCATTCAAGACCGCTTACTAATTTTGTAGCCGCGCTCTGGACCGACTCCATCCTGTTTATATCTTTCTGTAGGTGTGGTCTCCAGAACTGCATGCAGTACTCCAAATGAGGCCTCACCAGAGACTTATACAACAGCATTATCACCTCCTTTTTCCTGCTGGTCATGCCTCTCTTTATGCACCCAAGCATCCTTCTGGCTTTGGCCGTCACTTTTTCTACCTGTTTGAAAGCTTTAAGGTTGTCAGACACAATCACCCCCAAGTCCCGCTCTTACTTCGCACACTGAAGCACTACACCCCCTATACTGTACCGTTCCCTTGGATTTTTGCGACCCAAGTGCATGACCCTGCATTTTTTGGGATTAAACCTTAGTTGCCAAATATCGGTCCATTCCTCTAGCTTCGCTAGGTCCTTCCTCATATCATTCACACACTCCAGGGTGTCCACCCTGTTGCAGAGTTTAGTATCATCCGCAAAGAGACAAACCTTACCAGACAGCCCTTCTGCAATATCGCTCACAAAGACGTTAAAAAGAGCCGGCCCTAGGACCGATCCCTGCGGTACTCCACTGACTACCTCCTTTTCCTCGGAGCAAGCTCCATTTACCACCACCCTCTGTCTCTTACCATTCAACCAATTTTTTACCCAATCAGTTACTCTAGGTCCCGCACCGAGGGCACTCAATTTATTTATCAGTCGCCTGTGAGGAACCGTGTCAAAGGCTTTGATGAAATCCTGGAGGAAAAGTCCATAGTCTGCTATTGAGACAGACATGGGAAGCAACTGCTTGCTGTGGGATTTGTGGTATGAAGTGTTGCCATGATTTGGGTTTCTGCCAGGTACTTGTGATCTGGCTTAGCCACTGTTTGGAAAACAAGATACTGGGCTAGATAGACCACTGGTCTGACCCAGTATGGCTACTCTTAGGTTCTTAGCATTAATTTTGAGCTTGCTGCTCATTAAAATCCTTTGCTGTAGCACGTTAAGCTCAAAACTTAATGCCCTTTGGAAGGGGGGGTGGGCTTAGTTCTTATGCAGATTCCAATGTAGCATTGATATTAACTTGGTTATGACAGCATTCACAACCACCCACATAATTAAAACCAAATTTCAATATAGCATTCACAACATATACTTACTAAAAATGTAGAAACAAACATCCACAGTTAAGAGCGCTATTCTTAACCTATCAACCTCTCGATCTGTGGGTTAAATCAGACTGCAGTTCCTGCTGTGTTATTAAAACATTCTCTAAATAGAATCTTTTCAAGTTTCTTTCAGAAGTGTAAAATGTCTCTTTCCTGCCTAGCATCTGATGGAAGAGAATTCCGAGTCACAGACCAATTATGGAATAAGCCTTGTTATGGGATCTCACTTTCTATGCCGATTATAATAAGGGTATCACCAACTGACCGTGTGCCTGCAATCAAAGCCCTATTTTTGATTGACATTTGGTCTGGGGGGTGGGTGGATGGAGAGCAAGAGGTAATTGTGCTGATAACCTAAGTACCTTAAGGAGCTCGTTTTCGAAACAGAAAAATGTCCAAAAAGTGGCACAAAGTGACAGATGGATGGTTTTTTTGTTGCTAAAATGTCCAAATCGCTGTTTTCAAAACCCATTTTAAGACATTTTTTTCTATGCAGTCTATCTAGGAGTGTGTCGGGGGTGGGATTTGGATGTTCCCAGAACTCGGATGTTTTTCTGCTGTAATGGATCATAGCAAAAACATCCAAGGCTAGATGTTAGACGTTTTCGTCGAGATCTGGTTCACTCACAAGTAAGTCACAGAAAGGTGCCCTAAATGACCAGATGACCACTGGAGGGAATAAACAAAAAAACAGCACCACGGGCCTTTAAAAATGGAACACAGTTCTTAAATGAATGAGCCTTGACAAAAAGATCCGACATGGGCCGTGTTTCGGTGACTAGCACCTGCGTCAGGGGTCACAGTGATGACGTGGAAAACTTGGGGAATAACTCGAATATATTCCTCTACAGTATATTATTCCTTACCCCACGTCTCATATAGTAAAAGCTACAAAGCAACAAGGCACTTTCACTTTCTGTATCACTGACCATAGGAGCCAACGTTTCAAAATTATTGGGGGTGCTAAGCCCAGCCCAATGGAAATAATCCCTCCCTGGACACATACAAGGAATTTTTCCAATATTGGGGCTGCTCAAGCACCCACAGAGTCGGCTCCAATGTCACTGACCCCCTCCCATCCCCCAAAGATGTGAAAGAAACAGTATATACCAGCCTCTATGACAGATTCAGATGTTATGGCCAGGCCTATTAGAGCAGCAAACAGGTCCGTGGATTAGCCTAGTGGTCAATGCAGTGCACTGTAGAGAAGGGGACCCAGGCCCATATCCAACTCTATTATTATTATTATTAGCATTTGTATAGCGCTACTAGACGCACGCAGCGCTGAACACCTGATATAAAGAGACAGTCCCTGCTCAAAAGAGCTTACAATCTAAATAATACAGACAGACAAGACAGTTACGGGTGAGGGAAGTAATGGGTGAGAAGGGAGGAAGGGACAAGGGGAGGGCAATTGTGGCTAGGAGCTAAAAGCAGCAGTGAAAAGGTGGGTTTTCAGCATGGATTTGAAAACAGGTAGAGATGGAGCTAGACGTATAGGTCCAGGAATTCTATTCCAGGCATAAGGTGCTGCGAGAGAAAAGGAGCGAAGCCTGGAGTTAGCAGTGGAGGAGAAGGGGGACGACAAGAGAGATTTGTCCAGCGAGCGGAGTTCACAGGGAGGAATGTAGGAGAGTTGAGAGCGGAGAGATAATGGGGGGGGGGGGGGGGCTGCAGAGTGGATGCATTTAAACTCTAACTGTTACACATGTGGTGGAAAGTGTGAGCCCTCCAAAACCCACCCAAAACCTAATGTACCCACATATAGGTGACACCAGCAGCCATAAGAGCTATTGTAGTGGTATAAAATTCTTGGAGTTACCATTGATCGACACCTAACACTTGAGAATCACGCGAAAAACACAACCAAGAAGATGTTCCATTCAATGTGGAAATTAAAAAGAGTAAGACCTTTCTTCCCAAGAAACGTCTTCCGCAACTTGGTACAATCAATGGCACTCAGTCATCTAGATTACTGCAATGCACTCTACGCTGGCTGCAAAGAGCAAATAATCAAGAAACTTCAGACAGCTCAGAACACGGCAGCTAGACTCATATTCGGTAAAACAAAATACGAAAGCGCTAAACCCCTACGAGAAAAGTTGCACTGGCTCCCACTCAAAGAACGCATCATGTTCAAAATATGCACCCTAGTTCATAAAATTATTCAGACCTGATAGACCTACCACCCAGGAATGCGAAAAAATCATCCCGTACATTCCTTAATCTTCACTTCCCAAATTGTAAAGGTCTTAAATACAAACTAATGCATGCGTTAACCTTTTCCTACCTGAGCACACAATACTGGAATGCGCTGCCACGCAACCTAAAAACGATCTATGAACAAGCTAACTTCCCAATTCTACTGAAGACCCATCTCTTCAATAAGGCATACAACAAGGATCAACAAATATGAACCCCTGTACACATATCCAGAACTGCCTCTACAATATTTGATTGCCAAACTACTATCATGTTTTTTCATCATCATGTCACCCAAGATTCTCTGCTATTACTAAATGCATATTTTCAATGTAATTCTTATATATTTCTTAAATAATTCTTATTATGTTTGCTTGTTAAAATACTATCATGTTTTATCATTATCATGTTACCCAAAATCCTCTGTTACAACTAAATGTATACTTTCTCATGTATTTTCACTATTCATGATGTATTGTAAGCCACATTGAGCCTGCAAAGAGGTGGGAAAATGTGGGATACAAATGCAACAAATAAATAAATAAATATATAGTTAGGTACACTAGGTTTCTGGTGGGCTTTGGAGGGCTCCCCATACAATATAAGAGGATAACGGTGAGATGCGTACCTGGAACCTTATATGTGAAGAACATTGAAGCACCCCCTAGGGTGCCCTATTGCTCTGCTGGGATGTCTGTGTGGTCATTCTAAGAGTGCTGCCCCCAACCCACCCAATACATCCGAATGGCTTGTTTTTGTGTGTTTTTCCCTTGGACTTTTTTTTCCCCCCGAAAATGGTCACAAAAGAAAAACACACTGAGCACAAAACTTCTAGGAAATGGCCATTTTCAAAACAAAAAGATAGACATTTTTTCTGGTTTGAAAATGACCTTTTCCTCAAGTGGTTCACACATGCAGCATACTAACATAGTAAATGTCAGCGAATGAAGAGTTCAGTTTATTTTATTGAGTACTTGCTTAACCATCTTTCACAATAAAATCAAAGTGGTCTACGTCTAAATAGAAACGGAAAGGAACTGCATGTACAGGACAGAAAAGGATAAAGCAATAGGAGAGAAAAAAAAAAAAAGGAAGGACCCCCACCCCCCTTCAATCTCTATCCCAGTGTTGGGAGTCCTTGAATAGACACCTAAGGTAGACAGACTGGACTAGACTGTTGGACTACCAAGCCTCCAGCCAACAAAATCCGGGAAACCTAAGGTAAATAGGTGAGTTTTTAGTACTGCTTTGTATTTGGGAAGAGAGCATTCTGAGCAGAGATGAGGAGGTTGGGAATTCCATAGGAATGACGTGTAGTCTGGAGGCGATACAGGTAAACTGGCGGGAGTGTGAGATGATTTCATAGGCCGAATGAGGTGTTGACTGTTCTTGTACTAAGTTCTGAAGCTAACGTCGAAGCTCCTTAAAATTTACACTCCAGCCCATCCCTATACATAGAAACATAGAAACATGACGGCAGATAAAGGCCAAATGGCCCATCCAGTCTGCCCATCCTCTGTAACCCCTAACTCTTCCTTTTCCTAAGCGATCCCACATGCCTACCCCATGCTTTTAAAATTCTGACACAGTCCTCGACTCCACAACCTCCACTGGGAGGCCATTCCATGCCTCCACCACCCTTTCTGTGAAATAGTACTTCCTTAGATTACTCCTAAGCCTATTCCCTCTTAACCTTATCGTATGCTCCCTCATACATGTCGGTGTTGCAGAGATAAAAATGGGTGCAGAAGGGGTAGAATTCAGCACTTATTTTATAAATTGGGGAGGGGGGGTTGTCAATAGTCAGCTGGCGGTACTCAGTGTTTTGGTGACTGCCACTGCCGCTAACCTGGAAATTCAATGCCAGGCCGTCTCTGGGCATCGGCACTGATTTTCTGGGTTTTCGGAGCCAGCTAACTCATAGTCAGTTAAGTTCGATATTTAGCACTTAACCGGCTTTTATGCTGTTACCTTGGCCACTTAAGTGCTGAATATTTGCACTTAATCGGCCAAGCGCTCACAATGCCCTCTGAACACCCCCAAAATAGTTGGTTTTGAATTTGGTGCTAACCAGCTATTTTTAGCAGCACTAACCGGTTAAGCGCCTTTGAAAATGACTGGTTAACTCCGAACAGGCAATTTAACTGGCCAAGATCCATTTCTGGATGGTTAAATTGCATTGAACATTTATCCCCTATGCGCCTAAGTGCTGATTCCTATTTGCACATAGACACACACCGGCCGATATTCAGTCCACGGGAGGCAGGCTGGCTAAGTGCCGCAACTTGTGCCCTGGATATTCAATGTGGGGCCATTTTCGGTGACTGGCATGGAATATCTGTTTTTTTTGTCTGGCTTAAACCTAACCAGCTAAGTTAATATTCAGCACTGGTTGGTTAAGTTTATAGCAGTCAAAGATAGGACTGTTATTTAGGCGTTCTGATTTGACCACTAAACCTAGCCAGCGAAGCGCTGGATATTCATGGCTAGCTGGTTATATCGTGTGATATAGCCGGTTAGCCGCTAAGGGCCAGATTCTATATATGGTGCTTGGATTAGCGCGCCAAAATCCAGGTGCATTCTAAAACTATGATGTAAATTAATTGGCTCAACAAGACGATCAGCATTTTTAACAGCACTTAACAAGCAATTAGGAACACTAATTGACAAAAATTAGAATTTACACGCGCAACTTGGTAAGCGCATTCTATAATGAACTGCGCCTAAATGGTGAAGCAAGCAGTTGAAAATAAATGTGCACGGTTCAAAAGGGGTGTGTTTATGGGCACGTTTATGGACATTTCGTGGGTGTTCCAAAATGTATGTGCATAATTATAGAATACAGCGCAGTCTGCCTAAATCTACATGAAAGGTTTTTGTTGGTGTAAATGGGCTTGCGCAGATTTAGGCGCAATGATATCGACTAAGCGTATTCTATATACTGCGTATAAATCTTATACAATACGCTTAGGTGAAATTGAATTCTACGTGGATTTTTTAGGCGCCATATTCTATACATGGCGCTTAAAAAATCCATGCAGAAAACATTTCCACCTAAGCGTATTATATAAGTGGCACCTAGATTTAGTCACATTATACAGAATACGCTGAGCTGATATCATAGTGCCTAAAACTATGTTCATCCATTTACACCAAGGAAAACGTGGCATAAATCCTGATGTGTAGATTTAGGCGCATAGGCCATATTCTATAACAATGCATGTAAATTTTGGAATGCCCATAAAACACTCTCCTCACCTATAACTATGCCTCCTTTTGCCTGCGCACATTAAAATGAAGGCACAGTGCATTACAGAATATGCTTAGGGAGTTGTACACATAAATTCTAATTACTGCCAATTAGTGCTCATTATTGTTTGTAAAGTGCTGCTAACAAAGTTGACTGGCTTGTTAAGCCAATTAAGTTACGTGCGTTGTTATAGAAAATGCTTGGATTTCAGCGTGGAATGCTAAGTGCGATATATCGAATCTGGTGGGTAAGTGGTTATATTCAGCAGAGATAACCAGCTGTCCGAAGCTGAATATTAGCGCTTAGCCTTCTAAGTGCTATTTAACCATCAGGATCTGTTCCTGGCTGGTTAAATAGCGCTGAATATCTGCCGGACAATTTACATCTACCTGGGAGCAGATATAATTTTGTGCTGGATCTTTTCAGTACTCTGTTTTATAAAATGAGATGGAGGGGCATAATCGAATGTGGATGACCATCTCTAAGGGCGCCCATCTCTAAGGACGGCGCTACGACGGGGCAGGGAAACCTGTATTATCGAAACAAGATGGACGTCCAAGGTAAGGGAGCTATGTTCCTGGGAGCAATTTATGTAGTTCACTGCAATGCCCCCTAGGGTGCCTGGTTGCTGTTCTGGCATGTCAGGGGGACAAGTGCACTACAAATGCTGGCTCCTCCCATGCCCAAATGGCTTGCATTTGGCCGTTTTTGACATGGACGTCTTTGGTTTCAAAAATCGCTGAAAGTCAGAAGTGTCCATGTCTAGGGACGACCAAATCTTTGACGTCCAAATTTAAGGATTTGGACATCTCTGACGGTATTTTCGAAACGAAAGATGGACTTCCATCTTGTTTCGAAAATACGGTTTTCCCCGGCTCTGGATTTTGCCGTTTTGCAAGGACATCCAAATCGCAACTTGGACGTCCCTATCGAAAATGCCCCTCTTGTAAAGTGGATCCTCTTTTCTCCTGGGGTTGCAGCTCTTCTCAAACAAAAACCAGAAAAAAAAACACACTCTTGTATGGCTCCCCGTTTTCTCAAAAAAACAAAAATAATGAAGCTCTTTATGGAATAGGAGGGTCGTCCCTCCTTTTCTCAATTGCGTCTCCAAACAACAACCCACAAAAACATAGCTCAGTCCAGCTAGGCTTTCAAAACACAGTTCAATTTTAGCCAGGCTTTCAAAACACAGTTCAGTTCTAGCCAAGCTTTCCAAAACACAGCTCAGTTAGCCAGGCTTTCAAAACACAGTTCAATTTTTAGCCAAGCTTCAAAAACATAGCTCAGTCCAGCTAGGCTTTCAAAACACAGTTCAATTTTAGCCAGGCCTTCAAAACACAGCTCAGTTTAAGCCAAGCTTTCCAAAACACAGCTCAGTTTAGCCAGGCTTTCCAAAACACAGCTCAGTAATGGCTTTGCGCGGGCTCAAAGCCTAGGGTCCCACCCTCTTGGTCAGTCATACTCCTACCTGACCTCCTCCCGCTTGACCCGGCTTGGCCCCGCTACTTCCTTGGCTTTCGCTGAGCCAGAGCTGAAAAGTCCATCGGCTCCTCCAGGGTGTTCTCCGGTTCAGTCAACTCCATAGGGCAAGGCTCACTCTCTCCCTCCCTCTCCTCAGGAGCCCAATCCATATTCTCCTCGCCCCGCCCTTCTCCCAGCTGCTCACCCTTTCTTTCATTAAAGCTCTTTGGTGTCTCTTCTTTCTCCACCCACCTGTTCCACCACCTCTTCCACCAGGTTGGAGAATCCGCCTTACTCCTTCCCCTGCGGCCCTCCTCTGGAGACCTCTGGGAATGCACATAGTTTCTCTTATCCCCGGTCTCCCTTGGGGCATGCTGGGAGTTGTAGTACTTTATTTCTAGTTTTTTCCTGGGGGATGCCTGCCTATAACGGGGGTATTCTGGCCTAACCCAGGGTTCCTTTGGGGCCTTTCCTACATACTCTTTACACTCTACATCATTTTACAAATAAATATTTCATACTTATTTCCAGAGCCTTGTCACAGACTTTACTGGAAGGTTTCTGCTGATCTTTACTTTATTTTTTGTTTTTTTTTTTACATTGTTTGATCTGTATCATTCATAACGTGTAATTCATTACCGACTCTGTGCTCTTTAGTGACTCATGCATTAGCTGTGCTGATAATATCTGTGCTAAAATTACATGGTAGCACGTACGTTCACCATATTTTGATTCATCAGGGTTCAAAGTTCAACTTTCAACGTTATTTGATATCAAATAGCTATGTGCTTTACAAAAGATAAAAATTAAAATAAATAGATCCCAAAGTGATTAACACATTGTCGAACAGTGCGTCAGCTGTGATTTGTAAGCAACCTTATCTTGCAAGGCACTCAAACTAGTTCTGCAAGGTGTCAAGGCGCTGCTGGGGTTGAGGGGAAGGGGGTTTGGGAGATTAGAATTCTTTTGCACAATACCAGAGTCATGAAAACGGAGAATATGCCATTGTTATCATAGCAGAAAAGTTAGGCAACTGCAGATTGACTGGGATGGTTAATTTTATGGGAACTATTTGGCTAAAAATACAAAGAGGATGCTACATAAACCTGAAAAAAGCCTGCATACTGCCTTTAGGAGAGTGACTGCAGGATTCTCAATGTTGTTCTAATGTGCTATGACTCCTTTGGGCAACTCTATAACATAAGCGCTATCATTTATGAATCAATTATGCATGAAAATATTTAGAACAATCAAGCCATTGGGATGAAGGAGGAGCCAGTATTCTTAGTAGACTGACCACATAGACATCCCAGGAGAGCAATGGGGCACCCTAGGGGGCACTGCAGTGGACTTCAAATAAATGCTCCCAGGTGCACATCTCACTTCTGCTCCCTTATCTGCTGAGCCCCCAAACCCACTACCTCCAACTGTACACCACTGCAATAGCCCTTATGGATGAAGGAAGCATCTATCTGTGGGTACAGTGGGTTTCTGATAAGTTATGGAGGGCTCACAGTTTCCACCACAAGTGTAACAGGTAGTGGGAAGTATGGGCCTGGGTCCACCTGTCTGCTGTGCACTGTACCCACCACCAGACTACTCCAGGTACCTACCTGCTTCTGTAATGGACCTGCGTATAACATCTGAGGCTGACGTAGAGTCTGGTAAGTAAAGTTTTTAATGACATTTTTTGGGGGGGAGTAAGAGAAGGTCATCCGTGATTCTCTCCAATGGTCATTTAGGGCACTTTTTTGTGGCTTATTCATTAATAAAACAGGTCTAGACCAAAACGTCCAACTTATAGCCCTGGATGTTTTTGTTTTGTTCCATAATGGCAGAAAAACATCCAAGTATTAGGAACGTCCAGATAGTAACATAGTAGATGACGGCAGAAAAAGACCTGCACGGTCCATCCAGTCTGCCCAACAAGACAAACTCATATGTGCTAGTTTTTGTGTATATCTTACCTTGATTTGTAACTGTCATTTTCAGGGCACAGACCGTACAAGTCTGCCCAGCACTATCCCCGCCTCCCACCACCGGCTCTGGTACAGACCGTACAAGTCTGCCCAGCACTATCCCCGCCTCCCAACCACCAGCCCTGCCTCCCACCACCAGCTCTGCCACCCAATCTCGGCTAAGCTCCTGAGGATCCATTTCTTCTGAACAGGATTCCTTTATGTTTATCCCACGCATGTTTGAATTCCGTTACCATTTTCCTCTCCACCACCTCCCGCGGGAGGGCATTCCAAGCATCCACCACTCTCTCCGTGAAAAAATACTTCCTGACATTTTTTTTGAGTCTGCCCCCTAGTTCTGCCACCTTCCCCTCTCTCCGAAAAGGTTCGTTTGCGGATTAATACTTTTCAAATATTTGAACGTATGTATCGTATCACCAGTTTCTCCTTTCCTCCAGGGTATACATGTTCAGGTCCGCAAGTCTCTCCTCATACGTCTTGTAACGCAAATCCTGTACTATTCTCGTAGCTTTTCTTTGCACCGCTTCAATTCTTTTTACATCCTTAGCAAGATAGGGCCTCCAAAACTGAACACAATACTCCAGGTGGGGCCTCATCAACGATTTGTACAGGGGCATTAACATCTCTTTTCTTCTGTCCTTAACGTGTCCCCTTGTGATCTGAATGTACTTCTGATGGACTTCATAGAAAAATGTCTAAAATTTGGTTTCAAAAATGCCAATTTGGTGTTTTTGTGAGAAAAGAAATGTCAAAATGCAGATTTATGCCACTTTCTGGACGTTTTTTCTCTTTTGAAAATGAGCTCCAATTGTGCTCCCACATATGCATATATCTTACAGAATACTGCAAGATACATATGTATCTTCAACACTTAGGTGCTGACACTTAAACCAGCTCCAGGGCTGATGTACATGCTCGCCAGTGGTGTACCGAAGGCGATGGGGCCGGTCCGCCCCAGGTGCATACCGTAGGGTGTGCAGGGAGCAGCCGCGCGGCTGTCGGCTGGCTCCGCCGGTTCCCTGCTCCCTCTGATGTTACTTCCTTTTCTGGGGCAGGGAACTGGCGGAGCCAGCCGACAGCTACGCGGCTGTTCCCTGCACCTCCCAGGAGGTAAGAGCGATGCACCGGGGGGGGGGGGGGGATTTGGAGGTGATGCACTGGGAGAGGGGGGGGGGGAGGTGATGCGGGGGGGGGGGGGGGGGTGCTGCACTGATCCGCCCCAGGTGGCAGCTGACCAAGGAACACCACTGATGATTGATCCTAACAGTTAGGCTGGTATTTCATAAAGGAAACCAGGCGCCTTCATTCCAGTTAGAGATTAGGATCTTACCAGGTGCCGTGATGTAAGCACTAGACTAGACTTTCTCTCATTTACTAACTCTCAGCCAGCTGTGGGTGGTACAGCGTATACAGTCGTGGTACTGGGCAGGCTTCCATACTGCATTTCTATTCTTTTTTTTTTTTGTTTTGTTTTGGAAGTAGACATCTGCCTCTACATAATTGTTCTCACTTTTCCCTATGTAAAAAAAAACAAAAAAAAAAACCAGCCGCCCACAAACAGGAGAAGTTTTTGGCTGTTTATTCTCTCCATTTGTGGCTTTTTAAATAATAAATAAGATTGCATCTCTTCGGAGTTTGAGGCGACAGAATCAGCTGCTACGTTTTAACTTGTCTGGTTTATGTTGGCTCTTTTGTATTCATTTGTCTCTCTGTCGCACATACACGTACAGTCTGTCATGCCTAGGACTGGACAGCTTCATGGTAAGGGTATACAAACAGAGCATCCATCATCTTCACTACCGCATGACTCAGGACATGGGCGTAAGGATACAGAGCTTCTCACCTCTAGAACTGGATAGTTGAGGGCGTAGATACAGCTGTGAGCAGCTCCTAGGGAAATGTTTTTTTAACTTATTTGGGGATTTTAGGTCTTTTCCCCTGATTATAAACTATTTTTGTTTGTTCAAATTTAAGTTTAAGATTCAAGTTTAATAAAAACATTCTACCTCGCCCATCAGACTAGCCATCTGGGCAGCTGACAATCTGAAGTAGGCAAAAAGATCGAAACACACAAAGAGAAGGCATAAAGAAGGGAGGGAGGAAGTGAACTTCAATATGGATAGAAAAGCAAAGGGGGCAAAAGGGATGGGGAGCACATAAGGTAAATGTCAAAAACCAGGGCTTATCCATAGAGGTTATCCATAAGCATCCTCAAATAGAAAAGTTTTAAGACCAACTTTGAAAGTATCCAGGGAGGACTGAGGCAGTAGCACTGTGGGCAATGTGTCCCATAGCTCTGGGCCCAGCACTGCAAAGGATGAAAGCCCGGTGGCCACATGGACCACTTCCCTATAAGTCAGTGTAACCAGTCAATTTTGACCAACTGACCTTAGAGACCTAGACAGCCTGCGGGGAACGAGATATTGGGAAAGGTATGTAGGTTTGCTAAGAACATATGATGCCATTCGGGGTCAATCAAGCCCAGTATCCTGTTTTTCAACAGTGGCCAATCCAGGTCACAAAGAGCTGGCAGGATTACCCCCAGGAGGATAAGCAGTGACTTTGTCCAGGTCTATCTTAATAATGGCTTATGGACTTTTTCTCCTGGAATTTATCCAATCCTTTGTTTAAACCCAGCTACTGTACACTAAGGGGCCCTTTTACTAAGCTGAGTAAGCATCTACATGCACCCAACGCGCACCAAAATGGAGTTACAGCCCGACTACCACGTGGTTCTTGCGGTAATTTCATTTTTGGCACGTATCCGATACGCGAGTCTGGTCCAGGAGATTTGCTACTCTTCAGTTTGTAGAACTGCCCTATTACATCCTCCAGGTCTACAGAGAATTCATTAAGTTTCTCTGACTCGTCAGCATCGAATATCATTTCTGGCACCGGTATCCCACCCAAATCTTCCTCGGTGGCTTCCAGAACCTCTCTCCTACATTTTCCCCTCCAAGGGGGGCCCGGCACTGCAGTCCCACTCGCCCTCTGTCGTCGACCGTTTGCCACCGGGCCGGGCCCACTGCGTTGAAATCACAGCACCTCTCACCTCCGTGTGAAAGCGCTGCAGGCAGCAGCAGATCACCTCCCTTCGGGCCTCCTTCCCTCCCTGTGTCCCGCCCTCGTCTGATGTAACTTCTGCGAGGGCGGGACACAGGGAGGGAAGGAGGCCCGAAGGGAGGCGATCTGCTGCTGCCTGCAGTGCTTTCACATGGAGGTGAGAGGCGCTGTGATTTCATTGCAAGGGGCCCAGCCCAGTGGCAGATGGAGGGGGCGGATGGAGGGGGGGGGGGAGCGGCGGCGACGACCTCGGAGGGGGGTGGAGGGGGGAGTGGCGGCGGGGCCCCATCGCAGCCTTGCCCCGGGCCCGGCCCAGTCTCTCGGCGGCCCTGACTTACCACATGGCCATACAGAGGAGGAGCACTTACTGCCACCCACTGCCTAATTACTGCTGGGTAACATCCTGCTGTATATACTGTATATATTTTTAAAAATCCTGTAGCGCCGGAAATGGCGCTTGCTGGAGGCACAACTACCGCCTGCAGCCGCGTTGTGTCGGCGGTATTTCCAGGTTGCCACACGGCAACCCTTTAGTAAAAGGAGCCCTATATGTCTGCACTTGGCCCCTCAGCTAGATATAAAAGCATTAGCATAATATCTATGCTATTTGAATATTTTATTGCGTTGCTTATTAGGTGTTTCATTGGTATTATGCTGACATCATATTTTAGCTATGCTATTTGAATATTCTTCCATGCTGTCCATTATGGTATTGTTTGTATTGTACTGACATCATATTTCCAAGTTTGCCTCATTCAGGGGCCCTTTTACTAAGCTGCAAAGGCACCTACGCACGCCAATTCGGAACTAACGCCAAATCGGAAATTTCATTTTTTACACGTGCCCACTACGCACCCTGGAAAATTTCCAGCGTGCAGCGCTAACCAGGCGGTTATCAGGATTGTACATGCGCTGACGATTACCGCCCGGTTAACACATGAGACCTTACTGCTAAGTCAATGGGTGGTGGTAAGGTCTCAGGCCCAAAATGGACGTGTGCCAATTTTCATTTTGCCGCACATCCATTTTCGGTCAAAAAAAAAAAGAGGCCTTTTTATGTAGGTGTGCTGAAAAATGGACCTGCATGCGTCCAATACACGTGTGTAGAATGGTGCAGGCCATTTTGGTGCACCTTAGTAAAAAGACCCATTAGTGCATTTAGGTTTAGATTTGGTCATTTTACTATCGTTATGTTGTTAATAAAATTATAAGTTGTATATTAAACTGGACCTGCTGTACTCCACCTTGGGTGAATCTGTTCATAAAGGCAGTTAATAAATTCCAGTCCTATA
The DNA here is from genome assembly GCF_901765095.1 of Microcaecilia unicolor. NCBI lineage: Eukaryota > Metazoa > Chordata > Amphibia > Gymnophiona > Siphonopidae > Microcaecilia > Microcaecilia unicolor. The sequence goes on from NC_044034.1 coordinate 348,834,626, forward strand.
TAATAAAACACACCTCCAACATTCTGAAGCTGACTGCATGGCTGAGGCATTCCTGTTCTCTGTATCCATCTCCTGAATTGACATCACGTACTTCCGGGTTCGTCACAAGCAGAAGTGACCAACCACACGAGGTTTCTTGGCTTCAGAATGTTCGAGTTGCATTCTAGTAAATAGGATTGGTCAGTTCCTTGAAGCACAGCTAGAGCTCAGCGTCCTGCACAGTAACGCTCAGACACCATAGAGAGAGGGGGGGCCTGACACCAGAGAGAGGGAGAGAGGGAGGGGGGGCCTGATACCAGAGAGGGGGAGAGGTATCTCTGTCACACACACACACACTCTCTCTCTCACAGTCAATGTCTTTCTCTCACTCTCACACACTGTCTCTCACACACTCTATGTCTCACACTGTATCACATTCACTCTCTATGTGTCACACAGTCACTCACACACTCTCTTGGTCTCATACACTCAGTCTCACAGATAGTCTGTGTCTCACACACACTCTCTCTCTCACACACACTGTATCTGTGTGAAACACACACTCTCTCTCTCTCTCACACTGTCTCACATACGCACTTGCACACACTCTCATTCTCACACACACACTCTCTCTCACAGACACACTCGCACCCAGACTCACTCTCTCTCACACACACACACTCGCACATTCACTCTCTCTCTCTCACACACAGTCACTCTCACATACACTCTCTCAAACTTACACTCTCCGAGGAAAACCTTGCTAGCGCCCATTCATTTGTGTCAGAAACGGGCCTTTTTTACCAGTAAATAAATAAATATTCAAAGTAATTTAAATGGCTAGAAAAGGCTCCTGGACATTTAAATAGCTCGTGCAGGGCTACCCTGGGATATTCAACTGCATTTAACGTCATAACAAATCTCTGTAAGCCACATTGAGCCTGCAAATAGGTGGGAAAATGTGGGATACAAATGCAATAAATAAATAAATAAAATACAAATATTTATTTATTTCATTTATATCCCACATTATCCCAATAGATCAGGTTCAATGTGGCTAACAAATTATTGTGATGAACACTACAAAGCGTGATGCGGGATAGTTTATATTAAGTAGTAATAACAAAATAAATGAGGACTGAGTAATTGCAATATGTAATATGGAAACGAATGCTAGATAAAAAGGTAACAATTTATAGTCATCCATGTATAATAACAATTAGAATGGAACTGCGAAAGTGAATAATTATACACTTAGGGGTTTAAATTAATTATGATTATCCGTGAGAAATTGCTTAAACAGAGAGGCTTTAAGGTATTTCTGGAATATCAAATAATTAGGTTCCCAACTGATGAATTTCATGAGGGAATTCCATCATTTGGTACAGAGGTAAGAGAATCCTGACATGTAGATTGACTTGTTGGTCATAGTGGAGGGTTAGATAATCTCTTGAGCCAGGGAGAGCGTTGGGAAGGGGGAGATCAATTAAAGGTTGCATATAATCAGGAGTTAAGCCATGTAGAGTTTTAAAACAAATGTACATAGTTCGAATGTTATTCTGGCTTTGATTGGGAAGCCGGTGTAAGTTTTTAAGCAAAGGGGCTGCACTTTGGGATCTCGTAGCCTTGTAGACTAATCTGGCTGCCGTATTTTTCAGCTGTCTGCAGTTTTTTCAAGGAAGATTCCTTACAGCCAGCAAAAATGGCATTACAATAATCAAAGTGTGATAACAGGACTGGATTCCATATATGACGCCTGAAAAATCGGCGCCAAAGATATTTACACCTAGGCATACTCTGTAAACCACGCCTAGATTTAGTCACGGTTTATAGAACTTGCCTAGAAAATGCTGGCTGATATAGGGAGACGCTGTAGCAACATATTTGGAGGAAGAAGACAGGAAGCAGTATCACTTTATATTCTGAAAATAGTTCCTGTTAAGAAGTTCAGGCCTACACGCTTTCCAAAAATACTAGGACTAGGGGGCAAGCGATGAAACTACAGTGTAGTAAATTTAAAACAAATAGGAGAAAAACTTTCTTCACCCAATTTGTAATTAAACTCTGGAATTCGTTGCCGGAGAACGTAGTGAAGGCGGTTAGCTTGGCAGAGTTTAAAAAGGGGTTAGACGGTTTCCTAAAGGACAAGTCCATAGATTGCTACTAAATGGACTTTGGAAAAATCCACAATTTCAGGAATAACATGTACAAAATGTTTGTACGTTTGGGTAGCTTGTCAGGTGCCCTTGACCTGGATTGGCCGCTGTCGGGGAACAGGATGCTGGGCTTGATGGACCTTTGGTCTTTTCCCAGTATGGCATTACTTATGTACTTCAGTACTTATGTACTCCAGCCTAGTACTAAAGTGTCCTGGTGACTAGAAACTGAATTTAGAGGGAAGTGAGTCCAAGGCAAACACTGGGTGGTTTCTCAGTTCGAAGAAAATGAGAACAATTATAAAGAGTTAAGGAAAGTCTCTTTCATTCTGAGGTTTAAAAGAAGACTGAACCTACCCTGCACTTGAAATCTTTAAGAAATATAAATGACAAGCAGCAATACTCGGTGGCAGTTAAAAATGTCATTTTCCCCCCGTTAGTTGTTAAATTCTTTAAACTGTTTATGATTACTCAATTCTTCTGGGAGCAGCTGTATTTGAAGGAATAGCATAATTACATCAGATACACCATGATAATATTTGATTGGTGCATGAGGCCTACAAAAGTGTTCCAGTGGGATCCTCTGTGTGGAATAAACTCACCACCAGATGATCAAAACCCCCTCGCTGTGCCAAACAGCGCTCTAAAAATAGAGCTGGAACAGCGCGGGGCGCTATTAGACCTATGATCAGAGATAATGACATGCAAATTTAAGCAGTGCAATTATCTCTGATCATAGGGTAGAAGTGCGGGAGAATTGTGCCTGAGCATGCGCTCAGCACAATCCTCCCGCACTTGGTTGACTGGTCTGGGCTGTCAAAAGCCCAAACCTGTCAAACACAGGGGCTGGAGGACCATGGGACCACCAGACCCCAACCACCCCTGCCCCGAGCAAGGCAAAACGGGGGCTGGAGATCCGGCAGACCTCTGGTTCCCCCGATGACCCCCCCCCCCAGGTTCAGGGAGGGCTGGAGATCTGGTGGGTCTCCAGCCCCCCTAACTCCCCTCAGCATTTCTAAAAAGTCCCTGGTGGCCCTTATATGGTGTGAAGCCCTGCCCAGCGTATCCTAGGATACACTGGGCAGGACTGGGTGTTGCCATTTTGCAGGCAGCATCGAAGGAAGAGGAGAGAGACAGGCTACCTCCCTCCTCCAACTCAAGGTAGGGGGGTAGGGGGGATTGACACTGGACCACAAGGGACCCCTTGCTAATGCTGGGGGTTTTGGGGGGGGGGGGGCTGGAGACCCACCGGATCTCCAGCCCTCCCTGAACTGCGTCGGGGGGGGGGGGGGGGGTCAGTCACACACTGGGCCACCAGGCACTTTTTAGAAATGCTGAGGGGAGTTAGGAGGGGCTGGAGACCCACTGGATCTCCAGCCCTCTCTAAACCTGGGGGGAGTCATTGGGGGGACCAGAGGTTCATTGGACCTCCGGCCCCCTGTCGCTGGGGGGGGGGGGGTCATTGGTTCTTGGGCAGGCTTGTTTCGTTGGGGGGAATGGGGGCCTGCTAGCATGCAAATGCATGCTGGACAGGGCTCACCATTCCTCCCCAATGGTCTGCAAAACCCTAAAGCCAGCTTGGAGCTGGCGTAGGGTTTGCCACAACCAGCGACCCAATCTTTGGCACGCTGGTCGCTGATCATTGGGGATGAATAGGTATAGCATGCATTTACATGCTATTTGCGCTAAGACGCGCTCGGGGACTCTGATCATGGGGTGGTAGCAAACGTAGGCGCTAGTATGGCGCTAACAGCCTCTAGCGCCGGCGTTTGCTTCTGATCATCCCACCATCGGGGAGAGAAAGGGCAAAGAATAGTTGACGAACTTTGTTAAAACAGGGGACCTTGGGATGACATGGCAGATTGTAGGCAAAAAAGATGAAGAAGTACAGTGGCCTAAACTTGAAGGAAACATTTTTAATCTAGGTTAGAAAAGTAAATACCTAATGTACACCACTTTGGTGGCTTATAGGTAGTATCCAAAAAATAAACACAAATAAAAATAAAATCCAACTGTCTGCGTGGCTGAATGTGGCCAGCAGGCCTACAGAAATGTAGAACATGACAGCAGATAAAGACATATGGCTCACCGAGTCTGCCCATGCACACCAACTGCTCAGCTCTACAATCCCATCCTCCTGTTCAGAGATCCTCCGCGCTTTTCTCATGCTTTCTTGAATTTTGATAATCTACTCGTCTCTGCTACCTTCACGGGGAGGCAGTTCTATGTTTCTACCACTCTGTCAAGAAGAAATATTTTCTTAGACTATTCCTGAATTTAATCCCGTTTACCCTTGCCGTATGACCTCACATGATATCTCCCTTGAGAGACTGTGTGCGCAGCAGGTAACATTTCCCACGTGAGTCTAGCCATCAGGTAGGTGATATTTGAAGCCCTATGTTCATTTCACAGTATGTTTGCTGTGACTTTTCTTATTCTATGGAGGCCCTGAGAAAAAAGATTAGCCCAGTGCAGTAAAAAGCATTCATCTGGCACCACCTATTTCTTAGAAAAACTGCATTGTTATTATGAAATACGTTTTGACTGGGTAGGTCAGGAATTTATTCATTCTTACACACGCATAGTTCTCCTAATTTCATGTTATCATAGTCTGACTGCTTAGGCATTGATTTGAACAGGTTCATGTTTTCAAAGGTATTCACGCAGAGCACAAAGATTTCCACTTGATTGCGACCTGGGTTTGTTCTATGAAAATGTCTATTGATAGGTTATCACCAAGGAAAGCTCATTTCTTTTTCCTTACATTGTTATGGGTCTGGGTGCTTGGTGGGTCGGTAATGGAGATACCAATATATTACCTAGAGCAGGGGTGCTCAATGTTGGCCCTCGAGGTCCACAAGCCAGTCAAATTTTCAGGATTTCTCCAATGAATATACATAAGATCTAATTGCATTCACTGTCTCCATTGTATGCAAATATAATTCATACATATTCATTGTGGAAACCCTGAAAACCAACTGAGTTGCAGACTTCTAAGATGGATGTTGAGTGCCCCTGCCCTAGAGGCTCGGTCTTCACTCCCAGTACTCAAGGGCTGATAACAGACTAGATTTTCAGGACATGTATTTGCATGAGAGAGAATTGAATACAAAGGAGGTAGTCGGCATGCAAATCTCTCTCAAGCATTTTTATTATGGAGATCCTGAAAACCTGACCTGTTGGCAACTCTTGAGGGATTGAAAACTACTACTACTACTTAACATTTCTAGAGCGCTACTAGGGTTACGCAGCGCTGTACAAATTAACGAATAAGGACGGTCCTTGCTCAGAAGAGCTTACAATCTAAAGGATGAAATGTCAAGTTGAGGTAGTTGAGATTTCCTGAGAAGAGGTGTAGTGATTAGGTGCCGATGGCGACATTGAAGAGGTGGGCTTTGAGCAACCAAGGACCTAGAGAGATCGTGCAGTTTTATTTTCTGTTTTCTTATTTTCTTTGTGATTTTGGTCTTTTGTGTTTTATTTTGTTTATCTGAAATTAAATAAACCCAAACATGAAACAAAAATTGTCATGCGTCCTTCAGTATAAAAAGGGCCCCTCTTCACTGCCAAATTAAAAATTCAAGCTCTCACCCTCCGGAGGCCTCCTATCCATTGTTACTCCTGCTACACTGGGACCTTATTCCAGATTGGAGCTGGCAACACCGAATGGTAGGGTAATAGACCTTTGGGAAGGGTGGGAGGATACTGGCAGGCTTTTTTTGGGGGGTGGGGGGTACTCTCCCAGTCACAATCTGTGAGTCTGTGATCCCTCTTCCAGCCCTCTGCTCAATTACCCACCCCTCTCGTCATCCCCACTGTCTGTGTTTAAACTACTGCTTTAACGTTTTCCCTTCCTCTCTCCATGTCTTCCAGTTCACTGACCCTCATCCTATCTCCCAGCCCCTCTACCTTTCCCATCCTTTCTTCCCCCTCCACTCCCAGTTAACATCCCCTCTCTAAGCCCTCACAACAATATATCTCCCCCAATTAATTTTAGTCATATTAACTCATTACACATAATTTTTTTAAAACAAAAATACAAACTTTACCCTTTTTCTCTGTCTTAGCAAGCATTTCCTACATCACTCTCTGAAGCACCTCTTTCAAGTCCCCAGGGCTGCCGAGAGACTGAGCCTGGCCGGGGCAGGGCCGCCGCCACCGGGCCAGGGAACGGGCAGCCACCCCCCCCCCCTCCAGGATTGCCGCTGCTGCCGCAACTGCAATATAAATACCTTGGCTGACGGGGATCCCGAGGCCCCACCAGCTGAAGAGGTCTTCCTCCAGCGCTGCTTTTCACTCTGCCCACTGCCTGCCCCTGCAGCTGCTTTTTCTCTCAGTGCACGCTCGGTTTCAAAACCGAGCTTGCGGGGCCTGAGAGGAAAAGCAGCCGCTTAGCAAGCAATGGGCAGAGTGAAGAACAGCGCTGGAGGAAGACCTGCAGTGTCTGCTCATCCGGGCCCTCCTCAGCCTCCAAGGGGGGCCTGGCGCTGGCGTTTTCTCTCTCCTGCTCGTGTCGGGACGCGATCACCCTGGTCCCATCAGAAGCAGGAGAGAGAGAGAGAGAGAGACTCCGGTGCTGGGCCCCCCTTGGAGGCTCGGGCTTGGGGAATATTGCCCCCCCCTCTCGGCGGCCCTGCAACTCCCTGCTCATCCACCCAGCACCTTCCTCCCCTTCTCAACCCTCTCCCTATTAGCAGATCAAGACTGAGAGGAAGTATGTCTCCCCTCCCCTGCACTGCTGCTGATCCCTCCTTCCCTTACAGCCCATTGGTCAGAGTTCCTTAGCCAATCAATAGGCTTAAGAGGGAGGCAATAACTGTAGCACCCAGACGGACATGCTTCTCCTGTGGTGCTACAGCATGATGCTGTGTTTTCCTAAGCTGACGTGTAGGAGGCAGTATTGAGCAATGTTGTTCAAAGTACTAAGTAAAAATAAATGTATATTTTAATACTTTAAAAAGTATAGTGAAGGACACATTTAAATATTTACTTAAGTGAAGGTAAAAAAGTTATTGCCTATTATAGTATTGAGTAAAAAGTAAAAGTACTGTAACTACAGTGAATGCAACTATTGTACAGCATTGGGTGGAGAAAGGACATTCATTGCAAGATTTCAGATGGTGGGTTATAGATCAGATAAGTGTGGGGTGGGAGGGAGGAGACAATAGAAAGGTTACTTAATTATCGGGAACAAAACTGGATCTTTAATTTCAATACAGTTACCCCTGCGGGGCTCAATTTACAGATAGAATGGATGACGTGGTTGTGACCAGGAGCTCTGGGATTGGTCTCTCGTCCAGCTCACATGATCCATTTGAGGAAGTTAAAGGTTAACGAAAAACGCCGCTGCCATATTCAAAGCTGTATGAATATGAGGCTGAGAAATGCTGGCGCTGTTTAAAATAGGTAAATTTGTGTAATTTCATATATTATATAAGCGTTTTTTGGGATTACTAGTAATGATGATAATGAGGTGGGGATATATACCGTGTTTCCCAGAAAATAAGACACTGTCTTATATTAATTTTTGCCCCCAAAAATGCGCTAGGTCTTATTTTCAGGGGCTGTCTTATTTTTCGGGGAAACATTGGGGTTGGCCCGCCCGCCCTCTGTCGCTCCCGGAACTAACCTTAAACGCCTCCTTTCACCTTCGCAGCAAGCAGCAGCAGGGCAGGCCACTCCTTCCTTCCGTGTCCCGCCCTCACCTGACGTAACGTCCGCGAGGGCGGGGCAGGGAAGGAAGGAGAGGTCTGCCCTGCTTCTGCTTGCTGCAAAGGTGAAAGAAGGCGTTTAAGGTTAGTTCCGGGAGCGACGGAGGGTGGGTGGAGGGGGGGCCCGGCAACATTGGGTGGGGGGGGGGGGCGGCCTTGTCCGGCTCTCGGCGGCCCTGCTTTCAAACAAAAATTTGCTAGGTCTTACTTTCGGGGGAGGCCTTATATCTACCAATTCAGGAAAACCTGTACTAGGTCTTATTTTCGGGGGATGTCTTACTTTCGGGGAAACAGGGTAGTAATCTCTACATTTGTCATTGTAGGGGATGTTCCTTGAAACAGGTCCAGGGCAAAATATAGTCCATGTCGGATTAAGAAACCTCCAACTGACTGATAATGAATCGATCTTTGAGATGAGTGGAGGAGTGGCCTAGTGGTTAGGGTGGTGGACTCTGGTCCTGGGGAACTGAGGAGCTGAGTTCAATTTCCACTTCAGGCACAGGCAGCTCCTTGTGACTCTGGGCAAGTCACTTAACCCTCCATTGCCCCAGGTACAAATAAGTACCTGTATATACTATGTAAACCCCACAGAAAGGCAACATATCAAGTCCCAGTTCCCTTTCCCTATTTCAGATTCTACATGGAATGTTGCTACTATTGGAGATTCTAGATGGAATGTTGCTACTATTGAGATTCTGTTGCGAATATTTGAGATTCTATATGGAATACTACTAGTACTACTACTTAACATTTCTAAAGCGCTACTAGGGTTACGCAGCGCTGTACAATTTAACATGGAAGGACAGTCCCTGCTCAAGGAGCTTACAATCTAAAAGACAGGTGTACATTCTAAACACAAGTGTACAATCTAAGAGACAAGTGTAGAATCAATCTGATAGAGCAGATAGATTGGGGGGGCATACTATATTTCTTGAAGGTTAGGTGCCGAAAGCAGCATTGAAGAGGTGAGTTTTAAGCAGAGATTTGAAGATGGGTAGGGAGGGGGCTTGGCGTAGGGGTTGAGGAAGATTGTTCCAGGCATAGGGTGAGGCAAGGCAGAATGAGCGGAGCCTGGAGTTGGCAGTGGTGGAGAAGGGTTCTGAAAGGAGGGATTTGTCCTGTGAGCGGAGGTTACGGGCGGGAACATAGGGGGAGATGAGGGTAGAGAGGTAGTGAGGAGCCGCAGACCGGGTGCATTTGTAGGTAAGGAGGAGAAGCTTGAATTGTATGCGGTATCTGATCGGAAGCCAGTGAAGTGACTTGAGGAGAGGGGTGATATGAGTATATCGGTTCTGGCGGAATATAAGACGTGCGGCAGCGTTCTGAACGGATTGAAGGGGGGATAGATGGCTAAGTGGGAGGCCGGTGAGGAGTAAGTTGCAGTAGTCATGGCGAGAGGTAATGAGAGTGTGGACGAGAGTTCGAGTGGTGTGCTCAGAGAGGAAAGGGCGAATTTTGCTGATGTTGGAAAGGAAGAAGCGACAGGTCTTGGCAGTCTGTTGGATATGCGCAGAGAAGAAGAGGGAGGAGTCTAAGATGACTCCAAGGTTGCGGGCAGATGGGACGGGGAGGATGAGGGTGTTATCAACTGAGATAGAGAGTGGAGGAAGAGGAGAAGTGGGTTTAGGTGGAAAGACGAGGAGCTCGGTTTTGGACATGTTCAGCTTCAGGTGGCGGTTGGACATCCAGGCAGCAATGTCGGATAAGCAGGCCGATACCTTGGCCTGGGTCTCTGCGGTGATGTTAATGTTAATGTTGCTATTCCACTAGCAACATTCCATGTAGAAGCCTGCCCTTGCAGCCGCGCAGGCTTCTGTTTCTGTAAGTCTGACGTCCTGCACGTACATGGAATGTTACTAGTGGAGGAGTCGCCTAGTGGTTAGTGTGGTGGACTTTGGTCCTGGGGAACTGGGTTCAATTCCCACTGCAGGCACAGGTAGCTCCTTGTGACTCTGGGCAAGTCACTTAACCCTCCATTGCCCCAGGTACAAATAAGTACCTGTATATAATACGTAAGCCGCATTGAGCCTGCTATGAGTGGGAAAGCGCGGGGTACAAATGTAACTAAAATAAATAATTATTTTGAAGTTTCATTATAATAGAATTCTTAGAATAACTGAATAAGTAAGAATTGAAATGCAAAATATTTACACCAAGGACCGATGAGGTGGGCGCATAATTCTTACTGGTTTAACATCTGAATACAGTGAGTGGCACCGCTGAGGTCTATGATATAACAGAGTTATATGGGAGGCAGTTAATTTAATGGATCATTGAGAACCTCCTGAAAGATTGTTCCATATATTCATTAGCTTTAGAAAATATGCATCTCTGATATTTTGTATTTCCATTTCTGTTTCTCTAGTATTGCTGTATATGCAGAGTCTGGTTCCCTGTGTTTTCCAGTTCAGATTTTTGCCTTTGTATCTCTGTTACTGGTCTGTGATTCCTTGTTTCATATTTGTTGATAGTCTATTTGTGTTTTGCATGTGTGAACAGGTGCGTTATTATGCTAGGCTAGCATATAGATTTTGTGTACAGTTCTGTAGCAGTCCCGTTTGCTCTTTTTTTTCTCGTGGAGAAGTGGCCTAGTGGTTAGGGTGGTGGACTTTGGTCCTGAGGAACTGAGTTTGATTCCCACTTCAGGCACAGGCAGCTCCTTGTGACTCTGGGCAAGTCACTTAACCCTCCATTGCCCCATGTAAGCCACATTGAGCCTGCCATGAGTGGGAAAGGACAGGGTACAAATGCAACAAAAATAAAATAGATACTATTGGAGATTCTACATGGAATGTTGCTATTCTACTAGCAACATTCCATGTAGAAGGCTGCGCAGGCTTCTGTTTCTGTGAGTCTGACGTCCTGCACCTGTGAGTCTGACGTCCTGCACGTACGCGCAGGACGTCAGACTCACAGAAGCAGAAGCCTGCGCGGCCACATTGGTGATCTGCAAGGGCCGACTTCTACATGGAATGTTGCTAGTGGAATAGCAACATTCCATGTAGAATCTCAAATAGTAGCAACAGTGGAGGAGTGGCCTAGTGGTTAGGGTGGTGGACTTTGGTCCTGAGGAACTGAGTTTGATTCCCACTTCAGGCACAGGCAGCTCCTTGTGACTCTGGACAAGTCACTTAACCCTCCATTGCCCCATGTAAGCTGCACTGAGCCTGCCATGAGTGGGAAAGCGCAGGGTACAAATGTAACAAAAATAAAATAGATACTATTGGAGATTCTACATGGAATGTTGCTACTATTGGAGATTCTACATGGAATGTTGCTATTCCACTAGCAACATTCCATGAGGAAGGCTGCGCAGGCTTCTGTTTCTGTGAGTCTGACGTCCTGCACATACGTGCAGGACGTCAGACTCACAGAAGCAGAAGCCTGCGCGGCCACATTGGTGATCTGCAAGGGCCGACTTCTACATGGAATGTTGCTACTGGAATAGCAACATTCCATGTAGAATCTCAAATAGTAGCAACAGTGGAGAAGTGGCCTAGTGGTTAGGGTGGTGGACTTTGGTCCTGAGGAACTGAGTTTGATTCCCACTTCAGGCACAGGCAGCTCCTTGTGACTCTGGGCAAGTCACTTAACCCTCCATTGCCCCATGTAAGCTGCATTGAGCCTGCCATGAGTGGGAAAGTGCGGGGTACAAATGTAACAAAAAAAAAAAAAAAACTAATGTATTGGGTTTTAGGGTGTTGTGTAATATTTACAGTGCTGCCTCTTCACAGATAAGGTTGTTTCTCTCTGCGTCCTGGGAGTTAGTGCTGTTATGGTACAGTAAGGTTCAGAGTGTGTTTCTGCATGAGTTTGTGCTTCGTGTTTTGCAGTGGACGGATTGTGTGTTGGCCTTTTCTGAGGTGACTTCAAAACTTTAATTTAATTTTAGTTTGTGATAACATCAGGCGGGGTGCGTGAAATAATCATTAAATGCCCAACATGTGTCAATTTCTACAGTAATGGTGGAATTTTAAAGTACTTTGCCCACATGCCTGAATCTTTTCTTAGTTAATTAATATTTTTCTTTATATTCTCTTCTACGTTATGACAATTTGAACTCCTAATTGTAGCGGACTTGAACTGAATAATTTCTGGTTATTTTCGTTGCTTAATACTAGGTTTTCTACGATAGCATTGTGCTTATTTGAATTAGTTTTTCTGTACAAGTTTTGCTTGATTTGTCTTTATTTTAAAACACACTTTGTCAACAAGGGGTGGGGCTTTACTAAGCAGGGTGGGGGCCCCCACAAAACTGGTCTGCACAGGGCCCCACAGTTGCTAAGACCGGCCCTGGTGGTCTCTGTCGTAAAGCATATGGGGGACAGACTTAAGGCTCTCAATATGTATACTTTGGAAGAAAGGCGGGCGAGAGGGGATATGATAGAGACATTTTAAATTCCTGTGTGTACAGGAGGTCAGCCTCTTTCAAATGAGGGAAAACTCTGGAATGAGAGGACACCATATGAAGTTGAGGTTATAGGCTCAGGAGAAATTTGAGGAAATACTTTCTCACAGAATGGGTGGTGGCAGTGGCATTCCTAGGGGGGCTGACACCCGGGGCGGATTGCTGATGTGCCCCGCCCCCCCGGGTGCAGCGCCCCCCCCCCCAGAACAGCGCGACATCCCCCGGCGAAAGAACCCCCGATCCCCCGGCGAAAGAACCCCCCCCAGGTGCACGCCGCTGTGGGGGGGGGGGGGGGGGGTGCCGCGCGCCTGCTGGCTCTTCGTTTTCATGCTCCTTCTGCCCCGGAACAGGAAGTAACCTGTTCCGGGGCAGAGGGAGCATGAAAACAAAGAGCCGACAGGCGCGCGGCACCCCCCCCAGCGGCATGCACCCGCCCCCCCCTTGGTACGCCACTGGGTGGTGGATGAGTGGCATCGCCTCCTGGTGGAGGGAGGGGGGAGACAAGGACTGTGTCTGAATTTAAGAAAGCATGGGACAGGCACGTGGGACAGTGGCATTCCGTGGTTGGCTGACACCCGGGGCGGATCGCTGCTGCGCACCCCCCCGGGTGAAGGGCAACACGGCACGCCCCCTGGCATCAGCGCACCCCCCACTGCACCCCCCCCCCCGACATAGTCCCCACCTGCCTACCAGCTCCGTCCACCCGGCACTGTGCAGCGTGGCGCCTCGCATCTGCAGCACTGCTGTAAAAGAAGAAAATCGCCTCGTAGTTGGCCCTTCCCTCACTGTGTCCCGCCCTCGAGGAAATAGGAAGTTACATCAGAGGGCGGGACACAGTGAGGGAAGGGCCAACTACGAGGCGATTTTCTTCTTTTACAGCAGCGCTGCAGATGCGAGGCGCCACGCTGCACAGTGCCGGGTGGACGGAGCTGGTAGGCAGGTGGGGACTGTGTCCGGGGGGGGGGGGGAGTGTGGACGGAGCTGGTAGGGACTCGCCAGTGGAGCACCCCCCCACCCATTGACACCTGGGGCGGACCGCCCCCACTGCCCCGCCCTCGCTGCGCCACTGACGTGGGATCTCTTAGGGAAAGGAGAAGATAGTGATTTGCTGTGGATGGAAAGACTGGATGGGCCATTTGGCTCTTATCTGCCATCATGCTCACATTTATACCTTCTTTGGAGCAGGTATAAATTTGTGTAGTTCTGACAACTTACTTAAAAAAATAAAAACACACAGAAGCACCTGTGCTACTTTTATATGATAGGCAACTTTTTGGACATTTCACATAGGAGCCCTGTTATGAAATTACTCCCCCCCCCCCCCCCCCCCCCCGTCCACAAGAGCACATGCACCTTTTCACCTACTATGAAAAGTACATGCGCATTCAATCTGCAGCTGAGATACAGAGCGTTCTTGGCGGCGGGGAAAGTTCATTGAAGCTGGTGGATCAATGAACATACATTCCTTTCATGTCCATTGTTCTTGAGGGGCTCTTCCACTTGTGAAATTAGTGAAAACTGGAACACTCTCTTATCTGTAGTTGATTGCATGCATAACCCTTTCAAGACTCTTGTGTGCCTTCTGCTGTCTGAGTCCAGGGCTGCCGGGGGGGGGGGGGGGGGGAACGACAAAGTTCCCCAGGCCCGGGACTCCAAGGAGGGCCCGGCGCCGGGGTCTCTCGCCCTCTCCTGCTCCCAGACCGCTGGTGCCGCAGTCCCCAGTCTCCACCTACCTACCCTTAGCTCCCTTCTGTCTGCCATCCGACCACCTTCATTAAAAAAAAAAAAAAAAATCTCGAAATCGGCAGTGCAGCGCCTTCTGTGTGAAAGCGGCAGATCACCTCAGGCAGGCCTTCCCTCACCTTGTCCCGCCCTCCTCTGATGTAACTTCCTATTTCTGCTAGGGCAGGATACAGTGAGGGAAGGCCCGCCCGAGGCGATCTGCCGCTTTCACGCAGAAGGTGCTGCGCTGCTGATTTTGAGATTTTTTTTTTAATGAAAGTGGTCGGATGGCATACAGAAGGGAGCTGAGGGTAGGTAGGTGGAGACTGGGGACTGCAGTGCCAGCGGTCTGGGAGCAATAGAGGGAGGCGACAGCAGTAGCAATTGGGGGGAGGCGGGTGCGATCCTTGGGGGGGGGGGGGGCTGGGGCCCGGCTCAGGCTTTCGATGGCCCTGAGTCCTGTCATCTGACATATCCAGAGTTTGCTGCTACCCATTTGTCGGGAAAATGTCTTTGGGCTATTTACGATAGTTGGACTTGCTCCCAGTACAAGGTGGCTATTTGTCTTTCTGCTTCGTCCATTGCAAATCAGCATGACAGAAGTGGCAGCTGGACAGAATAAGGGCTCATTTTCCATGCCTTTTAACTTTTATTCATTTCTGCAGCCAAGAAACTTTGCTATCAATCTTTAAAAACATTAGACAACTGTTCTTGCCTGGAATCCAACTTTAGGGGCCCTTTTACTAAGCTGCGTAAGGGTCTACATGCGCCCAATGCACGCCAAAATGGAATTACCACCCGACTACCGTGTGGCTCTTGTGGTAATGTCATTTTTGGCGCGTCTCCGATATGTGCATCTGAAAAATATTTTTTATTTTCGGGCATGCGTAACGGACGCGCGCCAAGTGACATTTGGCGCACTTAGGTCATTTCTGCCCAGTTACCGGGTGAGTCTTTACCGCTAGGTCAATGGCTGGCGGTAAGGTCTCAGACCCAAAATGGACAAGTGGCAATTTTCATTTTGCTGCACGTCCATTTTCGGCAAAAAAGAAGGCCTTATTTACAGGTGCGCTAAAAAATGGATTGGCACGCGCCCAAATCCCAAGCCATTTTTCAGCTCACTTTTGTAAAAGGACCCCTTAATTTTTAATAATTCCCATCTTCCCGATGCTTGTTAGTCTACTTTGTTGCTACACATGGGGGACATTTTAAAACTTTTTTTTTTGCCAGCAAACCCGTGTTACCCACAGAAAAGGGCTTTCATACAACTATTACACAGATTCCATATTTATTTATTTATTTATGACATTTATACCCCAAATTTTCCCTCACAATTTCAAGTTCAATGTGACTAACAAGCTAAAAAGAAGTCATTACAAAATATGAAACAAAGTACAAAACAGCCACACACAGGGCTTTTTTTGAGGGGGTACTTGGGGGTACTGAGTACTGGCACCTTTTCCATTGTCTGACAAAATTGACCCATGGACCCCAAGTTTTAATGAAAGAGCTCAGGCTCTACACACCCATTCTGCCTTGTCATAGATTCTGTGACTGGTTGCAGGGGGGGCCTGGCTATTGTGGGGTGGGTCCCTCAGTGATCACTGCCAAGGGTAGCCTGGCATTTGAGTACCGTCACCTTTTTTGCTAGAAAAAACGCACTGCCCACACATATCAATAAGGAAAGAATTGTAAATATATAAACACATTTCTGGAGGTAAAGTGCATGCACAATTATTAAAGTAGACCTGGGAAAGCGACGGCTTATCCCTGTAGCTAAATAGCATGAAGACTACGCACCTTTCGGGATTCTGACAGGTATTTGTAACCTTATTTGACCACTGTTGGAAACGGGATACTGGATTTGATGGACTTTGGGTCTGACCTAGTATAGTAACTTTTATGTTCTTATGTTTTATGATGCCCAACCTACCCTCATCTTAGAGACCTCTGATTCCATTACACCCTACTGGACAGCTGGGCCTCCAATCCTTTCCTTCTTGCTGGAAGACCTCAGAGGGTAGCGAAAAGAGGTTTTAATGCTCCAGTATAAGTCGTTGGTGAAGCCCCGCCTGGAGTATTGTGTTCAGTTTTGGAGGCCATATCTTGCTAGGGATGTAAAAAGAATTGAAGCGGTGCAAAGAAAAGCTACGAGAATGGTATGGGATTTGCGTTACAAGACGTATGAGGAGAGACTTGCGGACCTGAACATGTATACCCTGGAGGAAAGGAGAAACAGGGGTGATATGATACAGACGTTCAAATATCTGAAAGGTATTAATCCGCAAACGAACCTTTTCTGGAGATGGGAAGGCGGTAGAACGAGAGGACATGAAATGAGATTGAAGGGGGGCAGACTCAAGAAAAATGTCAGGAAGTATTTTTTCACGGAGAGGGTGGTGGATGCTTGGAATGCCCTCCCACGGGAGGTGGTGGAGAGGAAAACGGTTACGGAATTCAAACATGCGTGGGATAAACATAAAGGAATCCTGTCCCGAGGGAATGGATCCTCAGAAGCTTAGCTGAGGTTGGATGGCATAGCCGGTGGTTGGGAGGCAGGGCTGGTGGTTGGGAGGAGGGGATAGTGCTGGGCAAGCTTACACGGTCTGTGCCCTGAAAAGGACAGGTACAAATCAAGGTAAGGTATACACAAAAAGTAGCACATATGAGTTTATCTTGTTGGGCAGACTGGATGGACCATGCAGGTCTTTTTCTGCCGTCATCTACAATGTTAATATGTTACTATGAGTACATAAATACATCAGCACAACACAGGCTCAGTCAGTGGAGCAGCTCTTCTAATGCAGCAGAAGATTCCTGAAAGCTGCATGCTTTGATTCTAAGATTTATAGTTGGAAAATAAGCTGTAGAAATAGTGTAGCAAACTTTGGAGTCATTTTATATGCTGCAGAGCTACAAGGTAAGGTGGAACTCTTGCATTATAGATGGAGAGCCAGAAGGAAATGTGGAACCCTTACATTATGGTTGGAGAGCCAGGAGGAAATGTGTTCAATTCTGGTTGCCGCATCTCAAAAAAGATACAGTGGAATTAGCAAAGGTACAGAGAAGGGCGACGAAAATGATAAAGGGGATGGGACGACTTTCCTATGAGGAAAGGCTAAAGTGGCTAGGGCTCTTCAGCTTGGAGAAAAGACGGCTGAGGGGAGATATGATAGAGGTCTATAAATTAATGAGTGGAGTGGAACGGGTAGATGTGAATTGTTTGTTTACTCTTTTCAAAAATACTAGGACTAGGGGGCATGCGATGAAGCTACAAAGTAGTAAATTTAAAACAAATCAGAGAAAAGTTTTCTTCACTCAACATGTAATTAAACTCTGGAATTCGTTGTCAGAGAATGTGGTAAAGGCTATTAGGTTAGCGGAGTTTAAAAAAGGTCTGGACAGCTTCCTAAAGGAAAAGTCCATAGACCATTATTAAATTGACTTGGGCAAAATCCACTGATTATTTCTGGGATAAGCAGCATAAAATGTATTGAACTTTTCTGCGATCATGCCAGGTTGGTCACTGTTGGAATCAGGATGCTGGGCTTGATGGACCTTTGGTCTGTCCCAGTGTGGCAATACTTATGTACTTATGTAAATGCGGAACCCTTACATCATGGTTGAAGAGACACAGGGAAATGTGGAACCCTTTTATATGGCTAAAGAGAATTGCTAGAGACCTGCAGGGGAAACATGGAATCTCACATTTGGCTCCAGTGCTACAGGGAAATGTGGACCCCTTCAGAGGTGGTTGCAGTGCTGTAGGGAGGAAGGAAATCTCACATATGCCTTTAGTGCTACAGCGTGCTGTGCGGAACTGTGGAGGCAGCTTTCAGGAAACCTAGGAAAGAAGCAGCCTTGTCATGCATGCTAACCAGGTGCTTGGATACCCACTGGCAAAGGCTGCTCTTTCTCCTGGAAACATAAGCCAGCTCTACCAGTGAATAAATATTCTCCTCAAAACCAGGATGCTACCTTGACAGACAGTATTTGCAATTTGATCCTCTGTGGCTATTGCTAGAATTGCCACTTTAATTGCGTTTTATTTATTGTCACTTATCCGCTGCACTGGGTACCACAATAATATCCAGGGATCCCATGTTTTGTGTATACCTGCCTTGTAAGCCGGCATATACGGCATTCCTTACTGGGTTACAGCTCAGTGATGTTCATTACCTGATGTTTTCAAAGGCCATCATATAAAACGCAGATTAAGACCTAAATATAAAATTTTGTTTAAACAAACTACCCACCTCCTTTAATTTAGTTACATGTGCACAATTAACTGCTCTTTTTTATTATTATTATTACTGCTTCAGCATTTCCATGGTGCCCTAAACCATGGTGCTGTACAAAAGATTGCATACAAGTAACAAGAGCACCTCAGTGGTACCAGCCCAGAAACTGAAGGTTCTTGAGATTGCAAGCTGTAAGGTGCTGGCAGGAATAGTACATTGACATAGGAACTCTGGGGGCCTGATCTTATAACAGGAAGCCTACGAGAGAAGTCCAAAAAGGTGCCTTTTTAATGCTATTTTATCCCCGCTCCAAAGCTGTGTAAATAAGTACATAAGTATTGCCATACTGGGATGGGACAGACCAAAGGTCCATCAAGCCCAACATCCTGTTTCTAACAGTGGCCAATCCAGGTCACAAGTACCTGACAAGATCCCCCCCAAAAGTACAATACATTTTATGCTGCTTATCGTAAAAATAAGCAATGGGTTTTCCCCAAGTCCATTTTGATAGTGGTCTATGGACTTTTTCTTTAGGGAGCCAGCCAAACCTTTTTTAAACCCCGTTAAGCTAACTGCTTTTAGTACGTTCTCCGGCAACGAGTTCCAGAGTTTAATTACACGTCATGACTATGTCATAACAATACTCTGTAAGCCACATTGAGCCTGCAAATAGGTGGGAAAATGTGGGATACAAATGCAATAAATAAAAAAAATAAAAAAAATATATACTCTACAATATCCCCCGGATTTTGTATAGGTCACCCAAATTTGTGTGAAAACTGAGCATGTGCAGGAGGGGAGAGGCTGGCGCAATAGCAGTGCTTGGAAAGTACCGCCGGCTGCAGCAAGTGGGGGATCCCTTCCAGTTCAGGTATTTATTATTTGTTAGGGGGTCACCGGTGTAAGGTGCAGGGGAGGGTGGGGGTGGGGAATTGTGTACTCACCTACTTTGGTCTCAGGCCCAACCAAAATAGTATGTCTGGCTACTCTACTAGTCCTTACTAAAGACTTTAGCCCTTCCACCAGCTTCTGGAACGTTCTCGGTACTACAGAAGTGCTATTTTTGTCCAGGTCATTTGTCCTCAGGTGAATCCTTTACTCTCTTCTCTGGTCACAGTCAATATTTGGTTGGTATTTTTGCTAGCTGAGGATCCATAAATGCATTTCAATGCAGAAAAAACACAATGTCTTGTACTCACCTCACAACATAACACAAAACACTTCTCTACCATAACCACATCATACTGTTCTCTCCCTATCTCAAAAAACTTGAAAATTCTTGGAGTCACCATTGATGGAAACCTCACCCTCGATGACCACGTGAAGAATATAACGAAAAAGATGTTCCACTCCATGTGGAAGCTTAAAAGAGTAAAACCTTTCTTCCCGAGGTACGTATTCCGCACCCTGGTACAGTCAATGGTAATAAGTCATCTGGACTACTGCAACACACTAAATGTTGGATGCAAAGAACAAACTATCAAAAAACTACAAACTGCCCAGAATACTGCCGCCAGACTCATATTTGGAAAAACTAAATATGAAAATGCAAAACCCTTAAGAGAGAAGCTCCACTGGCTCCCACTTAGGGAGCGCATTATGTTCAAGATCTGCACAATTGTACACAAAATCATTCACGCAGACGCCCCAATCTACATTCCCCCCGTTTTCTATTTCTGTTGATGGCTCTCTCATTCTCCCTGTCTCCTCGGCTCGAAACCTTGGGGTCATCTTTGACTCTTCTCTCTCCTTCTCTGCTCACATCCAGCAGACCGCCAAGACCTGTCGTTTCTTTCTTTACAACATCCGTAAAATCTGCCCCTTTCTTTCCGAGCACTCTACCAAAACCCTCATCCACACCCTTGTCACCTCTCGTTTAGACTACTGCAATCTGCTTCTTGCTGGCCTCCCACTTAGTCACCTCTCCCCTCTCCAGTCGGTTCAAAACTCTGCTGCCCATCTCGTCTTCCGCCAGGGTCGCTTTACTCATACTACCCCTCTCCTCAAGTCGCTTCACTGGCTCCCTATCCGTTTTCGCATCCTGTTCAAACTTCTTCTACTAACCTATAAATGTACTCACTCTGCTGCTCCCCAGTATCTCTCCACACTCGTCCTTCCCTACACCCCTTCCCGTGCACTCCGCTCCATGGATAAATCCTTCTTATCCGTTCCCTTCTCCACTACTGCCAACTCCAGACTTTGTGCCTTCTGTCTCGCTGCACCCTACGCCTGGAATAAACTTCCTGAGCCCCTACGTCTTGCCCCTTCCTTGGCCACCTTTAAATCTAGACTGAAAGCCCACCTCTTTAACATTGCTTTTGACTCGTAACCACTTGTAACCACCTGCCTCCACCTACCCTCCTCCTTCCTGTACACAATAATTGATTTGATTTGCTTACTTTATTTTTTGTCTATTAGATTGTAAGCTCTCTGAGCAGGGACTGTCTTTCTTCTATGTTTGTGCAGCGCTGCGTATGCCTTGTAGCGCTATAGAAATGCTAAATAGTAGTAGTAGTAGTAGTAGTAGTAGTAGTACATGCTAAATCTCGTAGACCTACCTCCAAGAAACGCCACAAAAGCATCCTGCAAATTCCTCGACCTACACGTCCCCAATTGTAAAGGACTAAAGTACAAGCAGATGCACGATACTACATTCTCGTACCTGGGCACGAAACTGTGGAATGCACTGCCTATAGACCTGAGAACAATCAACGAAACAACTATCTTTCGCAGATCCCTGAAAACATATCTCTTCAACAAGGCATACAATGAGAACTAACGGCCACACTAATCCACCCGACAACCCACTCAGTCAAGATAGCTCACCTACTATAATTACCTTAATCACCCCTTTCCTTCTTCCTTCTACCCTTACTTAATCTCGGCACAATATCAAATATATCTGTCACCCTGCAATGACTTTGTCAACAAAACTATGTAAACCACATTGAACCTGCAAATAGGTGGGATAAAATGTGGGATACAAATGCAATAAATAAATAAATAAAAATAAATTTCCTTTTGTTGGGACCAGTGGCGTAGCCACAGGTGGACCTGGGTGGGTCAGGGCCCACCCACTTTGGACTCAGGCCCATCCAAAATTGTGACACTCTTGCTGTGGCTGGTGGGGATCTCCAAGCCTTGCCAGCTGAAGATTTTCTTTCCTTGGGCGCTTGTTCATGCTCAGTTTTCACACATGCAAAAGTACTGAGCATGCATGGCCTGCCGGCAGAAGCATCAGTTTGAGGCAAGTGCTGCTGGCTGCTTGAGGAAGAACACGAAATCTTCAGCTGGCAGGGTGTGGGGATCCCCGGCAGTTCAAGTATTTAATATTTGGGGTTTGTGGGCAGGGAGGGGTGGAGAGAGGACCAAACCAGATGGGGGCCGAATACCATGCCCACCCACCTTGGGCTCAGGCCCACCCAAAATTGGTCATCTGGCTACGCCCATGGATCGTGATCCCAAGTTAATGGCTCTGATGATGGAGTCCCCCAGCAGCAAGAACTTTCTGTCGTGAGTAGTTTTGTTAGTGCTTTGGGGATGTCTTTTACACAGAGTTACTCTCTTGTCTCGGGCTGCACCTTAGGTTTTATTTCTTTAACATCATAATGTTCCAATGGCAGCACAAGAAAAATCTTTATAAAATCACACTCGAGTGTGCACAAGCTCAAAGCCCAACACGTGGTGTAATATTCCTCCCATCTCTCCTGAGCAGTATTTGCGTACTTCTGACGGGGGAGGAGAGGTGGCCATAGTAGTAAAAGTGGTAGTGGTTGGGCAGAGCGATGGTCAGATTTGGCAATGAAATCTAATTCAACTGCAGAGTCCCTGCCCCTGTGAGCTTGCAATATAAATGGCTACAACAGAAGATGGGCCATTTATATTGCAAGGCCATGCTGAGCATCAGTGACACAGTATTTGAATGCTAATAATGTGTCTCTCTGCATACCAGATCTCCATGCAGGCTCCAAATATCTGATGCCCTAATGGTGGAGGAAAGCCCAATAGGGTGAGTCTCTGGGCCTTTTCTCTACCTTCCGGGTTAGTGATGTCTTCTAAAGAGATTTAGGATCTCACAAACAGCAAAGGTGGCTGAAGTACAAATAAAGCAGCAGGCCTGCATCAGACAAGCTGGCAAAAGCATCCTGAGCCAGAAATGTGTCCTGACACCCCCCAAGCTGCCCCTCCCCATGCACTGCGTCATGGCCAAGCAATAGAAGTCAATAGGCAGGGGGCAGTTTTGGTACCTCAGCCTCCCTTATGCTCTGTGCGGCTGCACCGGCCCACACATATCTGACTATGGCCCTGCATACTGGGGCTCAGGGCAGAAATTTGGGAGGGGAGCCTCAGGGTCCTCAGCAAGCTATGCTTCCTTTAGCTTTGAGCTCAAGCAGGAAGCAGAGGGCTGTTCTACGCTGCATGAGATTAGAGCATTGGCTAGTACAGTTATCAGAGCAGAGCCGTGATTCCCTGCATAGTGAAACCTCCGTCACCCCCCCCCCCCAAGAATTGCTGCATTGTAGGTGATTGCCCAGTCTGCCTAATGGAATACCAGCCCTCTATTTAGATGAAATCAACCTGCTTACCAAAGAAAATTTGATAAAGCTGGTTTATGTATTCATTACTAGTAAGTTAGACTACTGCAATTCATTTCTGATTGGCTGCAGTAAACCCAGTTTGCAATGTCTACAGCTAGTGCAAAATACTGCCGAGTCAAAATTCAGATCATATCACACCAATTTTGCATGAACTGCATTGGGTTGCCAGTTACTGATTTTGGATATCCCAAATATCTATCAAAAAAATTAATCAAGTACTCTCTCTCTCTCTCTCACACAAATTGCGTTCTTCACAGAAAGGACTTCTTAAATTGTCTGGTTTGGACATTGTTAGACTGACGTCTACTCAGAGGCCAACCTTTTCATATCTTGATCTATCTTTATGGAATTCATGGTTGCACTATTTTTATGACTTTTCCTCTTATTATGACTTTCAAAAAGCTTTGAAGACCCTACTGTTTCAACAATATTTTAGTTGATTTGTGATTATTGTAAGCGGATGTAAATTGTTTTGTGTGATTTTGTGCTTTATATGATGTACTAGTAAAAGAGGCCAGTTTCGAACAGAAAGGAAACGGACGCTAGCAAGGTTCCAGGGCCCCCTCCCCCTCCTGTTCCCCCCTCCCCTCCTACTCCCCCCTCCTGACCCTCCTCCTCCCCCTTTCCCCTCTCTCTCGTCTCAGGACCCCCCCTCTCCTCCCTCCCTCTGTGTCTGTGACCTGCCAGTGCAAGGAGGACGTGTGCTGTTTAAAACGTTTTACCTCCTGCTCGTCCGCCAACACTGAAGTGCAGCAAGTAAAGACGCCGCTTCAGACAGGCTGTGGTTTCAGCTGTTCCTCTGGTCCCGCCCTCATTTCCTTTTTGCGGAAACTGAGAGCGATTGCGATTGCCTGTGGTTGGACCCTTCTCCTTCTGACGTCGGGTTTCTTTCCCTGGCAACTATACAGAGTTCCCTCGAGGGCGGAGCACTGATCGGGAGTGCAATTACGAACCCTACGAACACTACACGGCTTCACTGCCACACTGCCACGGAGTCAGCTTCAGAACGTTGGAGGTGGGTATTATATTAGAACTAGTAAAAAAGGCCCGTTTCTGCCTGTAATGAAACGGGCACTAGCGGGCACGGGACTACCTTCCCCTCCCCTTACGCTAGTCTCCCTGGTGGTCTAGAGGTACCTGTTCGGTTGGGGCAGGAAAGAAAGAGCCCCCTCTTTCCTGCCTGTAGTGGGGCTGCTAGCTGCCCTGCTGCATCGTGTGGGAGTCCGGCTCTCGGCGTTTCAAAATGGCCGCCGAGAGTTGAAGTCTCGTGAGGCAGCTTGAACTCTCGGCGGCCATTTTGAAACTCCGAGAGCCGGACTCCCACACGATGCAGCAGGGCAGCTAGCAGCACCGCTACAGGCAGGAAAGAGGGGGCTCTTTCGTTCCTGCCCGAGCGAACAGGTACCGCTAAACCACCAGGGATAGTGGCGTAAGGGGAGGGGAGGTGACAGGGGGAGGGAAGGTGATGAGGGGCAGAGGGGGTGACGGGGGGCGGGGCGGTACCTTTAAAGGGGCGGGGTGATGGGGGCGAAATGGGCGGGGTGATGGGCACGTCCTTGGCAGCTGCAATTTGTTGGAAGGGGAGGAGTGTGTTTCCCTACTGCTCCCCGTGCGTTCATTTGCCTTGTTGTATACGTGTTCCGCCCTCGACATCATCACGTGTGACGCGAGGGCGGGGCATGAAGACATGGTAAGTGTTGTGGCTTCACCACCATGAACTTACGAACCGGTGTGTGAGTGCCTGCAGTGACGTCAGTGTCCTCAGAACGTTGAGGGTGCGTTTTATTATAGTAGATGTTTATGATTTTGTTGTTAACCTCTTAGACACGATAGTATGTGGCAGTATATCGAAATTAATAAATCCAATCTAATACTACTTGAAATGTGTGAGCTTGCCAGTGTCTACCATACTACTAGATCTTCATAATCACCCATTTGGGATTGCCAAAGAGAAAGTCTAAATGAAACATCTTGGAGCATGCTAGCTGCAAATCAATGGCGAAGCATGGCTCGGAGAACACCTGCTTCTTTCATGCTGCAGGATGGAAAGAGTTAATTGTCACGCCAGGTAGGGAATCCTTTAAAGTGCTTAAGAAGAAAATGACACCAAATGCATAGATTAGCACAATGTTAAATGGTCTTAATGATGAATTTAATATTAGAATGTATTTTTGATGAGATTGTAATGAAATGACACTAAAAGGAAAATGTATCGAGTTGACAGCACTGGGATTTGCAAGAGTGAGAGAACCAAGACATGCACACAGAGACCTGCAAACATCCCTGGCTTTTGAGTGAATCTTGTTCCACCCCAGTGATTACAGCTTAGTACAGCACTGTGATATTAATCCTTCAATCCCCCTGCATCTCACAGGGAGATGATAGTTTCTTCATATACCATAACAACAATTTGCATGTACGTGGTAGCATTGGAAATGCCTGTGGGCGATCGGTAAGCACTCACATCCAGCTTTTTTGCATGGAGACACCCACAGATGCATACAGATTGCAGCCTTTAAGCAGTCTCTGCTGCACATTGTACCTCTCATTCAAATAGGATCACAATGTTTTTTAATTATATTTTTGGAACTGGCCGTTTCCCCTCTGTAGTTCCAGTTTAGTCAGAAGTGGGGCTGGGATCTGGCATGACGAGCCTTTCTTCACAACGGTCCACGGATGATTTTGCCCTGTTTTAATTTGTCCACCCCCCCTCCCCCTTCCTCCCATCTCTAACAAATTTAAGCTGGTCATTGTGGTGAAGAACCTGGGTTAGGCATAGCCGCCGAGGGGGGGGGGCAGGGGGGCAAAATTCCCCGGGCCTGGGCCTCCAAGGGGGAGGGTGATTGCGTCCCGACAGGAGCAGGAGAGAGAGAACTCCAGCACAGGGCCCCCCTTGCATTGTCTGCCTAGTAGCTGCTGGGCCCTCAAGTCGCACATGGTCAGTTTTGAGCCTGAGTGTGTGCGACCTGAGGAAAGCAGCTGCAAGGGCAGGCAATGCTGAGCAGAGGAAGGAGCTACACTGCCTGCAGCTGCCAGGGCCAGCCAAGGTACTTCGGGTGGGCAGGCAGCAGCGGTGATGATTTGGGGGGGGGGGCAGCTACGGCGGCGATGATGATTCTGTCCCTGGGCCTGGCAGCGGTGGCCCTGCCCCGGGCCTGGCTCAGACTCTCAGCAGCCCTATAGGGGCCATGTTCTAGGACACCTTCCAGAACCCTGCAATCATGATCTCTGCATCTGGTTAGGAGATTTTCACTCTAAAGAATGCCCATAACTCCTCCTCCATACTCCCAGTTATTTGGGCATTTGGATGTAAGGTTGGTAAATCTGTTCTGGAAAGAATGCAACTATAAATTACCAAGACTCTGGTGGATGAAAAGTGAAAACAGCTTTTCTGCTGTTCAGGAAGCTTCATTGGCTCCCGGTTAGGGCTCGAATTGTTTTTAAACTCTGTTCTATGACTTTTTAATACTTCATGGATGTGCCCTGTTATATTTGGGGAATCTAATTCAATTATCAGTTAGGAATACGCCCTCAGGGAACAGAAAGTAATTTTCTAGTCGAAAGGGAGTGATAAACATAACTTTATGTAACGGTACATTTTCTTATCGGTCTTCGCATTGGTGGAATTTATTACCTTTAACTATTTGGCAAATATTTCATGACTCCAAATTTTAAGAAAGCTCTTAAAACTTATTTTTATGATTAAAAAAAAAATGTATTGATTGCATTTTAGCTTGCGATTTATTAATTGTTGTACTTCCAGGGTTCTGTCCTGCTTCTTTAGATTGTGCACCACAGAGAACATTTTGGGGATATTGCAGTATAGAGGCATAAAATGTAATATAAAAACTATCTTTGATTATACAGTAAAAAAAAAAAAATCATATTACACTGTAGAAAGAGAACATTGCAGTGCCCTTAGCCTGGAAACTACACTACTACTTATCATTTCTATAGCGCTACTAGAAGTACGCAGCGCTGTACACTTGAACATGAAGAGACAGTCCCTGCTCGACAGAGCTTACAATCTAATCAGGACAGACAAACAGGACAAATAAGGGATAAGGACAAAGAGTAGCAAGATTCCGGAATCCCAAAGAGTAGCAAGATTCCAGAATCGTACATATCGCTGTACACTTGAACATGAAGAGACAGTCCCTGCTCGACAGAGCTAACAATCTAATCAGGACAAACAGGACAAATAAGGGATAAGGACAAAGAGTAGCAAGATTCCGGAATCCCAAAGAGTAGCAAGATTCCGGAATCCAGAAGACTACTGCTACTACTTATCATTTCTATAGCGCTACTAGACGTACGCAGCGCTGTACACTTGAACATGAAGAGACAGTCCCTGCTCGACAGAGCTAACAATCTAATCAGGACAGACAAACAGGACAAATAAGGGATAAGGACAAAGAGTAGCAAGATTCCGGAATCCCAAAGAGTAGCAAGATTCCGGAATCCAGAAGACTACTGCTACTACTTATCATTTCTATAGCGCTACTAGACGTACGCAGCGCTGTACACTTGAACATGAAGAGACAGTCCCTGCTCGACAGAGCTTACAATCTAATTAGGACAGACAAACAGGACAAACAAGAGATAAGGGAATATTAAAGAGAGGATGATAAAATAAGGGTTCTGAATATGTGTATTGTTCTGCCTCAGGGGTGAAAAAACCATGGCCCTCAGAAAAATCTGTCTTATGGGGTCATTTGATCTCACCTGTTAACATTTTTTTTTTAGCTAGCATATATATATTATCCCATTGATGTCTTCATCAGCAAAGTACTAACATCCTATGAACATAAGCGTCATCATACTGGCACAGACCTAGGGCCCATCATACCCAGTATGCTGTTTCCAACAGTGCCCAATCCAGGTCACAAGTACCTGGCAAGATCCCAGAACAGTAAAACAGATTTTATGCTGCTTATCCTAGAAATAAGCAGTGGATTTTCCCAAGTCCATCTTAATAATGGCTTATGGACTTTTTTTTTTTTTAGGAAATTATCCAAAAAATTTTAAAATCCTGCTAAGCTGCTTATACCACATTCTCTGGCAATGAATTCCAGAGTTTAATTACACATTAAGTGATGTAAAATTTTCTCCAATTCGTTTTAAATTTACTACTTTGTAGCTTCATTGGGTGCCCCCTAGTCCTAGTATTTTTGGAAAGAGTAAACAAGCGATTCATATCTACCTGTTCCACTCCACTCATTTTGTATAGATCTCTATCATATCTCCCCGCAGCTGTCTTTTCTCCAAGCTGAAGAGCCCTAGCTGCTTTAGACTTTCGTCATAGGGAAGTCGTCCCATCCCCTTTATCATTTTCATTGTCTTTCGCTGTACCTTTTCTAATTCCACTATATCTTTTTTGAGACGCGGTGAACAGAATTGCATGCAGTATTAGAGGTGCAGTCACACCACTGTGCAATACAAAGGCATTATAACATCCTCATTTTTGCTTTCCATTCCTTTCCTAATAATACTTAACATTCTATTTGCATTCTTAGCCGCCAGCAGTGCACACTGAGCAGAGGGCAAATAATACTTTTCTACACGACATATCCCTGGTTGTCTGGAAGAGTCCTGTTGATCACTCTACTCGGTTTCTGCAAAGAAAGGGGGGGGGGGGGCGCAATATCTATCAAATGAAGGAGGCTGTCTACTGTGGAGATGCCTTTCAGGGGGAAGCCATGTGCTCATCTGTGGATGAGACACTTTTTGCTAAGGTTTAAGAAAGAGAAGATCCCCGTTGCCAAATGGCCCACAGTGAAAGGGCCCGTTGACATCGGAGCTGTTGGACACTTTCATGGCGGAAAAAAACCAAAGCCTGTTCCAGCAATGGTATTAAATTTTTGTTTTTACAAAGCCTACTGCAAAGCAGTCATTTTCTTGTTTATACATTAATGTATCGGGGAACCATCTTAACGTGCATGGTAAGGCCTTATTTCATACCACGCTTTTTTTCTGCTTCTGCAAAACCTCCTTAATATGCATGCAGACTTTATGGCATGGCATGGTCCATAAATATTACCCTATCTGAAAGCAAGCACAGCGAGATGTACCAGAATGTTTGGAAACAAAACAGCCAGTAACACATGTCCTACTGAAAATCCAATCTCCTTTATTTCATAGGCAGCCGCTGCACTCCTTAGTAATTCCCAGTTCAATTATCACTGGGGCTTGTGAAGCATTACTGTCATTTTCTTTGTAGCTTAGATTTTATTGAATTTTGTTTAAGTCTTTTTGTAAAATATTGGATGTTATTCCTATTGTGGATATTGGAAAGCAGAGTTTTGCATAGGATGTTTGGGTCAGAAAAGGGATGCCCAAGCTGGCAGGTGGAAAACTTCTTGAGTGTTTGACAAAAGGGTGTGGCCTTTTGTAAAATGAACATGAGGAATGCAGGAGAACGTAGGTATGGGTCAGCAGGAACAAATATTATATAAACAAATACTTCCTACGACAGAATGGTATCACTTGGGGTTATGTCCGTTCTGGATTTTCCAAAATTGGAAGTTTATCATCGGTCAACCAAGTGAAATAACTTAGATTTTTGAGGGGGGTTTAAATGCCAGAGGTGTAAGCATGTTTGCTTCCTCAATCGCTGGTGGAAATCCAGAACGAGCAGATAGCTGACATGCCTGCCTCTGAGCAACGTCCATATTTGAAAGTTATATAGGTTGGCATTGTAAAATCATTCTCTACTCATTCATCAGCTTTCAGAATTTGGGCTAGGATTAAAACCAACTCAGAATTATATTTCCTATCTTCACTCGATATCTTTTTCAGTACATTGGTTTGGCTCTGTTTTTGCTCTCCACGCTTCACCTTGTAGTGCTTCCCAAGTTTCAATATTGGGGCCTATACTTTTTAATATCTTTCTTTTTCCACTGGATCTGCTCATTCAGTCCCTGGGTTCAACTTTCTTCATCTGTGTAGATGATATACAGCTACTAATTCCTATGGATTCATTCTCAACTGATTTTCTTTCAGACATTGCTACTAAACGGGATAAAATGGTGGATTGGATGACCAATCGTAGCATAAAGTTTCATCCCTCCAAGACAGAAGCTGTCCTTTTTACTCGGCAAAGTTTCACTCCAAGAGGCTCATGTGGTTCTTCTTGAAGACACTCCTTACTTCCAACGTTCATATTTATGGTCTTCTCAAAATGATTCTACCTCACACTGACCTAGATTCGTAGATTTTCCCGGCTCTATATCATAGATTACCTCTTTTAGAGGGTCTTTTACTAAGGCGCACTCACGTGTTGGGCACGCTAAACGTTAGAGATGCCAATGCATTCCTGTGGGCATCTCTAATGTTTAGCGCAGCCACAATTTTAGCGCGTGCTAAAAAACGTGAGTGCGCCTTAGTAAAAGACGCCCTTAGTACTTCAGTTAGGTGGTCTTTTACTAAGGCGCGCTCACGTTTTTAGTGTGCGCTAAAATTGTGGGCGTGCTAAACATTAGAGACGCCAATGGAGTGGAGGAGTGGCCTAGTGGTTAGGGTGGTGGACTTTGGTCCTGGGGAATTGAGGAACTGAGTTCAATTCCCACTTCAGGCACAGGCAGCTCCTTGTGACTCTGGGCAAGTCACTTAACCCTCCATTGCCCCATGTAAGCCGCATTGAGCCTGCCATGAGTGGGAAAGCGCAGGGTACAAATGTAACAAAAATAAAATAGATACTATTGGAGATTCTACATGGAATGTTGCTATTCCACTAGCAACATTCCATGTAGAAGCCTGCGCGGCCACATTGGTGGAATAGCAACATTCCATGTAGAATCTCAAATAGTAGCAACAGTGGAGGAGGAGTGGCCTAGTGGTTAGGGTGGTGGACTTTGGTCCTGAGGAACTGAGTTCAATTCCCACTTCAGGCACAGGTAGCTCCTTGTGACTCTGGGCAAGTCACTTAACCCTCCATTGCCCCATGTAAGCTGCATTGAGCCTGCCATGAGTGGGAAAGTGCGGGATACAAATGTAACAGAACAAAAAAAATGCATTCCTATGGGCATCTCTAAAATTTAACATGCCCACAAATTTAGCACGTGCTTAAAACATGAGCGCGCCTTAGTAAAAGACGCCCTTAAATTGCTAGTTTGGGCTAAACGGTCTGACTGAGTTAACTCCTTTACTCCATGATGAACACTGGTTACCATAGTCCAATCAAAATCCTTATGATTGCGCAGCAAGCATTCTACTCCAGATCCCCACAATCTCTTTGCAACTCGCTCATTCCCTATACTCCAGCATGCTCATTACACTCATCTCAGCAATGTCTTTTGGTTATCACCCTCTCATCTGAAAGTTCAGTTGGACCATGCACAACATGCATGTTTCAGTGTAGTCGCTCCCACCATGTGGAACACTCTCCCTTTGTATATTTGCTCAGAATCCTTGTTTAAAGTGGTGCTGAAAACATATTATTTCACTATGGAATTTCCTGCTGACTAAATTTGGGCTGGTTGCCTGAGCCCTATGACAAATCCTCATAGAAGTTCTCTTTGCCTTCACTGTCTTTCAGGCTTATTTTCGAAAGAGAAGGGCACCCACCTTTTGACACAAATCGGGAGATGGGCGTCCTTCTCCCAGGGTCGCCTAAATCGGCATTATCGAAAGCCGATTTTGGGCGTCCTCAACTGCTGTCCGTCGCGGGGATGACCAGAGTTCATGGGGGCGTGTCGGAAGCATAGCGAAGGCGGGACTGGGGCATGCTTAACACATGGGAGTCCTCGGCTGATAATGGAAAAAAGAAGGGTGTCTTTGACGAACACTTGGCTGACTTTACTTGGTCCTTTGTTTTTTTTACAACCAAGCCACAAAAATGTGCCCTAAATGACCTCCCCCTACTCCCCCAGTGGTAACTAACCCCCTCCCACCCTAAAAGGTTTTTTTTTAAATATTTTTTCCAGCCTCTGTGCCAGCCTCAAATATCATACCCAGCTCCATGACAGCAGTATGCAGGTCCTTGGAGCAGTTTTAGTGGGTACTACAGTGCACTTCAGGCAGATGGACCCAGGCCCATCCCTCCCCTACCTGTTAAACTTCTGGTGGTAAATGTGAGCTCTCCAAAACCCACCACAAACCCACTGTACCCACATCTAGGTGCCCCCCCTTCATACCTAAGGGCTATGGTAGTGGTGTACAGTTGTGGGGAGTGGGTTTGGGGGGGGGTTGGGGGGCTCAGTAAACAAGGTAAGGGAGCTATGCACCTGGGAGCTTTTTCTGAAGTCCACTGCAGTGCCCACTAGTGTGCCCGCCCGGTTGGTGTCCTGGCATGAGAGGGGGACCAGTGCACTACGAATACTGGCTCCTCCCATGACCAAATGGCTTGGATTTGGTCATTTCTGAGATGGGCATCCTCGGTTTCCATCATCGCTGAAAATCGGGGACAACCATCTCTAAGGATGACCATCTCTAAGGTTGACCTAAATGTTGAGATTTGGGCGTCCCTGACCATATTATCGAAACGAAACGTAGCCGCCCATCTTGTTTCGATAATACAGGTTTCCCCGCCCCTTCGCTGGGATGTCCTGCGAGGATGCCCTCAGGAAAACTTGGGCACCCCGTTCGATTTTGCCCCTCTACGTTTTCTTTCAGCAACACCTTGCTTGCCTAACGTGTCTTAGTTGTATCATATTTTATAAATATTTTAAATGATTTTACTTTATTGTAAATTAAGCCCTCTTGTTTCTTCTGACCTTTGTTTTCTCCTCATTAGAACTTTGTAAACCTGTCAGATATTTACTGATCGGGCAGTATATCAAATATATTTCCTAGACAATCATTTCGTCTTATAGCACAATAGTTGATATTGTCCTAATTAGATTATTGCAATGCAGCATATGTAGGAGGCAAAGAAAACATACTAAAGTCGCTGCAGACCGTTCAAAACACGGCAGCGAGACTGATAGTCAAAAAATCGAAATACGAAAGAATAACCCCATTGCTTGTCATGCTACATTGGCTCCCAATTAATGCCAGATTATTATTTTTTTAAACTAACACTCTGGTTTTTAAAATATTCCCCCATTTTCAAAGCTATGGTAGTGGCTGCCGGTGCTCTAATCCCGACCAGGGGCGTATCTGCGTGGGGCCACAGGGGCCTGGGCCCCCGCAGATTTTGCCCCGGACCCCCCTACTGCCGTTAACCCTCCCTCCCTCGCCTACCGCCGTCACCTACCCCAAGGTCCGCTTCCTCCGGCTTTTTAAAATATTGCTTCAGCTGGCAGGGGACCCCAACCCCCCGCCAGCCCAGCCGCGATCTTTAACTTTTTCATCCTCGTCGTGCAGCGCGCTGTGAAAGCTGCATGCATCTTTAGATCCAGTTGGATGGAGTCTGACGTCGCAGCATGTTGACGTTACAACGTGCTGCGACGTCAGACTCCATCCAACTGGATCTAAAGATGCATGCAGCTTTCAGAGCGCGCTGCACGACGAGGATGAAAAAGTTAAAGATCGCGGCTGCGCAGGCGGGGGGTTGGGGTCCCCCGCCAGCTGAAGCAATATTTTAAAAAGCCGGAGGAAGCGGACCTCAGGGTAGGTGACGGCGGAAGGAGGGGGAGGGAGGGAGTGTTAACGGCGGTGGGGGGGGGGTTGACGGCGGTGGGGGGGGGGTTGACGGCGGTAGGGGGGGCTATAATGTGCCCCCTCACTCTAGCCCCTGCCCCCCCTACCGCCGAACCTCAGATACGACCCTGATCCCGACACAGCGCATTCACTTTGAATGGGCTATGTCAGCAAAGTCGCACGGCAGTCTCTAGCGTGGCTTTGTGAACAGGGAGGTTTGCCTGGAATGTCTCCTGATTACGTGCTCGACTTGATCGAACTATCACCAAGAAAAGGAAGTGCAGGAACCAGCGGTTGCTTATTACTTCACTTAACCAACTGCAGAAGCGTAATTTACAAATCCATCTATACGACTGGATTTAGTTACCTGGGTTCTAAATGGTGGAATTCAATTCCCAAGGGCACAAGAAGCATTTCAAATTTATCTTCAGTTCAGAAAAGAATTTTAAAAACCTACCTTTTCATGAAATCTTATGGTTTAATTATATGTGTTACTGATGTTCTAGACTGCTTTTGTAATGATAAAACATGACTATAATTTCTCCTGTTAACTGTAAGCCACATTAAACCGAAACTTGCTTTTCGATTATTGTGGGATATAAGAATGAATGAATGAATAAATAAATAAAGATGAACTATAGGTCTATAAACTCTTGCGGGCTACCTTAAACACGCCCACAACATGCACCCCTACCAAACTGTGCACCCTGAGGCGGTGGCGATCCTAGGTCGGCTGCCACACGGGGCAGATTGCAGCTGCGCACCCCCCCCCCCCCCCGGGTGCAGCAGCGTCTGTCCCCTCAGGGTGCAGCACGACACCCCCCGGCGCAATGACACCCCCCTCCTTGGCGCATCAAGCCTCCCCCCCCCCCGGGTGCATTCTTGGCTGCTGGAGGGTGCAGAGAGCAGCCGTGCGCCTGTCGGCTCCACTGGCTCCCTGCTCCCTCTGCTCTGGAATGGGAAGTAACCTGTTCCGGGGCAGAGGGAGCAGGGAACCAGTGGAGCCGACAGGCGCCTGGCTGCTCTCTTCACCCTCCAGCAGCGTGCACCCGGGGCGGACCGCCCCCACCGCTCCGCCCTTGCTACGCCACTGCCCTGGGGTTTTACATATATAAAAAGCGACTTTCTAAAATCTTGTTCCCATCATATAGCTTGTCTTCCTCTCTTCAGTAGTCCCTTTCCCCATAGGTCCTATCTGTCTCTCCTACCCTTTCCCTTACTTGTCCTGTCTGTCTGTCTTGATTTAGATTGTAAGCTCTTTTGAGCAGGGACTGTCTTTTCTTCATGTTCAATTGTGAAGCGCTGCGTACGACTGGTAGCGCTATAGAAATGATGTATAGTAGTAGTATATATCTGCTCTTGGTCCCTCAGCTCTATGGTAAGTCGTATTGTAGAAAATCGCATCATATCTATGTTAGTTAAACGTTCTAATGCATGCTTATTAGGTGTATCATTAGTATTATGCTAACTTTGTATTATATCTCTGGAATTTGAATTCCAGTGCTGTTAAATGTGTACATTTTTCATACTGTTTCAGGGTAGTTCTATTATTAGGTTTCAGTTTACTGTTTTCCTCAGTTAGGGCCCTGTTTACTAAGGTGCGCTAGCGGTTTTAGCGAGCGCTAAAAATGAGCGCACACTAACATTAGAGACATATGGGTGTCTCTAGTATTAGCACGTGCTCATTTTTAGCATGCACTAAAAACATTAGCACGCCTATAGCAGTTAGTAAACATGGCCCTTATTGTATTTAGTTTATTCTTGGTTATTTTACTATTGTTATGCTGTTTGCAAAATTGTGAGTTTTACATTAAACTGGAGGAGTGGCCTAGTGGTTAGGGTGGTGAACTTTGGTCCTGAGGAACTGAGTTCGATTCCCACTTCAGGCACAGGCAGCTCCTTGTGACTCTGGGCAAGTCACTTAACCCTCCATTGCCCCATGTAAGCTGTGTTGAGCCTGCCATGAGTGGGAAAGCGCAGGGTACAAATGTAACAAAAATAAAATAGATACTATTGGAGATTCTACTTGGAATGTTGCTACTATTGGAGATTCTACATGGAATGTTGCTATTCAACTAGCAACATTCCATGTAGAACGCTGCACAGGCTTCTGTTTCTGTGAGTCTGACATGCTGCACGTATGTGCAGGACGTCAGACTCACAGAAGCAGAAGCCTGCGCGGCCACATTGGTGGAATAGCAACATTCCATGTAGAATCTCAAATAGTAGCAACAGTGGAGGAGGGAACTGAGGAACTGAGTTCGATTCCCACTTCAGGCACAGGCAGCTCCTTGTGACTCTGGGCAAGTCACTTAACCCTCCATTGCCCCATGTAAGCCGCATTGAGCCTGCCATGAGTGGGAAAGCGCGGGGTACAAATGTAACAAAAAAATAATACCTGCTGTACACTGCCTTGGGTGAATCTCTTCATAAAGGTGGTTAGTAAATCCCAATAAATAAATAAAATCAGTGTTTACATGTGCAGGGCTTTTACACTTGCAAATGCTGTTATTTATTTATTTATAGCATTTATATCCCACATTTTCCCACCCGCTGGCAGGCCCAATGTGGCTTACAACAGTAAAGGGCTGAAAAGGCATACATTAATTTGGCATAAACAATCAAGTACATGGAAGTAGGAGTGATCAGTAAGTAATTGCAGAGAAGGGGAGGGGGTAAGAAAGTGGAGGATGTCATTAAGACAGGTACAGTTCAACAGTTAGGGATGCAACGGCGGGACTTTAGCGTAAGCTATTCCAAAAATGGTGGTCTTGAGTGCTTTCCTGAAGCTCAGATGATCGGGAGTAGTTTTTACAGATTTAGGTAATCCATTCCACAAATGAGCGCCAACATAGGGGAAGGTGGATGCGCAAGTGGCTTTATACTCGAGGCCAGAACATGTAAAATCCGCCCCTTTCTTTCCGAGCACTCTACCAAAACCCTCATCCACACCCTTGTCACCTCTCATTTAGACTATTGCAATCTGCTTCTTGCTGGCCTCCCACTTAGTCACCTCTCCCCTCTCCAGTCGGTTCAAAACTCTGCTGCCCGTCTCATCTTCCGCCAGGGTCGCTTTACTCATACTACACCTCTCCTCAAGACCCTTCACTGGCTCCCTATCTGTTTTCGCATCCTGTTCAAACTTCTTCTACTAACCTATAAATGTATTCACTCTGCTGCTCCCCAGTATCTCTCCACACTCGTCCTTCCCTACATCCCTTCCCGTCCACTCCGCTCCATGGATAAATCCTTCTTATCTGTTCCCTTCTCCACTACTGCCAACTCCAGACTTCGCGCCTTCTGTCTCGCTGCACCCTACGCCTGGAATAAACTTCCTGAGCCCCTACGTCTTGCCCCATCCTTGGCCACCTTTAAATCTAGACTGAAAGCCCACCTCTTTAACATTGCTTTTGACTCGTAACCACTTGTAACCACTCGCCTCCACCTACCCTCCTCTCTTCCTTCCCGTCCACATTAATTGATTTGATTTGCTTACTTTATTTATTTTTTGTCTATTAGATTGTAAGCTCTTTGAGCAGGGACTGTCTTTCTTCTATGTTTGTGCAGCCTTGTACCGCTATAGAAATGCTAAATAGTAGTAGTAGTAGTAGTAATGTAGGGTAATGGAGAGTTAAGTACGAATGAGATGACCTGTCGGAGTTCCTAGGTGGTAAGTCGATAAGGTTATCCATGTAAAAGCTGCACAAGCCTTCTAAAATCAGCCCCTTTACTAAGAACAAATGAAGTCACAAAAGCTACCCAGTGAACAGACAAAGATCCGGGTTGGAAAGAAGGGCTAAATATCAGGGTCAGTGTGAAGATTTAGAAAGCAGTGGAACAGCCACAGCACAGATGAGGCTGAGTGT
The DNA here is from genome assembly GCF_901765095.1 of Microcaecilia unicolor. Classification (NCBI taxonomy): domain Eukaryota; kingdom Metazoa; phylum Chordata; class Amphibia; order Gymnophiona; family Siphonopidae; genus Microcaecilia; species Microcaecilia unicolor. The sequence goes on from NC_044034.1 coordinate 348,871,888, forward strand.
ATGGCAGAGATGTTGACATAAAGGACTCTTGTTGATATGTCTGATGTTCTATGCCAATAATTTTTTTTGTTTGTTTTGTTAAATTTGTACCCCGCGCTTTCCCACTCATGGCAGGCTCAATGCGGCTTACATGGGGCAATGGAGGGTTAAGTGACTTGCCCAGAGTCACAAGGAGCTGCCTGTGCCTGAAGTGGGAATTGAACTCAGTTCCTCAGGACCAAAGTCTACCACCCTAACCATGTGGCCGCGCAGGCTTCTGCTTCTGTGAGTCTGACGTCCTGCATGTTCCTGCATGTACGTGCAGGACGTCAGACTCACAGAAACAGAAGCCTGCGCAGCCTTGTACATGGAATGTTGCTAGTGGAATAGCAACATTCCATGTAGAATCTCCAATAGTAGCAACATTCCATGTAGAATCCCCAATAGTATCTATTTTATTTTTGTTATATTTGTACCCTGCGCTTTCCCCACTCATGGCAGGCTCAATGCGGCTTACATGGGGCAATGGAGGGTTAAGTGACTTGCCCAGAGTCACAAGGAGCTACCTGTGCCGGGAATCGAACTCAGTTCCTCAGTTCCTCAGTTCCCCAGGACCAATAATGCCAATAAAGCTAATACTTGCTACATAAGTGAGAGGCAGCCTGCAGTCAGGCATTAATAAAGATTAAAGGTAGCTAGAGATTAAAGCTTAAACGCAATTATATTATTTCCTGCATGCACTATTAAGGGATTTGAAATATAGTAGAAAAAATGCACGTTTTGTCACAGGCCATGAGAAATCTGTAAAGTCTCCAAGGGCCACATTGCTTTTACGTTTGTCTACAAGTTGTTTCACGGTGTAGTGTATTGTGAAATTTTACTGCCATTCTGCAAAATGAGAAGCTCTTAAGTTCTTAAGCTCCATTTGTGGGTATTTTGAACAATAGAGCAGATTAGGTGTTCCAGTCTATGTTTTTTAAACAATGAGGTCCCCATGGTGCTTTACATTTACATAGTTATGAGTTACACTCATAAATAGACAGAGCAACTCATACGTACATAAGTATTGCCACACTGGGACAGACCAAAGGTCCGTCAAGCCCAGCATCCTGTTTCCAACAGTGGCCAATCCAGGTCACAAATACCTGGCAAGATCCCAAAAAGGTTCAGTACATTTTATGCTGCTTATCCCAGAAATAAGCAGTGGATTTTCCCCAAGTCCATTTTAATAATGGTCTATGGACTTTTCCTTTAGGAAGCTGTCCAAATCTTTTTTTTTAAACCCTGCTAAGCTAACCACCTTTACCACATTTTCTGGCAATGAATTCCAGAGTTTAATTACACTTTGAGTGAAGAAACATTTTCTCCGATTCGTTTTAAATTTACTACTTTGTAGCTTCATTGCATGCTCCCTAGTCGTAGTATTTTTGGAAAGTGTAAAAAAAACGATTCATGTCTACCCATTCCACTCCACTCATTATTTCATAGACCTCTATCATATCTTCCCTCAGTCATCTTCAAGTTGAAGAGCTCTAGCCGCTTCAGCCTTTCCTCATAGGGAAGTCAAACCATCCCTTTTATCATTTTCGTCGCCCTTCTCTATACCTTTTCTAATTTCACTATCTCTCAACCCCCTCCTCTGGCCCTAGGCCTGACATTCCCTTCTTTAAACTCATTCTCTCCCCAGGATTTTGCCAGTAGCAGTGATTCACACAGGCCATCTACCTGAGCTCGGAGATGCTTTCTGCTGTGCCCCACCCTTGCAGAAGCAGGAAGTCTGAAGGGGGCAGGGCACAGCAGAGAGCAGACTCCAAGCTTGGACAGACGGCCTGTGTGAGTCGCTGTCACTACTGAAGACCTGGGCAAAGAAAGGATTTAAGGTAGGGAGCGCACATAAACGAGACCCACTTACAAAACTGGGAGGCATGCTGCCTCGCACATACTCCGGACCCACGCAATTATGGGGCGCATACAAACGGTGTTTCACTGTAACTACAAATAGTACAAATGAACACAATTATAGACAATTATTGGTCGTTAGAGCCAATTAGCATCTAATTTAGCAATGAAGTTATGCACATAATTGGCGTATTGTAAAAAATTTTGATTTGAGAACAAGAGAAGTGGTATATCAATATAATAAACGATAAATGATATACCATAGGAGTCCACAGAGGTGGAGGAACTCAAGACACTACGAACATAGCAGCAGGAGAAAAGGAGTAGTGTAACCAACAGGACACTTCCGCAAAAAAACAATGAGACAAAGGCTTGTGTTCAAAGAAAAGTTCTTCGACATGGCACCTTGTTTCAGCATAGATGCCTGCCTCAGGAGTCTTGTAATAGAAAATATGTGGTGTTGCTCTATTTTTTCGGACTGGCACTTTACAACAGTCTTTATAAAGACTATATTTTCTTTACGGTTGTGTAGAATCATGATTGAGTTCAAGATTCCCAGTATCACATCTTTGGAATAAAGACCTTTTGTTTGGACAAAAGCCTTCGTCCTGCTGTTTTTTGTGGAAGTGTCCTGTTGGTTACACTACTCCATTTTTCTCCTGTTGTTCCATACCTTGTAGCACAACTTTGTGCACTAAGCATCACATTGCACGTGTAAGTTTATGAAATTAGGGGGAATGGAGGTAATTTTATAAAGGTTTTCTGCAAGCCTGACTTTCATGAAACTGTGCATCCGTATATGCGTATATAAGTACAGGTGTTTGAAAAAATGGCATATGCTTATATTTGTGTGGATGTAGTTTTGGTGGAATGGGGTGGGTTTGCAGTGCAAATGTGTATTTTATAAAACATATGTGTTTTTAAAAAAATACACAATACTTAGAACAGTGGGCCAAGAACCAGAGAAGCACAGTTCAAATCCCACCGTGGTGCCTTGTGATCTTGGGCAAGTCACTTAATCTTCCATTGACTCAAATACAAACTTACCAACACCCCTCCAGTGGCGTAGGAAGGGTGGGGCAGTGGGGCAATCCGGCCCGGGTGCACGCTGCTGGGGGGGGGGGGGGGGGGTCGGCTCCGCTGGTTCCCTGCTCTCTCTGCCCCGGGGCAGGTTACTTCCTGTTCCGGGGCAGAGAGAGCAGGGAACCAGAGGAGCCGACGCAGCTCCCAGCGACGTGCACTCCAGGTGGAATGGCCCTCCCGCCCGCCTGCCCCGTTTTTCTATGGTAGTGGTAAGCGCTCCGGAGGGGGGGGGGGTGCGCAGCGGCGACCCGCCCCGGGTGTCAGCCGCCCTCGCTACAGCACTGCACCCCTCCCCCCAATCTTTTACTAGTGGTGATCAGGGATTAAAAAAAAATACCAGTCACTGTGATTAATATAATCTGGATATTCATAACTGGCACTCGGACACTAGCCATTGCTGAATATCTGGATTCAATGCTGACTGGTGGCGCTATCGAGTTAGCAATGATATTCAAACCGCTAACCAGATCAATTAGGACATCCCCGCTAACCAGAGAACCTTCAGCTCTACCCAACCCACACCCCCGACTACTCCACACCATCCGGAGGAAATATTCATTAACGCAATCCGGTTACTGCCACTGAATATTCCATTGGTCGGCACTTATCCGATGAGCAGTACCTGCTAGCCAGGTTATTGTCTTGAATGTAACTCCCCTTGAGCTACAATTGAAGAAGGCGTGAGCTAAATCCCGTCCCTGCCCTACACACATAGACCTGCCTCAGAGCAGATAAAGACACATACATTCAAGCAAAAGAGGGAAGAGAACTTCCCTAGTAGTTAAACAAACAATCACAAAGCGGAAGGCAGAACATTTTTCCAAGAGCTCCAATAGTCAGTTGTTCTTCAAAACATCAATGTTTTATTCTCCAACAGAAAAAGCCAGCGGAGACCAGATCCAACACGGGCCACATTTCGGAAGACAGCATTCCTCAGGGGTCCTGAGTAGGATGCAATGTTTTATTCTTCAACAGAAATAGCCAGTGTAGACCAGACCCAACACGGGCCACGTTTCGGAAGACAGCATTCCTCAGGGGTCCTGAGTAGGATGCAATGTTTTATTCTTCAACAGAAATAGCCAGTGTAGACCAGACCCAACACGGGCCTTGTTTCGGAAGACAGCATTCCTCAGGGGTCCTGAGTAGGATGCAATGTTTTATTCTTCAACAGAAATAGCCAGTGTAGACCAGACCCAACACGGGCCTTGTTTCGGAAGACAGCATTCCTCAGAGGTCCCGAGTTGGATGCAATGTTTTATTCTTCAACAGAAATAGCCAGTGTAGACCAGACCCAACACGGGCCTTGTTTCGGAAGACAGCATTCCTCAGGGGTCCTGAGTAGGATGCAATGTTTTATTCTTCAACAGAAATAGCCAGTGTAGACCAGACCCAACACGGGCCTTGTTTCGGAAGACAGCATTCCTCAGAGGTCCCGAGTTGGATGCAGATAGTATCAAGGAGAATATATTTGATGTATAAACATACAGTCAACTCGTATGCAGTACCAGCTGTGAAACAAGCCAGGGGCGTAGCCAGACCGGCAGGAGGGGGGGTCCAGAGTCCGAGGTGAGGGGGCTCATTTTAGCCCCCCCCAGCACCGCTGACCCCATTGCTGCCACTGCCACCACCAACTTTGCCCCCCCCCCCGCCGATGACCCTCTCGACCCCCCCTCCCACCGCCAACCCGCCATCACCTGCCTTTGCTGGCGGGGGACCCCAACCCCCGCCAGCCGAGGTCCTCTTCTTCCCACAAAAGGCTTCCTTCTGTTGTACGTGCAGGACGTCAGAAACAGAAGGCAGCCTTTTGCGGGAAGAAGAGGACCTCGGCTGGCGGGGGTTGGGGTCCCCCGCCAGCAAAGGCAGGCGATGGCAGGTTAGCAGCGGGAGGGAGGGTCGAGAGGGTCATCTGCAGGGGGTCCAGGGCCAAATCTATGGGGGCCCAGGCCCCCCAGGCCCCACGTAGCTACACCACTGATACAAGCACTTCCAATAATGCAGCGTGTTGAAGAATAAAACATTGAGCTTGGTACTGGCGAAGATTGATTATTGTAACTCTCTATTTCTGGGGAAATCATCATCCTGAACCCAAGCACTGCAGGTCATCCAAAACGCGGCTGCATGACTGATCACTGGAATCTCAAGGTCTGAACACATCACTCCAATATTAAAAAAAACTACACTGGCTCCCGGTAACCTACGGGGCAATTCAAGACTCTTGTATTGACTCATCAAAGTATATTTGGGAACGTTCCAGCCTATTCTCTAAATACCTTTCAATCAAATAAACCAAAACGAGCACTAAGATCCGAGACATTGCATCAGCTCTGCTTACCTTCTGCTAAATCATATAACTACGTTGGGACAAAACTGCAGACCTTCTCTGTTGCTGCCCCATCCGCACGGAATGCACTACCTGGATACCTGAGATCATGTGACGACATTCAACAATTCAAGCGGCTGCTAAAAACGCATCTGTTTGTGAAAGCCTTTTTGGCTACATGAAGACTCATTCGATTGACCCTTCTTGCTCTTTCTCTGTGACTTTTGCCCTTTCCCTTCTCTCTTGGCTGGGACCAGCTAATGATCATGTTTTAGCTTAACATGCAAAAAACAAAAGGGGTTCACAATTTCCACAAAAAATACAACAACACAGAAGAAAATGGAAAAGTTTTGATTTGGGAGCATCTTACCCTGGCGTTTGGACTGATCTCTTGAAGTTGGTTTCTTTTCCATTTTCTTCTGTGTTGTTAGCTTAACATGCTCAATGATTGTTACGTGTTCAACACTATGTATATGAATATTGTTACCCACCTTGGATAAAGGCGGGATATAAATGTAGTAAATAAATAAAATTAGGAAGATAAAACAATGGGGCATACCTTGTAACAAAACACAGTCTTTATTAGCAGATTAGAAGCTCCCAGATATTCAACATCAAATGCTCGACATGGCCATGTTTCTCTAGTATAAAAACGGCTGCGTCAGGGGCAGTAGGTAACCAGCTGATTTACAATTTCAAAAATAGTCAGGCTGGTGTGGCTGTTAAAACATAGAAAGCTAGATTCTGGGAACAGTCTCTCAAAATAAAAAAAAAATACTATGATTGATGTTTTGAAGAACAACTGATGCCCCTTCTTTTAGTTTTAGCTCTGACTAGGGACTCTTGAAGCTGGAGTGCAGTAAGTTTAAAACAAATAAGAGAAAAGTTTTCTTTACTCAGCGCGTAATTCGACTCTGGAATTTGTTGCCGGAGAAAGTGGTTAAGGCGGTTAGCTTGGCAGAGTTTAAGAAAGGTTTGGACGGCTTCCTGAAGGAAAAGGCCATAGAATGTTATTAAATGGACGTAGGGAAAAATCCACTATTCCTGGGACAAGCAGTACAAAATGCTTTGCTCATTGGATCTTGTCGGGTGATTGTGACCTGGATGGGCCACTGTCAGAGACAGGGTGCTGAGCTAGATGGACCTTTGGTCTGTCCCAGTGTGGCGATGCTTATGTCTTACGTCTTCATTCCTCCATAGCCCACAAATGTGTCAACTCCCGGAGTGCTTAGGATACTGCCGAGGTCAGCTACCTGGGTGATGTGAAATCCTAGCCTTCAGCTATTCATTTGAAGAGTATCCATTTGTTCCAGTGCAGATATGGCTTCTATTGGAGCATTTCAAAGGGTAGTTGCAGTTGTGCCAGTACTTAGCACCAGTTTTGCGAAGAGATAGAAAATGTGTTTTGCTGGCCAGCCTTGCAGTTATTATATTAAAGAATTGTTATTCGAGACAGGTAGTGAAGATGATCAAATGCTATGACTAGAACAGCAAATTATAAGTTAAGTCCTATACTGCGCAGTAGGGTGAATGCCTGGGTAATCTCGTTGACGGTCTAAGGCTGCCTACAGCAGTTAAAATGTAATTGACCCCCTGATGTTGGCAAAGCAAAACAAAAACAAAATACGTCAAAGTACTGTCCTCCCACTTTCTCTCCCCAGCTCGACCAATCAAGGACATGCAGAAGAGTGCTTTAGTGAATTGTCACCTGGCCCACGGTATATTAAAGCATAGCTTAGCACATCAGGAGACTTGAGTTCATTCCTCTCCCCACCACTGACTGTGATAACCTCTGTTTTCTGTTTGGGGCAAGGGGCAATGTGAGCATGTGACCGCTCTGGTACAGCTCTAGGCACATTGCACAGTAAAATAGGGTTATTTTTTTCCAAAGCTTTCGTACAGCAGGCAATGCAACAGGAAGATCTGGTTACAGCTCCATGGCAGGTTGAACGCCTAAATCCTAATGCCTTTCTCATTTTTGCAGCAGAGCTGTTAATTATCGCCCCCTCCATTATTCCTGAGTATTTGTCTGTGAAGGTAGAGTATTCTGCAAATGGCATGGCTGCCATTAGAGTAGCAGCCCTCTGATCTGAAAGGTAAGGAACATGAAAGTCTCTCGAGACGTCTGGGTTTCTAACTCGTAAGCTCTCAGTCGGTGAACAGAAACAGAAAAAGGGCAAGAAAGATACTCTGCAAGGGCTTTCGTTCTGCAAAATGGAATTTCAGATAAAGGGAGCCATCACAGTGGAGGGGGTGCAGTGCAGGGCTGGTTTAACCACCATGCAAACTAGGCAGTTGCCTAGGGCTGCAGCTCCTTGGGGGAGGGCAGAGGAGCAGCAAAGAACAACTGCCAAAGCAACGCTGACAGTCACATAAACATAAAAAAAACTAACAGCCTCTAGTTTTATCTGCTGAGAGGATGGTCAGTTTTTAAATAGTAATTTATCTGGCTTTGACAACGCGCCTTTATTACGTGTGTTCTTACATAAAAAATTATGCATTTTTGTAGGGTTGTTCTGGGCTGGATGGTGTTGGGATAGTCATGATAGTCCAGTTTCTTTAGGACAATCTTCAGAGGAGAGGGGCGGGAACGTTCCCAGCCTAAATTGTATCTTCCGCAACACACGCTGTAGCACCCCATCCCACCCACTGCATGGCGGTCACTCCAGGGGACGATGAATGGGAAGTGAATTTTGCATCCCTGCCTTCCACTGCCTGCAGAGCCCTTGGCCCTGGCTGTGTGTGGGAGGGGAGGGGGGTTATAGAGGCATGAAAGATAATTCAGTGCAGGGGTGGGCTTACCATTCGAGCAACTGAGCAGTGCCTGAGGGCTCAGAGGCTCTAGGGAGCCCAGAGGCTCTGCCTGGATGCCCAACACACACTACAGTCCTCCCCGGTCCTATCTTTAAAGGTGCACCACTGGTGACCTACTGGCCTCTGCAGGGGGTGGGGGGGGGGGGGAACATGTTCTTTCCTGCCTGTTGTGCTGGCGCTATTTCCTCTGCCCGGCACCATCGCACTTTAAAAATGGCAGCAGAGACTCCCTGTGGAAGTCTCACGAGCCTGTCGAGACCCGCGAGACTATTGCGGGAAGTCTTGGCCACCATTTTGAAAACACGGTGGCACCAGCAGGCGGGGGAATAGGTGGCAGTGCAGCGGGCAGGAAAGAACATGCCCCCTCCCACAGAGACCACCAGGGCCCTTCAGGTAGGACTGGGGCAGCGGGGACATCAGCTGCGGTGGTGGGGGGTGTCAGGCAGCAGCCAGATGAGGGGCCTAGACCACCCTCAGTGCCTGGGAGCCCCTCAGTCTGCCCCTGGTTCAGTGGGGGTCATACTCTTGCATTGGCCCTGGTGTAGTGTATGGGGCACTTGGATGTTGTCTCATTTTGTTCCAGTTAGAAAGGTCCTTCATGCCAGTTTCCCTGCGAGGCTGCCACGAGAAGTCACGGCAGCCATTTTCCTATGGCAGTTGCAAGGAGCAGGAGTGAGTGGACTTCACGCCTGCACCCATCGACCCCACTGGGATCACCATCACAGGAGCTTTGGGGAATGGGGGGGGGATGTTTAGAAGGAGGGGTCTGAATGGCAGTGGGCTGGGGGTGGAGGGAAGGAGGGGGGGTTTTCAGGGGTTGGAGGGGAATCGGGGGACTTTTGAAAGGAAAAATAGTTTTGGGGGTCCCGGCTTTTGAGCGGTCCTAACTTGGCCGGCTTAGCTATGCAGGTCACAGCACTATTGTCTGCACCTACATATCCGCCATCTACTACTACTACTACTTAACATTTCTAGAGCGCTACTAGGGTTACACAGCGCTGTACAATTTAACAAAGAGAGACAGTCCCTGCTCAAAGAGCTTACATTCTAATAGACAAGTGAACGGTCGGTCCGATAGGGGCAGTCAAATTGGGGCAGTCTGGATTCCCTGAACGGTAAGGGTTAGGTGCCGAACGCAGCATTGAAGAGGTGGGCTTTAAGCAAAGACTTGAAGACGGGCAGGGAGGGGGGCTTGGCGTAAGGGTTCAGGAAGGTTGTTCCAAGCATAGGGTGAGGCGAGGCAGAATGAGCGGAGCCTGGAGTTGGCGGTGGTGGAGAAGGGTACTGAGAGGAGGGATTTATCCTGTGAACGGAGGTTACGGGCGGGAACGTAAGGGGAGATGCCACCTTTCCCCTCATCTTTGCGGAAAACGCAGCTACTACTACTACTTAACATTTCTAGAGCGCTACTAGGGTTACGCAGCGCTATACTATTTAACAAAGAGAGACAGTCCCTGCTCAAAGAGCTTACAATCTAATAGACAAGTGAACAGTCGGTCCGATAGGGGCAGTCAAATTGGGGCAGTCTGGATTCACTGAACGGTAAGGGGTAGGTGCCGAACGCAGCATTGAAGAGGTGGGCTTTTAGTGGGCTTTTTTTCAGTGCCACCCCTTTTAACACGGGTGGTCAGAGATTATACTCAGCGGCACTGCCTGGTTTAGTACCTCTGAATATCGGCAGTTAGGCTGCTCATCGCGATTTAAGCATGAACGTCCATTGTACAAACGGAAATCTCCAAATTATGAGTGGGGAAAAAATGAGGGACACGGATGATTTTGTGGCAGAATAGGAAAATCCGTATTAGAAAATGCACACTGAACATCCAAGAGGAAGTGATACTGTAAACAATATTCTTCAAAAAAACTCTTCCAATAAATATCACAGGTATTTTCATATCATTTTAAGATGTTGTTTAATCAACGGAGAGAAGTCTCTTTAGAATTCTGGTATGTAATCATATATGAGGCAGAAGGTTAGCTCCCAACGTACAAAGACTTTGGGCCCTGTTTACTAAGCAGTGCTAAAGGCGCATTCATGTTTTTAGCACATGATAATGATTAGCATGCGCTAAACGCTAAGTCGCCCATAGGAACATATAGGCAACTCCAGCATTTAGCGTGCGATAAAAATGCGCATGCGTCAGGAGGAAGAAACAAGTTATAACAAGTTTCTTCATCCTGACGCAGCTTCAGCGAAACAAGAGGACCCTTTGTCGGGGTTTGGATTTAATCCTTCAGGATACAGGATGCTTTGAGGATTGGTATAGTCTTCATGATCAAATGCATCCAGCTGCTACAGGGAAAGCCAATTCCTTTTTGAGTCCCGTTTGGGCTTTATTTTCATGGAACTGTTATGAAAGTGACTGTAGTGGAACTGAGTTAAGTGGACATGTTGGTTTTTGAGGCTAGTTTGCGACTGTGTTGGTTTTTTTCAGTGGTGTGTTTTTCTTCCCCCCCCCCCCCCCAATTTTTTTGTTCTGTTCAGGGAGTTGTTTTTCACTATTGGTTTTTCAGCCAGACGGAAAGTCTGTTATTGAATCCCCATTGAGGTTTGTTAAAAAGTCTAAGGGGTCCTTTTACTAAGCCACGTAAGCGACTATGCACGCCCAACGTGCGGCAAAATGGAGTTATCGCCTGGCTACCGCATGGCTCTTGCTGTAATTTCATTTTTCAGGGAAGGCTCTCCACAGAGTGGATGAACACAAAATCCCATGGGGTGCAAATACAGGAAAACAAAGTGGGAAGTGGACCAATGACTTCAGGATGTCGAGACTATGATGGTATAAAAGAGAATAAACTTTATTGTAGACTCGACACAGTACTGTGTTTTGGCCACAGGCCTGCCTCAGGAGTCTTGAGCGATGTAAAAAATTTTTTTGAATTATTGATTTGTCTTGAGCGGTACCCAAAAATATATCAAATACTGGATGGTTTCATCAAAGACTTCCATGATCGTCAAACTGAGGTGTAGCAGGACGAAACTGCCTATAACTTTGAAGTTTCGTCCTGCTACACCTCAGTTTGACGATCGTGGAAGTCTTTGATGAGACCATCCAGTATTCGATATATTTTTGGATACCGCTCAAGACTCCTGAGGCAGGCCTATGGCCGAAACACAGTACTGTGTCGAGTCTACAATAAAGTTTATTCTCTTTTATACCATCATAATCTCGACGTCCCAAAGTCATTGGTCCACTTCCCACTTGGGTAATTTCATTTTTGGCACGTGTCCGATGCGTGCATCCGAAAAATAATTTTTATTTTCGGACGCGTGTATTGGACGCGCGCCAAATGGCATTTGACACGCCTAGGTCATTACCACCCGGTTACCATGTGAGACTGTACTGATAGGTCAATGGCTGGCGGAAAGGTCTCAGGTCCAGATGCACTAAACATTTTTCATCGTTAAATGAGCCCTCAAGGAAGAATTTCCTATCCTTTCCATGCACTAAAGCCTATTTTCCGACCACAGTAGCAGCTAATGAAAACTGAATGCAGATGAGCAATTCTTCTACAAATCCCATTGAAATGACATGCACTAACCTTTTCCGATTCGTTTAACGCAGGAGAACACCGTGAAATCTAACGAGAGTCTGTACCTCTCATTAGGGCTGTCTGTCTGCTAGAAGTTAACAAAATCCAATAAAAAAAATAACTGGGGGGGGGAGGGCGTAGTTTACTTACGTCAGAGGAGGGCGGGCCCAGGAAGAAAGAAGGGACGTCTGAGGAGGCCTTCTGAATCGCCGATCAGCTGTTCTTGCCCGTGCAGCAGAGGTGCGAGGCACTGCACGGGCCGGTAAGGCAAAGGGGGGGTCATTGGAGGGGGGAGCGGCAGCCACAACCAAAGGGGGGGGTGGCGGGGGTGGGGCACGGGACCGGAGCATGGCAGGAGGCAGAGCTAGTGTGGGAGAATACACAGGAAGGGAGGAGGGCCGGCCCGGGGCTGGGGCTGCTAAAATTGGAGTTTTTTCGTGCCGGGGGGGGGGGGGGGGGCAAGGCGTCCATACAGGATGCTCATGACGAGCGCCTTTGCCCCCTCCCGAAACACATGTGTTTGTGGTTTTTTTTTTTGTTTTGACAGCTGGGCCTTTGTGGCATGCACAGAGCAGCCAGCATAACGCTTGGCTGCTCTGCGCATGCTTTAGGCGCTGATTAACGATGGGTTTAACGATGCTGTGATACATCCTACTTTGCAATACCGCTATGAACATTTCTGGAGTGTTTTTGTAGTGCATTCCTTGTTTTTAAAAAATCGTTAAGCACTTTTACGTTTCTTATTTTTTAACGTTTGGTTGATGCATCTGGCCCTCAGACCCCAAATGGATGCGTGCCAATTTTGATTGTGCCGCACATCTATTTTCGCAAAAAATTTTTAAAAAAGCATTTTTTGCAGTCGCGCTGAAAAATGGATCTGCGTGCGCCCAAAACACGTGCCTACACTACCGCAGGCCATTTTTCAGGGTACCTTAGTAAAAGGACCCCTAAAACTCTCCTCGGGGTGTTTGAGGCTTTGTGTTATTTAAATGATAAATACACATCCTCAGCAAGTGCCTTCTTTTTAACAGATCTAAGAGCAAAGGTATTTGTTGCAAGTATATTAAGTTTTGCACATATCGCACCTCACTCCTAAGCTAGGGAATGTGATCTCAGCCTCTCAAATTTACTGCTAACATGTGCCGTGGTACTTGCATCCTGCCAGAGAGCTTCTTTCTGGACCTCATAAGATGTTACATTTATAAGCAATTTACCCAGCTGTGCTTGGAAATTCGTTTTTAATTTGGATATAGAACTATTTCCCCGAACAATGGAAAATAGTTCTATATCCTCGTACTACGTTTTCTTGGTCTCAGACCATTTCTTGAACATCTTTTCTCTTGTCTGTACTCTGTGACCGTAGTGGTGCTGTGTCATCGAACGGCCCCGGTGTGTGAACGTGTAATGTATTCATTCCCAACAGGAGGCTGTTATTGTGACTCATCATCTAACCACAGAAGAATCAAGTAAAATCATATTAGCTTAAAGCAAAACAAAACATAAACAGATTAATCCCCATTCTCCATAGGTCACTGAGTTAGGAACTGAGACATCCAGGTTGGGATATGCCTAGTTCTCCCTGTATTTTACAAAAGGCTGTGCTGTTTGCAGAGCCTTTTGTAAAATGTCTATATGGACACAAATAAATACATTTGCATTTCTTGGGATGTCCGGGGGGAACAGCGATTTTATAAATCTACACATGAAGAAAAACAGCAGCATCTCTTTGAGCTTTATGCGTGTATGTGCTGAGAGATACTTGCTTGTGTGGAAATATTGCAACATATGTGTCCTCTTGCCAGCACCTGTACACATATTTGGTGGATTTTAAAATCATGCACGTGCAAAAGGAGACAACAAAGGAGAGGACTGAAATAACTCTTTCCTTAGAATTTTTGAGGTGTTGGTGAATTGCTTATTTACTCTTTTCAAAAATACAAGGTCCAGAGTGCACGTGGTGAAGGTACTAAGTAGTGAATTTAAAATGAATCAGAGAAAATATTTCTTCACTCAGTGTGTAATTAAGTTCTGGAATTTATTGCCAGAGAATGTGGTAAAAGAGGTTAGCTTAGCAGGGTTTAAAAAAGGGTTGTACGTGCTCCTAAAAGAAAAGTCCATAAACCATTTGTAAGATGGATTTGGGAAAATTCGTTGCTTATTCCTGTGATAAGCAGCATAAAATCTGTTTTACTCTTTTTGGATCTTACCAGGTACTTGTGACCTGGATTGGCCACTGTTGGAAACAGGATATTATGCTTGATGGGCCTTTGGTCTCTCCCAGTATGATGATGCTTATGTATTTATGACATGTAAATTTCTTAAGCTATACATGAATTTGCATTATAAAATGAATAGTTTACACATACTTTTATGGCTCACCCAAACCATGCCCAAAATATACCTACTTGAAATCTCTGTCTCAACCATCTACATATGGAAATTGCCAATTCTTAAATTCACCATGTGCAAGTCTATTCAATCTGCACATATAAATATCATTATTTCCTCTAAAACTGCCTCTATTGGACATGATGAAAATACTCATGAACCCATCTACCTTACATATACTGAAGAGAAAACGACATTGACCCAGAATCTATCTCCCACCTTACCCTCCTCTCTCTATCACCTGTCTCTACCTACCTACCCATCGATTTACTATACTTAATTTCCTACTTTACATAACAAAATTCTGTGTTACCTATTACTATGTAAGCTGCATTGAGCCTGCTTTTAGTGGGAAAGTGCAGGATACAAATATAATAAATAAATAAATAAATAAATAAATACTGTATATTTCCTCTTCTGCAAGAATTTGATACTTTTTGTCATTTTGCAAAATTTTTCACTACAAGAATTTATGGTGAAAGTTCCTACAAAACCTAGTGAGATCTTGTGGAATTAATGTGACATCTGTTAGTAAATCTGGGCAAAATTAATGCAGAATTTATGGCTCATTTAGAATATGTGTCTGCGGATGTTCCAAAAGTTAAAAAATGTTTATTTTTGTATATAATTCACAGAGACAAGAACTCCACCTTTTGCACGGATGGCTTGTGTCGCACACAACTTCCCATATCTTAGAGCAGTTGATGGGACTAACCAAACCAGGACAACTCTGACCACAAAGCAACAGCTATACCGAAGGTCAGTACTTCTCAATGTTCTCTGTATGGGACTCATTCAGTACCTGGGACAGCACCAGGTGCCCTGCTACAGAACATGCAACCACTTGAAACATGCAGTCTTATATTGCACAAAAAAACATGTACAGTCCTGAACACGAGACAAATCCATACTTCATCTCAACTGAATCCCAGCAAGTATAAACATTTAAGGTGCGAGAGTGAGACTCACTGAAATAGAGTAATTACAGCAGTGGGCTGAACACTATGGAAGCCTGATTTAAATCGTACTGGTGTTCCCTGTGACTTTGGGTGTCACTTAACCCTTTAGGACTAGATTCTCTATGTCATGCCTAAAAAATACTAGTACTACTACTTATCATTTCTATAGCGCTACTAGATGTACGCAGTGCTGTACATTGGACATAAAGAGACAGTCCCTGCTCGACAGAGTTTACAATCTACTTAGGACAAACAGGACACATAAGAGATAAGGGAACTACTAAGGTGGGAATGATAACACATGGGTACTGAATGAGCAAGTAAGGGTTAGGAGTTAAAAGCAGCATCAAAAAGGTGGGCTTTTAGCTTAGATTTGAAGACAGCCAGGGATGGAGCTTGACGTACCGGCTCAGGAAGTCTATTCCAGGCATATGGTGCAGCAAGATAAAAGGAACAGAGTCTGGAGTTAGCAGTGGAGGAGAAGGGTGCAGATAAGAGAGATTTACCCAGCGAACAGAGTTCCTGGGGAGGAGTGTAGGGAGAGATGAGAGTGGAGAGGTACTGAGGGGCTGCCTAGGCGTATTTTATAAACTGCTCCTAAATTTAGGCATAGTTTACAGAATACACCCAAATACCCATTTTTTGCGACTGTATTTAGTCATGGCCATTTATGCCAATGAAAACCTGTGCTAATTGCCGATGCCTAAATTACACATGGAACAGGCATATTCTATAATAGTGCGCATAAATTCGAAGAATGGCCACAACCTGCCCATGCCCCTCCCATGGCCACGCCCCTTTTAGAATTTATGCTGCATCTTAGAATTTACACGCAGCCCTTTACAGAATATAAAGTGATGCGTGTAAAAATTCAAATCAATGCCAATTAATGTCAATAATTGCTTAAGTTCAATTATCAGCGCTGATTGGCTTGTTAAGTTAATTATGTTGCATGCAAAAAATCCAGAATATGACCAGATTTGCACCATGCAACTCAAGTTACACTATATAGAATCCATGTGTTAATGCCTCAGGTATAAATTTAGATTGTAAGCTCTCTAGGGACAGCGAAATGCCTAGTGCACCTGAATGTAACTCGCTTTCAGCTACTACAAAAAAGCCTTGAACTAAATTAAAAAAAAAAAATCCATGGCCTTGTGAATCACCAGAGATTCCCCCCACCTCACTTCACCCGTGATTTTAGCTGAGAAGGATGTGACGCTGTTCTACAAGGCTTGCAGCCTCACTAGCCTCGGCCGATGATCAAGACCTGGCGCTGTTCAGGATAGCGCTCTCAAAATACCGCCATTCCACCGCTGTAGTAGCGTGGAATAACAGTGCGGTCAAGATCAGAGTTAATATATGCAGATATAAGCAGCTCTGTAGTAACGATAACCCCCTCTAAACATCGTGGTAAAATATGCTCAGCAGCCGGAGCGCACGCGCACTAATCTGATGCGCTAAAAAGAAGCCTGGAACAATGCACATGTGGGCGTGTCATCATGTGTGTCCTTGCATAGGACAGCTTGTCTGTGTGTCGTAAAGTGTGTGAGGATGTTATAATGCCGTTGTATCGTTCTATGGTGCGACCGCACCTTGAGTATTGTGTCCAATTTTGGTCTCAAGAAAGATATAGTAGAATTGGAAAAGGTGTAGCGAAGGGTGACTAAAATGATAGCGGGGATGGGACGACTTCCCTATGAAGGAAGACTAAGGAGGCTAGGGCTATTCAACTTGGAGAAGAGACGGCTGAGGGGAGACATGATAGAGGTATATAAAATAATGAGTGGAGTGGAACGGGTGGATGTGAAGCGTCTGTTCATGCTTTCCAAAAATAGTAGGACTAGGGGGCATGCGATGAAACTACAGTGTAGTACATTTAAAACAAATAGGAGAAACTTTTTCTTCACCCAACATGTAATTAAACTCTGGAATTTGTTGCCGGAGAACGTGGTGAAGGCAGTTAGCTTGGCAGAGTTTAAAAAGGGGTTAGATGGTTTCCTAAAGGACAAGTCCATAAACCGCTACTAAATGGACTTGGGAAAAATCCACAATTCCGGGAATAACATGTATAGAATGTTTGTACGTTTGGGAAGCTGCCAGGTGCCCTTGACCTGGATTGGCCGCTGTCATGGACAGGATGCTGGGCTTGATGGGCCTTTGGTCTTTTCCCAGTATGGCATTACTTATGTACTTATATGTACTTATAAAACGTAACAAAACAAGCTGTCTGAAAGTGCCATAAAAAGATAGCTTGCTAGTTGTTCTATTGCTGGTCCTAGTCTTTCTTTGCATTGTCTTTGTACCTCGTTTGACTGTGCCTGTAGCGCTTTCCTTCTGGCTTTTTTGTCGCATCACAGACCAGTTTGAGGTAAGTGAATACACATATGCATTTGAGTAGCCCCATCGTTTGTGTGGGAGGGCTTAAAAGTAATGCTTTTTTGTTTTCTATTTTTTTCAGGTGCCTGTCCTTGCTCTCTCATTGGCAGTCCCCTTGCTGTCCTGTGCTTTTTTTTTTTGCTCTGATGCGACCTGCTTGACAAAAACGCCAGCCAGGGCCTGGTGTTATTGTTTTCTGTCTAACGACTTTCAACACCTCTGTTCGCTGTGGCACTATGTTTTGATCATCTAGGAGGAACAGGAAATGGCCTTACTTACGTGAGAGTGACTGACTACATTTACATGCTATCTGCGCAAGTGCCTGGCGCGCTCGCTGTTTATGGTAGTAACCCCGCTGATCATCCCACGTTGGTGAGTGCGTGCGCAAGAACAGCGCTATTGGCCTTTAGCACTCGCGTTGACTTTTGATCATCGGCCCATCAGGGAGAAGCAGACCTGACCTAGGACATCTTCTGCACTTAGCACAGAGAGGCTGTTTTAATTCAGTTTTCTAAGCTGGTGGGAAAATGTGGGATACAAATGCAATAAATAAATAAATAAATAAATTATATACAGGTACTTAAGAAACCTCAACACTCAAAAAGTCTCAGAGTGTTGAGGTTTCTTAAGTACCTGTATATAATTTATTTATTTATTTATTTATTGCATTTGTATCCCACATTTTCCCACCTTTTTGCAGGTTCAAAGTGGCTTACAATGTATCGTTTTTGGTGGTAGTGGATTTGAACATAGTTACTTATTGTTACATAGAGAATTAGAGTAACATGGTATAAGTTTAAGACAAGCAGATATTATAAAATAATTACCTATTGTTGCATAGAGATTTTGAGTAACCTAGTAGAAGTTTAGATCAGACAGAAATGATAAAATAGGTCTGTGTAAAGGAAAAGGGGACGCATGCATTTATATTTGTTGTTCTGTGTGGTATGCCTTGTTGAAAAGATGGGTCTTCAGTGATATTCAGAAGTTTGTTAGTTCGTGGATCTTTCTCAGGTTGTGCGGCAGTGCGTTCCATAGCTTGGCACTCAGGTAGGTAAAGTTTGCCTACCGCTTAGAATGGAAACCACTTAGAATGTAGTTCCAAAAACCACAGAAAGGCAGTATATCAAGTCCCATTCCCTTTCCCCTTAACCTCTTTTAGAATCTGGGATTTAGATTTGACAGCTAATCACCCTCCTTTTCACATTGTTTGCTCAAGACATGCTGGCTCTTGGACAGTCATGTTATATATATCCTGTTACTGGAGCAATGATATCTTTGGACAGAATGTGCATCATGAGTTTAATTAGATTTTTAAACAACAATTTAATTGACAGGGCTTGGGAAGTTTTCACTACTGTACCGATAAAGCAGATTGCAAATGTGCAAGTTGCACACACAATTGCTAAGATTTATTTATTTGTTGCATTTGTACCCCACATTTTCCCACCTATTTGCAGGCTCAATGTGGCTTACATAGTACCGCTCATGCTTTCCCAAAATACTAGGACTAGGGGGCATGCGATGAAACTACAGCGTAGTAAATTTAAAAACAAATTGGAGAAAATGTTTCTTCACCCAACGCATAAGTAAACTCTGGAATTCGTTGCCAGAGAACGTGGTGAAGGCGGTTAGCTTAGCAGAGTTTAAAAAGGGGTTAGACGGTTTCCTAAAGAACAAGTCCATAAATTACTACTAAATGGGTAAAATCCACAGTTCCAGGAATAAAATGTATAGAATGTTTGTACATTTGGGAAGCTTGTCAGGTGCCCTTGGCCTGGATTGGCCGCTGTCGTGGACAGGATGCTGGGCTCGATGGACCCTTGGTCTTTTCCCAGTGTGGCATTACTTATGTACTTATGTCAAAGGCGTTTGCCCAGTCAGTGGATAACAAATACATAGTTGTATAGTGATCGTATGTGGTATAAATGGAGGGTCGGAATGGATGAATATTGCGTGATGTCCTGTTCAGAGGTGGGCAAACCGTTTTTCTCGAGGACCACGTTAGCAGCCATGACTGAACGAGGGGACGGTGGGGACTGGAGTATAAGGAGCTGGGGCGGTGTAGCAATTTGCAGCAGTCAGGACAGACTCAAGGATATCTAAAAGCTTGGGGAGACATTCAGCAACGTAACCCCCTTCCCTCCCATAGTCAAGCATTTCCAATTTCCTATCTCCACAGGCTGTCCAGCATCTCTCCTTTCCTCCCCCATCCACTCCGTGTCCAGCATCTCTACTTCCCTACTTCCCCCGTGTCTAGCATCTCTCTTTCTTCCCCCATCATGTCCAAAATCTTTATTTATTTATTTATGACATTCATATCCCACATTAGCTCGAGTAGAACTCAGGTTCAACGTGGCTTACATAACAATTACAAAAGCATGACCGTGCTCAAAATAAAATATATTAAAAGAAAGTAAAATACATCATATAATGTTAGACCAGTAAAACTTGAGTTAGGAATAGATGTAATTAAATACTTTAGTAATTTAAGCTAAATAACTGAAATATGGAGGAAAAAGGTAAGGGCTAGGATTGACTGGCATAGACAGGATTAGAGGGAGGTGGGAGGAGGTAAAAATTAAATCTCCTTGATGTTGCTGATGTTGCCACCATCCTACCTTTGCTAAAGCAGGAAACCTTTGAAAACCCGCACAAGCATCAGACTTGAAGTGTCCTGCCCCCTACGATGCCAACTTCCTATCATAGGGGTCAAGACAGAGCTGGCTTTGAGCCACATGGATAGTCATAGGGTCTGCTGCTACCCTGCCGCTCTCTTGCCAGCCACGTTGTTGTTGTAATGTTGCCTCACGAGTTCTGCTGCAGACAGCTGATGGAAAAGGCTGTTTCTAAAACAGGACTTGATATGCTGCCTTTCTGAGGTTTTTTGCAACTCCATTCAAAATGGTTTACATATATTCAGGTACTTACTTTGTACCTGGGGCAATGGACGGTTAACTGACTTGCCCAGAGTCACAAGGAGCTGCAGTGGGAATCAAACTCAGTTCCACAGGATCAACATCCACTGCACTAACCACTAGGCTACTCCTCCACTAGCAACATTCCATGTAGAAGCCTGCCCTTGCAGATCAGCAATGCGGCCGCACAGGCTTCTGTTTCTGTGAGTCTGGCGTCCTGCACATACGTGCAGGACGTCAGACTCACAGAAACAGAAGCCTGCGCGGCCGTGTTGCTGATCTTCAAGGGCAGGCTTCTACATGGAATGTTACTAGTGGAATAGCAACATTAACATTCCATGTAGAATCTCAAATAGTAGCAACAGAATCTGAATAGTCATTCCATCTAGAATCTCCAACAGTAGCAACATTCCATGTAGCATCTCAAATAGGGAAAGGGAAAGGGGACTTGATATACTGCCTTTCTGAGGTTTTTTGCAACTACATTCAAAATGGTCTACATATATTCAGGTACTTATTTTGTACCAGGGGCAATGGAGGGTTAAGTGACTTGCCCAGAGTCACAAGGAGCTGCAGTGGGCATTGAACTCAGTTCCCCAGGATCAAAGTCCACTGCACTAACCACTAGGCTACTCCTCCACTCCACTCCTCCACTTCAAAATAATGTGCCTGATATATATACACAAAAGTATGCTTAGGTAGTGATCCTATGCATGTCTCGAGCTACTGCTCAGCTATTTTTAAATGTTTTTTTTTTTGAAGTATACAGAATCTGGGAACATGACGTAGCAAGGTGAGCATGCAAATCCAAATTGTTGCCAATTAATGTTAATAATTATCACCCAATTATTGGCGCTAATTAGCCAATTTAGTTCCACATGCATCTCAGGATACTGCGCAATTTTGCACGAGGAAATTTATGCATCATTTATAGAATCCGGGAGTAAGTGCACAAGTAAATCCCAGTGGATCCACGCATATGTATTTGTGCTGGAACTGGAGCAGGCGTAAATTTGTACATATGCCTACTGCAGGTAAGTGGCAATTTTCGAAGGGAAAGTAGACATGTACTTTCGCTTTCTAAAATTCCCACTGTTTACACATACCTGGTTCACAAAATCATCTACGGAGAAGCCCCGAGTTACATGACAGACTTGATCGACTTACCAATTACAAATACATCAGAATCAACACGATCTTATCTAAATCTGCACTACCCAAGCTGCAAAGGACTTAAATACAAAACAACTTACGCATCTAGTTTTTCCTACATAAGCACACAACTGTGGAACGCATTACTAAAAGCCTTGAAAATGACGTACGACCACCTAAACTTTCGGAAATCACTAAAAACCAACCTGTTTAAAAAGGCATACCCTACCGATCCAACTTAAATGCCTAATCTCTGCAACACAACCAAACTAAAGCACGTAATGGACATAACACAACTCTTCCGTTCTCCGATTCCCTAATGTGGCTGTGCCATATGAACTTGATCTTACCACAACATCACCCTGTATTTGTTCACACCGGAGCTTGCAAAGGTCCCTCCTTTACTATGTAAGCCACATTGAGCCTACAAATAGGTGGGAAAGTGTGGGATACAAATGTAACAAATAAATACCAGCCTCATCCGCTTATGTGGCTGCTGTTAACATTACCCTCTTTACTGCAATCATTTAAATTTCATTTAAATTTACCAACTAGCTCCTCCCCCCTTTGAACGTGGGAAGTACGCAGTGGTACTGACTTTATAAACAGTACCTTTCTTAATTTTTTATTTGATCACGCGTCTGTAATAAACAGAATCTCAGCCACATGATTTACCTTCTAGGGCCCAGCAACTTGCTCCCTAATTCTGTAACCTTGTGTGCACGTTTGTCGAGCTTAGTGTGAAAATTTGTGTGCGCAAATGATAGAACAATCACAGTTATGTGTGTAACGTAATTGCTAAATTAGAAGCAAAATAGCACTAAGTACCAAAAATAGGCTATAATTGGAATTAATTAGGGCTAATTGGCATTAGTTATGTACTTATGTTATGCATGCAATTCCTGTAACATGCAACTGCTAGGTGGTGTGGATGTTGGAGGGGCATGGGCAGGTCACAGCCCTCCCCAGCACTTCTATGCTAAAGTTACAGAATCCCATCAGTGACAGGCTTTGATATTCAGCCACTAGCGGTGTTAAATCATTTATGGTGAAGCCCCGGTCTATATGTTAGACCTCATAGAGTTGCCAACTAGGAACACAAAAAGATCAGCACGTACATTCTTGAATCTCCACTATTCCAGCTGCAAAGGACTTAAATATAAATCCATATATGCATCCAGCTTCTCCTACATAAGTGCGCAACTGTGGAACGCACTACCAAAGGCCATAAAAACAATGCATGACCTAGCAATCTTCGGAAAACTACTGAAAACCAACTTGCTCAAGAAGGCATACCATAATGATCCATCCTAAATACTAGACAACTAGACTCTACATGAACTAGACAAAACCGACATCTTCACACTAATGAAATCTACTCAATACGCCCTACCACTTTATTTCACATTGAACTTTCTATAGCTGATTGTCTAACTTATTCTATAATTCACTCTATCATTTAGGAACTTCAAGGCAATAACACTAACCACCTTATAATTGAAAGAGAAAACGCCTAGATTTCGACCCAAATCGGGAGATAGACGTTTATCTCACAAAAACGAATAAATCGGTATAATGGAAAGCCGATTTTGGACGTTTTCAACTGCACTCCATCGCGGAAGCGTACAAAGTTGACGGGGGCGTGTCAGAGGCGTGGCGAAGGTGGAACTGGGGCGTGGTTATCGGCCGAGGAGAGATGGACGCCTTTCGCTGATAATGGAAAAAAAAGTATGCGTTTGTAGCTAGAATTTAGGGCACTTTTCCTGGACCCTGTTTTTTCCACAAATAAGGCCCCAAAAAGTGCCCTAAATGACCAGATTACCCCCAGAGGGAATGGGGGATGACCTCCCCTGACTCCCCCAGTGGTCACTAACCCCCTCCCACCACAAAAAATGATGTTTCACAACTTTTTATTTTCACCCTCAAATGTCATACCCACCTCCCTGGCAGCAGTATGCAGGTCCCTGGAGCAGTTGTTAGGGGGTGCAGTGGACTTCAGGCAGGTGGACCCAGGCCCATCCCCCCCTACCTGTTACAATTGTGCTGCTTAATGCTTAGTCGTCCAACCCCCCCCCCCCAAACCCACTGTACCCACATCTAGGTGCCCCCCTTCACACCTTAGGGCTATAGTAATGGTGTAGACTTGTGGGTAGTGGGTTTTGAGGGGGATTTGGGGGGCTCAACACACAAGGGAAGGGTGCTATGCACCTGGGAGCTCTTTTACCTTTTTTTTTGTTTTTGTAAAAGTGCCCCCTAGGGTGCCCGGTTGGTGTCCTGGCATGTGAGGGGGACCAGTGCACTACGAATCCTGGGCCCTCCCACGAACAAATGCCTTGGATTTATTCGTTTTTGAGCTGGGCGCTTTCATTTTCCATTATCGCTGAAAAACAAAACGCCCAGCTCACAAATTGTCGAATAAAACATGGACGTCTATTTTTTTCGAAAATACGGTTTGGTCCGCCCCTTCACGGACCCGTTCTCGGAGATAAACGCCCATGGAGATAGACGTTTTCGTTCAATTATGCCCCTCCATGTATTCTTCGTTACCAATTGTGCACCTTAATGCAATACCACTTGTATTTCTCTGTCCGGAAATGGTAATCGCCATTACGGCATAATGTAAGCCACATTGAGCCTGCAAATTGGTGGGAAAATGTGGGATACAAATGCATCAAATAAATAAATAAACTCGGAAATTCAATGCCAGGCCATGTCCGGATACCGGCATTGAATTTCCGGGTTTGCAGCAGGCTAACACATAACTGATTAAGGGGTCCTTTTAATATGCTGCGGGATAAAGGGCCCTGTGGTAGAAGTGGGGGCTGGTTTCCCATGCGCAAGGGACCTTTTGACCGCAGTGGGTAAAAACTCCGATAAAAAATGGATATGTGGTAAGATGACTCTTTCCGAGTGGCCATGCGGAGGGAACACTGCCACCCGCTGAGTTAGCACCACGCTATAAAATAAAAAAATTTTCCAGCACACCAGTAATGGTGTGCGCTCGAGATGGAACTACCGCCAATGACTGCGTTGGGCTGGTGGTAGTTCCGGGTTAGCGTGTGGAAAAGCCCGCATTGGACTTGCCGACGTTTTGTAAAAAAGCCCCTAACTACGGTATTCATAAAGTTAGGACTGACTTTTATGCGGTTAACCTGGCTGGTTACATTCTGACTATCAGCACTTAGGGGGGGGGGGGGTCTTTTACTAAAGATTAGCTTGAGTTATCTGTAGTAGGGCCCATTTTATTCCTATGGGCCCTGCTGCAGATAATTCATGCTGATCTTTAGTGAAAGAGCCCTTTAACCAGCCAAGTGCTGACTCTCCTCTAGAATGTCCCCAAATAGCTGGTTTTGAGTTTGGTGCTAACCAGGTTATTTTCAGCATTGCAAACTGATTAAGGTCTGCTGAAATTAGTGGTTATTTATTTATTTAGATTTTGCTCACACCTTTTTCAGTAGTAGCTCAAGGTGAGTTACATTCAGGTACACTGGATATTTCTCTGTTCCAGGAGGGGTAGGGTTACTATATTTTGTCCCCCAAAAAGGAGGACCTCCACCACACACCCCACCCCACCCCCCTGTCATGTCCTTGCCCCGCCCCTATCTCATTTTCCCCTCCCCCCTGTCACACACCCCATCACCCCCCTCCCCTTACCTTACTACTGCCCTGGTGGTCTAGTGACCTCTTCCGCCTTCGGGGCAGGAAAGAGCCCCCTCTTTCTTGCTCGGAGCGCTGCCCTGCATGCGTCCTTCGTGTTGCTGATCTCGGCGCTGATTCAAAATGGCCGCCAAGAGTTGAAGTCTCGCGAGGTCACTTCAACTCTCGGTGGCCATTTTGAATCGGCGCCGAGATCAGCAACAGAAAGGAAGCATGCAGGGCAGCGCTCCGGGCAGGAAAGAGGGGGCTCTTTCCTGCCCCGAAGGCGGAAGAGGTCACTAGACCACCAGGGCAGCAGTAAGTAAGGGGAGGGGAGGCTAGCAATCTGCCCGTTTGTCCAAAAATCCAGACAAACAGGCAAAACCCACCCAGTTGCCCAGACATGTCCGGGTAAATCTGGACATATGGTAACCCTAAGGAGGCTCACAATCTAAGTTTGTACCTGAGGCAATGGAGGGTTAAGTGACTTGCCCAAGATCACAAACAGCAGCAGTGGGATTTGAACTGGCCACCTCTGGATTGCAAGACCAGTGCTCTAACCACTAGGCCACTCCTCCACTTGGTTAGCCCCAAACAGGTGGTTTAACTGCCAGGAGCCATTTCAGGCTGGTTAAATTGCATTGATGATTGACCCTGATGTGCGTAACTGACAGTAATTAGGTGTGAGAATTTACACTAGCCTTGGACACGGCAGAAGTGCTCGCGATTGAAGTTAGGCAACTACATTGCGGACTTACGCTAGTTTTCTATAACAGTAATTACAGATGTGATTGCCGATATAGAATTTCCACTTAGCACCCAGCATACGTCCCTGGAGAAAATCTCATTGGAGAAGGGAGTTAGCTGTCATCGGATCATTCTTGTCCATGAGGTTTTGGAAAGAGAAGCGTGTGAGGGAATCTTCTCTAACATGAGATATCTTGCATTAATGGAGCAGACACACCCCAGGGAAGTGAAGACTGTTAGAGAATTGAGTTAAGTGAAACGAGAAGCAAAATGTTATTGTACATTTTAAAATCCCAATACATTAAATGGCAGCGGTGGTTAATGTGGAGGAGGAAGGTTTCTGTTCTTACTTTTTTTTTTCATTTTGATGGAATTATTAAGAAATTGCGAGTCTAAGAATCTATAGATGCTAGAAAATGTTTATAACGCCCTTTATATGCTTGAAACATCTTTGATATTTCTTCGAATGAGTTTTGGAGGGGAAGAGAGAAGCTGTGAGCTTAGGATGCTACAATATAGTTATATGACCAAAAGCAATGCAGTAAAAATGGGAGTGCAAAAATAGGGCACCTGGGATAAGGGGGTAAGTGAGTGCCTTTTTGAGTCTATTCTATAAAGATAAGCAGGCCCTTCTTTTCTTTATAGAGCACAAATATAGAAAAACAATTAAGGCAGATAAGGACCATGTGGCCTATCCATTCTGCCCATCCATGCCATCTACTTTCCCTATCACTCCCTTAGCGATCCTATGTACTTTCATCCATGCCATCTACTCTCCCTATCACTCCCTTAGCGATCCTATGCACTTTCATCCATGCCATCTACTCTCCCCATCATTCCCTTAGCGATCCTATGCACTTTCATCCATGCCATCTACTTTCCCTATCACTCCCTTAGCGATCCTATGTACTTTCATCCATGCCATCTACTTTCCCTATCACTCCCTTAGCGATCCTATGTACTTTCATCCATGCCATCTACTCTCCCTATCACTCCCTTAGCGATCCTATGCACTTTCATCCATGCCATCTACTCTCCCCATCATTCCCTTAGCGATCCTATGCACTTTCATCCATGCCATCTACTCTCCCCATCACTCCCTTAGCGATCCTATGCACTTTCATCCATGCCATCTACTTTCCCTATCACTCCCTTAGCGATCCTATGTACTTTCATCCATGCCATCTACTCTCCCTATCACTCCCTTAGCGATCCTATGCACTTTCATCTATGCCATCTACTTTCCCTATCACTCCCTTAGCGATCCTATGCACTTTCATCCATGCCATCTACTCTCCCCATCATTCCCTTAGCGATCCTATGCACTTTCATCCATGCCATCTACTCTCCCCATCACTCCCTTAGCGATCCTATGCACTTTCATCCATGCCATCTACTTTCCCTATCACTCCCTTAGCGATCCTATGTACTTTCATCCATGCCATCTACTCTCCCTATCACTCCCTTAGCGATCCTATGCACTTTCATCTATGCCATCTACTTTCCCTATCACTCCCTTAGTGATCCTATGTACTTTCATCCATGCCATCTATTCTCCCTATCACTCCCTTAGAGATCCTATGCACTTTCATCCATGCCATCTACTCTCCCTATCACTCCCTTAGCGATCCTATGTACTTTCATCCATGCCATCTACTCTCCCTATCACTCCCTTAGAGATCCTACGTACTTGTCCCAAGTTCTCTTGAATTCATATACTGTTTTTGTCTCTACCACTTCCACTGGGAGGCTGTTTGACAAATTTACCACCCTTTCTGTGAAGAATTATTTCCTCAGGTTACTTCTGAGTCTATTTATTTAAACATGATTATTTATGAAATTTGAATAACAAAGAAGTCACCTCCTCCCACCTCACAAAACAGACCCCTCAGAACTCAACTCCTCAACTTGAGAGCCCAGAATAGATAATGACGCTGAAACCAATGGACAAAACTCATCCATCAAGGCCCAAACTTTCTGGAATTTTGGAATACAGCGCCATTTTACGGCAGCAATTTCTTCATACCTACGCACAAGGCAGACATCAGACCACCGGCATTCAGTGATAATGCAGAGCTGTCCTTCCAAACAGACAAAATATGCTTAATGGCTGAACCCATAAGCACATCAAGCTGCTTAATTAAAAAAAAAATAGAAGCATTTGATGCAGAATTTAGTTCTAGAAGTGTGAAAACTGGTTTATAATTAAGGTAAAGTCCAGTAGCTGAATTAATTTTCTGTTGAGTTAAAAAAAAACTTAAACCAAAAACATTTTTTCCAGATGGAGGCTCCTTTTCTGTGAGACCTTGCATAGAACACCATTAATATATTTTTCTAGAACCTTGATTTTGAATTTATTTTATTTCCAATATATTTCTGTTATTAAAGGGCTACCTGAAGTATCCTTTATAACCTTGTGATAGCGTGAGTGAGCGTGGGCCGAGGAGCCTTCACAAACACCGCCAGACCACACTTTAAAAGTAAATAAAAAGTCCTTTAATAATTCAAATGGAAAACATACAGTGACCTGCTCCTCTCACAGGTTCTTTGCTCAGTATTGTACATAATGCAGCTTGGAGTTCAATACCAAACAAAAAGGGTCTGGTTCCTACCAGATCACAAAGAATTCCAGTGTACACAAAGATGCACAATACAAGACTTTCCTACCTGTTATTATTATTATTATCATTACATTTGTATCCCGCGCTTTCCTACTCAAAGCAGGTTCAATGCGGCTTACATAGTAATAGGGAATACAGAATATTATTAGAGAAAGTAAAAGTTAAGTGTAAGAATAATAGAAAAGATAAGTAGGTAGAGATAGGCAATGGAGAAGGGAGTAAGATGGGAGACTAGTCTGGGTCAACGTCGTTATCTCCTGGGTACGTGTGGGTAGGTGGGTTCATAAGATTAGTCTGGGTCATTCGGATAGGCTTGCTTGAATAAATGGGTTTTTAGTGCTTTCCGCAAGGGTAGATAGTCACAGATTGATCGGATGGGTCTGGGGAGGGCACTCCAGAGTTGGCTGCCTAGGAAGGAGAAGTTGGATCCATAATAGGTTTTGTTACCCCTCTGGTCTTTCAAACGTAGGTTGTGCCAGCATATTCTTGAGGTCTGCTTCTTCCTGCTCTGGGCCTCGCTGGCTTGTCCTTGCTCTAAGGTTAATTTACCCTGCCTGAACCATAGCATCCCTTCTGAGATCTAGGCCTCATAAAGTGACCCTGTGAGGGAGTGGGTTGAAGGGGGACCAGCAGTTTTCTATACACTCTATCACAAACCTATAGCTATATTCTGTATAGAGCATATCATAGATGCTGTGTATAAGATCCACTCACCATGAAATTTCACTGTGTTGATAAGACACAGGGTTGTTAAGCAGCTGCAGCCAGGGCAATTGCTTTGGACTGGTTTCATGACACAGGGGGCCCCAGGCCTGACGAAAAAGCAGATAGAGGCACAGTTTGCTGGCAGGCTTTTGGGGTCCTCTCCCAAATTTATGCTCTGGGACTCAGCATGTCTAACCCAGTTCTGATAATTACTGTAGACCAGGCAGACAAATGGTTGCTGGACCATGCATTTGGAAAGCATGAAAATATATACTTTAATATTTATTTGTAATGTGAAGCATTCCGAGAATTGAAACTGCCAGGATACAGCCATCCATTTGTTTTGTGCCTCTCAAACATGCCAGACATGGCGGAAGAAAAGTACTTTCACTGATTTAGTGTCCAGCTCCTGGATTATTATGCAAATTACAGGAAGTGGAGAGAACCACACGTATTCACAAGAAGGGGAAAGCTTCACAGTCTCCTGCCAACTGTTATGACCCGGTAGTAGTGAGCCCCTGTGCCCCGACTGAGCACGGCAGAGATGGAGTGACACCGCACTCGGTCAGGCAGCCAGACAACCCCTAGCTTCACCTGGGAAGTGACCACCGTTCACCAGGAGTTGAGCTCCCAGCTGCAGGTGGCCACCAGGACTTCTGGAACCGGCGGGGTTGCACAGCCACTGACCAGGCTGGCAGGAAACAGACACAGTCCAGAACTAGTACTCCAACAGGCAAAGAATAGTCAAAATCAGTCCAGGGTCAAGGCAGGCAGCAAACAAGCAATATCCGAGAAAACTAGCCAGGGTCCGGTACATAGGAAACCAGGAACAGAAGTTAGTCGGCAAACAGCACTCCAACAGCAGCTCCTCAGAACAATTGAGGCCGAAGCAACAAAGGACTGGAGGTAGTGCTTTAAATAGAGCAGGAATTAATCCTAAACATGTGCAGCTGAACCAAGATGGTTGCCCCCATCAGCAGAGAAACCCAACTCCCAAATATGGGCTTCCTTCCTGCAGCCGGCCAACCCCAAGATGGCTGCCACAAGCTAAGATGCCCATCCCAAGATGGCCGACCTATCCTGGAGAAACACCACCAAGATAGCCGCTTAGCTCTGCTGAACCGGCCGCGCAGGCCTGGAACCAGGTGAGGAACGTAACACCAACAAGGTTTGAAAAGAGGTAAAATGTGATATTTCTCATAGCACAAAAGAAAGACCACAAAACAAATGGGGAAAATTTCAACAACCCACCTCAGTGCAAGGTCTGTGGTTAGTTTTATTTGTGCATTCATTGCAGGTAATTTTCAAAGAGAAGTTACTTGGGTGGTTTCTTTTTTCAAAATTACCTATAAGGTGTGCAGTTACAAAATCTGCCACAGACCATGCATCTTCCATTTCTGCAGGCAATCTACTACTACTACTACTACTATTTAGCATTTCTATAGCGCTACAAGGGGTACGCAGCGCTGCACAAACATAGAAGAAAGACAGTCCCTGCTCAAAGAGCTTACAATCTAATAGACAAAAAATAAATAAAGTAAGCAAATCATGCTGGAATACACATACTTATTATCCCTCCCCCAACCAAAGGAAACGGAAGAACCAGCCACACAATTAGCAGGGCCAGGCCAACTATTATTTTTGTTACATTTGTACCCTGCGCTTTCCCACTCATGGCAGGCTCAATGCACGGCTTACATGGGGCAATGGAGGGTTAAGTGACTTGCACAGAGTCACAAGGAGCTGCCTGTGCCTGAAGTGGGAATTGAACTCAGTTCCTCAGGACGAAAGTCCACCACACTAACCACTAGGCCACTCCTCCACGGTTGCTACTATTTGAGCATGGAATGTTGCTATTCCACTAGAACCACTAGAAGTCAGCCCTTGCAGATCACCAATGTGGCCACGCAAGCTTCTGTGAGTCTGACATCCTGCATGTAATGTGCAGGACGTCAGACTCACAGAAACAGAAGCCTGCGCAGCCTTCTACATGGAATGTTGCTAGTGGAATAGCTTTACTAAACAAATTAGGACAATACCACTGTTTTTGAAACAAATGAAATTTTACCAACTGTAGTGGCTCAATCAATAAACATTTGCTCATACAACTTATTATTTAAACTGTGTTTAACTGTTTATAACTTTTTTCGAAGGAAAAAGCCTCTGTATTCCCGTTATCAGTGCATATGAATGCCTGTTTACTGGGATAAAATCTTCATTGGCTCAAAAAACCTTCTATAATTTTTAATCAACACACTGAAACATTATGGCAACACTTATCTTTTAGTGTTGTCTTTGCCGTTGCAATTTAGCTTCACTTTAAATATGCCAGTGGAATAGCAACATTCCATGTAGAATCTCCAATAGTATCTATTTTATTTTTGTTACATTTGAACCCCGCACTTTCCCACTCATGGCAGGCTCAATGCAGCTTACATGGGGCAATGGAGAGTTAAGTGACTTGCCCAGAGTCTCACAAGGAGCTGCCTGTGCCTGAAGTAGGAATTGAACTCAGTTCCCCAGGACCAAAGTCCACCACCCTAACCACTAGGCCACTCCTCAGCACTAAGCACTAAGCAACTAAGCAACTTCCTAGGGCACCAAATTGAGGGGGGGGGGGGGGGGGCTAAGAACAAAGGACTAACAGGGGTACTTTTCAAACTGGGAGGGGTGGTGTTGGATGATCATGACTGTTTGGGGTCCAGGGGTCTGCAAGTTAATTGGGGAGAAGGGGAGGTCTCAAGACTACCTAGAGTGTCTAAAATCCTTGCACTGGCCCTGACAAGTTTTTCATTTCTCTTATGCTTGCTGTATGTGACGAAAGCTCTGTGGGTTATTGTCCAGCCTGGCATGGAACACAGACATACTGGGATATAACTGATAGCCACACACTGACTCATGCAGAGTGTGTGAGTGCTAAGTATATTAGAGCAAACAGATCATTTAAAACTTCTGTGAGAACCTGAAATACATTTGATTTCAGCTTAAATCATTATTTAACTTAACGAGTTTGAATTACGTAGGATTACCACATTGATCCAGTCTGGGTTTTGCTTCCATCAAAAGCAATGGAAGTAAAACCCAGACTAGCTCAATCTGTCCTCCTTTTTCTGGAGCCCTAGAATTATGCCTTTTTTTCTTCTGGCTTTGCAGTTTACTTCTGCCCCTTTTGCCTTTTTGTCCCAACTGGACCAGCTTCACTAGAGCTAACAAGACATGAGCCTTTATGCAGAGTGTAAACCCTATTTTAGTCTCGCATAACTTCGACCATTACATCCACAGTTTCCCTGTCTAGGAAGTACAGACCAGTCATTTATACTAGAATTCAGTACACATTCACCAGATGTGGCCACTAGGTGTCACCATTGTTCAATGGCTGACTTACTCTCTCTCCCCCTCCCCCTCCCTCCCTCAAGCCTCAGCCTTACCATGGCCACTAGTTGTCGCTATTGTGTGATGACTGCTACTCTCCTCACAATAGGGCTGTGAAGATTGCCTTCACAACATGCCTAATCCTGGCTGAACTGAGAAATAGTAGCCAAGCTTGGGAACTGAATCCTGATCGTCAACACTGTAATATAATTTCAGAGCACAGCACTGGTGGTGAATCATTTGGCTGGTTCAGTGACGCAGGTCTCTCACTGAGAGGTAAGGGCAGTGTGTTTTTTCCAGCGAAAAAGGTGCCGGTACTCAAATGCCAGGCCACCCTTTAAGGGTGGGGTGATCACTGAGGGACCCACCCCACAATAGCCAGGACCCCTAGAACCAGTCACAGAACCTATGACAAAGCAAGATTTGTGTGTAGAGCCTGAGCTCTTTCATTAAAACTTGGGGACCATGGGTCAATTTTAGCAGACAATGGAAAAGGTGCCGGTACTCAGTACCCCCGTACCCCCTCAAAAAAGCACTGGGTAAGGGTAACTCTGGAGGTATAAGGCTGCTATCTGGATCCAAATTTGCAGGACAGGGTTGATCCTGTCCTGGGTTTACCACAGTGCATGCTGGGACTTGCAGTCTTGCTGTTCTAAGGGAATGCAACATTTTTTGGGGGGTGGTGGTGGTGGAAGAAATCAGAACTACAAATCCCAGCATGCAATGGGGTAAACCCAGGACTGAATCAACCCTATCCTGTGAATCTGGATCCAGTTGGCAGCCTTACCTGGAGGTTCTACATAAAAGAATTGATTTAAGGTCTCTAAACTGGAGCACATCAAAAGAGACAAAAAAAGTCAAAGAACCCTGGAAATATTTGAAGTAATACACTTGTACTAGGTGATTCCCCCCATGCCCCCCCCCCAATAAGTATACATTGTTCTTTAAAATTAATCAAAAGTCAAAGCCTAAGTCATGCTTGAAATACTCCTCACCGTTCTTTCTCTGGATTCTGTTCTACTGATGGCCCCAAGGTCCTCCCTTCCTCCTCACTCTCCTTTAAGTGGAGTTTATAGCTTCTCCTTCAGTTATTTGGGGCACCTAGTTTAGAACCCTTCATTGTATTAGTGCTCCAGAGAGTCAAACAACACCCCCCCCCCTTATTCCCTCAGACCCATGAGGTGTATGCCCTGTATGTGGAGATATGATTAAGAGGGTATACCTGCTCTCCTCCCTAAGAGAGCAAGCAGAAAGAGAGAGGGAAGATGTAGACCAAACTCCTTGACAGGGAAATGAGGGCTACACCTGAGTGTTTTCAAGTATAAAGCAAGGATGCGCTTGGGTCCAATTCTAAGTCTATTCTCTATTCCTTGGTACCCTTCTTTGCATGTGGCTAAATTACAACAGCTGCGGTACCCCAGGCTCTCCTAATCAGTGTTGTAGCTAGGTGGGGCCATGGGGGCCTGGGCCCCCCAATTTGCTCTGAGCCTCTGGTTGGTTGGCGGGGGTCCCCAACCCCCGCCAGCTGAAGACTTCATCCAGTGGTGCTTCAGCTGGCGGGGGTTGGGGACCCTCACCAGCCAAGATGTACAGTGGCAGCAGTGGGCGGCTGGGCGGCGGCGTGGGGGGGCAGTGGTGGGGTGGTGACCATAATGTGCCCCCCTCTACCTTGGGCTCTCGAGGTCTGGTTATGTCCCTTCTCCTAATTTCTGGATGCTCCTGCATGCAAGTTTCTTTCTATAGTTTTTCTTCAGTTTGGAGAGGAGACTCCTCCCACTCAGTGACTGGCAGGCAAGTCCTGTCTCCACTAACTCACATCATACTGTGGCTAGGCTTAAATTTAGGATCATGGTCTCCAGAATGTTCTTCACTGTCGACACAGAAGACACACTTCTGGGACTCCTTCTATTAACAATTACATTTCTTTTGTATCTGTGCTGTGCAAGGAGGCACAGATGCCTTGCAGTTTGCTTGTGCCATTCACTTCTAATGTACTTGAAACTCAATTGAAAATGTATTTCAAGCTCATTAGAGGGACAGAAATACACTCACAATCAGTGTGTTGGCTGCAGTGAAGGAAGTGTGGGGCCCATTCATAGGAAATCACCTGAATCCATCATAAAAACAACAACAACAAAAGTCCCACATCTACTGCATTGATAATTGTAAATGGAGACAGCCATACAGTGAAAAAATGACTTCTAAAAACCTTGGCTTCAGTTCTGACCAATTCCTGCCTCGTGTAACTGGTTGAATATAAACCAGCAGTATTTTAGCACATGCAACCCATAAAAAGGTTTTTGGTCCAGCTTGGGCGGGGATATTTGCTTCTGTAGATGGAGAATCAATCTTGAGTCCAACTTAGGCTAAGCCCCCTAGTCCCATGAGCTGACTCACTATACCTGCAAATTGTGCAGCAGTGAGGCACTTCAGAGTGACAGGTACGAAAAGAGGGTCAGCCACGAAAATGATAAACCCGAAGTTAACAAGAGTTGAATAGGGATTGCTTTCAATGAAGAGCTGAAGTTGCAGATTTCAATGTGGCTTTTTTTTAATGGTTTGACAATCCAACAACTGGAGCATGAGTGGAGGGCTAACTTCCTCAAGTACAAAGATTAGGGGACACTCGAGGAAGTTACATGGAAATACTTTTAAAACAAATAGGAGGAAGTATTTTTTCACTCAACGAATAGTTAAGCTCTGGAACTCTTTGCCGGAGGATGTGGTAACAGCAGTTAGCGTTATCTGGGTTTAAAAAAAGGTTTGGACAAGTTCCTGGAGGAAAAGTCCATAGTCTTCTATTGAGACAGACGTGGGAAGCAACTGTTTGCCCTGGGATTTGTAGTATGGAATGTTGCTACTCTGAGATTCTGCATGGAATCTTGTCAGGCTTAAGGATTCCAGAATCTTGCTATTCTTTGGGGGTTCTAGCTGGAATGTTGCTACTCTTTGAGATTCTGCATGGAATCTTGCACTCTTTAGGATTCCAGAATCTTGCTGTTCTTTGGGGTTCTACATGGAATGTTGCCATGATTTGGGTTTCTGCCAGGTACTTGTGACCTGGCTTGGCCACTGTTTGGAAAACAGGATACTGAGCTAGATGGACCATTGGTCTGACCCAGTGTGGCTACTCTTATGTTATTATGTAATTTAGCACACGGGGAATGCACATTTATCTTAATATAGTATGTTTAAAAGAAGGTGGGGCTGAGAACTCTGGGAGCTAATATTTCTTATTGTTCACCCTGCACTGGGAAGCAGTAATGGTGTTACAAACCTACCAGGCCTGCCAAGAAGGGGGCGGGGCAAGATTCCCCGGTCTGGCCTCCAAGGGGGGCCCAGCTCTGGCATGGGGGGCCTGGGCCCCTCCACTTTGGACAGGCCCCACAACTATAGTACCTTGAATGGCTGGTGGCGATACTCAACCTCCCCCAATAAGAGGAAATCAGCAGCATGCTTTCTAGCAGCCGACGCTGGCACTCCGTGTATGTTCAGTTCACACGCGTGAACTGAGTATGTGTGAGGAATGCCAGGGTCGGTGATTAGAAAGCATGCTGCTGACTTCCTCACACCAAGGGAAGTTTGGGTCATGGAGCTCTTTGGCTGGCGGGGCTAGGGTATCCCTGCCAGCAAAGGTAACATCTTTTATGGGGGAGGGAGTCGGGGACAGAGCAGAAATACCCTTCCCCCCCAAAATATGCTGCTGGATATACCCTTGCTTTGCACTGTGAGTGATGGTGTGGCGGCGGTGGGGGATCGCCTAAGACTATCTGCCCCAGGCCCATCTTTGTCTCTCGGTGGCCCTGTCTCCTATAGGTGTAGCTACTAACCCACAGATTCTATATATGGTGGCCAGATTTGGGTGCAATCCTGAGATGTGCATACAACTTAATTGGCTGAGCCGTTAATGAGCAATGATTGGCACCAATTAGGATTTGCGCACTCGTCAGGTTGTGCGCTATTCTACAATGTTTGGCACCCAAATCCCACAGCGTGCAGCTCAAAATGGGAGGGGCATGGACGGGGCATGGCACACTTTGTTATAGAATAATGAATGGGTCTGTGTGCCCAACTGGGTGCCAGAATTCACACCAGGTTTCAGCAGGCGCAAGTCTGACGTCCAAAGTTAGGGAATGGGACTCAAGGCTAAGCGCAATTCTACAAGTGACACATGCCTTTTACTGAAACACGCTTAGCGTCAATCTTTTTCGGTGCCCATTTTTAAGAGCTATTTATAGAAGCCAGCCCTAAGCCCTTATGGGGCAGCTTCAGTCCTAATAGTAGTGGATGGTTGGAATGCCCTCCCGCGGGAGGTGGTGGAATTAAAAACGGTAACGGAATTCAAACACGCATGGGATAAACATAAAGGAATCCTGTTCAGAAGGAATGGATCCTAAGGAGCTTAGCCGAGATTGGGTGGCAGAGCCGGTGGCAGGAGGCGGGGATAGTGCTGGGCAGACTTATACGGTCTGTGCCAGAGCCGGTGGTGGGAGGCGGGGCTGGTGGTTGGGAGGCGGGGATAGTGCTGGGCAGACTTACACGGTCTGTGCCCTGAAGAGGACATGTACAAATCAAGGTAAGGTACACACAAAAAGTAGCATATATGAGTTTATCTTGTTGGGCAGACTGGATGGACCGTGCAGGTCTTTTTCTGCCATCATTTACTATGTAGTACCACGTGACAGCCGCTAGGGGCCGAGCAGTGCCATTGTGAACCTGGGTTGCTTTGGGGCAGGAGTCATTGGGGATCACTCCTGCCCCCATTCTAGACCCTAACTGCTGGTGGGGAGGCAGGTGGAGTGGAGGGTCTTGTCAGGTTGAGAAAGAGTCTTCTCAGGTGGAGGGTCTGTTTGGGGGATCTCAGATAGGATCAAGGGTAGGCAGGATCTTTCCTAGACCACCAGTCCCTTTAAGAGGACCCCTAGGAACAGCAGGCAGTGGAATAGCCGCCCAATGCTTCCAGGAAGGAAAAAAATAACACCAAAGCTGGCATTATCTTTCTATGAAAAATACAGCTTGCCAGGTTAAATGCACGCTGCTATTCATTTTGCATAACAATTAGGTGCTTTGCATGCGTTTTCATGCTTTGCATCTCACTATTATTTAAGTTGCATTGTGTTATAAAAACCTGTCCCATAAGGCAAAATCCATGCATTATTCTCTGAATGCGCATTCGTCAGTATGGCCAGTGGGCATACATTTTATCAACAGGAAGCAAATGAAAGCAGACGTTAAAAACCCCAGCTCTCTGCCTGAAAGAAGCAGCTTATGTGCATCTGTCTCCACACTGAAAAATCTCAGCCTGCTTTAGGGATATATTTTCCAGCCCATTTCACAGTGCTGTGTCTGCAGAGCTGGCATCAGGCTCGTACTGCAGGATCTCGCAGGCTGCTTTACCATTGATTTGGTTTCCTGTGCTCCCAGTGTGGATGCTCAGTGGCTTATAATGGGACGTGAGCTGGGAGCTCAGCAACTGGCTCTTTTGAGAATTCAGACACAGTATCTAATTAGGCCAATAAAATATGTCAGAACAGACTTTTCTCCCCTAAGGGTGTTCACTGACCACTTCCAAACCATCAGAGGGGCGTTATTATTCTAATACACCTTTAGTGAGAGCTACATAATGCCCATGTTAAGAAAATGATTCACAAGATTTTATGATAACATTAATAACTTTTTAATTGTATATAGAGTGAACAAATTAATGGATGCCCATTTGCTAATGGTTTTGTTCTTGTTGATCCCGAGTAAAGGGGGTATTTATAAATGTACTCACTCTGCTGCTCCCAGTATCTCTCCACACTCGTCCTTCCCTACACCCCTTCCCGTGCACTCCGCTCCATGGATAAATCCTTCTTATCTCTTCCCTTCTCCACTACTGCCAACTCCAGACTTCGCTCCTTCTGTCTCGCTGCACCCTACGCCTGGAATAGACTTCCTGAGCCCCTACGTCTTGCCCCATCCTTGACCATCTTTAAATCTAGATTGAAAGCCCGCCTCTTTAACATTGCTTTTGACTCGTAACCACTTGTATCCACTCACCTCCACCTACCCTCCTCTCCTCTTTCCTCTACACATTAATTGATTTGCTTGCTTTATTTTTGTCTATTAGATTGTAAGCTCTTTGAGCAGGGACTGTCTTTCTTCTATGTTTGTGCAGCGCTGCGTACGCTTTGTAGTGCTATAAAAATGCTAAATAGTAGTAGTAGTAGGTCATAAAAACATAGAAATATAATGACAGATAAAGGCCATATGATCCATCCAGTCTGCCCATCCTCTGTAACCCCTAACTCTTCCTTTTCTGAAGCGATCCCACATCCCATGCCTTTTTACATTCTGAAACAGTCCTCGACTCCACAACCTCCACCGGGAGGCCATCCCATGGCTCCACCACCCTTTCTGTGAAATAATAGTTTCTTAGATTACTCCTAAGCTTATTCCCTCTCAACTTTATCACATGCCCCCTCGTTCCAGAGCTCTCCTTCAGTTGAAAAAGGCTCATTTCCTGTACATTAATGCCCTTGAGATATTTAAATGTCTCTATCATGTCTCCTCTCTCCCTCCTCTCTTCCAGACTATACATGTTGAGGTTCATAAGCCTGTCGCTATCTATTTTTTTGCATTCAAGACCGCTTACTAATTTTGTAGCTGCCCTCTGGACCGACTCCATCCTGTTTAAATCTCTCATGAGTTTGTTGTGGAACCCTGTCATGTTATATGAGTGACTTTCTATCTACCGATCAGCCATAATATGGGTTGTATACATCAGGGGCGTAGCCAGACTTCGGCGGGAGGGGGGGGGGGGCAGAGCCCGAGGTGAGGGGGCACATTTTAGCCCCCCCCCCTGGTGCCGCCGACCCCCCCCCCCCGCCATTACCGACCCCACCCCCCCCGCTACTGAAAACAGATCTGTTCAAGAAGGCATACCACAAGCATCCATCTTAAATACCAAATAATAAAACGTTACACGACCTAGACATAACTGAAATCTTACCACTTGACTGATTAACCTCTTTGCCATTAATGAATAAGCACTACCACTTCAACCTTTATGTCGAATATGGTCTCTCCATAGTCAATGACCTAAAGTATGCTATAACCCAATTTATTACTCAGGAACCTTCATGAATTACCATAATTTATTCTTCCTTACCATGTATATGCACAAGAAATATATCTATACCATGATCTGTTCCACGTATGTTATGTTCCATATATGTATGCAACTTAACGCATTACCATTTGTAATTCTGTTACCCGGAAATGGCAACCGCCATTATGGCAAATGTAAGCCACATTGAGCCTGCAAATTTGTGGGAAAATGTGGGATAGAAATAAATAAATTGCCGACCCCCGCCCGCCCACCAACTTTGATGACCCCTGCCGACGACCCTCTCGACCCCCCCCTCCCACCACCAACCCTCCCCCGACGTCACCATGGGCTACATTTGCTGGTGGGGGACCCCAATCCCCGCCAGCTGATGAGGTCCTCTTCTTCCTCCGAAGGCTTTGTTCTCTTTCTGACTTCCCGCACATTGTACGTGCAGGACGTCAGACTCACAGAAACAGAATCCAGATCAGCAATGCACCGGAGGCCGTCCGTTGCTGGCTGATCTGCAAGGCTTCGTTCTGTTTCTGTGAGTCTGACGTCCGGACTCACAGAAACAGAATCCAGATCAGCAATGCACCAGACGCCGGCGTTGAAGAGGACTTCAGCTGGCGGGGGTTGGGGACAGTGGCAGCGGGGGAGGGTTGGCGGTGGCAGGAGGGGGGGGGTCAAATGTGGCGGGGGAGGGTCGGCAGTGGGGGGGGGGGGGGGAGGTGAAAGCAGAGAGGCCAGGGCTAAATTTGCGGGGGCCCATGCTCTCATGGCCCCACCTAGCTACACCCCTGCTCTGTAAGGGTCCTGTTTATTAAGGCGCGTTAGTGTTTTTGCGTGCCTACACTTATGGCACGCGCTAACCGTGTAGGCACCTATAGGGATATTGCAGGCACATACATGGTTAACGTGCATACATGATTAATATGCATTAACAATGTTAACACGCCTATAACGCTGCTTAGTAAACAGGGCCCTTAATGTTGCTGACCTGGGCAGATGAATTATCTGTCTGGTGGCTGGGCCAGCCCTGAGTGCGTACTCTCTGAGAGTTCCTGTTTTTATCTCACCCAGAATGTAAACCGCACTGAACCCTGGAAGGGGATATTAGCGGTATATAAGAACGGATTTGATTTGAGTGCACAAGAAAACATGGGCAAACATGCAGTACCAGAGACGTACTTCTACCCATGTAAAGGGGGACAATTTTTGCACAAAGAACAACAAAGAGAGTCCAATTCTCCCGCAAAAACACAGAAGGAAACAACAAGTCAAGCGGAAGATATTCAGAAGGACCAGACTGAAGTCACAGATGTTAACAGTCAAAAATGATTTATTAAGACCCTACACGGTCCATGTTTCGGCCAAAAGGCCTTCTTCAGGGGTCTTCAAATTGGCAAATACAGATAATCTCACAGATTTGGAGGCTTACGCTGTATTTGGATAGACTCAGCGCTCTTATTCTGAGTCCCATCCAGATAGGTTTATCACATAAGCACTTTTGATTGGATTATCTGTATTTGCCAATTTGAAGACCCCTGAAGAAGGCCTTTTGGCCGAAACATGGACCGTCTAGGGTCTTAATAAATCATTTTTGACTGTTAACATCTGTGACTTCAGTCTGGTCCTTCTGAATATCTTCCGCTTGACTTGTTGTCAATTTTTGCACAGCCAATTTACCCAGGTAAATAACCATTTTTATGGATTAATGACATTTAAATATTTATTTATTTATTTATTTGTTACATTCGTACCCTGCACTTTCCCACTCATATCAGGTTCAATGCGGCTTACATAGTAGTAAGATTAAAAAGTATAATACGCCTTGTAGCGCTATAGAAATGCTAAATAGTAGTAGTAGTAGAGAGAATAAAGGCTAAGCTTAACAGAGTAAAGGAGATGTGTAGATAGGTAGCATTGTAAGGGAGAAGGGTATAAGAGGTAGGAGGAGGAGGAGCTAGTTTTAGGCTAGATTGAGGTAATCAGGTGATAGGGTTGGGTAAACATAGGGAAAAATTGGAGGAGGTGTAGTCTGAGATATTAGGGTCAGGTGAAGAATAGGTAGGTTGTGGTGTTTGGATAAGCCTCCTTGAATAGATGGGTTTTCAGCGATTTTCTGAAGGGTAGGTAGTCTTTGATAGAGCGAATGGGTGTGGGTAGGGCATTTCCGAGTTGACTACCTTTGAAGGAGAAGTTGGAATCATAAGAGGATTTGTACTTGAGTCCTTTGCAGTTGGGGTAGTGCAGGTTGAGGTACTTTCGAGAGGATTTCGAAGATTTCTCTCTGAATGCTTTGTGGAAATTTATCTAGTGGCTGCTAAAATTAAAAGGTTTGTTGTTTTTTTTTTAACGGAGCTTACTGGGCTGACAACTAATAGTGTGCATAGATTTTATTGAAAGTGGAGTAGCACTGGCTTATTTACTCCTCAATCATCTGCATGTCATATCCCACATCACCTTTTGTATGATTGTAAATAGTATACCATGCCATACTTTATTTATATTGTTATTTGAATATTTTTACTGCTGTATTTGCCTATTGCTCAAGTTTGATCTGTTCTTTCTGTACACCGCTTAGAGTGAATTCCTTCAAAAAGGTGGTAAATAAATCCTAATAAGTAAATAAAAATAAAACTAATTACAACAAGTTGTTAGCCACATTGAGCCTGATCTATCGGGCTAATATGGGATATGAATGAAATATATAAATAAATAAAAACTATTACTACTACTACTACTAATAACATTTGTATAGCGCTACCAGCCGCACGCAGCGCTGAACACTTGACATAGAGAGACAGCCCTGCTCAAAGACTATTAGGGCTTCTTTTACTAAGCCATGCTAGTGATTCCCATGTGGCAAATGAGATGAACCCCATAGGTACTGAATGGACTTCCTCTCATTTGCAGCACCGGGAATTGCTATCGTGGTTTAGTAAAAGAGCCTCTTAGTGCATGGCCAATTGCTTTTAGCAGAAAAAAAAATGAGAATTCTATGTTTTATAATTTTTATGTTTTATAATATGTTTTATAATGTTCTATTCAATGTGGAAGCTCAAACGATTAAAACCTTTCTTCCCAAGAGCAACTTTTCGATACCTAATACAATCAATGGTCCTAACACATGCAGATTACTGCAACGGAATCTACGCAGGCTGCAAAGAACAACTCATAAAAAAACTCCAGACCGCCCAAAATACAGCAGCTAGGCTGATATTCAGCAAAACACGCTTCGAAAGTGCCAAACCCCTCCGAGAAAAGTTGCATTGGCTCCCAATCAAAAAGCGGATCATCTTCAAAATCTGCACGTTAGTCCACAAAATCATGTACGGCGTAGTCCCAGGATACATGACAGACCTCATAGACGTACCAATAAGAAACAAAGTCAGATCGTCAAGATCCTACCTAAACGTACACTACCCAAATTGCAAAGGACTGAAATACAAAACAACGTACGCAGCCGGCTTCTCCTACATAAGCGCACAACTATGGAATGGGCTCCCAAAAGCTGTGAAAACAATCCACGACCACTTGAACTTCAGGAAATCACTAAAAACCTACCTCTTCAAAAAGGCCTACCCCAACGACCCCACGTAACCCTCTTCACCTACCAACTCAGCATGACTATGATCGAACAGGACATCACGCAATCTTCATTCATTCCGACCCTCCACTTATACCTCATACGATCACTATAAAACTTTGTATTTGTTATCCACCGACTGGGCAAACGCCTTGACGGTACTATGTAAGCCACACTGAGCCTGCAAATAGGTGGGAAAATGTGGGGTACAAATGCAACAAATAAATAAATTCTTTGGATTTC
Source organism: Microcaecilia unicolor (assembly GCF_901765095.1). Classification (NCBI taxonomy): domain Eukaryota; kingdom Metazoa; phylum Chordata; class Amphibia; order Gymnophiona; family Siphonopidae; genus Microcaecilia; species Microcaecilia unicolor. Next base: position 348,915,319 of record NC_044034.1, read on the forward strand.
ACTCACATCTTTTCAGTAATGTATTGTATGTATTAGTTTTATGTGCTGTCAATAATTTACTTCTAATTCCCTAAGAACAAAGCAATTGCTGGAATCTACAGTTTTAATAAACAAACATGTGGGTTAATGCAAGTTAAATAGATTTTTTTTTTGTTACATTTGTACCCTGCGCTTTCCCACTCATGGCAGGCTCAATGTGGCAATGGAGGGTTAAGTGACTTGCCCAGAATCACAAGGAGCTACTACTACTACTACTACTATTTAGCATTTCTATAGCGCTACAAGGCATACGCAGCGCTGTACAAACATAGAAGAAAGACAGTCCCTGCTCAAAGAGCTTACAATCTAATAGACAAAAAATAAATAAAGTAATCAAATCAATTAATGTGAACGGGAAGGAAGAGAGGAGGGTAGGTGGAGACGAGTGGTTACAAGTGGTTACGAGTCAAAAGCAATGTTAAAGAGGTGGGTTTTCAGTCTAGATTTAAAGGTGGCCAAGGATGGGGCAAGACGTAGGGGCTCAGGAAGTTTATTCCAGGCGTAGGGTGCAGCGAGACAGAAGGCGCGAAGTCTGGAGTTGGCAGTAGTGGAGAAGGGAACAGATAAGTAGGATTTATCCATGGAGCGGAGTGCACGGGAAGGGGTGTAGGGAAGGACGAGTGTGGAGAGATACTGGGGAGCAGCAGAGTGAATACATTTATAGGTTAGTAGAAGAAGTTTGAACAGGATGTGAAAACGGATAGGGAGCCAGTGAAGGGTCTTGAGGAGAGGGGTAGTATGAGTAAAGCGACCCTGGCGGAAGATGAGACGGGCAGCAGAGTTTTGAACCGACTGGAGAGGGGAGAGGTGACTAAGTGGGAGGCCAGCAAGAAGCAGATTGCAGTAGTCTAAACGAGAGGTGACAAGGGTGTGGATGAGGGTTTTGGTAGAGTGCTCGGAAAGAAAGGGGCGGATTTTACGGATGTTGTAAAGAAAGAAACGACAGGTCTTGGCGGTCTGCTGGATATGAGCAGAGAAGGAGAGAAAAGAGTCAAAGATGACCCCAAGGTTTCGAGCTGAGGAGACAGGGAGAATGAGAGAGCCATCAACAGAAATAGAAAACGGGGGGAGCGGGGAGGTGGGTTTGGGGGGGAAAATGAGAAGCTCGGTTTTGGTCATATTTAATTTCAGGTGGCGTTGAGACATCCAGGCAGCAATGTCAGACAAGCATGCTGAAACTTTGGTTTGGATGCAAGGTGAGATATCAGGGGTAGAAAGGTAGATTTGGGAGTCATCAGCATAGAGATGGTAGGAAAAGCCATGGGATGAGATTAATGAACCAAGGGAAGAAGTGTAGCTAGAAAAGAGGAGGGGACCAAGAACAGAACCCTGAGGTACGCCGACAGGCAGAGGAATAGAAGTAGAAGAGGATCCACCAGAGTGAACACTAAAGGTGCGGAGGGAGAGGTAGGAAGAGAACCAGGAAAGGACAGAGCCCTGGAATCCAAGTGAGGACAGGGTATCGAGAAGTATGTTGTGATCGACAGTGTCAAAAGCAGCGGAAAGATCAAGAAGAATGAGGATGGAATATTGACCTCTGGATTTAGCCAGTGATAGGTCATTGGAGACTTTAGTAAGCGCAGTTTCGGTTGAGTGGAGAGGGCGAAAACCAGATTGTAATGGGTCAAGAATAGCATGTGAGGAGAGAAAATCAAAGCAGCGGCGGTGAACAGCACGCTCAAGTAATTTGGAGAGAAAAGGAAGGAGGGAGATGGGTCGGTAATTAGAGGGACAAGTAGGGTCAAGTGAAGGCTTCTTAAGGAGAGGTGTGACCACAGCATGTTTAAAGGCAGCAGGGACAGTCGCAGTGGAAAGTGAGAGATTGAGAATGTGACAGATAAAAGGAATAAGAGTAGGAGAGATGGCATTAAGAAGGTGGGTGGGAATGGGATCAGAGGAACAGGTGGTACATTTTGAGGAAGAAAGGAGAAGTGTAGTTTCCTCAATAGTAACTTCAGGAAAGGAGGAAAGGGAATGAGGGGAAGGAGAGAGAGGGGAACGGACTAGTGGAGGGAGAGCTGGTGAGGTAGAGAAAGCAAGGTTTATCTTTTGAACCTTGTTGTGAAAGAATTCAGCAAGGGTCTGAGGAGATAATGAAGGGGGAGTTGGGGGAATCAAACCCAGTTCCTCAGGACCAAAGTCCACCACCCTAACCACTAGGCCACTCCTCCTCCACTGTTGCTACTATTGGAGATTCTACATGGAATGTTGCTATTCCACTAGCAACATTCCATGTAGAAGTCGGCCCTTGCAGATCACCAATGTGGCCGCGCAGGCTTCTGCTTCTGTGAGTCTGACGTCCTGCAGGACGTCAGACTCACAGAAACAGAAGCCTGCGCAGCCTTCTACATGGAATGTTGCTAGTGGAATAGCAACATTCCATGTAGAATCTCCAATAGTAGCAACATTCCATGTAGAATCTCCAATAGTATCTAATTTATTTTTGTTACATTTGTACCCTGCGCTTTCCCACTCATGGCAGGCTCAATGTGGCAGGCAACGGAGGGTTAAGTGACTTGCCCAAAGTCACAAGGAGCTGCTTGTGCCGGGAATTGAACTCAGTTCCCCAGGACCAAAGTCCACCACCCTAACCACTAGGCCACTCCTCTCCATATGCGTTTTGTTTTTAAGGTATCCAATTGAACCAAATGTACGCTATTGAATGCACAGCTTTAATATTGGGGGCCCTTTTACTAATCCGTGTAAGCGTATACGTGTACATGTACCCAAAATGTGCCAAAATGAAGTTGCTTCCGCGTGGTTCTTGCGGTTTCATTTTTGGTGCGCGTCTGATATGCGCATCCAAAAAAACATGCGTATTGGATGCGCGCCAAGTGGCATTTGACGCATGTAGGTCATTACTGCCCAGGTTGCTGCGTGAGACTTTCCTGCTAAGTCAATGGCTGGCAGTAAGGTCTCAGACCCAAAGTGGATGCGCGGCAATTTTCATTTTGCTGTGTATCCATTTTCGGCCAAAATTTAAAAGAGGTATTTTTTACAGGTGTGCTGAAGAATGATTCTGCATGTAGCCAACACATGCGTCTACACTAACACAGGCCATTTTCAGCGTGCCTTTGTAAAAGGGCCTCTTGGTGTTTATTATTTATTTACTAGTAAAAAAGGCCCATTTCTGACACAAATGAAACGGGCGCTAGCAAGGTTTTCCTCGGAGTGTGTATGTTTGAGAGTGTGTGTGACAGATGGAGTGTGTGTGTCAGAGAGAGAATGAGACAGAGACAGCGTGTGTGTGTGTGTTTGTGTGAGAAAGAGTGTGTGAGAGACAGAGTGTCTGTGTGTGTGAGACTGTGTGTGTGTGACAGAGAGATGGAGTGTGTCAGAGAGAGTGTATGTGAGAGACAGTGAGTGAGTGAGTGTCAGCCCCCACCCCCCCTCTCGCAGGGCCCCCCTCCACACCCCCACCTCTCTGGTCTCAGGACCCCCTCCCCACCTCCCTCTCTCCTGCCCCACCTCCAGCCATCCATATCCAATGACCCTCCTCTCCCCCTGCCCCTTGCCCCCCCTGCAGCTACCCATGTCCAGCGACCCTCCCCTCCCCCCCGGAGCATCAAACCCCCTCGCCACCCGCAGCTGCCAGTGGTAACAGTGTCTGGCCACTGCTGCTTCCCCTGTTGAGCAGCAGCAGCCGCTACAAAAAGAAAAGAAGCGATAAATGTTTTTAAACCCAGCCCAAATCATTCGCAAATGCCTGAGTCTTACAACACAGTCTCTGCAGCCGCTCATCCTCTTGCATCCACGTCACTGCCCCTGGAGTAAGACCCCAGAGGAGCGCAGTGACATGACAGGCGAGAAGAGGAGCAGCTGCAGAGACTGCGTTGTAAGACTCGGGCATTTGCGAATGATTTGGGCTGGGTTTAAAAACATTTATCACTTTGTAGCGGCCGCTGCTGCTCAACAGGAGAAGCAGCAGCGGCCGGACAGCGTTACTACTGGCATCTACGGGTGGCGATGGGGTTTGATGCGCCGGGGAAGGGGGGTGTTAATGTGCTTTGGGTGGGGGGATGGGGTGTTTGATGTGCCGGGGGGGGGGGGGGATTGGTTGATGCGCCGATGGGGGGGGTGTTCTGTGGTGCCGCGCTTGTAGTTTTTTGATGCGCTACTCCCTGCCACTTGCTCCGAAGTGGCAGGGAGTGGCGCACTGACAGCTGATTCACAGGCAGGGAATCAGCTGTTAGTGACGTCATCCTGGCTACGGAGTCTACCTCAGCAACTCCAGGAGCCACGGACACAGGCAGTCCCACATTAGAACGTTGGTGGTGAGAATTATTATATAGGATTTGTTACATTTATATCCCACATTTTCCCACCTATTTGTAGGCTCAATGTGGCTTACATAGTACCGGAGAGGCGTGATGTTGTGGTAAGATCAAATTCATGTGGCACAGTCACACTAGGGAATCGTGCAACGGAAGAGTTGTGTTATGTCCATTACGTTCTTTAGTTTTGTTGTGTTGCAGAGATCAGGCAGTTATGTTGGATCGATAGGGTATGTTAAGAGAAAAGATGAGTATACAATAAATAGTATTAACAAAGTAAACCCCCCCCCCCATTTATTAAGCCACGAGGCAATGCCGACACAGCCCATTCAAAGTGAATGGGCTGTGTTGGCATTAGCGCATGGCAGCAGCTAGCGCGGCTTAGTAAACAGGAGGTAAAAGAGGATTGAGTAATACAATATATAATATGGAAACGAATGCTAGACGCAAATAGGTAACAATTTATAGTCATCCATGTATAATAATAATTAGAGTGGAACCGAGACATTGGAATAATTGTTCAATTAGGGGTTTACATTTATTATGATCATCCATGAGAAACTGCTTAAATAGAGAGGCTTTAAGGTATTTCTGGAATATCAAATAATTAGGTTCCCCTCTGATGGATTTCAGGAGGGAATTCCATCATTAGGTACAGAGGTAAGGGAATCCTGACATGTAGATTGACTTGTAGATCACATTATTGCAGGGTTAGATAATATCTTGAGCCAGGGAGAGCGTTGTGAAGGGGGAGATCAATTAAAGGTTGCATATAATCAAGGGTTAAGTCATAGAGTTTTGAAAACAAATGTATATATTTTGAATGTTCTGGCTTTGATTGGGAGCCTGTGTAACTTTATAAGCAAAGGGGCAGCACTTTTGAATCTCGTAGCCTTGTAGACTAATCTTGAGCTCTCTGCAGTTTTTTCAAGGAGGATTACTTACAGCCAGCATAAATGGCATTACAATAATTGAAATGTGATAATACCAATGTTAGTACTAATGTTCTAAACATATCATTAGGGAAGATAAGTCCATAAACCGCTACTAAATGGACTTGGGAAAAATCCACAATTCCAGGAATAACATGTATAGAATGTTTGTACGTTTGGGAAGCTTGCCAGGTGCCCTTGGCCTGGATTGGCCGCTGTCGTGGACAGGATGCTGGGCTCGATGGACCCTTGGTCTTTTCCCAGTGTGGCATTACTTATGTACTTATGTCCTCTACTTGGCTCACTTTTATTACATAGAGCAGTGATTTAACCTATTGTGATGTCATAGTGGCTCATTCCACCAATAAGAGCCAACCTCATTAGTGATGTCACAATGGCTTGATTGTATAGAATGTTTGTACGTTTGGGAAGCTTGCCAGGTGCCCTTGGCCTGGATTGGCCGCTGTCGTGGACAGGATGCTGGGCTCGATGGACCCTTGGTCTTTTCCCAGTGTGGCATTACTTATGTACTTATGTACTTATGAAGAGATGCCTGATTCTTTTTAGTTTCCACATTGCTTTAAAGGTTTTTGTGATGACTGCTTGGATGTCGAATAACAAGTAGGAATCAATTATTATACCAAATATATTTAGTTGGGACTCCAATGGATGAGTTATAATATCAGTTGTGAAGTTTTGACAGTTTATGACACGGTGAGGGTTAGATAATAACAGAAATGTTGTTTTCTCTCTATTCAATTTTAGTTTAAATGCAGAGGCCCAATTCTCCATCAGGTCTAGACCAGATCTGATAATAGATAGCACTTCAATAGAATCTTTGAAAGGGATGTAGATGGTTAAGTCATCCACATAAATAAAATTATTATAATCATGGGCATCCAATACTTTTCCTAAGGGGGGGGCATAATAATATTGAATAAGATGGGTGAAGGGGGGATCCCTATGGGACTCCACAATCTGGAGCCCATTGGGGGGAGATGGAATTAGGAGATTTGACTTGATAGGATATAGATTTTAAAAATCCTCGGAACAAATTTAGGATAGACTGTCCTATACCTAAGTTGTCCATTAGTGCAAGTAGCCAATTATGGTCTACCACATCAAATGCACTTATTTATTTATTTTATTTATTTACTCTTGGTACTTGCTATACCACAATTTGTCAATGAAAGAGACTAAGCAGTTTACAGCTCTAAAAACAAAACACGGTGGGTTATCAGATACAAAAGGGAGGGAAGACACGATTAGGATGCACTACCAAAAGCTTCTGAGAAAAGGAAAATTTTAAGTAAAGACTTAAACTTAGGATATGAAGGTTCTATGCAGACATGAGGAGAAAGAGAATTCCAGAGAGATGGCCCTAGAAAACTAAAACTAGCCTCTCTTGAGATGAAGAGGCGAAAAGAGGGAAGAGAAGGGATTGATAGGAGATTGCCAGATGAAGAACGGAGAGAGCAGGAAGTCATACAGGTACTAAGAAGAGAAGAAAGATATTGGGAGGCAGAAGGAAGAAGGCACTTGAAAATGAGACAAAGCTGCTTGAATTTTATACGAGAAGAGACAGGAAGCCAGTGCTCAGTGCGAAGTAGGGGAATGATGTGGTCAAAACAATGTGCTGAGTGAAGAACCTCGATAGCGGTCAACTGAACAAGTTGCAGATGCTTCAAAGAATAGAGAGGAAGGCCTGCAAAGAGAGAGTTACAATAGTCTATGTGGGACACAACAAGCAAGAGTAATAGAGTGTGCAGAAGTGAGGAATCAAGAAAAGGTCGAATAGCTGAAGAACGAAGAAAGAGGAACAGCAGACTGAGTCAATTTGAGGTTTGAAAGAGAGATGAGAATCAAATATAAAGCCGAGAATCTTAATAGTATCATGATATGGGAGTGGGTGGCTGTCAAGAATTGGAGGAGAAGGCTGGGAAGACGAAGAAAGAGAAGAAAGTAGCTTCACATTTTGATGAATTAAGAAAAAGGTGATTTGATCTAAGCCAGGATGAGACCTTGGATAGACAGGAATTGATAGTAAGCTGCACTGTGGCAGAGTCAGCTGAATGGCAAAGAATTTGGATATCATCTGCATAGTTAAACGGGACACAGCCTTGTTCTCGGATGATTGTGAAGAAGGGGGAGAGAAAGAGGTTAAAGAGAGTTGAGGCAAGAATCAAAACTTGTGGAACACCAGGAAATAATGGGTAGACCATAGAGCAGGAGCTCTTGTGAAACCATTGAAACGTGAGACCTCTGAGATAGCTAGAGAATCAAGTGAGGACTGTTTTCCGAATACCTAGGGAATAAAGTCGAAAAAGAAGAAGGGGATGAGAGACTGTCAAAGGCAGAAGAGAGATCAAGAGAGACAACTACAACTGAATAGTGTTGATCGAGAGAAGTGCAAATACAGTCATTGAATGCTAGAGGAAGTGTCTCAGTGCTACGGGAATGGCAGAAGCCCAATTGATAGGGGTGGAGAGCATTGGTGTTTTCTAGGAAAGAGTCTAATTGGTGGAGGACAATTTTTTTTCAAGATTTTGGAGAAAAAAGGAAGGTTAGAGATAGGAGGGAAGTTAGTAGGGATAGAAGGATCAAGATTAGGTATCTTAAGGAGGGGACGTACCAGGGACTAGTCCAGAGGACAGACTGTCGGAAAGAAGAGAGAGAAGAAATGAACAGATAGAAGAAAAGAGTATTCCAAGCACTACTCATGCTAATATACCTAGTGCCCCCCCATGTTAACTCTGGGCCCTCCCAAAATGTCAGGTCTGGCTACGTCCCTGACGCACACTACAATTAGCGCACACTATATGCTACAGACACCGATGTATTCCTATGGGCGTCTCTAGCTTTAGCGCGTGCAAATTTTTAGAGCACACTAAAAATGCTAGTGTACCTGTAACGCAGCTTAGTAAAGAGGGCCTTTAGTAACAAAGCTTGAATAAGCAACCAAAACCGATATTCCTTGAAATACTTTCGAATATAGCAAAGCTTATGCATAAGAAAGAGTCCTTTGAGTTACTTTATTCACTTGAAGCTCCATGGAACCTCTAGAATTCAGAAAACTCCCAAGATTCTCACCGACGAAGAAAAATGATAAACTTGGTGATGTATCATAACATCTGGCGGTGGACCTGCTACTGGGCATGCACAGCAGCAAGTCAGTGCTTTATGAGTTACACGCATGGTCCCTGGTGGGAGGGTAGTTAACCAACAGGCACTGTAATGGCCACGAGTATAGTACAGGGGTTCACAAATTTTGTTTCGCAGCACCCCCCCGGCCACATGGGTCTCCGCGCACCCTTCACAGTCACATGGGTCTGCGCACCTCCCACCACATAGGTCTTCCTTTCCCTGCAGCCCCCTCCTCTCACACCCAGCACACCTTCCCCAAATCCAGCATCGCTCCTACCTTCCTTCCTGCAGGTCCAGGATTGCTGCCGCTTCCTTCTCCTTCCCCTGCTGCCACTGCAGTGCTTGCAGCTTACATCTTCGGGCTGTCCGTGATTCACTCAGGCACTCCGATGCCTTCACAGTCTGCCACGTCCGGCCCTCTATGATGCAACTTCCTGTTGTGAGGGCCGGATGCGGCAAAGTCCCTGCAGTGCCTGTGTGAATTGCGGATCCCCGAAAATGTAAGCTGCAAGCACTGAAGCGGCAGCGGGGGAAGAAACAGGAAGCGGCAGATGCCGGAACTGCGGGAGGAGAAAGCAGGGAGCGATTTGCTGTGGCACCCCTGAGAGCTCACTGTGGTTCAACAGGCAGGGCTGCCGAGAAACTGGGCCGGGCCCAGGGCAGGGCCGCCCCCGGGGCTCCCCCTCCTCCATCCGCCCCCCTCCGTTCACCACCGGGCCGGGCCCCCTGAATTCAAATCACAGTGCCTCACCTCGCTCCATGTGAAAGCGCAGCAGCGGCAGTCTGCAGATCACTTCCCTTCGGGCCTTCCCTCCCTGTGTCCCACTCTCGCGGAAGTTACGTCAGACGAGGGCGGGACACAGGGAGGGAAGGCCCGAAGGGAGGCGATCTGCAGACTGCTGCGCTTTCACACGGAGCGAGGTGGTGAGGCGCTGTGATTTGAATGGAGGGGGCCCGGCCCGCTGGCGGACGGTCGACGGAGCCGAGGGCGGATGGGTGGGACTGTGATGCCGGGCCCCCCTTGGAGGCCCAGGCCCGGGGAATTTTGTCCTCCCTGCCACCCCCTCTCGGCGGCCCTGTCAACAGGGTGCTGTGGCGCCCAGTTTGAGAGCCGCTGGTATAGTAAATAGATGTAGAAGGCTGCCAAAATGCTCTTTCCTTTGCAGTGGGAAGAAGAATATTCCGGGCCTCTGCTCCAGAAAGGGCTGCCAATCAAATTGAATCAGAGGAGGTCTATTTTGATGAAATGGCCCAATAACATTGAAGCATAAGATTTTGGAGGGACATATAAAGCACTGAGTTGAGGTAAGAGCTTTGTCATCCTCCTTCGGAGGGGGGTCCGGTTGGAGGAGTCCCTTCCTTCCTGGAGGTGGTGCAGCTAGGAGAACGTAAAACAGGAGCTGGTCGATATTCAAAGCGATTTAAGTGGGCAGGAGAAGCTACCCCTAGGCAGCCCGTACAGCACTTCAATGGGACACCTACATCTGTAGCAGAGTGAAGGAAAGAGCAAAATATAGAAACATCTTTAACTGTACCAGGCTTCAGCAGTTAAAGTATTATATTTGTGTTAACCATTAACTTGTCTACGTGTAGCATTTCACTGAACTGTAATCGTCATCTATTTGAATACCATCAGCCTACTCTGTGGAGCTTTGAGTTTAAGAAGTGTGAGCAGGCAGAATGGATATCAAAATGTAGTTAAGTTGGCTTTCTGCCCGACATTTCCATTTTCCTTGCTTCGTCAATTGACAGTACAGTACAGTGACAGTTTTAAGTTACTACATGGTGTGGTCTGGATTCTTGTGTGGATGGAAAGGCTGATGCCTTGCTTGCCTGGCCCTCCAGCCTTAACAGAAAGGGAAAGGGAAATGGGAGGAGTAGCCCAGTGGTTAGTGCAGTGGACTTTGATCCTGTGGAAACTGAGTTCGATTCCCACTGCAGCTCCTTGTGACTCTGGGCAAGTCACTCAACACTCCATTGCCCCTGGTACAAAATAAGTACCTGAATATATGTAAACCGCTTTGAATAGAGTTGCAAAACCCTCAAAAAGGTGGTATATCAAGTCCCATTTCCCTTTCTGTGGTTTTTGTAACTACATTCAAAGCGGTTTACATAGTATATACAGATACTTTATTTGTACCTGGGGCAATGGAGGGTTACATAGTAACATAGTAGATGACGGCAGAAAAAGACCTGCATGGTCCATCCAGTCTGCCCAAGACAAACTCATATGTGTATACCTTACCTTGAATTTGTACCTGTCCTTTTCAGGGCACAGACCATATAAGTCTGCCCAGCAGTAGTTCCCGCCTCCCAACCACCAGTCCTGCCTCCCATCACCGGCTCTGGTACAGACCGTATAAGTCTGCCCTCCCCTATCCTTGCTTCCCAACCACCACCCCCTCTTCCCCCCACCTGCTCCGCCACCCAGAGTCACAAGGGCACTGCAGTGGGTACTGAACCCAGTTTCCCAGGATCAAAGTCCACTGTCCTAAAAACTAGGCTACTCCTCTACTAGCAACATTCTATGTAGAATCTCAAATAGTAGCAACATTCCATGTAGAATGTCAAATAATAGCAACATTTATTTAGAATCTCAAATAGGGAAAGGGAAATGTGACTTGATATACTGCCTTTCTGTGGTGCTTGTAACTACATTCAAAGCAGTTTACATAGTATATACAGGTACTTTATTTGTACCTGCAATGGAGGGTTAAGTGACTTGCCCAGAGTCACAAGGGAGCTGCAGTGGGAACTGAACCCAGTTTCCTAGGATCAAAGTCCGCTGCACTAAACACTAGGCTACTCCTCTACTAGCAACATTCTATGTAGAATCTCAAATAGTAGCAACATTCCATTTAGAATCTAAAAAGAATCTCAAATAGTAGCAACATTCTATGTAGAATGTCAAATAATAGTAACATTTATTTAGAATCTCAAATAGGGAAAGGGAAATGTGACTTGATATACTGCCTTTCTGTGGTGCTTGTAACTACATTCAAAGCAGTTTACATAGTATATACAGGTACTTTATTTGTACCTGCAATGGAGGGTTAAGTGACTTGTCCAGAGTCACAAGGGAGCTGCAGTGGGAACTGAACCCAGTTTCCTAGGATCAAAGTCCACTGCACTAAACACTAGGCTATTCCTCCACCTGGCCGTGGTGCCACCAAATGCCCCCCCCCCCACCTTCCAGGCTGTGTCTAGGCATTTGCCTAGGCACCCTGAAAAGGGGGGGGGGGCTTACATCATGAGGAAGTGGAACCTGTGCAGGGTGCAAGATTCAACTCTGCCACCTTGTTTGGCAGACTGGATGAACCATGCAGGTCTTTATCTGCTGACATTTACTATGTTACTACGACCTTATTGAATTTGCATGGAGTCTGCGATATATCACATTTCCAGAATCCAGAAGTGCCAGGACCAAATGCTGTACAACAATTCAAAAATATCAAGACACAATAAAATCTGCCAGCTTAGGAAATCCAAATGAAATGCTGGATTTGCATTATAAAGGATGGATCAGCAACAATGATTTTGCTTGTCGAGGCTTTTAATTGAGGTTTTGGCTGATTTCCAAATGTATTAAGGGTGTGCATTCATGAGTGCGCATTCAGCTTATCTGAGCCCCTAAAAATTTCAAGTGCACGGAAATTATTGTATATTTATATACCCATGAATTAACACACACACACATTTTAAATTTCTTACACACACATAGGTCTAGATTCAGTAAATGATGCTCAAAAAACAGTGTCGAAAAAAATCCGTGTGGAGCGCTATTCTATAAATGATGCTCCGAGTTGGGCATTGTTTATAGAATAGCACTTTCTGTACCAAATGTTGGGAACGAGGATTTATACCAATTGAAATCTTGGTAAATAATTCAGGTGTGGAGCCCTGATATTCAGTAATACTGTGCACATCTTTAGTAAATGCCCCAGATGCTCTACCCATGCCCCTCCCATGGCCACACCAGGGGCGTAGCTAGGTGGGGCCACGGGGGCATGGGCCCCCACAGATTTAGCCCTGTCCTCTTGCTTTCACCCCCCCCTGCCACCATTGACTTCCCCCCCACCATTGCCAACCCTCTCCCGCCACCGCCATCAGGTACCTTTTCTGGCGGGGTCCCCCAACCCCTACCAGCCGAAGTCCTCTTCAATGCCAGCACGTTGCTGATCTGGATTCTGTTTCTGTGAGTCCTGACATCCTGCACGACGTCAGGACTCACAGAAACAGAATCCAGATCAGCGAACGAGCCAGACTTGGAGACCGGCGCTCAAGGGGACTTCAGCTGGTGGGGGTTGGGGACCCCCGCCAGCAAAGGTACCTGGCGGTGGCGGGAGGGAAAGTCAAAAGGGATGGGGGAGGGGTGGCGGCCCGGGGGGGGGTCAAAAGTGGTGGTGGTGGTTGGTGGCGCCTTGGGGCCTAAAATGTGCCCCTCACCTCGGGCTCTGGACCCCCCCTCCTGCTGAAGTCTGGCTACGCCCCTGGGCCACACCCCTTTTGATTAGCACACTATAAGATATGTGCACAGATCTTTATAGAATAGTGCTAATTGGCTCTAGCCAATTAGCTGTGTGCACATCTCAGAACAGCAAGCAATTTTGTGCGTGGAAATTTGCACACCATTTATAGAATCTGGGGGATAATGTTTGCCTCCCCGAATAGGTCAAACAATTTGAAAAAATGCCCACAAATAAGGAAAACATTGTTTTAAATGAGCACAGCTCCTAAATTTTTGCTACTAAATTTGTGTCCTATTTTCAGCCAAATTTAGGAACTTAAATTTTCAGTTGAAAATTCATTTAATGTGGGAGTTGAAAATTATGCCAAGAACATAAGAATAGCTTTTCTGGGTCAGACCAGTGGTCTATCTAGCCCGGTATCCTGTTTACAACAGTGACCAATTCAGGTCACAAGTACTTGGCAGAAACCCAGTTAGTAGCAACACTCCATACTACCAATCCCAGGGCAAGCAGTGGTTTCCCCATGTCTGTCTCAATAGCAGACTATGGACTTTTCCTCCAGGAACTTGTCCAAACCTTTTTCAAACCCAGATATGCAAACCACTGTTACCACATCCTCCAGAGCTTAACTATTTGAGTAAAAAAATATTTCCTCCTTTCATTTTAAAAGTATTACTATATAATTTCATTGAGAAATCAATTCAGTTGTACCCATTCTACAGCACTCAGGATTTTGTAGACCTCTAAGATATCCTCCCTCAGCCTTCTCTGTTCCAACCTGAAGAGTTCTAACCGTGTGATAAACATAAAGAAATCCTGTTCGGAAGGAATGGATCCTCAGAAGCTTAGCCAAGATTGGGTGGCAGAGCCGGTGGTGGGAGGTGGGGCTAGTGGTTGGGAGGCGGGGCTAGTGCTGGGCAGATTTCTATGGTCTGTACCCTGAAAATGGCAGATACAAATCAAGGTCAGGTATACACAAAAAGTAGCACATATGAGTTATCTGTTGGGCAGACTGGATGGACCGTACAGGTCTTTCTCTGCCATCATCTACTATGTTACTATCCAGCTCATTTTTGAAAGAGAAGGGCGCCCATCTTTCGACACAAATCGGGAGATGGGTGCCCTTCTTGCAAGGCCAGCCAAATTGGCATAATCAAAAGCCGATTTTTTCACACCCTCGACGGCTTTCCGTCTCGGGGACGACCAAATTTCACGGGGGTGTGTCGGCAGGGTAGAGAAGGTGGGACTGGGGAGTGATTAGGAGATGGGCGTCCTCGGCCGATAATGGAAAAAAGCACTTGGCCGACTTTACTTGGTCCATTTTGTTTCATGACCAAGCCGTTAAAAGATGCCCAAACTGAGCAGATGACCACCGGAGGGAATTGTGGATGATCTCCCCTTACTCCCCCAGTGGTCACTAACCCCCTCCCACCATAAAAAACAAGTTAAAAATACTTTTTTGCCAGCCTCAAATGCCATACTCAGGTCCATCGCAGCACTATACAGGTCCCTGGAGCAGTTGTAGTGGGTGCAGTGTACTTCAGTCAGGCGGACCTGGGGGGGCTCAGCACCCAAGGTAAGGGAGCTATGCACCTGGGAGCAATTTGTGAAGTCCACTGCAGTGCCCCCTAGGGTGCCCGGTTGGTGTCCTGGCATGTGAGGGGGACCAGTGCAGTACAAATGCTGGCTCCTCCCATGACCAAATGGCTTGGATTTGGCCGTTTTTGAGATGGGACTCCTTAGTTTCCATTATTGGCGAAAACCTATGTCGGCCATCTCTAAGGTCGACCGAAATGTTGAGATTTGGGCGTCCCCGACTGTATTATTGAAACGAAAGATGGCCACCCATCTTGTTTCGATAATACGGTCGGGGACGCCCCTTTACGGGGCCGTCCTTAGAGATGGGCGCCCCCATTCGATTATGCCACATCCACATTACTGTGTTTAGCCTCTTCTCATATGAGAAGTTTCATCCCCTTTATCATTTTGGTGCCTTTCTTTGAATGTTTTCTAATTCTACTATATCTTTTTTGAGATACGGAGACCAGAACTGTACGCAAAACTCAAGGTGAGGCAGCACCATAGAGTGATACAGAGGCATTATAACATTCTTTGCCTTATTTTCCATCCCTTCCTAATAATTCCTAGCATCCTGTTTGCTTTTTTGGCAGAACATTTCAGCGAATTGTCTACAATGACACCTAGATCTTTTTCTTTGGGGCTGATTGTTTAGAATTTTGTATGGCTAGTGACAGTAAAGATGGAAGAATCAGATTAATCTCCAAGTAAATGGACTAAATGACTATTTGCAAGATTGTAGCAACTTAAAAAAGTTTTACGTTAGTAACATTTTAAGTTGAAACCAGTGGCGTAGCAAGGGCGGGGAGGTGGGGGCGGTTCGCCCCGGGTACACGCTGCTGGGGGGGGGGGGGGTGTCAGCTCCGCTGGTTCCCTGCTCACTCTGCCCTGGAACAGGTTACTTCTTGTTCCGGGGCAGAGGGAGCAGGGAACCAGAGGAACCGACAACCCCCCCAGCGGCGTGCACTCGGCTCAGGCAAGAATGCACTCGGGGGGGGGGCTTGGGTGATGCGCTGAGGGGGGGGGGGGGGTTGATGTGCCGAGGGGGGTGTCATGCTGCACCTGGGGGGGGTGCACAGCGGCGAACCGCCCCAGGTGGCAGCCGCCCTCGCTACGCCACCGGTTGCAACACCAGGTAGTTTGTGGAGACTGTGTATTCAAGTCCCATATTAGAAACCCCAAAGGTCTAGAAGTGAATCCTTGCCCCTGTTTGAGAATGGAGATGCATCTGCAGCCCCCATTTATGGCGAATGCATGGGAAAAGGTAAAAGCAGTTAGCATAGCAGGATTTTAAAAATGCTTGCATAATTTTGTAAAAAAAAAAAGTCCATAAACCATTAATAAAATGGACTTGGAAAAATCCACTGCTTATTTCTAGGATATGGTAGATTATATTATTGTAGTACATATACAATGAGAAAAAGAAAATAAGAGTAAAGAGCATGGTATGGTTGTTTGGGACAAGGTTTAACAGTGAAATTTGTGGTCTTTTCTATTGAATATTTCTAGGATAAGCACGTTTAAAGAAATATGATGGCTCTCCAATAGTCTACTACCACAAAAATAATAAATTCAACAAAAAGCAGACACCACGTTCACTCAAAAACTATTATAAGGGGGGGGGGGGAAGTCTCATATTGTCACTGGGGCATAATATTAATTATCATCACCAAATGAATAGGTGAATCCCGTTCGTGACTATTATAATCATTGACAAACCCCCCTACCTACCTAAATCTCTGTGTTATATCTTTTAATGTAATTATTTCATTTTATCTTTCTTTCACACTTCAAAATGAATCATTGTTGATACTCAAAGAACCTAAACAGAATGACTGGCAATTGGCACATAGCTTTCAAGGTACTGTATCACTTATCTGCAAGCTCATCGGACCCCAACGAGCACCCGTTTCGCTGCCGATTTTTCAAGGGATCTGAGCCAGTGCAAACATAGTGCTACCATGCGCTGGTGCCTCAATACAGACTTTTAAAGTCTTCAGAGTCGTGAGTCACCCTTTACTCTTTGTTGCGTCTTGTTTCTCCCTGTTTTGCTGTGGAATCAGTTTCAGCCACACAGTCATCCAAGTCCCTTGTTTTTCCCGATTCACAAATTGGATGTTTCAGTTTGTTAAATGGATGTTCATGCTGGATGTAGCCAGCGCTTGGGTGTCCATTTCTCATGTATTTTAGAACAGGCTGCATGTCGACAGATCATGAGAAATGGATGTCCTTATATGACATTTAGACTTGGATGTCCTTTCTAAAATTCCACTCCACACCATCATAGTAACATAGTAGATGATGGCAGATAAAGACCTGTATGGTCCATCCAGTCTTTCCAGCAAGATAAACTCAGCGGATAAGATATGATGAGATACGTCACATGTATACCTGACCTTGATTTATCCTTGCCATTTTCAGGGCACAGACCATAGAAGTCTGCTCGGCATTGGCCTTATTCTCCACCTACTGAAGCTGTCATTGAAGCCCCACTCCAGCCCATCCTAATCTGTTCAGTAACGATCAGGGCTGCTGAGAGACTGAACTGGGCCCGGGGCAGGGTTGACGCTGCTGGACCCAGAGCTGGGCTGCTGCTGCCCCCCCCCCCCCACAATTGTTGTCTGCTGCCACCCCCCACCCCATCGCTGCCGCAACTGGAACTACCTTGGCTGGTGGGGATCCCGAGGCCTCACCAGCAGAAGACGTCTTCTTCCAGCGCTGACTGCCTGCCCCTGTGGCTGCTTTTCCTCTCAGGGCATGCTCGTTTTCAAAACCAAGACGGGAGCCTAAGAGCAAAAGCAACCGCTCAGCACAGCAGCACTGGAGGAAGCTCTGGGTCCTCCCCAGCCTCCAAGGGGGGGGGGGGGGGGGAGCCGGCGCCAGAGTTTTCTCTCTCCTGCTCCTGTCGGGACGCGATCACTCGGGTCTCGTCAGCAGCAAGAAAGAGAGAAAGAGACTTCGGCGCTGGGCCCCCCTTGGAGGCCTGGGTCCGGAGAATTTTGCCCCCCGTCTTGGCGACCCTGGTGCACAGACCATAGAAGTCTGTCCGGAACCGACTCTGCTTCCCAATTATTGCAGTTGCCATCTAAGCACTGTCTCTTTCCAGACAGGATTCTTGTATGTTTATCTCAAACATTTTTGAATTCCATGATCGTTTTCATCTCCACCACCTCCCGCAGAAGTTCATCCCGGGTATTTTCCACCCTGTCTGTTAAAAAGTACGTCCTGACATTGCTCAGTTGCCCCCCCCCCCCCTGAATTCTAAATTCACACCTGCTAGTTCTTCTGCCTTCCCGTCTCTGGAAAAGATTTGTTCGTGTATTAATACTTTTCTATTTGAATGTCTGTATCATATCACCCCTGTCTCTCCTTTCCTCCAGGGTGTACATGTTCAGGTCCTCAAATTTCTCCTTATATGTCTTGTGGCGCAAAACCCCATACCATTTTTATCGCTTTTCCCTGAACCTTTTCAAGTCTTTTTACATCCTTAGCAAGATACAGCCTCCAAAACTAAACTCAATACTCCAATACTCAAATTCAGCAAAGCCAAATCAGTCTCAAAATGCTACATCTAGAGTGATTTAGCATATTTTAAAGCAGAAAACACTTTTCATACTGGAATAAAACATAGAGCCCCTGTATATTTTCATTACACATAGATATGTGTGAGATACGATGCCCTGTACTCGTGATCACAAAACCTTTTTCTCTAATGGATATGTTATGATGCTCACTCTCTCTGCATTTTATATACTGGGATAGTGCCCTCAGCCCTGTGGGTTTCAGCGCAAGCCCATTTTCAAATACCTGTACTTGCATAAAATATTTGCTACGAGCAAAAACGCCCGTTTCGGAACAAAGGAAACGGACCCTAGGAAGGCTATCGTCTAAGCGTGTTCTTGTCTCTTTCCCCTGCCCTCCCCTCCATGTCCAGTGATTCTCACCTGCCCTCCCCTCCATGTCCAGTGATTCTCCCCTGCCCTCCCCTCCATGTCCAGTAATTCTCCCCTGCCCTACCCTCTCCCTCCATATCCAGCGATTCTCCCCTCCCCTCCATACCTGAGGTCGCAGCGGTGGCAGGCTCGGCTTGTGTCGCCTCCAGCCTTCCCTTGCCTTCCCTCTCAGTGTCCAGCCCTCCTCGGACATCATTTTGTCTTTCCGCGGGGCCGGAACACTGGAGACGAGCTGATGCAAGCTCATTAGCATACAGTTACGAATCCAGCCAGCCAGCCATCCAGGGACGCAGATTGACCAATTATTATATAGAGAGATAAGTTAAATTTGGAGATTCGAGTATGCAGTTTACTCATGTATGTTGCTTTTCCCGACCTGTTCCCACCCCTGTTTGTATACATGACAAAGTACAAGCACTAAGGGGTCCCTTTACAAAGGCATGCTGAAAAATGGCTTGCGGTAGTGTAGGCGCAGGTCTTGGGCGCACATCAATCCATTTCTTAGCGCACCTGTAGAAAAGGCCTTATTTTTTTGCTGGAAATGCACGTGCGGCAAAATCAAAATTGGCACACGTCCATTTCGGGTTCTGAGATCTTACCGCCAGCCATTGACCTAGCAGTAAAGAATCTGGGCGGTAATGACCTATGCGCGTCAAATGCCACTTAGTGCTTATCCATTACGGGTGCCCAAAAATAAAAAAAAATTTTTTCAGACACACGTATCGGACGTGCACCAAAAATAAAATTACTGCAAGAGCCATGCAGTACTCGGGTGGTAACTCCATTTCGGTGCACGTTGGGTGCGTGTAGACGCTTACGTGGCTTAGTAAAAAGGCCCCTGAGAACAGTATGTGCATTTTTGTGGGAGAGGCCAAGAGGAGGCAATAGTAAAAATGTGATTTTACACAGGTAAATGTGTACCCCCATAAAAAAAATATTTGATTAGTCCCTCCATAGTAATAAATTTGTCTTGGTCTTTGCACTGTTCACAGTGATAATATTTGGGGTCTAGATCTTGCCTGAACTGAGCCTTTTGTAAATTACAATTTTTATAATGGTTGCTTTACAGACTATTGCGACAGTTGAACATACTGGGAGCAGATAGTACAGCAAACAGACATTAAAACCACCAAAAGTAAACAGAGTATATAGACAAGGGTGACCAAAATGATTAAGGGAATGGAACAACTCTCATATGAGGAAAAGCTACAGAGGTTAGACTCTTCAGCTTCGAGAAGAGATGGCTGAGGGGGGATATGCTAGAGGTCTATAAAATACTTAGTGGAGTGAAATGGGTAAACATAAACTGATTGTTTACTCTATCAAAAAGTACAAAGACTAGGGGACAATTCATGAAGGTACACAGTAACATATTTAAAACAAATTGGAGAAAATGTTTTATTCACTCAACATAGAGTTAAGCTCTGGAACTCATTGCCAGAGGAAGTGGTAAAAGCAGTTAACGTACCTGAGTTTTTAAAAGGTTTGAACAAGTTCTTGGAGGAAAAGTCTACAAACCGTTATCAAGATAGATATGAGAAAAGCCACTGCTTATCCCTGGGTTAAGTAGCATGGAATCTTTCTGCTTTTTGAGAGACTGCCAGATGCTTGTGACCTGGATTTTGGGCTGGATGGACCCTTGGTCCGAACCAGTGGGACAACTCTTAATGTTCTTATGTTCTTAGAGAGCAGTTGGTCACCATTTGTATATGTTAATACCACTTTTGTACGTTAGGATCACACTCCAAGGATTTTCTAGACTACGCTGCATTAAAATCAGGTGCTGGTTCTTAATTGCTCAGGGTGGTAGAAAGGTGTAAGATGCTCTAGGTTCAATGTCTATTTACAACGATGTCCAACCATATAAAGAAAAGCATACCTGCACCGAAGGGTAGTGTACTGTTCTAAACAGTACCGGTACGGACTTCCTAGTATAATGCTGTTAACTGATAGCAATCCAAAACAGCAGGAGACTGGAGTCACAGAACACTACTTCAGTCTCTTGAGACTAATTGCTACCAGGATTATCATTTTTTCCTCAAAAATATATTGCGTATATTGGTCAAATGCAACAGGTAAAGAGAGGATGAATGTGCGACCTAACCAACTTTCGGAAATCACTGAAGACCTGCCTGTTCAACAAGGCATACTCCAACGATCCATCCTAATTACCAGACAACGAAACTCAAGCCTGAACTGAATAAAACCTAACTCTCTATACTCGACTACCAAAGCCTACTCTACCACGAATGAACTTTAACGCAATACTACTGTACCTCTTATTCCGAATATAAACTCTTTATACTTGACTGCTTAATCTACTATGTCAATCATGATCTTTAAGGTAATATCACTTGTATCTCTCACTCTGGAATGGCGATCGCCATGACGGAACAATGTAAGCCACATTGAGTCTGCAAATAGGTGGGAAAATGTGGGATACAAATGCAGCAAATACATAAATAAATAAATTAGCATCAGTTTGGAACCTGTAAGCAGTAGCGTCAATCATCAAGGTTTGACAGTTGTGTTTACTTAACATCTTTTTGTGCTCATTTTCCCTTGAAATGCCTTGTTTTTGGTAAACTGCAATCAGGAGGTAAATATTTAATTAAAATGAAATTCAATACATTTCCCCTCTCCCACTTGTTGTCAGTCTTATTCATTCAACTGTGGTCTGTATTCAAAACAAAACCAACATTGTTAACCTTATGTTGACACTGGTATTGCTTACTCATGAAAATGTTGATTTTTCACAGTAGACTGCACCCTTTGAGAGCAAGCCTTTAATTAGCAATATAATTAATGCAAAAACTGGCAAAGGCACAGTGAGCTTAGAAGCTTCAAACTGATGTTATCCCCAGGTCTAAGGCTACTTTTAATATTTTCATTTCAAAGGGAAGGACTCACCTGGATATGCAACTCTCTCCATACATTTGAAACATTAGTACATCAAAACAAGGGAGGAAGCAATCATATATTTATCTGTAGTGGTAAGGAGGCAGAGGGCTGAATATAGCCACTGTCTTGCAGGCTGAACTGTAACAAAAAGAGTCACCCTATTAGAGAAGCAGACCCTGGAGGCCAGGTCCCCTTTAAGAAGAGGGAATCTTTAGAAGGTGACTCTGACTAAATATGGCCACGGAGAAGGGCTACATTTCCCATGAGCCCACAGGAGTGAGGCTAGGGAGTGTAGGTTGGTGGATGGAGCCTGATGTTGAGAGCAGGTGCTCATTAACAGCAACACCTACAAACTTAAATGAAGGCCTTTTTTTTTTCCTGAGGAAGAGACCGACATTTGCAGAAGATGAGGTTTACTGCCATGGGAGTCCACAGTTTGCAGCCCAAGGAGGGAGAGGTTTTCCCCCACCTAATAAGGAGGACTTGGCTTCACTCTGAGGAGGAAAGCATACAATTGAGAGGCCAAAGGTGTCTACTGTTTGGGGGAGGAGGAATTCTTGGTTCATTGAGTGAAAAATAAAATACTATTTATTTTTCTTTAATTTAATGCCAGTGTGAGGTTGATCAAAACTGTAAAATGGATGGACAAAAACAGTGATGGTGGTGATAAATGAACGCTCATATTGTAGAGAAAGGTGTATTCCAGGACCTCCAGTTTTAACCTGCATTTACAATAGGAGTGATCATTTATCATCACATAGTTGTCCTTCAACTGTTTTATTAAGGAATAGATGACCCCTGATGCTGGTTGGATTAGTTGGGTCTTTTCTCAATAAACATTGGTTGGTGATAATTTGGGTAGCTCTTTTTCCTTTGACCATCTTCACTGTTTTTGTCCGTTCATGAGTTCCATCAGCAAGCGACTGCTTTGGGGGTTGAAAAACTGCCTCTGAAGGAGAGGTTGGTAGCACTTTGGTCTGTTGAGCTGCTGAGGGTGGTGGCATAACTAAAACAGCCCCAACCAAAGAAGGCCCTATGCTCTACACACAAACTCTCCCTGTAGATGTTTGGATGGTAGTTGATTTTGTGATTCCACACCCTAATTTTGATTTTGTAGTTGGTTCTCCTCAGAATTACAGGTCCTTAAGCATCAAGGATGTAAACTTGAAAGAAAATGACAGAATTCTAACCTAGATGAAGACAGGCTCGGCTGTAAGAAACACACAGAACTGTTGCACCAGGCCTTAACAATAGCCAAAAAACAATATTTCTTTCAACGTGTTGAAAAGGCTGCAAATTCAACCAAGCAACTATTCAAAATAGTAAACTGTCTACTGCAAACTCCACAACAAAACCAGCAATGATTTATTCACAAAATGTGCATACGCTTTCATTGAATCTTTTACCAGTTAATAAAAACACTCCCCCCCCCCCATCACAGAGAATCCTCATTCAACCAGGTCACTTAGGAGGCTCTCAAAAAAATCATGAAAGGCTTATGACCAATATCCAGACCTCTTGACCCCTACCCTGCAATGATAGTATAGCTGCAAGCAAAGGCCTCATTGAAGGGACCACTAAAACTGTTCCTCTTTTGTGGAAGGGCAGTTGCCATCAACATTAAAAAGAGTTTTGGTGCGTTCCTCTACTGAAAGAGTGCTCCCTTGAACAGGACAAGCTCGAAAACTATTGACCAGTTTCTAAAATTCATTTCCTGGCAAAAATGATAGAACTGCCCGCATTCACATCAATGATTGGCTAAATGAAAGTAACTGGCTAAACTCATGTCAGTCTGGCTTCAGAACTGGATACAAAATGGAGTCAGTTCTTATGTCCCTTCTTGACGATCTCCACAAAAACTGTGAGAGAGGTTTTGCCTTAGTACTAGTGTTGCTGGATTTCTCAGCAATCTTCAACACTATGGATTTTATTAGGATGTATTTACTGCCTTTTTGAAGGAATTCACTCAAGGCGGTGTAGAGTAAGAACAGAACAAACATGAGCAATAGTTAATTACAGCAGTAAAAGTATTCAAATAATACAAAATATGGCTTTTATACTACTTACAATGTCAACACGATACGTAATAGTACATTTTAATTGATAGCTACACCATTGGTTCCCACTTGGAGCACTGTATTCAGTTTTGGAGGTCATATCTTGCGAAGGACATCAGTTTTGAGTTTTGATATCCTTGACAAGATACAGATAGTAACCAAATGCTATGGGGTCTGTCCCAGAAAATGTAGGACAACAGACTTGACTTGACTATCCAGTTTATTTTCGAAAGAGAAAGACGCCCATATTTCGACCCAAATCGGGAGATGGGCGTCTTTCTCCCGTGGGCGACCAAATCGGTATAATTGAAAGGCAATTTTGGTCGTCTTCAACTGCACTCCGTCGCAGGAACGACCAAAGTTGACGGGGGCGTGTCAGAGGCGTGGTAAAGGCGGGACTGGGGCATGGTTATTGGCCGAGGAGAGATGGCCGCCTTCAGCCGATAATCAAAAAAAGAAAGGCGGTTTTACCGTGATTTTGGGTCACTTTTTTTGGACCCTTTTTTTTCATGAACAAGTCCCAAAAACGTGCCCCAACTGCCCAGATGACCACCGGAAGGAATCGGGGATGACCACCGGAGGGAATCGGGGATGACCTCCCTGGACTCCCCCAGTGGTCACTAACTCCCTCCCACCAAAAAAAAGAACTTGAAAAACCTTTTTTTCCAGCCTGTATGGCAGCCTCAAATGTCATACCCAGTTCCATGACAGCAGTATGCAGGTCCCTGGAGCAGTTGTTAGTGGGTGCAGTGGACTTCACCCAGGTGGGCCCAGGCCCATCCCCCCCCACCTGTTCGACTTGTGGTGGTAAATGGGAGCCCTCCAGACCGCCCCCAAAACCCACTGTACCCACATGTAGGTGCCCCCCTTCACCCCTTAGGGCTATGGTAATGGTGTAGAATTGTGGGCAGTGGGTTTTGGGGAGATTTGAGGGGCTCAGCACCCAAAGGAAGGGAGCTATGGACTTGGGAGGTATTTTACTTTTGTTTTTTACGTTTTACAAGTGCCCCCTAGGGTGCCCGGTTGCTGTCCTGGCATGTGAGGGGGACCAGTGCACTATGAAACCTGGCCCCTCCCACGACCCAATGCCTTGAATTTGGTCATTTTTGAGCTGGGCGCCTTTGGTTTCCATTATCGCTGAAAAACGATACCGCCCAGCTCAAATCCGCACAAATGCGATGCATTTGGACGGCACAAACCGTATTATCGAAAAAAAAGATGGACGTCTATTTTTTTCGAAAATACGGCCTGTCCCGCCTCTTCACGTAACCGTTTTCGGACATAGATGCCCATGGAGATGGGCGTTCGCGTTCGATTATGCCCCTCCACGTATACCCTAGGGGAGAGGAGGGACAAGGGAGACATGATAGAGATATTTAGATACTTGAAAAATATTATTGAACAAATGAACCTTTTCCATTAATTGAGAGATTTCAGAACTAGAGGATGTGAACTAAAGCTGGGCTGTAGATACCCAAAGTGCTCTTCAGTGGCAGGCGGTGGGAACAAAAACAGTGAGAAAATTATATAAAAAAAGCATGGGATAAACACAATGGCTCCCAATGATGGAGTAAAAGTATCAAGCATTTCCACTCAAAGCAAAACTTAAATGACTTCACACTTTAAAAAAAGGCATTGTGGGGGGGGGGGGGGGGGGATAATCTGTATGGAGCAGCAGTTACAACCTTAAAATAAAAGAGGGGGTATCCTGCATGTAGCAGCAGATATAACCCTAGCCACCTTTCTGGGCAGACTGGTTGGGCTATGTTGGTTTTGATCTGCTATCATTTACTTTGCTATTACGTTATGCTGTTGACAAAATTGTAAGTTTTACGTCAAGGTGTATACCACCTTGGGTGAATCTCTTCATAAAGGGGGACTTTTACTAAGCGACGATAAGCACTAAGGTACGCTTACCACACGCAAAAGTGTACTATTGCGGGATGCGCTTAGGCATCCTGTGGTAGTTCTTGGATCAGCAAGCACCAATCCTGCCACAGTTGGCAGTGCAACATTATGATGTCTTTTGCCACAGTAAAAGCAGCTGGATTCATGGCATCTTCACCTCTCTTTGGAAGCCCAGATAAAATATATTCCATGTACCAAAAAAGATTGAAACAAGGCCAAATGACAGCTAGCATGGTTTAATATCGAGGTGGAAGAGCTGGTGAAAATGAAGAGTTTCTTTCAAAAAAATGGAAAGCAGACCCTAAGAAAAGAGAGAACATCACTAGAAAGTCAGATGCGAAAAAGTAAAACAAGCAGGCCAAGAGAGACTTTAAAAAGAAGCTTAACTGTAGTAGTGAGATGTAATACTAAAACTTTGTAAGTACATCTGAAACAAGTAATTTATGAGATTGTTGGTTGGACTGCTGGATGACCAAGAGTACTCATGGAGGATAAGGTAATGAGGAGCATGTTGGGGTCACACCCACACTGGAAGCCTTCTTTGATTGTGGTGATTCAGAGCAACAAAACCACATCAATGTAAAGTCTAGAAGATGTAATAGAACAAATTGACAAACTCAAGAGCAATAGATCGGCAGGACCCAGAGTCCTGAAAGAGCCTAAATATTCTATATTTTATCTTTCAAAACAGCAATGATACCTGAGGACTGGAGGGTTGACAATGTAATACCAATTTTTTAAAATGGCTCCTGGGGTGATCTGGGAAATTATAGACGTGAGCCTGACATTGGGGCTGGGAAAAATGGTTGAAGCTATAATAAAAAAAAAACAAAATTACTGGTTATATAAATAGATATCACGAATGAGTCAGCATGGGTTCAGGAAGGCAAGTTTTGCCTTACCAGTTTATTAGATTTTTTTGGAAGGTGTAAACAAGTGGATAATGGTGAGCCGGTTAATATAGTATATTTGGATTTTCAGAAGGCATCTGACTATGTTTATTAAGGGGTCCTTTACTAAGCTGAGCTAGACGGGGCCAAACGCAATGAATAGCATGTGGGTTTCCTTGTTTGCTGAGGCCACTTCTAGCACAGCTGTAAAATGGCTGCTTTTCCATTTGTATCATTAATGGCCAGGCGCAAATCTCCCAATTAGCGCATGGCCAATAGTGTGTGAGCCCTTCCCTACACCTATTTAGTAGGCACAAAGGGTTCACGTGCTAACCACACACTAATTGGCGTGCGGCAATGTAGGTGCATTAACCGATTAGCGCTTGTGATGCCTAATCGCCGTCTCCCCCAAACACCCCCCAGGTACTAAAATATACAAAGGGGTCTTTTTACTAAGGTGCACTGAAAAAAATGGCCTGTGGTAGTGTAGGCATGGGTTTTCGGCGCGCGCAGAGTCATCTTTCAGCGCAGATGTAAAAAAAGGCCTTTTGTAAAATTTGGGCTGAAAATGGACGTGCGACAAAATGAAAATTGCTGTGCGTCCATTCGGGGTCTGAGACCTTACCGCCACCATTGACCTAGTGATAAAGTCTCAGGTGGTAACCGGGTGATAATGACCTACGCATGCCAAATGCCACTTGGCGCGCGTCCGATACGCGTGGCGGAAAATAACAATTATTTTTTGGTTGTGCGTATCGTACATGCGCCAAAAATGAAATTACCGCAAGAGCCACGCGGTAGCCGTGTGGTAACTCCGTTTTGTCACACATTGGGCACGAGTAGACGCTTACATGGTTTAGTAAAAGGGTCCTAAAGTATCATTTTAGCACTGGGGAAACATATGCAGATGCCTCAACTCAAAGTGCCTGAGTGTGCTCCTTGGTAGTGCATTTTGGTGCATGGGAGGCATGCGTTAGTGTCTACCGCTGTTTATTAAAAGGACCCCTGATATACCACACAAACATGATCCTATCTCTTGTGGCTATACCACATGAATCTTATCTTATCTCTACATCACTTTGGATTTTAGTGCACCGGAGTCTGCAATCGCAACTCCGGCACTGTGTAAGCCACATTGAGCCTGCAACTAGGTGGGAAAATGTGGGATACAAGTGAATAAAATAAATATCCAATACAAGTAAATGATTGATCCTAAGCGGGTTACAAAAAACACTCATAAAATCAAAACATAAAAACACATATAAAATCAATGATGAGAGATTTGTGTATGCACGTAAACTTAAAGCATTATTTTTTTTAACTTTAACATTTTTTATTGAAGTAATTGCCACACAATAGTTGACAATGGTGAAAAAATAAATAACAGTTAAAGTTAAGAACATTCTTACTCTGAATATGCCTAGTTGCCGAATAAGAAATACCTCATCAATGTAGGAGTTGGATTGTAAACTGGTAAATGACAGAAAACAGAGTAGGAATAAATGGGTCGAGTACTCACATTGGCAAGAGTCACCAGTGGCATTCTCCAAGGGTCTGTACCAGGACCTCTGCTATTTAACATATTTATAAATAATGTTCTAGAGATAGGATTGATGAGTGAAATGATCGCATTTGTGGATGGTACTAAAATGATTCAACAACAAAGAAACAGGAAGTCCAAAACTCCACAAAGAATCCAAAAGAACCAAAACAGTGGAGGTAAGAAACACCAAAGGTGAAAAATGAAAAAAACAAAACCCAACGTGGCGAACAATCAAAGGATTAAAACAATAAAGAACCCAGTTCTTAATTAAAATAACGAAGGACTTGACATGAGCCGTGTTTTGACCTGCTTCAGGAGTTCTTTTTTCCAAAATAACTAAAAGGCCGTTCTATTACCAATACTCTCATTCTATTCTTGATGCTTCACCTGCAGACGTTGTTTCACTAATCCAAATGGACACAAAAAATATCAAATTGGGGCACAGAGGTGCCATTTTACTAAGGCGTGTAGGCGCCTATGCGTGTCCAACATGCACCAAATTGGAGCTACTGCCCGGCTACCGCGTGCCCTGGGTAGTAATTCCATTCTTGATGCACATCAAAAACACAAGGTAGAAAATATTTTCTATTTTCTACCTTGTGGTGCTTACCTGGCACTAATCGGCAGTTTACGCTTGCTGGCCACTTACCACCCAGTTAATGCGTGAGACCTTACCGCTAAGTCAATGGGTGATGGTAAGGTGCGGCAAAATTGAAACCAACGCATGTCCATTTTTGGCCTGAGACCTTACCGCTAAGCCAATGGGCGATGGTAAGGTCTCAGGCCAAAAATGGACGTGCGTTAGTTTTAATTTTGCCGCACGTCCATTTCCAACCACAAAAAAATGCCTTTTTTCCAGTCGTGCTGAAAAAATGACCTGCTTGCGTCCAACACAAGTGCCTACGCCAGTACAGGCCACTTTTAGACACGTGGAGGAAAGGAGAAACAGGGGTGATATGATACAGGCGTTCAACTATTTGAAAGGACACAAGAAAAATGTCAGGAAGTATTTTTTTCACGGAGAGAGTGGTGGATACTTGGAATGCCCTCCCACGGGAGGTGGTGGAGATGAAAATGGTAACGGAATTCAAACATGCGTGGGATAAACATAAAGGAATCCTGTTCAGAAGGAATGGTTCCTCAGAAGCTTAGCCGAGATTGGGTGGCAGAGCTGGTGGGGGGAGGCGGGGTTGGTGGTTGGGAGGCGGGGCTAGTGCTGGGCAAGACTTCCACAGTCTGTGCCCTGAAAATGGCAGATACACATCAAGGTAAGGTACACACAAAAAGTAGCACATACGAGTTTATCTTGTTGGGCAGACTGGATGGACCATACAGGTCTTTTTCTGCAGTCATCTACTATGTCTTAGTAAAAGGGTCCTGAGACTACCAAAATAGTTACATTCTACAGCTGCTGTGGATGGTAAAAATCTCCAATTGCTCCAAGGAAATTGTTCAAGTCACAAAAGAAAGCGTTGAAAGCTGGCTGACACATCTCAGTTTTGCTTACTGGACTTGTGTATGGTTTTGCCCCCAGTTTGTCCACTCCCTCTGAACTATGGTTTCAAATTTGATTACACATGCCTTGGGATTGTTATAAATGTTAGCGGTATTGATGTCTAAATGGTTGTCTTGTCTCTGGGTTCAGCTAGATGTCTGAACGGGTGAGAGAAGGATAATAGAGGTGACTGAATCGGTAGTTTGATATTGGTAGAACAAGGAGCAGCCTGGAATTAGCAAAATAAAATCAGGTTGTTTCTAATTGTGGATAGAGAGTGGCAGGATCATGTCTAGAGAACGTTTTTTTTCCTTATCTGTTCAGGCTGCAGTGGGATTTAGCATTAGTCACTAGCTGGTGATTGTGTGGGATTCAGAACTGGGTTTGGGGAAGAATATCCTCAGACATCACAAGCTTCCAAGTCAGTCTGTGTGGTGAATGGAAAAGGAACACACATTTGGGGCAGAATTGTATAAAAATAATAAAGGGAAAGGGGAATGGGACTTGATATACTGCCTTTCTGAGGTTTTTGCAACTACATTCAAAGCAGTTTACATATATTTAGGTACTTATTTTGTACCTGGGGTAATGGAGGGTTAAGTGACTTGCCCAGAGTCACAAGGAGCTGCAGTGGGAATTGAACCCAGTTCCCCAGGATCAAAGTCCACTGCACTGACCACTAGGCTACTCCTCCACTAGCAACATTCCATGTAGAAGCCTGCCCTTGCAGATCAGCAATGCGGCCACGCAGGCTTCTGTTTCTGTGAGTCTGACGTCGTGCAGAGTGCCCAACACAGGCTAATGGAAGTACTGTCAGACTACCGCAGCACTCCGCATTACTTCCCACCTCTACCACGCCATCATTTCCAGTGTTACAAAAATGTATTTATTTTTGTAGCACTGGACTGTACCTGGCGGTAATTAGGCAGTACCGCGCCGCTGGGTTAGCATGGGAGCCCTTACCACCACCTCAATAGGTGGTAGTTAGGGTTACCACCCAAATGGCTGCACGGTAAGTGCTTTACTTGCCGACCGGACATTTCCTGCAGTAAAGTGAGACCTTCCCTTTTACCAGCTGCGGTAAAAGAGGGCCTCAGCATGCATGTAAAACACACACTGATGCCAGCGCCGGCCCCTTTTGCCACAGCTTGGTAAAAGTAGCCCTAGAAGGTGCACTCAGACATTCTGCGGTACGTTTCGGGTTAGTGTGTCCACACCACGCACTAAAAGACTATTTTTATTTCTGCCGCAGAAGGGGTGTATCTGGAGAGAGAGAGTAAATGTGTCTGTAGTAATCAGTTAGACAGGTTACCGCATGATAATTAGCATGTGAGCAAAGTCATTTTCATTTAAAAGGGGCATCGATATGTTTATTATTTTATTTATAAATGTTATGATATGTTTATATTACTGTTTTGATCTTGATGTTAATTATTTATTGGATTGTGTCTCTTGTATAGTTTTATTTGATTTTGAATGTATACACTTTGTGTTATTTTAAGCTATTTATGTGTTTTAATTAAGACTTCAAACACTCCTGAGGCAGGCTAGTTAACCGAAACATGGCCGTTTCAAGTCTTCAGAGCTACATAATAAACTTGGACTTTTCAACATCGTCTTGAAACCATGTTTCTGTGTCATCTTCGCTGTGTTTTTTGTGCATTTAAAAAAGATTAGAATGTGAGCACAGATTTCAGATTCCAGCAACAAGTGAGATGTAGATTCTGCAGAAAGAATAAGAAAATTCTGTGGCAAAATTTCTGAAATTACGTGACAATGAGGCATATTTGTATAAATGTATATATATTACATATTAAATAGTGTAACTTCTTAGTTTTGCAAACTTGTTTTTTCACATGTTATTTTACTTGACATTGATTTGGGTTGGGGAGTGGGGCCAGGGAGAATCTAAGTGACAGGTGTTAGGAAAGAAGAGAGGGAGGTCATAGAGAACAGAAGTAGGGGAGGAGATCAAGTAGGAGATCTTAGTGGAAGTAGCTAGAGAAAGGATGTCACTGTCAAGGAAGAGGAGCAGAAGATGGGGATGGAGAAAAGATCTAAGGGATAGAACAGTGGATCAAGGATAGGAAAGGAGACTGTGACCAAGGCAAAGGGAGGTAAGGAAGGGGAGGCGGTGCAGAGGGAAGAGGAGGGAGGGGAGTGGAGAGAAGGGGGGGCAGGAAGGGAGGAGTAGAAAGAGGAGATCCTGGATTAGGAGGGAGAAATCTAGAATCAGGAGATGGTGGAACTGTCTTTGCAGCCTTCTCCTGATGCTCATTTCTCCTTTCACTTACATACACAACACCCCATTCTAATCTTCTGAACCCTAGCAGTGGATTTCTGGTACTACTGCTAGAGCTCTGAAGATGTCATAACCAAAACTAGCTACCATGAAGTAGAAGCAAGTGGGGATTGCTCCTGTCCTTAACTGCCTTAACTGTGCATTCTAGGGCCTAGGATTTTTTTTTATTAGGCTATTGGCCTAAAGGGGGGCAGAGTTTTGGCAATATTGTGGAAGTGTTATCTGGTATGGTGAGGATGATACCAATATCAACAATATGGTAGACATGCTTGAAAGTGAGGATAACATGAAGATGGATCTAGAGAAGCTTGAAGAATGGTTTAGAATTTGGCAGCTAAAACTTAAATGTCTCACAAAACTTGAAAATTCTAGGAGTCACCCTTGATCGAAACCTCACTCTTGATACCCACGTGAAAAACATGACGAAAAAGATGTTCTACACCATGTGGAAACTCAAAAGAGTAAAACCTTTCTTCCCGAGATACATCTTCTGTAGCCTGGTACAGTCAATGGTAATAAGTCATCTGGATTACTGCAATGCTCTGTACGCCAGGTGCAAAGAACAGACAATCAAAAAACTCCAAACTGCCCAGAATACGGCCGCCAGACTCATATTTGGAAAAACTAAATATGAAAGTGCAAAACCCCTAAGAGAGAAATTTCACTGGCTCCCACTTAAGGAACACATTGTGTTCAAAATCTGCATGATTGTACACAAAATCATCCACGCAGATGCCCCAATCTACATGCTAAACCTCGTAGACCTACCTCCCAGAAACGCCACAAGATCATCCCGCAAATTTCACAACTTGCACTACCCCAGCTGCAAAGGACGTAAATACAAGCTGATGCATGCCTCTACCTTCTCTTACATGAGCACGCAGTTATGGAATGTATTACCAACAGACTTGAAAGCAATCAACGAAACAACTATCTTTTGAAAATCTCAGAAGACATTCTTCTTCAACAAGGCGTACAATGAGAACCTACAGCCTCAATGAATCACCTCACCAACCCACTCAATTATGAACGCTTACCTTCTATAACTACCCTAATCACTCTCTTCCTTCTTCTTTTTTCCCTTCCTAATCGCTACACATTACTAACTATATCTGATCTGATATCCTGAAATGACAATGTTAACAAATCTATGTAAGCCACATTGAGCCTGCAAATAGGTGGGGGAATGTGGGATACAAATGCAATAAATCATAATAATAAATAATGCTAAAAAAATTTCATCATGTATATAGGCTGCAAAAATCCAAGGGAGCAGCACTATATAGGGGGGTGAAGTACTTCTGTGCATGAAAGAAGACCAGGAGTTGGAGGTGATCATACCTTAAAGTGGTCAAACAAATAAAAGAGGTGACAGCATAAGCCACAAGGATATTTAGGTGTATAGAGAGATAAATGTCAAACAGTAAAAGGGAGGTTGATAGTACTTCCTGTATAAGACTCTGGTGAGACCTCATTTGGAGTACTGTGTACAATGCTGGAGACTGCAGTTTTAAAAGGATGTAGACAGGACAGTGTTGGTCCAGAGAGTGGTTACTAAACTAGTCATAATGCATACAGGAACAGACATAAAGATCTCAATATGTATATTTTGGAAGATGGGCAGGAGAGGAAAGATACCTCCATGGCATAACTACACAGGAGAACAAAACAAGGAGGGGTGGACCATGGTTTTCCAACTAAGATAAGAGACACTAGAGATACAGTGTCAATTGAAGAATATTTTTAAATCATCCACAAACAAATATTTCTTCCAATGCTGTACAAAGTCCACCAGAGAATAATGTACAAAAGCATTTGAATAAATATTTGTTCTTGTTTGATTAAAAAATATTCTTGAACTGACGCTCTACCTCCGGCGCCTCTTCTTTTCTTTGTTGGAAAACCGTGGTCTATCCCTACTTGGTTTGTTTTCCTTTCGACTTTGTGTAGGGTGGTTTGCCTCCTTTTTTGGTTGTTTTGTCTGTGTAACTGCACAGGAGACAAGCCTCTTTCAATAAAGTGGATGAAGGTGAAATGGGATAGACTCAGGAGTAATCTAAGGAAGTATTTCTTTATGGGAAGAGTGGTGGATGCATGGAACAGCCTTCCGGCAGAGGTAGTAGAGATGAGGACTGTATCTGATTTCAAGAAAGCATGGGACACCCATAGAGAATCTCAGAGAGAGAGAAAGAGATTCTATAGTTTAGTAGTTTGTATGGGTGGACAAACCAGATAGGCTGAATAGTGTCATATTGTCGCATCATTTTCTCTGTTTAACAATAAATTGGGGCTGGAGAGAGGGTTGAAGGTTTTGCTGACTCACCAGGGATCAAAGACCCCCTGGTAGGGGAATGTCGGGAGGTCTCCTATTTGGGCCAGTGGTTCCTTTTAAAGACTGCTGCTGCCATTCCATATTTTATTAAGCTTTCCCATACCAAGGAACAAAAGTTCAAACCTTTTGTGAAATTTAGCTAAGGATCCAAATGAGCTCATTTAGATACATTGCTAAATTTAGAGTCCAGATCATTCTTTCATCACTGACTTTATAGGATCCAATGAACCAAATGTGTTTCAGAACACCAAAAATAAACCAGTTCCAATGAAATGAAAACTGATCTATTTCTATGATGAGAATAGGGAAACTGTTTTTGACCAGTATACTGCGCCCTGTACACCTTCAGATGCTGCAGCTCACTGTCCAACCTCTATCTGCAGTAACAAGACCCAGTCAGCTCACACATTTCAGGTTCTGGGCATCACAAGCAACCGTCTCAAGCTGCTTTGCCTGGAACAGTCAGCTGAGCGAACTCGCCTTAGTTCCCTTGCAAACAACACAGGGCAAGAGAGCTTCTCGCTCCCCTCCCCCCCTCTCTCAGAAGCGAATAGCTCAGAACAGCTGCTGTTGAAAAGGGCACTGCAGACAATGCCAATAACAAACTGTGAGAGAAGTTGTGACAAAATGTCTGCTTGCATTTGTACAGCGAGAAGCGAATAAATCGACTGAATTTTATGTGTTCAATTGGTTGTGGAAGTAGCTGGAAAAATAAAGTTAAGGGCGAAGACTTGCAGATATATGAAAGAGAGCATTAGTTCATACACTTCCTAGAACCATATATGAACGTTTCGGTTTCGCTTATATCCCCCCCCCCCCCCCCCCCCCACCGAGTTTCCAAAAGTTGAATCTCTACTGTTATTATAAGGATACATGGATGTGGTAGACCAATTCTTCCTTTTTGTAAAAATTCAAACTGTTGTGGTCACATCGGTACCGGAATTCAATTTCTCTCTTTTCAATGCCTTTCGGAGCTTGTTTGCATTTTGCTACCGCGTTCAGCTTGGTGGTGCCGAGACGTCTCACTGGGCTATTACTTTGCATTCTGTGTGTCCTAAGTATTGAGGACGGCGCACTGCATTTTCAGAACTGGCCACCGACGTTCTAGGCCTCTTCCAACCTACCTGAACTTTCCAACTCTAACCCTTCCCTGGAGTGATGCCCCGACCACCTGTGCCCATACCATTGTGAAAGCTACTTTCTGCGCACTGCAGTACGTGAAGCGGTTGTCTTGCTGGCGTTGCAACCTCGTGGGTAATCTATGTGCAATATGGTTTTCTTATTTTAAAATAGGCGTAGAAATGATTTCTTTTACGCCGAGAGATCACTGGCTAATAGCCCCGAGCTTTCGAAGACCACAGCCTGCAGTGGAGCCTCCGACACGCGCTGTCCAGGGTGCTGAAAGTTTGAACTCTTGTGCAGAATTTCCAACCCGGTCCTGCACCATAACCTACTGTTCTGTATTTTTCTGGCTGTTGTACAGTATTTTGTCTTAGATCATAAGCCTGCCTTAACTACCCTAACAAACCAAAAGATGATTCAGTGCATAGTTAGAGAACATATCAGAGGACACTTGTTTATTATTGTCGTTCGATACTGGAAAGTTTTGGTCCTGCATTTTCTATAAAACCCAAGCAGATTTTTTTTTTCCTTGGTCGCCATGGTGATACAGTGCTCTTTCAGATTACGGGAAAATGGGTATCATTTCATTAGCTCAGCCCTGATAGCATTCATTTCTCCTCGGCAGCCCCGATTCTCTGCAAGATCTATCGATCTGCTTTCTTAACCCCCCTTTTTTTTTTTGCTTAAATCAGCGTGGAAGCAGTTTACATGCACCGAGAAATGTGACATTGCGTGGCAGCCGCCACATTTTTCCCCAAATCACTTTCCCATACCATAGCCAGACAGAATCTCCCCTGAAAAAACAAATCGGTTGCAAGCTCTCGTTTTTCTTTTATGGATGAAAGTTATCTTTTATGTGGCCGTAGTGGTTTTGAAATCATTACCCTAAACGGACTGCAAATCTTTATCTTTAAATCAAATCGTTTTAACACGGAGCTACAAATATCATTCTTGTAATTTTTGTTATGCAATAATTTTAGATAACGGGAAGGGGGAGGAGATTGTGTGGTTTGGGGGGGGGGGGAGAGGAATGGAGTTGAAATATTGTCTTTTTTTTTTTTGCAGAATCAAGAAATCGCAATCAAATTTATTCTTTAAATGTTTGTTTAAAGCATCACATCAGCACACGTCACACTGAAGCCTCCTATTAACTGAAATATTTCTCAATTACAAAGATTAAATCGTTGTCCTCCTTGGATAAGGACGCTGTGCATTGGGTTAACTATGCAATTAATATGTCACACAGCGGGGTTTTATTGCAGGGAAACGATTAACGAGGGGTTGCTGCTCTCCTTTCCCCCCTTAAAACAATGAAATAATGTTTAATGATGAGACAAGATGTTTCCATGAAATCTGCAAGGGAGACATGCCATGCGCTTTCCCCTAGGGTGTACACAACCCTAGGAACAGATGCATAACTTAATATATCTAGGAAACAATTTCGGTTGCTTCATATTTTTTTAAACTGTTGCACATTTTCCCTTTTCCTCCTGCGAATTTTTAATTTCCTTTGCAGTGAAAAGCATTCTGTATGAAACAAAACACATCTATCGTTTGTTATGTAATTGGTTTCTTCACATTTGAATCTACTCCCTCCCCCCCCCCCCCACCCTACAACTTCCTGTTCGCATTTGCTTAGGGGAGCAGTAAATAGATATCATAAGGATCAAGAAATGACAATTACAAAATACATTTATCGATGTATTAAGACGCTGTAACAAGACGGTTCCACTTACCTATTGGTGGCATGTTGGTTTGGGTTCTCATGGATTATTATTCAGCAAATAACAGATTGTTGGGAAATAATAAAAAAAGTCATAAAGACACACGAAGCCTTATGTCCCTGTTATGAACGCTCCATTTCCTTGCTTAACTCCCTCAGTCTTCGTGGGGAAAATATACACGTTGTAAATGTAGCATGTACATACACAACACACACACACAGATGCAAAGTCCACGTCTAATCCAACCTGCTAGGGCAGTGTTAAAATAAGAGCTGAAATGACACCTGCGGGAAATGAAAACGCAAGAAAGAAGAAAAAGTGTTGAACCGCGAAAGGAAACGTCAGGAAATCCACAGATTCAATGCACTCCGCTCATTTTCACTGCCGAGTTGAAGCTGCGCTGCCTAAGATGTGGAGGGAAAAAAAAAATGCACAGTAGGAGGAAGAAAACCCCACAACGCGCCCTCTATTGGAAAAAGCTTGCAACGCAACGAGAATGATTCTGATTTCCTTCTTATTTTCAACAGCAGATAAAATTCAAACAGGATGATGAATATGACTTTCCAAAGTCTTAGCTGCTTTCTCGTTGGTGTTATAACCTCTTCAGTAAACGTGAACCACAGTAGGGAGAAAAGAGCTACTGGCACTGCATCACTTAAGACATCTTTTCAAGGGATTGGAAGAAGGCTGCTTTGTTTTACAGGGGCTGAAACAACGTCAAAGGTATTTTATTTATTTATTTATTTGTTGCATTTGTATCCCACATTTTCCCACCTATTTGCAGGCTCAATGTGGCTTACATAGTGCAGTAGTGGCAGTCGCCAGTACCGGCATGAACAAATACAAAGTGAGGTTATGACAAACTAATGATCAGAATTGATAGACACATTGGGGGTCAATGGGAAGAGTAGGTTATGTCCAATATGAACATTTATATTGTTGTGTTGCGGGTTTAGGCATTTAGGTTGAGTCATTTGAGTATGCCTTTTTGAACAGGTAAGTCTTTAGGAGTTTCCGGAAGATTAGGTGGTCGTATGTTGTTTTCACAGCAGTCGGAAGCGCATTCCATAGTTGTGTGCTTATATAAGAGAAGCTGGATGCATAGGTTGCAGCTTGGGTAGTGGAGATTTAGGTATGAAGAAGAAAGCAGAGATAGTGAAGGATAAATTATGAACTGTGAAATTGCGCTGAAACAAACATTTGACTCCAGTTGCATTCAAAAGACATGAAGGAAGTAATGGTTATACAACCGTTTCTTCCCATACACTGCATTCCACAGAAAAGATCTTACTTTCCTCTTAACAGGGCTGACCATTTAACACTGGCTCATCTTCAAGGCATTCCCTTTCCGTGCCTATGGATAGAGATATTTATGAATCCAGCCCTATATACTGGACACATCTTTAAGAAAACTAATCACCTTGCTTTCCCCCTTCAATTCACTCTCTTCTCTCACCTGTAACATTTATCCTTTCATTGAATTCCAATCATTTATTTTAGGAAACATATTATATATATGACCAATTCCTCAAACCCACCTGCCTGAATTAATTCTGCACTTTTTCCCCAGAACATAAGCATTGCCATACTGAGACAGACCGAAGGTCCATCTAACCCAGTATCCTGTTTCCAACTGTGGCCAATCCAGGTCACAAGTACCTGGCAAGATCCCAAAACAGTAAAACAGATATTGTGTTGCTTATCCTAGAAATAAGCATTAGATTTTCCCAAGTCCATCTTAATAATAGCACATCGACTTTTCTTTTAGGAAATTATCAGAACCTTTTTTAAACCCTGTTAAGCTAACGGCTTTTTACCACATTCTCTGGCAACAAATTCAAGAGTTTAATTACACATTGAGTGAAGAAATATTTTCTCTGATTTGTTGTAAATTTACTACTTAGTAGCTTCATTGTGTGCCCCCTGGTCCGTGTTTCAACGCCAAACAGCGTCTGCCTCAGGGGTCACAAAAGGTCTTCTAAAATATACATATACATGTTGTTTTTAGAACATGATTTATTTTATGTGTTAAATATTTATGTATATGTATTTTTTAGAAGACCTTTTGTGACCCCTGAGGCAGACGCCTTTTGGTGTCGAAACACGGACCGTGTCGGGTTCCTTGAACAATCAATAAAGTATTTTCATCTATATCATCTCCCGAGTTGGTCTAGTCTGTGGTCAGCCCCTACCACCTTTGAAGACCTATGCATACATTTTTACAACCTCAATGATGCTCTTAGGTATAACCCTTGCTGCTTCATACATTTTTAAAGACTTAGGGTCCTGTTTACTAAGCTGTGCTGTAGAAGCATTAACTTTTTAGCACGGGCTAAAAATTAGCACCCGCTAATGATAGCGACACCCATTAAATTCCTATGGGTGTCTCTTGCATTAGCCTGTACTAAAAGGTATGCATGCCTTAGTAAACAGGGCCCTTATTTATGTATTTTCAGCACTTGATATACTGCAAGTGATCTCTGAGGTGATTATGCAGTTTACAGTTTCTATTACAGGTACTTTGCACTGTCCCTAATAGGCTCACAATCTGTTATTATCACCTCTGGCTTAGACTATTGTAACTTGCTTCTCACAGGTCTCCCACTTAGCCATCTCTCTCCTCTTCAATCTGTTCAAAATTCTGCTGCACGACTAATGTTCCGCCAGTGTCGTTATGCTCATATTAGCCCTCTCCTCAAGTCACTTCACTGGCTTCCTATCCATTTCCACATACAGTTCAAACTCCTCTTATTGACCTATAAGTGCATTCACTCTGCAGCTCCTCAGTACCTCTCCACTCTCATCTCTCCCTACATTCCTCCCAGGGAACTCCGTTCACTGGGTAAATCTCTCTTATCTGCACCCTTCTCCTCCACCGCTAACTCCAGACTCCGTTCCTTTTATCTTGCTGTACCACATGCCTGGAATAGACTTCCTGAGCTGGTACGTCAAAGCTCCATCCCTGGCCGTCTTCAAATCTAAGCTAAAAGCCCACCTTTTTGATGCTGCTTTTAACTCCTAACCCTTATTCACTTGTTCAGAACCCTTATTTTATCATCCTCACTTTAATATTCCCTTATCTCTTGTTTGTCCTGTTTGTCCTAATTAGATTGTAAGCTCTGTCGAGCAGGGACTGTCTCTTCATGGTCAAGTGTACAGCGCTACGTATGTCTAGTAGCGCTATAGAAATGATAAGTAGTAGTAGTAGAAGTCTAGACACCTTAGACCTCAAATGAAGGGAACTTCTCAAATGGGCCTGATTAGCCTTATGAAAGCAAAATTCCCACTCAAAACATTTTAGCAAGAAAACATAAAAGGAAGAAAATCTCTCGGTTAAACTGAAGACAAATGCAGAACTTCAGGGAAATATTCCTTCAACAGCTCATTTGAAGAAAGGAATCTAGTTTTAGGAAAAGTTTTTAACTTCTGCTCTGTTATCTGCCGACTCAAGCTGGCGATGAACTGAAACTCTTTAATGTTTGCCGTATTTGTAACTTGTGGAGTAACAATTTCTTAGTTTGGTCCTCAAATTTGACCATAGTTTCCTTTGAAAATGTAGATAGAGCTGCCTGCCAAAACCTTGAAGTAGAATCTCCATATGAGTCACAGTCTTCCAAATATTCAATAATCCCCCTCACCCCTATTGATGGTGCCACTGCTCCCAGAGTAATTAGTCCTTCTATGGGGAAATTAACCATTCTGGAAAGAGGGGCCATGTTAGGGGAGATCATACCATACCTCTGTCAGATCCTTTAAAAATTACCAAGGTGTCATACCCCTCATCTATTTCCAGAAGTCCTCAATGATCCAGCAGACTTCCATGCCTGAGGAATCTTTTCTGCTTCCTAGAACTCTGTTCTTCCTTTTTCTAGCCCTGCAAGGTGGCGCTGACTGATGACATCACATCCTGCCTAGGTATTTAAAAAAGTCCTTTACTCCTAACCAGTGCCTCGGCATCAGGCTTCCTGGTGTCCTGCTGACTTCGGTGTTTCTGCTTGCTTGCTCCTGCCCTGCCTTGTTCCAGCCAGCCTGTTCCTGCCTTACCATGTTCCAGTGTTCCTGCCAGCCTGTTCCTGCCCTGCCTTGCTCCAGGGCTCCTGCCCTGCCTTTTTCCAGTACTCATACCAGGCACTGACCCTGCCCTGCCATGTTCCATTGTTCTTCCATCCTGTTCCTGCCTTGTTCTGCTCCAGTGCTCCTCACCTGCTTCGTTCCAGTGTTCAAGCCTGTCTGTTCCTGACTGTACTTGCTTGTGGTCTGCTGATCTCTGGCCTGTCCCAGACCTTGTTCCCTAGCTATTGGGCCTGGGCTTTGTCACTTCTAGCTTGGTCCTGCTACTGTGTCCTGGACTTTGTCAAATGTCTGCGTCAGCAGCCGTCAGCGAGAACCTGTACTGTGCTTGCGTTGTACAAGTGGAGCCAATCTCACCACAGCCCAAGGGCTCACTTCCCTCGTTCTGTGACAGAAGGAGTCTCCTGTAGCCATAGGAAGGTCTTGAGCTCCAAGCTCAGGAAAATCCCAGAGATCTGGAAGGTTTCTAGATTGCCATGTATCTAAATCCATACTTCTCTGAACCCATGTCTGGAGATGTTGATTCTTCAGTCCATAAATAGTAGATTAATTCCCAGGGCTTGCAGACTTACACTATTGTTATGTTCTCCATATTTTCTAGGTCTCTTATCACCTGTCATGGGCACCTAAGGGGCTTTCTCCTTTGGGCATATCATTTCAAGGATGCACCAGCAGCCAAAAATGATCTTAAATAATTGAAGCCACAGTACAATGATGAGGGAAAATGTGTAGCAACTTCAGTCACTCAGATATTTCTCCTCCTCAGCTCAGCTCAGCCTCCTTAGTTGTGTCCTCCATTGGGACTTGCCCTCACAACCTTGAGCTGATAAACTTCAATTCAGGCTCTCTTCCTCATCATTCATTTTAAAAACCTTCATTAAATTCTCAACTGACTCCATGATCATTAACAAAGTTCAAAGTGCTACATTTAGGGTGTAATTATCAAGCTGTATTATGACCCACAGGCATAGGGGTGGGTGGGGGGGGGGG
Organism: Microcaecilia unicolor; assembly: GCF_901765095.1. NCBI lineage: Eukaryota > Metazoa > Chordata > Amphibia > Gymnophiona > Siphonopidae > Microcaecilia > Microcaecilia unicolor. The sequence goes on from NC_044034.1 coordinate 348,957,043, forward strand.
GGGGGGATCAGTGGCGTAGCCAGACCTGACATTTTGGATGGGCCCAGAGCTAATATGGGTGGGCACTTTGTATATAGGTATGAGTCGTGTTTCATGGGATAGTCTAAATAATGCCTTAGTGTGCACTTGATGACAAAATTATCTGCCCAACAGATGTCCTGCATCAACATAAACCACATACATACTTTATGGAACACAGAAAATTTTAAATAAAATTTAAAAATGTCAATCCTGCACTATCCCACAATTCTAGGCAGGTTGCAACTGTTACATACATAAATTTCACTAGAAGAAACCTCTCCCAAAAGTGCCAGCCAAAGCACACACTATCCAAGCAATTGCACACCCAAAGCTTTAGAGTATATGCCACTTTGTGTCTGTAAATGGATAGAAAAGCAGCAGGTAAGTGTATGCATACCTGTGTAATTGGCAGCTTTAAATGTGCTATTGGCTAAATAGTGTATGCTCTAGCTGGCACCGCAAGGAGAGGTCTCTTCTCATGTGATTTAAATTGGTCTCTTCCACCCTCTGATTAATAGTGTATAGAACATACATAAACTTTTGCTTATTAATTACTAGACAAGCAACACTTAAACTTGGCAAGACATAAGTCTACTATAATGGCAAACATCTAAACACACACCACAGTATCCTGTAAAAAGAATTACTACTACTACTACTACTACTTGACATTTCTATAGCGCTACTAGGGTTACGTAGCGCTGTACAGATTAACAAAAAAGGACAGTCCCTGCTCAAAGGAGCTTACAATTTAAAGGACGAAATGACAAGTTGGCCAGTCTAGATTTCTTGAATAGTGGTTAGGTGCCAAAGGCGACATTGAAGAGATGGGCTTTGAGTAAGGATTTGAAGATGGGCAGGGAGGGGGCCTGGCGTATGGGCTCAGGGAGTTTATTCCCAGCATGGGGTGAGGCGAGGTAGGCACACATCCTTCAAACTTTGCTTTATAAGAAACGTAATTGCATGATTAAATTGTGTTAAAAACCAACTTTTCTAAAATGGCAAATTGGACATTGGCCTAAAATTACTTGGCAGATTTGTCATAGTCCACAGCTAAGATGTTTCCTCTTAGAGTTGTCCGTAGGAAAAAAAATGTATTCAAATTCTGGTAGGACCTCGGTAATGGCAATACAAAATCCCTTCGCTGCCAGATTCTTTGTTAAAAGTAACACTAAATCTTATGAAGATGCTTCTTCGAGCCTATGTAGCAAACCTTAACACCAATTCTGAACACACAAATACCAATAACTGTACCTTAAAAAGGCAGAATGAATATACACTACAGCAATACGGGTCCCATTGGAAAAACCAGACTGATATAGATTCCCAAATAAACCACATGCCAGCAGAATCTCTAACCTCAGTCACATACAGAACAGAGACCAACCCTCATCACAATAAAGGACCAAAAATTTGATATTGTTCTGTGGCCTGGCTTCAGCCTGCAGAGATGCCAAGTTATCCAGTTCCAGGCTGGAGATTTTGGGTTCATCTTAACTGATGTAGTAATCTGCCTCGGGAAGCCTGGTATTATAAAGAAGGAATATACTGAAATGAAATTGAAATAAAATGAAACTCTCCTTTCATAGTAACATAGTAGATGATGGCAGAAAAAAGACCTGCACGGTCTATCCAGTCTGCCCAAGAAATGTGCCACTTTTTTGTGTATACCTTACCTTGATTTGTACCTGTCTTTTTCAGGGCACAGACCGTATAAGTCTGCCCAGCACTATCCCCGCCTCCCAACCACCAGCCCCGCCTCCCACTACCGGCTCTTTCATTGGGGCATATGGAATCACATCTTCACTTCATCTCTTTTGCACAAATGGATTATTCCGTTTTGAACATGTTTCAGGGACAAGTGGTTTTCATAAGTCAAAATAATAAAAATATTTTCTTTCATGCAGATATCTCATTTGTTTAAACATAACTACATGGGCTATAAGCCCCTAATGCAGTCCATTGGTTTTCTTATATTTTGTCCTTGTGATGACTTATACTGTGCAAAAACTGGAACTACAGTGAGACAGAATAATAGAGTTGTTCCTCCTTGGTTAATTTTAGGCAAGAAGCTAAGAAATTATTTACTCTGGTCTTACAACAAGGACATCCCATCAAGCTGTGCATCATTATTTGGAAAACATAAGTGTCATTCAGCTCCAACTGTTTTACTGCTGCTTTCCCTTAGCCATCGTTATTCCTGGGACTCATCTATATACAAACACAGAGCTGGAAGACAAAGATTAACCCCCCCCCCTCCCAATATATATATATTTATTTTTGTTACATTTGTACCCTATGCTTTCCCACTCATGGCAGGCTCAATGCGGCTTACATGGGGCAATGGAGGGTTAAGTGACTTGCCCAGAGTCACAAGGAGCTGCCTGTGCCTGAAGTGGGACTCAAACTCAGTTCCTCAGGACCAAAGTCCACCACCCTAACCACTAGGCCACTCCTCCACTGCTGCTGCTACTATTTCAGATTCTACATGGAATGTTGCTATTCCACTAGCAAAATTCCATGTAGAAGTCGGCCCTTGCAGATCACCAATGTGGCCGCGCAGGCTTCTGCTTCTGTGAGTCTGACGTCCTGCACGTACGCGCAGGACGTCAGACTCACAGAAACAGAAGCCTGCGCAGCCTTGTACATGGAACGTTGCTAGTGGAATAGCAACATTCCATGTAGAATCTCCAATAGTAGCAACATTCCATGTAGAATCTCCAATAGTATCTATTTTATTTTTGTTACATTTGTACCCTGCGCTTTCCCACTCATGGCAGGCTCATAGCGGCTTACATGGGGCAATGGAGGGTTAAGTGACTTGCCCAGAATCACAAGGAGCTGCCTGTGCCTGAAGTGGAAGCCTTTCACAACCAAACAGACTTTACAGAACTGGAAAATGTTGGCACACACCCAGACTGATCCTTGACTTCTGTACAGTGGCGTTCCAAGGGGCGCTGACACCCAGGGCGGATCGCCGATGTGCCCCGCCCCCTGGGTGCAGCACCCCCCCGTGCAGCGTGACCCCCCCAGCGAAGGGACAACCCCCACCCCGGCAAAAGAATCCCCCCCCGGGTGCATGCCGCTGGGGGGGGGGTGCCGCTCGCCGGTCAGTGACGTTTGTTTCCATGCTCCCTCTGCCCCGGAACAGGTTACTTCCTGTTCTGGGGCAGAGGGAGCATGGAAACGAACGACGCTGACTGACGTGCGGCACCCCCCCAGTGGCGTGCACCCGGGGCGGACCGCCCCCACTGCCCCCCCCTTGGTACGCCACTGCTTCTGTATGATGGTAGCTCTGCCCCATCACCTAATATTTCTCTCTTAAATAGCAGCAATAAACAATATTAAGTGCGCCTTTTTAATATACCACCGCACTCCACAAAACAAAAGGAGCAAGTTCCCACAAACCATCCTTTTCCCTTGACCCAGACACAGGAAAAAAAAAAGACTTCAAATGCTCCCATGTATCAACCCAATTCATATCCCTCAGTGCATGTCTTGGTTGTTACATACATAAAAATGTCATAAAATAAGTAAATAAATAGATTGCTAGAAACTCTGAATGTCGAGCACCTGATTCTCATAATGTCTGCTTTAGTGGCCCTTCACCAGGAGGAAAATATCTGCACACGAATACATCACGTGCTAGGGTGTCCCCACAAGCAGCCTCTCCAAATGACACACTGATCACAACTCACAATAAATCACAACTCTACCCACGAAAAGTTATCTCGTTATTATACTTCCTCTGTGTACATCCGCATACCGCACAAGCCGGCTTGCTTAAAAACACAAGCGAGATCAAACAAAAGTGCCACCAACAGTAAAGAACGACAACGTGGATGCAGCAGCCCACAGGCCCGTTTGCCCTGCCCCGAGTGCACGGGGATTATGGCTGTGCGAGGGAGGGAAAACATAGACCAACCTTTGAGTCCGTGGCCTCAACCCTTTGACGCCATGCTGTCTCCCGCTCTCAATTCAACCCCTTGGGTCCTGGGGGCTCACTGGAGATGACGAGATGAAACCTGGCCAGATCGATGCATGCGCTGCAGGGCAGACCGCGTAAGTGAGCATAGGCTAAAGGAGCTGCAGCAGGCAGCCACAGGGCACGGAGGCAGAGCAGCAGAGAGAAGTAAACCACCATAAGAAGGGTGCGGTGCGGAGCGGAGCCTCCCCCCCCCCCCCAATCCGATGCTTGGCTCCCGAATAGCAGGAAAGAAAGCAAGGCAGTAGGAGGTGCTTCACTGCTTTCTGCACATTTACTAATGCGATTGGACTACTGCGTGTAGCTGTGCAGGATTGCTGGCAGCTGATTGGTGATCAATGAGACTGGGTGGACCTGAGCCAAATACGGGTGGGCCTGGGCCCACCCAGGCCCACCCGTAGCTTCGCCCCTGGGGGGATCTTTTGGAGGTGGGTACTGCACATTGTGGTGCATTTCCAGGTGGGAGAATGACATCAGAGGGAGCTTCCAGTTGAAGGGGGGGGGGGGTGTCTTCTGCAGGGGGGAGGGGCTACAGTTAGAAGGCCCTTGAAGTAGGAGGTCTTGCATTGGGGGCCTAGAATGGGGGGGGGCACTCGAGAAAGGATATGACATATGTAGGGCCCTTTGGGAGAGAGGGTTGTGATTGTGGGTCTCAGGGGCACCTTCTTTTCGCTGTGGCTGGCCCCTTTAAACAGCACCCAGGAACAATGGTGGGAATAATGTTCCTTGAAAGCAGGGGAGTAGCCAGACATCAGATTTTGGGTGGGCCTAGGCAAGAATTGGGTGGGCACCAAGTGTTCCCCCCCCCCCCCCCCAAAAAAAAAAAAGATTAAGCTGGTGGGAAAATGCTTCTTTCCACTTTGGCAGCAGGAATGCACTGAAAACTGAGCATGCGCAGGTGCCGGTGTCGTGGAGAGTAGCGTTTTCGCTACCATCAGGGGGAAATCTTCAGCTGGCGGAGCTTGGGATTCCTACCAGTTAACACTAAACATTTGCTACTGTTGGGTGGGCCTGAGCCATAAATGGGTGGGCCCTGGCCCACCCAAGCCCACCTGTGGCTACGCCACTGCTTGAAAGGTGGCTCACAAGCAGGAGTCAGTAACTTGCAGCTGGTTGGTGACTCTCTTGGTAAATTAAGATGCAGTAAAAGCCTGACTTTTGCCAAACCTTGATAGCTACCCCTCTTAAACACTCTTGATTTCAACGATCTACAGTAAGAATCAGGTTTACTTATTTGTAATAAAATTGTTTAACTTGCTGTCCAAGAACTCGGCCAACAGGTGTGAGGACAGCACAGTGTCTGATTTCTGCTAAATAAATGTTCTGCTGTGTTGTTTTAATGTCTACACTACTGACTGTATCATATTAGTGCTGTTACCTTGATTTAATTTGCCTATGTTCAAGTTTGCTTTACTGTTTTAACTGGGTATTATGCTGACATTTGATTATTTTCCTATTGCTATGCTGTGCTGTTACTACAACGTAAGTTGTCTATGTCAGGCTGATCCTAGGGTACACTGCCTTGGGTGAATCTCTTCATAAACACAATTAGTACATCTTAATAATTGGAAACAAAAATAGGAAAGTTCAAAAACAATTTCAAGCTTGTTTCGTGTATTTTTAAATAATTGTATTTACTTAGGGGCCCTTTTACTAATCTGCGTACACGTGTACGTGCGTCCTATGTGTGTCAGTTTTGAACTACGGACTAGCTACTGCATGGCCTAGGTGGTAATTTCATTTTCTACACACGCCAACTATGCGCCCCGGAAAATTTCTGGCACGCAGCACTGACCGGGCGGTAATCAGTATTGTACGTGCGCTGACAACTACCGCCCGGTTAATGCGTGAGACTTTACAACTAGGTCAATAGGTGGCAGTAAAGTCTCAGGCCCAAAATGCACATGCACCAATTTTAATTTTGCCACACGTCCATTTTCGGCCCAAAAAAGGCCTTTTTTGCAGGCATGCTGAAAAATGGGCCTGTGTGCATCCAATACACATGTCTACACCGGTGCAGGCCATTTTTCGACACACCTTAGTAAAAGGACCCCTTATTTAATTTCTTATAAACTGCCTGCAAATCAGAATGCTGTCCAAGCAGCGTACGTTCAGGAAATGGTATTGTGTTCAGTTTTGGAGGCTGTATCTTGCTAAAGATGTAAAAAGACTGGAAGCGGTGCAAAGAAAAGCTACAAAAATGATATGGGATTTGCGTTGCAAACCGTACGAGGAGAGACTTGCCGACCTGAACATGTATACCTTAGAGGAAAGGAGAAACAGGGGTGACATGATACAGACGTTCAAATATTTGAAAGGTATTAATCCACATAGGAACCTTTTCCGGAGTTGGGAAGGTGGTAGAACTAGAGGACATGAATTGAGGTTGCGGGAGGGCAGACTCAGGACTAATGTCTGGAAATATTTTTTTCACAGAGAGGGTGGTGGATACGTGGAATGTCCTCCCACAGGAGGTGATGGAGATGAAAACGGTAATGGAATTCAAACATGGGTGGGATAAACACAAAGGAATCCTGTTTAGAAGGAATGGATCTATGGAATCTTAGCGGACATTGGGTGGTGACGCCGGTATTTGGAGAATAAAACCAGTGCAGGGCGGACTTCTATGTTCTGTGCCCTGAGAAAGGCAAGGACAAATCAAACTCGGATATACATATAAAGCATCACATACCATGTAAAATGAGTTTATCTTGTTGGGCAGACTGGATGGACCATTCAGGTCTTTATCTGCCATCATTTACTATGTTACTATGTAAATGCCTTGCATTCACCGCATACACACAAGAAATCCTCTCGCAGATTGTCCCCCCCCATCCCTCAGTTTACAGAACGTCCTGCAGCCATTTAATTCATCAATGATCTCAGTCACTCCTGCAATCCCTAGGTGAAGAATTCCCAAAATGGGGCAGCCTCAGGGTGAACATCACCAAAATAGATTACTGCACTCATGGGGCAGGAGCAATGGTGATCACGTTTACCCCTTGGAGACTACAGAGATGGGATAAGAGTCTGTGGGAATCCAGTGGATGAAGAAAGAACCCCGAAAGCTGTTTTGCTTGTATTCATGGCGGAGGGAGGGTACAATACAATGCCTGACATTTTAAACATTTCCTTTTGTTTTTCTTTCCTTTTTCTTCAATTCCTTTTGTTGTTTGCTTTAAAGAAAACACCTCAGAACTTTTAATGAGCCTTTGTAGTACTGCTGTGTTTGGATTGATTATGGCAGGTCTTGCTGTCCATTATTGGATATTACATTATGGTCCCCTAGTTAAAGGCACAGGTTTTTAAATAGTTCTGGTTTGTTTTTTGTTTGTTTTTTACAGGGCTTTTTTTGAGGGGGTATTCGGGGGGTACTGAGAACCAGCACCTTTTCCAATGTCTGCTAAAATTGACCCATGGACCACAAGTTTTAATGAAAGAGCTCAGGCTCAACACACCAATTCTGCCTTGTCATAGATTCTGTGACTGGTTGCAGGGGGCCTGGCTATTGTGGGGTGAGTCCCTCGGTGATCATCCCACCCCTGAAGGGTGGCCTGGCATTTGAGTACCGGCACCTTTTTTGCTAGAAAAATTGCACTGTTTTTTTTACATGCTTCTGCTTCCACGTTTTAAAAGGTCTGAGTGTTGTTTAGAAGCTGTACTATTGGGAAGCTTTATTACTCTTGAGTCGAATTTTAGGTTTGATTATAGATATGTTCTCTTGTTAGTTTCCAATGTGGCTTCCTTTGATTTTTTTTATAACTTTGGGGCAATTGCCAGGCATCCCTGCAGGTGGTCCCACTGTTGGCCTAGGAAAATATTTGATTGATTCTGAATTGATGATGGAACAGCACATAAATCACAGCTTAAAGAAGGCATTTTTTAAAGCTTGAAATGCTTAGTCATATCAAACCTTTGGTAGAAACCAAGCATGTAGAGTGGAGGAGTGGCCTAGTGGTTAGGGTGGTGGACTTTGGTCCCGGGGAACTGAGGAACTGAGTTCAATTCCCACTTCAGGCACAGGCAGCTCCTTGTGACTCTGGGCCAGTCACTTAACCCTCCATTGCCCCATGTAAGCCGCATTGAGCCTGCCATGAGTGGGAAAGTGCTGGGTACAAATGTAACAAAAATAAAATAGATACTATTGGAGATTCTACATGGAATGTTGCTATTCCACTAGCAACATTCTGCGCGGCCACATTGGTGATCTGCAAGGGCCGACTTCTACATGGAATGTTGCTAGTGGAATAGCAACATTCCATGTAGAATCTCAAATAGTAGCAACAGTGGAGGAGTGGCCTAGTGGTTAGGGTGGTGGACTCTGGTCCTGAGGAACTGAGTTCAATTCCCACTTCAGGCACAGGCAGCTCCTTGTGACTCTGGGCAAGTCACTTAACCCTCCATTGCCCCATGTAAGCCGCATTGAGCCTGACAAGAGTGGGAAAGCACGGGGTACAAATGTAACAAACAACCACATGCAAGTGGTCATTCAGTCAATGGTATTACCATGCTTAAACTACAGTAATATTGTTGTTCATGTAGGCCTTCCTGATAAACATTTTGAATTTATTTATTTGTTGCATTTGTATCCCACATTTTCCCACCTATTTGCAGGTGCAATGTGGCTTACATGATACCGTGATGGCGATTGCCAGTTCCGGTATGAGAAATACAGAGTTGTAATTGCATTAAGGATCAATAAGTGATAGAGTACATTGGGTATGAATTACTTCAAATAGTGCAAAATGCAGTGACTAAATTAATTGGGCAGCAAAGGGTTTGAACATGTTTCACTATGGGCCCTGTTTACTAAGGCGTGCTAGTGTTTTTATTGCACGCTAAATACTAGAAATACCCATATGGGTGTCTCTAGCATTTACTGCGTGCTAATTTTTCGAGCATGCTATAAATGCTAGTGTACTTATAGTGTGGTTCTTGATTTACATGGTGTCCAGAAAAAATGGACCCCCCCCCCCAACATTTTTCGAAATAACCCCAAAACAAATATACTATTTTATTATTGACAGGTGTTACTGCAAAATGCTGGATGATCCTTGTTTCCAAAATGATGGCATTCAGGAAGTGCCATTAGAAATCCACCGGAGAACTGTAAATCCCACGGGAAATCCTAATAGCAAAAAATAAGTGGGAAATCGACCGTGGACGCCAGAAACGAGAGGGACAACCTTGATACGTCTAAGAAGATTTATTGGTAAAAAGACTCGACTCGGCTCCGCGTTTTGGCCAATGGCCTGCCTCAGGAGTCTGTTGTTGACAAATAGATGACAAAATCTCCAATGTAGTATCTCTTGCCATGCAAAAAAAAAAACATGAAAGAAGGGTCTTGAAAAAGACCGTGAGTTAAAAAAAACCAATGCTTCTTCTGATCATATAGCTGATGTGCCAAATAGAAACTATTTTTATCCGGTGACATTCAGGAAGTGACCATTAAGATCCTTTTAGCAAAATGGCATTTAGAGACGAAGATAAAGTTGCAATTAAATTTTTGCAACAATATAAATCAGACGGCACAAAGCATTTGCTAAGGGAGTTTCCTAATAAAGGTTGGACTAATGTATTTTCAAAGGTTATACTAAATGTTTAAACAATTGCAAAGTATTTTGAAACTATGTAACGAATCCCATTTTTTTTTTCTGGATACTGTGTAATTCAGCTGCATTGGTTCCTATTAAAGGTCAGGGCTGAATTTCGGGTCCCTTTTTTCTAAGCAGCGAACGTGGCGGTATGAGCATGGTAGGCTGTAGTGCAGGCCCAGGTTACTCTCTACTGTGTTAAAACAGGGATCTTGCGATAACTGCATTACATAGTAGATGAGGCAGAAAAAGACCTGCACGGTCCATCCAGTCTGTCCAACAAGATAACTCATATGTGCTACTTTTTGTGTATACCTTACCTTGATTTGTATCTGTCTTTTTCAGGGCACAGACCGTATAAGTCTGCCCAGCACTAGCCCCGCCTCCCAACCTCCAGCCCCGCCTCCCAGCACCGGCTCTGCCATCCAATCTCTGCTAAGCTCCTGAGGATCCCTTCCTTCCAAACAGGATTCCTTTATGTTTATCCCACGCATGCTTGAATTCTGTTACTGTTTTCATCTCCACCACCTCCCATCTACCTAATGCAGGAATGGGCTGATTCTGGGCATAACAGGGGTGGTAGGAGGTGCGGCCAGCTCTGACAGCTAACGCACTGGTTGTTACCTTCCACTAGTTGTCCTGACTGTTGACAGTGCAACGGAATTTACCACCACTGGTAGTCTGGTATCAAATGCACAGTTAATGCTGAGCGATGATGCTTTCTAACTGTTTCCGCATCTCTCCTCGATCCCCCTAGTTACATTCCTGCACCTATCTGATGATATCGTCCAACCCCAACCCGATACCCCAACATATCTCCTTGAACCCCCTGTATCCCCTGACACAATCCAAAGACCTCCTCGCAACCCCAAAACAATCCAAAGGCCTCCTCAAACACCCTGATAGAAGGCAATAAGACTTCCACTTTCCCCATCGATACCCCATGCTACTACTACTACTTAACATTTCTAGAGCGCTACTAGGGTTACGCAGCACTGTACAAATTAACAAGGAAGGACGGTCCCTGCTCAAAGGAGCTTATAATCTAAAGGACGAAATGTCAAGTTGGGGCAGTCTAGATTTCCTGAGTAGAGGTGTAGTGGTTAGGTGCCGAAGGCGACATTGAAGAGGTGGGCTTTGAGCAATGATTTGAAGATGGGCAGGGAGGGGGCCTGGCGTATAGGCTCAGGGAGTTTGTTCCACGCATGGGGTGAGGCGAGGCAGAAAGGGTGGAGCCTGGAGTTGGCGGTGATGGAGAAGGGTACTGAAAGGAGGGATTTGTCTTGAGAGCGGAGGCTACGGGTAGGAACGTAAGGGGAGATGAGGGTAGAGAGGTAAGGAGGGGGGGATAGATGGCTAAGAGGGAGACTAGTGAGGAGTAGGTTGCAGTAGTCCCCCAACAACTCACCCCCTGACTCAGCAACCCTGCCCCCTTAACAAAAAACCCATGTCCCTCTTCGTGGCAAACCTAACCCCTCCAAGACCTGCCCTCTTTTCACCCCTATTTATTTGGGGGCCAGCGATCGTTATTGGTGGTCTCAGGCAGCAGTGATCCTCCTTTGCTGCAGCGTGGATCGGCACTCTAATCCAAAACGGCACTGATGACCCCCAGCAGTAGTCTTGAGGTACAGCATCATGGTCCCAACATTCACAGGAACTCTGTGCTCTTGTCTTGGGCTTACAGGTAAAGTTATTGGCGAGACTGGGAGAAATCACTGCTGTGGAGTTTCCCTCTCCATTTATAGAGTTTGCTTCAGACTTGGAATAGCACTGAAGATGCTTTGAGGCTGTGCTGAGTTATCGCTTCTCTGAACTGGGATAATTGAACTACTACAATTCATTCAAATTTCTACACACCGTACAAGGTTGAGAGGGGATTAAGGACTCAAACACATGAAAACTATGTGGAGAAAAAAGACCTCAGTATAACTGGCAACACTTCCTTCCAAAGGACACGCCTCATAATAAGAATGAGTGCCTTTTCAATCATAGGTCTCCAAACAAACTCCACATCAAATCACTTCATGAATTACTGTCCATTCACCTTCAACAACCTCATAAATGAAGGCACAATTGAACATATAAATCGTAACAATCAAAGCGTTACTTATCTTGGATGACAACTCCAAGTTAGAAAATCTTCCTCAATCTTCAGCAGGTAAAAAATACTATATTCATACTTCTAAATCCTGCATCTTCACAATATCCCGACAGGGAGATCCTGTTTCGCCCGCAATGTTTTGCCCAGTGTGAAGCAAGGACACGGAGCGAGCTCAATTCTTGGATGTGTTTGTTTCCTCATTTTTTTTCCCCTGATGCAGCCGATTGCGGGCGAAACAGGATCTCCCTGTCGGGATATTGTGAGGAAGATTGAGGAAGATTTTCTAACGTGGAGTTGTCATCCAAGATAAGTAACGCTTTGATTGTTACGATTTATATGTTCAATTGTGCCTTCATTTATGAGGTTGTTGAAGGTGAATGGACAGTAATTCCTGAAGTGATTTGATGTGGAGTTTTTTTGGAGACCTATGATTGAAAAGGCACTTATTCTTATTATGAGGCGTGTCCTTTGGAAGGAAGTGTTGCCAGTTATACTGAGGTCTTTTTTCTCCACATATTTTTCATGTGTTTGAGTCCTTAATCCCCTCTCAACCTTGTACGGTGTGTAGAAATTTGAATGAATTGTGGTGATTGAGATTCTACATATTCCATATAAATTGGTTAATAATTGAACTACTCCCATTGTACTTAGACTCTTTGATGAACCCCCCCTAGGGGGTTGTGATGCTATATTGCTGGTGACCCTGCCTACCTTATATGCAGGGAGATTTTTTTTTCTCTTGCTTTATTACTTTTTAGGTTTTTTTTGTCACCTTTCCCTTTCCCTCCTTCCTCCCTCTTATTCTTCGCTTTCTTTATCTTTTTTTCAACACAGTGGAGATATGGGGGATTTTTGGGATCATTGAGATGGTTTAATGGAGCATGAAACATAGAAGTGGCACAGTTTGTGAGTGGGGTCAAGGTTGGTAGGGGCAGGGCGGGGGAAGGGTCCAACAGTAGGTGATGCAAGGCACTTGTGTAAGGCATGGAGCAGGACAAGGGAGGGGCATGGGAGGGGCAAGAGAGAGGCATAGGTTGAGGCAGGATTTGGGTTTCTCTCAGTCAAAAAGTTGGCAACCCTAAGCCCGACCAAAGTTTAAAAGTAAACCCCAAAAGTCTCTAACAGTGTGATTCAAACAGAAAAGATATGGGAACCTGTTCTTCTGTTAGCTCAGTATTGTACATAAGCAGCTGGGAATGGAAGAGCAACCAAACAAATTGGGGTCTGGTTCTTACTAGACCATAGAAGAGTTTCAGTGTGCCAAGAGTTATAAAATAAAATGTTTTTGTTTCCCCTTATGGTTACCCCTCTGGTCCTTCAAAGGTACATTAAGTAAGCATACTCTGGAGGTCTGCTTCTTCCTGCTCTAGGCCAAATAGATGGCCGGCCATCTTCGGGGCCGGCTCCGCAAGGGAGCGGAGCCAACCGTATTTTCGAAATACGGTTGGGGCCGGCTAAATCGATCACTGGGTGTAGAGGAGATGGCCGGCTTCGTTTTTCAGCCATAACGGAAACCGGGCCCGGCCATCTCAAACCCGGCGAAATGCAAGGCATTTGGTCGTGGGAGGAGCCAGCATTTGTAGTGCACTGGCCCCCCTCACATGCCAGGACACCAACCGGGCACCCTAGGGGGCACTTCTACAAATTAAAAAAAAAAGTCGCTCCCAGGTGCATAGCTCCCTTACCTTGGGTACTGAGCCCCCCAAAACCCACTCCCCACAACTGTACACCACTACCATAGCCCTTAGGGATGAAGGGGGGCACCTACATGTGGGTACAGTGGGTTTTGAGGGGGGGGGGTTGTGGGCTCGGAATGCAGTAATCTTATCACATATGCAGAATGCATGGGGAGTTTGGTCACAATTGCTTTGCTTTGATTTCTTTGTATACCTTTAACAGATGGCCATACCTGACCTTTCAGACTCACAGATGATTCTCTAGAGATTTTAGCTCTTTGGCATGGATTTTGCAATCAATAATGAGAAATCTAATTTGCAACTTGCAAATTAATGTTGTGGGAAAGGCAGTGGATCAGCTGTTTGAAGTTGATTTATTGTACAACTCAGCTTATCAAAGGGAGCTGTGTAGAGTCATGTAGCAAATGTCTAATAGTCCCAATGTGCTTGCTTCATGTAAAATGGTTCTGAGAGTTTTTTTGGGTCACCAGCATCCTGCTTGGTTACTGCACCACTGTGCATCCTGAGATGAATGGCATATCCTGTCCTATCTGTGATTTTTTTTCATTGTTCATAATCACAGAGGGGATATATCCTCCTTTCTTTTCAGCCAAATCTCATGAAAAGGGAGATTTAGGGGCCTTTTTACTAGGCCATGTAGGCGCCTACACGTACCCAACGTGTGTCGGTTTGGAGTTACCGCCCGGGTACCGCGTGGCCCTGGCGGTAATTTCATTTTTTACACGCATCTGCTACACGCACTGGAAAGTATATTTTATTTTCTGGCAGGCAGCAAAAACCGGGTGGTAATCGGCATTCTCCATGCATAGACAATTACCACCCAGTTAATGCGAGAGACCTTACTGCTAAGTGAATGGATGGCGGTAAGGTCTCAGACCCAAAATGGACGCGCGTCAATTTTTATTTTGCCAGACATCCATTTTTGGCAACATTTTAAAAAGGGCCTTTTTTGCAGGCGTGTTGAAAAATGGACCTGCGCGCGCCCAATACGCGTGCCCGCAACAGCGCAAGCCATTTTTCAGTGTACCTTAGTAAAAGGACCCCTTAGACTTTTCTCTGAGTTTAGTATGACAAGTCAATACAGGACTTACAAAAAAGGATATGAGAGGAGGGGTCCAGAGAAGCAACTAGAAGAATGTGAACCACAAAGAAGACAAGTATGAATCTTAAAATTCAAACTTTTATTTAATCTGCAGTCAATGTAAAAGCCTCTTGCAACCCCTCATTAAGCAAAAGTACTGAAGAGTAATGCTAATAAAATTAATATCCTGTAGTTTTCATCTAAGCACATGTTTCATGGTTGAGAGGCGGGGATAGTGCTGGGCAGACTTATATGGTCTGTGCCAGAGCCAGTGGTGGGACTTGGGAGGCGGGGCTGGTGGTTGGGAGGCGGGGATAGTGCTGGGCAGACTTATACGGTCTGTGCCCTGAAGAGGACAGGTACAAATCAAGGTAGGGTATACTCAGAAAGTAGCACATAAGAGTATATCTTGTTGGGCAGACTGGATGGACCGTGCAGGTCTTTTTCTGCCGTCATCTACTATGTTACTATGTTCATGCTGTAGAGTAGGGGTCTCAACCCAGTCCTCAGGATACATTCAAGATATTTACAATGAATATGCAAGAGGTAAATTTGCATGCACTGCCTCTCTGCTATGCAAATCTATCTCATACAATTCATTGTGGGTATCCTGAAAGCCTGACTGGCTGGGTGTGTCCTGAGTAGAGAATGACACGGGGACGGGGACAGGGGCTTGCGGGGATGAGGCGGAGACAGATCCCACGGGGATGGGGCGGGGATGGGGACAGAGCCAACGAAGACGGGGACAAATTTTGTCCCTGTTTCATTTTCTACTTTGGGGCATGTTAATGAACTGGACTATTATTTATGTTTGAGTGATACAGGCAACGATATTTTGATTTTTTTTGGGAAAAACAAGCAAACATGTTGGCCACAACTAGCAAAATGTGCTGCTACCAGCATATCTTCTAAGAAGACATCTTCTGTTGCAGGAAGGACTGTGGAAGACAGGAGAGCTGGACTGAATCCTGAGATTGTTGATGACATCTTATTCATCCACAGATTAAGAAATCATAACAGTGCTTCATAGGGTATATTTCTCCCTCTAGGGCTTACAGAACGGGTTGTATTTTGTACCCCTGGTCATTTTAACAGGATGGATTAGGATTCCTTGGGGTAGTAGAAATCAGTTATTGTTGGGGTTGGAAGGGTAGAGGGAGTTGGTGAGGAGGGTTATTATAGCTGCTTACTGTTATTATTGTTTTCTGTTTATAATTTATACTCAATAGTTGCACAGCACATTGTTCCTTTTTATGTTTTAATAAAAAGATTTATATAAAAAATCGTAATTGTTTGAGGCTTCTGCAGATGAGGACAGAGCCCATGGGGACAGAGCAAGGATGGGGCAGGGACGGGGACAGGGCCTACGGGAATGGGGTGGGGACAGAGACAGAACCCACGGGGACGGGGCGGGGATGGAGACAAACTTTGTCCCTGTGTCATTCTCTAGTCCTGAGGACTGAATTGAGAAGCCCTGCTGTAGAAGTAAATGTGTATATTGTGGTTGGTTTCTGCTCAAATACTGATTAAAACAGGCAAGTCAAACACAATGTAAATTTGGCTCCTAAGTAAATGTAATGGGGAGAATATTCCCTTCTATGTCCAGGCCCGTGCGCTGCCCCATATTAACCATTTAATAGAAATATCTTCACATAAAGCCTTCCTCGGAGCCAGGGAACCTCTCCTACTTCGTCCACCAAATTTTAAAAGCGTGGTATATAAATCAGTACTTTCTTCTGATTTCACCCATATTGGAACCATGTGTTTGAACTGTCTCCCAAAATCTATTAGATTTCATCCATGCAGCCCTCGCTTGATTTAAAGTCCAAGCCTTGGCGGCCAGTCTTTTAGCTTCTTTTTAACAATTTTCCACATTTTGACATAGTCGTGCTTTTGAAAATTAAATGCTGCTACGGTAGATTTCCTTAGGGGTCCTTTTACAAAGGCGTGCTGAAAAATGGCTTGCGGTAGTGTAGGCGTGGGTTTTGGGTGCACGCCAATCCTGTAAAAAGGCCCCTTTTTGATGAAAATGGCAAAATGAAAATTGCCACGCGTCCATTTTGGGTCTGAGACCTTACCGCCAGCCATTGACCTAGCGGTAAAGACTCACATGGTAACTGGGTGGTAATGACCTACGCGCATCAAATGCCACGGCGTGCATCCGCTACGTGTGCCAGAAAAGAAAAAAATATTTTTCAGACGCGCGTATTGGACGCACGCCGAAAATGAAATTACCCCAAAAGCCACATGGTAGTTGGGCGGTAACTCCATTTTGGCACACAGGTGCACGTAGATGCTTATGCGGCTTAGTGAAAGGTCCCCTTACTGAATTCACTCCAGATATCAGAACAAAATTTATTTATTTATAAATTATTAAATTTACATTTATGCAATAATACATAGATGCACACTTCACAGATTAAAGTAATAAACTTAATATCTCAAAAAGGCAAAAATATCCTCTTATTTAGTCCACAAATATTGACCCAGGATCTAGGAAATTAAAAAAAAAAGGTAAAAGGATATCAGAACAAATTTGATCATGTTGTGATCACTATTTCCCAGCGGATCCAGCACCTTTCCCTCTTACACCGTACCCTACATTGCACTAACTACTTACAATTCCGAAAATTGCTAAAAACTCATTTCTTCAGCAGTTCATTCTAGAATTCATTACATTAGTGAATAGCAATAATCAGTTGATAATCATGTCTCTTTTCTGTACCACATATCTATCAATATGTACACTATTTGTAGTTTATTTGCTAATCTGTTACTCTCAGCCACGACATCATATTACTTCATCGTTGAAATTCAAACTCTCTATTTTTAAACTAAACTTTAGGCCACATTGAACTTGAGCATGTTTTCAGGATAAATATCATAAGTAAATAAATAATAGATGCCCATTTATAGAATTGCCCCCATAGAGGCTAATTTTGTAATGGGTTGCCTTCTTTTTTATTTTATTTAGATTTTTGCTCACGCCTTTTTCAGTAGTAGCTCAAGGTGAGTTACATTCAGGTACTCTGGAGGGCTCATGATCTAAGTTTGTACCTGAGGCAATGGAGGGTTAAGTGACTTGGCCAAATTCACAAGGCGCAGCAGTGAGATTTGAACCGGCCACCTCGGGATTCTAAGACCACCGCTCTAACCACTAGGCCACTCCAGCAACATTTAATATAGAATGTCAAATAGCAACAGAATTTCATATAGTACCAACATTCCATGTAGAATCTCAGATAATATCAACATTCCATATAGAATCTAAAATAGTAGCAACAGAATCTCAAATAATTTATTTGGATTTTGTTCACACCTTTTTCAGTAGTGGCTCAAGGTGAGTTACATTCAGGTACTCTGGATATTTCTCTGTCCCAGAAGGGCTCACAATCTAAGTTTGTACCTGAGGCAAAGGAGGGTGAAGTGACTTGGCCAAATTCACAAGGAGCAGCAGTGGGATTTGAACTGGCCACTTCTGGATCCCAAAACCAGTGCTCTAACCACTAGGCCACTCCTCCACTATAGCAACATTCCATGTAGAATGTCAAATAGCAACAGAATTTCAAATAGTAGCACCATTCCATGTAGACCAACATTCCCTATAGAATCTCAAATAGTAGCACCATTCCATGTAAAATCTTAGATAGTAGCAACAGAATCTCAAATATTTTATTTGGATTTTGTTCACACCTTTTTCAGTAGTGGCTCAAGGTGAGTTACATTCAGGTATACAGGGTATTTCTCTGTCTCAGGAGGGCTCACTAAGTTTGTACCTGAGGCAATGGAGGGTGAAGTGACTTGGCCAAATTCACAAGGAGCAGCAGTGGGATTTGAACTGGCCACTTCTGGATCCCAAAACCAGTGCTCTAACCACTAGGCCACTCCTCCACTATAGCAACATTCCATGTAGAATGTCAAGTAGCAACAGAATTTCAAATAGTAGCACCATTCCATGTAGACCAACATTCCCTATAGAATCTCAAATAGTAGCACCATTCCATGTAAAATCTTAGATAGTAGCAACAGAATCTCAAATAATTTATTTGGATTTTGTTCACACCTTTTTCAGTAGTGGCTCAAGGTGAGTTACATTCAGGTATACAGGGTATTTCTCTGTCTCAGGAGGGCTCACAATCTAAGTTTGTACCTGAGGCAATGGAGGGTTAAGTGACTTGGCCAAATTCACAAGGTGCAGCAGTGAGGTTTGAACCGGCCACCTCTGGATTCCAAGACTGGTGTGCTAACCACTGGGCCACTCCTCAAGCTGCCCTGTCATAAAGGCATGGAAGGGCCTACATGTGTCCAGTGTGTGCCAAATTGGCATTACCATTCAGCTACTGTGTGTCCCAGGCAGTAATTCTGAATTTGGTGCACACCGAAAACACATGGTAGAAAATATTTTCTGTTTTCTACCATGTGGCGTTTACCCGGAGGTAAACGGCAGTGGGCCTGCGCTGCACGCCTACCGCCCGGGTAGCGTGTGAGACATTACCGCTAAGTCAATGGGTGGCGGTAAGGTCTCAGGCTGAAAATGGTCGTGTGCTGGTTTTTATTCTGCCGCATGTCCATTTTCTGGCCCATTCAAAAAGGGAGAGTAATCCACCTAAGTGGATGAACACTAACTCCCACGTAAAAATAACAGCACAGAAAAAGAGTGGGAAATGGACCAATGACTCCAGGAGTCATGGTCCGGTCCAAAACAAGAGAGAGTAATCCACCTATGGCCCATTTTCTAGAACGTGGTAAAAAGTGGCGCCCAGCACACGTCCAAAAAACATGCTCACACTGTTGCAGGCCTTTTTTTGCCATAGCTTAGTAAAAGGGCCCCTAAGTGTGAAAGCAGGTGCCCACAGGTGCATTTATATAAAGGCTTATGTATATTTCTAACATACTAGAATACGTGTCATGCATAGTGTGCACCTTAAAAGTGCAGATATTTACACCAGCTCTAGAGCCAGGGTAAATCCTGTGCCTAGTTCTTTCATAATGCCGAATGTGCTCATTGTTGAAATTGGACCATTGTATTTCTTGAACAAAGCCTTTTTTGCTCTTATTTTTTCAGCTACTTGTTTGAAGAACCATATTGGCTCCCTGCTTCTCTTGTTTTTATTTACTTTCCTTGCCTAAAGATCAGTTGCCATATTTATAGCAGCCTTTAGTTTTGACCACTGATTTTCCACATCTCCTATGCCTTTCCACACTATGAGCTCCTTCTTCAGGTAGTCCCCCATTTTATCAAAATCAGTACGTCTGAAATCCAGTACTTTGAGTTTTGTGAGTCCGCACTCCACTTTCGCCCTTATATTAAACCATACGGTGTGATGATCACTATTACATAGCCGGGCACCCACCCAGATATTGGAAACACTACCCCCATTCGTGAGCACTAGATCCAGCATCGACCTCCCCTTACTCCCCCATTGGTCACCAACCCCCTCCCAACCAAAAAAAAATTAAAATACATTTTTTTGCCAGCCTGTATGCCAGCCTCAAATGTCATACCCAGCTCCATGACAACAGTAAGCAGGTCCCTGGAGCAGTTTTTAGTGGGTGCAGTGCACTTCAGGCAGGTGGACCCAGGCCCACCCCCCCTACCCGTTAAATATGAGCCCTCCAACCCCCCCCAAAACCCATTGTACCCCATGTAGGTGCCCCCCTTCACCCCTTAGGGCTATGGTAGTGCTGTAGAGTTGTGGAGAGTGGGTTTTGAGGGGGGGATTTGGGAGGGCTCAGCACCCAAGGTAAGGGAGCTATGCACCTGGGATCAATTTTTGAAGTCCACTGCAGAGCCCCCTAGGGTGCCCGGTTGGTGTCCCGGCATGTGAGGGGGACCAGTGCACTACAAATGCTGGCTCCTCCCACGACCAAATGCCTTGGATTTGGCCGGGTTTCAGATCGCCGGCATTAGTCTCCGTTCTCGCCGGAAACTGATGCCGGCCATCTCTAAAGCCGGCCCAAATGTAGACATTTGGCCGGCTCCAACCGTATTATCGAAACAAAAGATAGCCGGCTATCTTTTTTCGATAATATGGTTTGGCCGGCGCTGTTCAATTATGTCCCTCTATGTCTAGCAACTATCTGTTGTCTATCCTGGATTGCAGATTCTTATTCTTATAACCAACAACAAAGAATGAGGAAGCAAAAAACAAAGAGGAAGCCAAAGTCGAATGATATTATAGACAATCCCATTTAGTGTATCCAAAGTACTGCAAGCAAACAAAGGACTCGACTGCTGCCTGTCTCGTCTTCCGCCAGGGTCACTTTACTCATACTACCCCTCTCCTCAAGACGCTTCACTGGCTCCCTATCCGTTTTCGCATCCTTTTCAAACTTCTTCTACTAACCTACAAATGTACTCACTCTGCTGCTCCCCAGTATCTCTCCACACTCGTCCTTCCCTACACCCCTTCCCGTGCACTGCGCTCCATGGATAAATCCTTCTTATCTGTTCCCTTCTCCACCACTGCCAACTCCAGACTTCGCGCCTTCTGTCTCGCTGCACCCTACGCCTGGAATAAACTTCCTGAGCCCCTACGTCTTGCCCCATCCTTGGCCACCTTTAAATCTAGACTGAAAGCCCACCTCTTTAACATTGCTTTTGACTCGTAACCACTCGCCTCCACCTACCCTCCTCTCTTCCTTCCCGTTCACATTAATTGATTTGATTTGCTTACTTTATTTTTGTCTATTAGATTGTAAGCTCTTTGAGCAGGGACTGTCTTTCTTCTATGTTTGTGCAGCGCTGCGTATGCCTTGTAGCACTATAGAAATGCTAAATAGTAGTAGTAGTAGTAGTAGTAGACACAGGCATATTTCAGCAGGCGTGCCTTCATCGGGAGCCCTTAAAATGCATAGTACACTAATATAGCAGTCACAAAAGTAACAAATGCAATTCAAATAAAGAAAAAACTGTGTCAGATGACACAGGCAAACAGCAAACTGGCAGCGTTTCGCTGCTTGTGTCGTCTGGCACAGTTTTGTTCAATTTTAATTGTGTTTGTTACTTTTGTAACATGCATTGGCCACTGTTGGAAACAGGATATTTGGCTCTGTGGAGCACTAGTCATAAGTACGTAAGTATTGCCACACTGGGACAGACCAAAGGTCCATCAAGCCCAGCATCCTGTTTCCAACAGTGGCCAATCCAGGTCACAAATACCTGGCAAGATCCCCCAAAATTTCAATACCTTTTATGCTGCTTAGCCCAGAAATAAGCAGTGGATTTCCCCAAGTCAATTTAATCATGCTCTATGGACTTTTCCTTTAGGAAGCCATCCAGACCTTTTTTTTAAACCCCGCTAAGCTAACCGCCTTTACCACATTCTCTGGCAATGAATTCCAGAGTTTAATTACTCGTCTGACCCATAATGGCTGTTCTTATGTTCTTATGGAGGCTGATAGAGTTGTGCTATCAACTCCTCCACTGAACTCACACATTCAATTCTTACTTCTCAAACAGTTCCTCTCTTCCTTCCTACCACAATCGCATGCGATAGTTGTCTCCAGCCTCAGAGATGGCATAATTCCTTTGAGATGTAAGCAAGTCATTATTCGCCTCCAGTTTAAGGACCCAAATGCAGTTTCCAATTTGCCGTTCATCGCTAAAGCGATTGAGAAGCTAGTTCTGATCCAACAGACCTGGATAAAATCAGTGCCCTGCATCCTAGGCAAACTGGTTTTTGTTGTACCGGGCATGTTCTCCTTGCACTTGCTGATTATGTCGAGAATAAATTTGCCAAAGGTGAAAGTGTTCTGCTGCTCTCAATAGATCTCTCCGTGCATTTGATCTGATTTACCAGAAGCCAACACTGGCAGACACCAGACATATAAAGCATTACCCTGTTGAGTTTTTTAAATATATCCCTGGATGTCATGGGTTAATGATTGTAATAAATCAGCGGTAGTCACTGCAGAATATTAAATTAATTCTCCCAGTAACAAGACATCAACACCTCCCAGTGGTTACTTTATTGAGAATCTCCTATGTTAGGTGAACAGATGGAATTTATCATTCAATTTATGCCATGCAGTATGTTTGAAGGCAATTCATTTTTTCCATGTGTTCTAAGAATGTGCACGACAAAAACTTCTCTTTTGTTTGTCTTCAGTTCGATCACCTGTTCGATTTAGAATTATTTGGATCGTTTTTATAGTCATAGGGATAAGCAATTTTCCACTCTAATAATGGGGGTTTCCATCCATTTTTATTCAAACTTGCTTGAAACTTGCAGGCTGGCATCTTCCAGAGAGGCAACAGCATTCTAAGACTTCAAGAATGGCATGAAGGCTTCACTGCACAAGAAAAGGGGCAAAGGCATGAACTCAGGGCACCGAAGAGGGGTAATACAACAGTACCATTGGCATGGAGACCCCAAATGCTGTGAGAGAGGTAATGCAGCATGAATATTGGCATGGAGACCACAAGACATTTGGAGAGGGGGTAAAGCAACATCAACATTGGCATGAAAACATCAAGGCACAGGGAGATGGGCAAAGTATCACCAGTGTTCTTATAGAGATCCCGAAGGTATCAAAGAGATGATTAAACTGGCACTAAATTGACATAAAGACCCAGATGCTCAGAGCGTGGAGCAAAGAAGCACTAAGAAGGTAGGTCATGGTCAGAGTTTTGTGGGAAAATGAGCCAGTTTGAAGAGTCTCTGCACTAAAATTGGATCGAAACCCTGACTTGCAAAAATTGAAGAAATATTATGTTGATCCAAAAAACACGACAATTGAGCTGCAACTACCCCTTCCATCAACATTACAAACAGTATCGAAGCAATGGGTCTATAATTTGTTACCGTTCCCATTGGTTCCCTCTTATTCTTCAATGTGAGTGTAATAATTATGTCCCCTAATTCGGAAGAAAATCTTTCCACTGTTAGACAATCATTAATCTTTAAAGAAGCAGATAACAATACTGAAGGGGGACAACTATCCAATCCAGAATAAGATCTTGCATATTTCTTACAAAGCACATCCAACATCTTCTCCAGTGGAAAGACCTCAGACCAGACTCTATTAGTAGGAATTACATACCCATGTACATCTACATACGCGAGTGTACACTTACCCGTGAAAGCGCTGGTATTCTGTACATTTACAGTGCATACGGGTACACTTACCTGTGAAAATGCTGACATTCCATACATCTATGTGCACAAGTGTACACTTACTTGTGAAAGCGCTGGTATTCTTTACATTTACAGAGGCAAGTGGTGCATACATTTTGGCACCCAGGTATAGAATCGTCCTTTTAGGCTTTTTGGGGGGGGAAAAAAGAACCTTAATATATGTTTAAGCAGTTGTATGAGCCTAATGCAAGCAACTGAATCAGTAAAACCAAATAAAATCAAGAACATACCCTTCTCCCCACCCAAAGAAAAAAGGTGCAAAGTTGATCCTATTTTTATGCAATTCTGCATCCTGTGTGATTCATTCAGAGTTGGTTGAAAAAATGTAGGAGTTTTAAAAAATGTATGTGAAACATCACACATGCTTGGCAAACATCTAAGCCAGGTTGGATGACCTTTTGAGATCTGAAGCTGTTGCTCAGTTTTGACAAGTTGTTAAAGGGCGGATTTTGCAAGCAGACCAGCTGTGTTCTTCTGGTTAAACTTCAAAAGAATACCACCAGAACATTTGCTTCCATTTCTGAGCTCGTGTCTAACAGGGACAACTCCACTCATTATTTTATTAGACCTCTATCATATCTCCTCTCAGCCGCCTTTTCTCCAAGATGAAGAGCCCTAGCCGCTTTAGCCTTTCCTCATAGGGAAGTCGTCCCATCCCCTTTATCATTTTCGTCGCCCTTTCGACCCTTCACAACTACCTCACTCGATCACTATATAACCTCATATTTGTATTGTATTTGTTATCAACCGACTTGGCGAACGTCTTTGACGGTACTATGTAAGCCACATTGAGCCTGCATATAGGTGGGAAAATGTGGGGTACAAATGTAACAAATAATAATAATAATAATAATAACTATCCCTCTGAAAGCTTGAGCGCTGGCCGCTCAATGACAAATGTATTAAGGCTTTTCAAAAACATCCTGTGTCCTTTCTGGGAATGTTTGTTTGGCCATTTTTTCACCATGGGAGCAAAGTTGTTGAGTGGCCAATCTGTTGAAAGAGGGCATACTGGAGTAGAGTCTATATATGTTGCCTGAAAAATCAGCGCCAGAAAATTTTCCCTGTAGGCGTGTTCTGTAAACTGCACCTAGATATAGGTGTGGTTTATAGAATATGCCATGCCAGTTCAGGGCCGTCGAGAGACTGGGCCGGGCCCGGGGCAAGGCCACCCCAAGGGCCCGCCCCTGCCGCCCTCGCCGCCCCGCCCCCTGAGGTCACCGCCACCGCTCCCCCCCTCACCACCGAGGTCGCCACTGCTCCCCCCGAGATCGCCGCAGCCACTGGTCTACCCCCGAGGTCGCCGCTGCTCCCCCCTCCACCCCTCCCGAGGTCGCCGCAGCCGCTGCTTTCCCCACCCCCCCGAGGTCGCCGCCGCCACTCCCCTCCTCCGTCCGCCACCGAGTCAGGCCCCCTGCATTGAAATCGCAGTCTCACCTCCGTGAAAGCAGCGCTGCAGGCAGCAGAACACCTCCTTTCGGCCCTCCTTCCCTCCTTGTGTCCCGCCCTCGCGGAACTTACGTCAGACAAGGGCGGGACACAGGGATGGAAGGCGGGCCAAAGGGAGGCGTTCTGCTGCCTGCAGCACTGCTTTCACGGAGGTGAGACTGCGATTTCAATGCAGGGGGCAGACGGTCGACGACGGAGGGCGGGTGGGACTGCGGCGCCGGGCCCCCCTGCGAGGCCCGGGGAATTTTGTCCCCCTTGCCCCCCCTCTCGGCGGCTATGTGCCAGTTTATAGAATACACCTAGCGACCATGCCTATGCCTAAATCTAGCCACGTCCATTATACCAAGTAAATCTTGGTGTAAATACTGGCGCCTAAGTTAGGCACGGAGCAGTTTTAATCTATAACCATGTGCATAAATTTTCAGAATGCCCACAATCTGTTCATTTCATGCCCATTGCCCTGCCCCCTTTTGGCAGCACACATTAGAATGTACACACACCACTTCACAGAATATGCCTAGCAAGCAGTGTGCTAAATTCTAATTAAAGCTAATTAGTATCAATAATTGCTTTTTAAGTGGCAATTATCAGTTCTGATTGACTTGTTAAGTAATTAAATTGCATGTGCAAATCCAGAATACATAAGTACATAAGCATCGCCATGCTGGGACAGACCAAGGGTCCATCGAGCCCAGCACCCTCTCACAGACAGCGGCCAAAAGAACAAGCAATTTGTCCTGCTCATCCTAGAAATACTGTATTCCCTCGTCCATTCAATAACATTCTATGGCTTTTTCCTCCAGGAAGCCGTCCAACCCTTTTTTGAAGTCCGCTAAGTTAACTGCCTTAACCACCTTTTCCGGCAGCAAATTCCAGAGTTTAACTACGCGTTGAGTGAAGAAAAATTTCCTCCGATTCGTTTTAAATTGACCACACTGCAGCTTCATCGCATGCCCCCTTGTCCTAGTATTTTTGGAAAGCGTAAACAGGCGCTCCACATCGACCCATTCCATTCCACTCGTTATCTTATAGACCTCTATCATATCTCCTCTCAGCCGCCATTTCTCCAAGCTGAAGAGCCCTAGCCGCTTCAGCCTTTCCTCATAGGGAAGCCGTCCCATCCCCTGTATCATCTTTGTCGCCCTTCTCTGCACCTTTTCCAATTCCACTGTATCTTTTTTGAGGTGCGGCAAC
This sequence comes from Microcaecilia unicolor, assembly GCF_901765095.1. Taxonomy (NCBI): domain Eukaryota; kingdom Metazoa; phylum Chordata; class Amphibia; order Gymnophiona; family Siphonopidae; genus Microcaecilia; species Microcaecilia unicolor. Next base: position 348,983,305 of record NC_044034.1, read on the forward strand.
CAGAATTGAACACAATACTCGAGGTGCGGTCGCACCATGGAGCGATACAACGGCCGAATAATATCCTTATTTTTGTTTTCCATCCCTTTCCTAATGATACCCAACATTCTATTTGCTTTCTTAGCCACAGCCGGAATTGTGTGCGCTATTTCAGTTGCGCCATATAGAATCCAGGGGACTATGTGCAAGCAGAGACACAGAGCCGGGCCCAGGGCAGGATTACCACTGCCGCCCCCCTGGGCAGGACCACCGCTGCTGCCCCCCCCCAGGACACCATGTACCCAGACTTCAAAAATTGAGGATGCCGGAGCCCAAAGTAGGGGGCACCAGTGGCGTAGCCAGACCCAGTATTTTGGATGGGCCCAGAGCTAACTTAGATGGGCCCTTCCACCATGGCATGGCACTCCATAGCCCCCCCCCCCACCCCCCGGCCACGAGATATTAAAAACATTATAGATTTTTTTCACCTACCCCATCATCATCAACATTTCTCCTCCACGGTGTCCCGGTATCTGACCGTCCGTCACTGAACCCTCGTCCCTCCCTGGTGTACTTTACAAGCGTCCCTGGCGCCTGCAGTGATTCAATTATTGCTGCCCGTGCAGGCTCCGCAGGCTTCCATCACCCGGGTCCCGCCAGACAGGAAATTATGAAACTCTGCAGGGCCAGCACAAGCAGCGATAATTGAATCACTGAGGGTGCCGGGGATGCCTGTAAGGCAAACCAGGAAAGGACGGGGTTCAGCGACGGGCAGGCAGATGCCAGGATGCCGCGGAGGAGAGATGTTGATGTGGGGTGCTGCCGCTGGGTGGGCCTGAGTCAAGAATAGGTGGGCCTGTGCCCACCCAGGCCCACCCATAGCTACGCCACTGGGGGCACATTTTGCTCTTCCTCCTTGCCCCCTACAGCAACTCCAGATATCTTGGCTGGTGAGGGTCCCCAAGCCCCACCAGCAGAAGGCCTTCCACCAGCACTGTTCTCCGCCGCATTGTCTGCCCTGTGGCTGCTTCCCCTCACGTTGCACAGTTCCATCAGAACCGAAAATGCACGACATGAGGGGAAGCAGGGCAGGCAATGCGGTGGGAGAACAGCGCTGGAGGAAGGCCTTCTGCTGGCAGGGCTTGAGGACCTCAGCCAGCCAAACTAGAGGCCCTGAAACCGAACCTAATTTGGAATCCTGTGTCTGTTCTTCCCCAGCCTCTAAAGGGGGCCCAGCATCGGAGTCTGTCTCTCTCCTGCTTCTGTTGAGACCCGGGTGATTGCGTTAACATGATCACCCATCACCAGTTGAAATCTTGCGAGGCCGCTGGTGGAAGAGTCAACATCCATTTTAAAGAAGATCCAGCAGCAAGAGGGTCAGCACCAGCAGCGGGCAGGAAAGACTGGGGATCTTTCCTGCCCAGAAGACTCTACTAGACTACTAGGGTGGCTTCAGGTATGTGCCGGGAGGGCACCCTCTGGCTTGGGGGGAGCAGGGAGGAGGTCTGGAATAGGTAGGTGGGTGGGTGAGAGGGGAGGGGAGAGGAGGATACTGTAAAAAAAAAATCAAGGTATGTTTATAATTAGGATCTGCCTCGTTAGGGAGGCAGATCCCAATCTCAGAGGGAGAGGAGACCCCATCCTCTGCTTACCAAAAAATGTTTATAATTAGGATCTGCCTCACCCATTTGCGCAGCGGAAGCCATGGGCTCTCTGTACTATCCTAGAGAGAACTGCAAATCCCCTCTAGATACTTAATTACCCCAACCTTAAATCTGCTCATGACAGGCTTACACCGTCAGGCAGTATGGACCCTTGTAATTAGAAAGGAACCCAGTATGTAGTAGATATAATAAGATAGTTTATTACAATCTTACCAATGGCAGTACAGTTGAGTCAAGCATTCACATAATGGAACCGCATATCATGGTACGCCCTCTCTCTCTAGCCTTCTGGAGTCTTCCTTCTCTGGTCTTCTTCTCCTCTTGTCTCCTCTAATACTCCTCAAACTGCTGCTTATATACAGTTTTGGCCCTATTCATTTCAGTGGACCCCAGTCTTTCTCACCAGGGCTCTTGGTTCTTATCAGTTGATCAGAATGACTTCACATACTATCAAGCTCTAAGTATAAACAAGATATGCTCAGAGCGCATCTTATTAGATGACTTTGCATTTTCCCCAAACTTTCTCTAGCCCCCCCTTTGGATGTTCTCACCCGGGGTGCAGCTGACCCAGTACTATCTCTACATAACCATAGCAACTCTTGCTCATGACGTCTTGCAGGTGCCAGTCTTAGGATTGTTTATAGAATAGATTGCCCCACCCTTGCCAGCTCTCAATTACCTCATTTCAGCACTTGCCACAGTGAAATGTAACTGTGTCAAAGGTGATCTCTGATTTTTACAGGCTAGCTCTCTTTTGTTTCAGAGATTATTCTGATTTTAAGAAGCCTAGCTCTTATTATGAGCCATTGGCCTGTATTTTACTGAGAGCAAGGGCTAGCATAACTCTTCAGGTAATATCTGTATCATTTGGAGGGGCTGGTTAAAGGGACGGGGAGGGGAGGATACTGTAAAAAAAAAAAATCAAGGTAATATCTGTATCATTTGGAGGGGCTGGTTAAAGGGACACCCTAGTATTATTATATTCGTTCAGAGATTTTTTTTCTCCTGGTAAAGGGCCACTAAACAGACATCATGTTATGAGAATCAGGTGCTCAACATTCAGAGTTTCTATCTATTTATTTACTTATTTATGACATTTTATCCTACATTAAACATGAATTAGATTGAAACCTGGGAGCATTTTAAATCTTTTTTTTTTTTAACCTGTGCCTACATCAAAAGAAAAAAAGGATGGCATGTGGGAACTTGCTCCTTTTGCTTTGTGGAATGCAGTGTTATTTTATAAAAATGCACTTGCCTTTTTTTAAAATTAATACTATTTCACAGAGAAGGTATTGATTAATGAGGGAAGGGTTTCCTTCATGCAGAACTGTCCAGAGTCAGTCTAAATGTGTCAACATTGTCCATTTCAGCACACTATTAGCAGCCAAGTTCATACAAAGTTAATTATGTTCAGTGGAAAATAAATCTGTTGGCTCAAGCAGCTTGCTATGTGAATATTCAATCACTGTTTCATTATTGCTACCAAGTATTACATATTAAGGGGATTTGTTTTAATTCATTTATCTAGTCCTTACATTACATGGTTTTGCCTTTCAAACCCAAAGGTTTCCTATAATAGCATTGTCCATATTTGAATTAGTTTTTTCTGTACAAGTTTTGCTTGATTTGTCTTTATCTGAAATTAAAAAAATGTTTAAAACACATCTTGCCAACAAGGGGCGGGGCTAGGTGTGGGTGAGGCTAGGTGGGTGGGCTAGGTGGGGCCACCAAACTAGTTTGCACAGGGCCCTGCAATTGCTAAGACCGGCCCTGCTTGCCAAACTAGAGAAATACACTTCAGAATCAATTCAGGCAGGAAAATATCCAATACATTTTGCAGGCATAAAATACACTGTTTCATATTGCCAAGTTTAATATCAATCATATGTATGTGTATGCATAGGATCCAACTTTTCAAAATAATTGGGGGGTGCTCAACTCAACAAAAATTTGCCCTTCCTTAGGCAAAGTTATGGAATTAGCTCAATATTGCGGGTGCTCTAGCATCCACAGAACTGGCATCTATGTAAGTTTGTGTAAGAGTGGAGTGAACAGAAGGCAGGAAAAATGGATCTTTACTAGCTCCTGTACTAAACTTAACTTGTAAACCCAGATTAACACTTTCATGGGCTCTCAGTGAACAGAGAAAGACTCATAAGAAATGTTACAACACTACGTTTGGACCAGTCCCATCAGGTCAACGCAAGTGACCTTTGGAGACAAGAGTGATGCAACAAATTCTGGAGAACGTTTGGCCTGATGAATGCTTTCATGTCGCATTAATTGCACTGTGGAAAAGTGGAGCTTTCCTCTAGGAAAATACTCAGAAGGGGGGAAAAACTTCAGGAGTGTTTCGGTTGCACTGTATCCTCACTGCAGAATTGAAATACGATAAGGCTTAAATAAAGGCTAGCGCACATTTTTTTTCAGTCGAGCGTAAGTACATAAGTACATAAGTAATGCTACACTGGGAAAAGACCAAGGGTCCATCGAGCCCAGCATCCTATCCACGACAGCAGCCAATCCAGGCAAAGTGGAGGAGTGGCCTAGTGGTTAGGGTGGTGGACTTTGGTCCTGAGGAACTGAGTTCAATTCTCACTTCAGGCACAGGCAGCTCCTTATGACTCTGGCCAAGTCACTTAAGCCTCCATTACCCCATGTAAGCTGTATTGAGCCTGCCAAGAGTGGGAAAGCGCAGGGTACAAATGTAACAAAAAAAAAAAGAGCACCTGGCAAGCTTCCCAAACGTACAAACATTCTATACATGTTATTCCTGGAATTGTGGATTTTTCCCAAGTCCATTTAGTAGCGGTTTCTGGACTTGTCCTTTATGAAACCATCTAACCCCTTTTTAAACTCTGCCAAGCTAACCGCCTTCACCACGTTCTCCGGCAACGAAGTCCAGAGTTTAATTATGCGTTGGGTGAAGAAAACGTTTCTCCGCTTTGTTTTAAATTTACTACACTGTAGTTTCATCGCATGCCTCCTAGTCCTAGTATTTTTGGAAAGCGTGAACAGACGCTTCACATCCCACCTGTTCCACTCCACTCATTATTTTATATACCTCTATCATGTCTCCCCTCAGCCATCTCTTCTCCAAGCTGAAAAGCCCTAGCCTCCTTAGTCTTTCTTCATAGGGAAGTCGTCCCATGTTTCTTCTGGGTTCCCAGCCTTGGATTGCAAATGAAGAATGTGTGGAGGAGGTTCTGCTCTGCAGGGAGGAAGCCATCAATATTCATTGTACAATCCGCTGTTGGACAACCTTAATAACGAAGCCGTCCTTAATGACACTGCATCTTGCTTGTTTTATGTATTTGTTTTAACAGTGATTTAACAACCTACTGTGGGGGAACGAAATTTATTGGCCTCCTAAGATGAAACAATGGTGAGAACTAATGAGATTTCCTACATGGTTAATGTGATGTTAATAAAGAAATCCTGCAACACTCCTTCCTGGACACTGATTTGAAAGCTGGATACATGACTCAGCAGCACTTCAATATCAGTAATTTAATTTTTTCAATACACCGGAGCAGATTTTACTTAGGGGTCATAAACTAAGTCCAAAGTATATTCATCTAGTGTCTCATTTCCTAACCCTACCTCAAAAAAAAATCTGCAAGTAATTACTGGGATCCAAAATTGATAAAGTTGCAATCATTGCACACCGCCTTGGAAAGGTTTTTCTTTCATTCTTTGTTTTGTTCAGTTTTTTTACATTTGTACCCCGTGCACTCATGGCAGGCTCAATGCGGCTTACATATTGTATACAGGTACTTATTTGTACCTGGGGCAACGGAGGGTTAAGTGACTTGCCCAGAGTCACAAGGAGCTGCCTGTGCCTGAAGTGGGAATCAAACTCAGTTCCTCAAGACCAAAGTCCACCACCCTAACCACTAGGCCACTCCTCCACTGCCTAATCTTTTATTTTTTTTTTTGTTTGTTTCATTTCTTGACATTTGGGCAGTGGGCCATGCTGGTTAAAGGGGCAGTAAGCCACAAGTAAGAAACCCTACCACCTCCACTTCTAAGATCCTCATATAGACAGTAGCCCTCTATCTCTTGTCCCATTGTCCAAGAAATGCCCATTAAGCCTTCCTGAAAGCCCAGCCTTACTCAATAAATCCAAAATTGCTCCCCCGCCACCATCCCCTATTGCAGGGAGGTCAAGAGTGAAGAGGGATTTTTCCTGCTTCAAGGGGGAACCAAAACTGAAGGCCATCTCCTTCTTCCCTCTCTGCAAGCCAGAATGTGATGCCTCTAGCAAATTCTGGCTGGTCTGACTCTAATGGAAGGTCACAAACTTCTAAAACCATATCTGGCTCCAAATCAATCCTCCCGCACTTGTTTGACAGGTCTGGGCTGTTGAAAGCCCAGTCCTGTCAAACATAGGGGCTGGAGGTCCAAGGGACCACCAGACCCCAACTACCCTTGCCCCAAGCCAGGCAAAATGGGGGCTGGAGGTCTGGCGGACTTCTGGTCCCCTGATACTCCCCGACAGGTTCAGGGAGGGCTGGCGATCTGGTGGGTCTCCAGCCCCCTTAACCCTCTCCCCAGCATTTCTAAGAACTCCCTGGTGGCCCAGTGGGTGACCGATGACCCCACCCCCCCCAGCGACAGGGGGTTTGAGGTCCAGTGGACCTCCAGTCCCCCGACCCCCCCCCCCACAGGTTCAGGGAGGACTGGAAATCTGGTGGGTCTCCAGCCCCTCCTAACCCCATGCATTAGCAAGAAGGCCCCAGTGTTCCAGTGGGCTGCTGTCAATCTCCCCCACTCCCCTTACCTTGAGTTGGAGGAGGGAGGTGGCCTCCCTCCTCTTCCTTTGACGCTGCCTGCAAAATGGCGGCACCCAGCCCTGCCCAGTGTGTCCTGGGGTGTTATATGGTGTGAAGCCCCACCCAGTGCATCCCAGGATACACTTGGGAGGGCTGGGTGCTGCCATTTTGTAGGTGGCGCCAAAGGAAGAGGAGGGAGGCCACCTCTCTCCTCCAACTCAAGGTAGGGGGGTGGGGGGATTGACAGCGGCCCACTAGGGACTTCTTGCTAATGCAGGGGGCGCTGGGGGGCTGGAGACCCACCGAATCTCCAGCCCTCCATGAATCTGTGTCGGGGGGGTCGGGGTGACCAGAGGTCCACTGGACCTCCATCCCCACGCCCCAGTTCCGCCTTCACCACGCCTTCAACACGCCCCCATCAACTTTGTCCGCATCCGCGACGGAGTGCAGTTGAAAACGTCCAAATTCGGCTTTCGATTATACCGCTTTATTCGTTTTTGTGAGATAAACGTCTATCTCCCGATTTGGGTCACAATATAGGCGTTTTTCTATTTCGATTATAAGCAGGATAGTATACCACTTACAATGTCAACACAATACACAATAGAACATTTTAATTGATAGTGAAGGGTAAAGCAAGGATGGAACATATAGATAGGTAAGAGAGTTAGAAAGTAAGGTGACTGATTTAAAGAAAGTTGCACATGAGGTCAGACAGATGGTTAAATATTAGAGGTGAGCACAATTCAGGATCTTGAGCACCAGGTCTGAGGAGGAGTAGAAGGGTTCGCTCATTCTTTTGCAGTAGTATTGTAACCCTATGGGTTAAATTTCAAAAGATTACCTGGCTCCTTCTAGATCTGGTGTAGAGATAGTGAGCAGTGCAGTGAAACTGAGTAGTCTGTGTGCATGCGTTGAGTGTTCCCCATGCTGATGGAACTCTCAGGAGAGTGACAAACAGCTCAGGCTGGCAGTTGGGAGGGAGCTGGATTGGTGAGAACATGTTACTACGGAAAGACTGGAAGAAAGTTGATGCTGGAGATCATCACCTGAAAGAAAAGGCGCCCACAGTTCAAGAGAGCCAGAGAGAGAAAACAAAGAGAGCAGCTAAGTGACTGAAACTATTTTAAAAAGTGCACATAAGAGAAAATAGTAAAGGAAACCTGAACAATAAGTGAGAGATAACTAAAAGAAGGAAAAAAAGAGTAGAGGAAAACGTACATGTTGACACCCTTGAAGGTCTCCGGAAATCTGAAAGACAGGAGAAAAGAAACTTTAAAGAATCTAGTGTGTTGCAAAATTGAATGTACTTAAATGATTTATGGAACTAATATTTATACTTATCTGAAAATGCTCTCAATGTTTCTAGAGACTAAACTGATTTGTGTTGCAAACCTGTAATTGAAATACATATGTTAAATTTGCAAGTTGGTAAGATTTCATTAGCATTTAAATATAATTCAAATAATAAAAAAATATATTTTCTTTTTATTGTTAAACTCCCTGGTTGGAGTTGAGTCATTTTGGGGAAACACTGTGACATATTTGGTACCATCATTGTAATACCTTGCTCTGCTACCGGGGGGTTTACAGTATGAACATGTGACAGGCAATGCTATTGAAAAGAAGACCATCAAGGTATAGGAATAAACAAGCCACTACAGTAGAACAGCAAGGAATGGGAGAAGTAGGGTTGTAGATGGTCTTCCGACACAGGAAAACAGTTGAAACGACAGCAGTGACAACTCCATGTCAGAGGCTTAGCTAGGTGGGGTGCCAGGGGAGTGACTGCTCCCCCAAATGGACTTTTGATGGCGCCAACACCTGTTTTTCAGACGTCCATCACGCATATGTAGTGCATGCATGCGCCTACGCTGTCCATTCTCCGCTCCCCTTGGTGTCACAACCTGGCTACACTTCTGCTCCAAGGTTGCTTATTTTGTCTTTTGTGCCAGTGTAGAGCTTCTGATTGCTAATGCACAGGGCAAACCATGGGAAGATTAACAGGGTGCCTATATTTTCACACCACTTGAGCATATAAGGATACAGAATACTGGTGAAGCTTGGGTGCATAAAGAGAGGCATGACCAGTAGGGAAAAGGAGGTGATAGTGCCATTGTATAAGTCTCTGGTGAGGCCTCATTTGGAGTACTGCATGCAGTTCTGGAGACCGCACCTATGGAAAGATATAAACAGGATGGAGTAGGTCCAGAGGGCGGCTATGAAATTAGTAAGCGGTCTTGAATGCAAAAATTATAGGGACAGGCTTATGAACCTCAACATGTATACGCTGGAAGAGACGAGGGAGAGAGGAGACACGATAGAAACGTTTAAATATCTCAAGGGCATTTATGTACAGGAAGAGAGCCTTTTCCAAATGAAGGAGAGCTCTGGAATGAGGGGGCATATGACAAAGTTAAGAGGGAATAGGCTTAGGAGTAACCTAAGGAAGTATTATTATTTCACAGAAAGGGTGGTGGAGGCGTGGAATGGCCTCCCGGTGGAGGTGGTGGAGTCGAGGACTGTTCCAGAATTTAAAAAGGCATGGGATAAGCATGTGGGATCGCTTAGGAACAGGAAGAATTAGGGGTTACAGAGGATGGGCAGACTGGATGGGTCATGTGGCCTTTATCTGCCGTCATGTTTCTATGTTTATAAGTGGGAATAAAACTCCTACTATTCTCTAAGGGTTCATGTAAACGTCATAGGTCTGGGTTCGGTAAATGGCATCCAAATTTGAGCACTGGAAAAAAATTGGCGTAGGGCGCTATTCTACATAGGGTCTCCGAGTTGAACATTCTTTATAGAATAGCGCTTAGAGCCCATTCCCGCCCAAATTTGGGTGCCGGTATTTACGCCAGTTGGACCCTGGTGTAAATGCTATTGCCCCACCTCTTCCAATAATATCTAGGCAGATATACAATTTAAGTAGTGAAGGGAGTTTAACGTCAAATCATTCTCACTCTACTCAACTTCACAAAAAGCAATTCCTTGTTATATCACGGCGGTCTAAATGATCAAAGCACTTTAATAGGATCCTCGGATCAGCGTACCTGCCTCTATAATGGCTAATGGTTTTTATGAGCCAAGCATATTTCAAGAGGCAGGAGCCGCAATCCTCATCAATCCAAATTTTCGATTTTTACTTATTTACTTATATTATTTATCTTAATTTTTCCACACGTATTTTTATCTTTAAATTTCAAATTAGTACTTAGCTTTTCAGCCACAGTTGACGATACATGGTGGAGACCCGATGTCACCGACATAGATCCATGTTTTGCTTACATGCTGTTTCAAGGTAATCTCCAAAACTGTCTCCAATAAGAAAACAGTTTTGGAGACTATCTTGAAACAGCATGTAAGCGAAACATGGATCTTTGGGACGACTTCCCTATGAGGAAAGGCTAAAGTGGCTAGGGATCTTCAGCTTGGAGAAAAGATGGCTGAGGAGAGATATGATAGAGGTCTATAAAATAATGAGTGGAGTTGAACGGGTAGACATGAAGCATCTGTTTACGCTTTTCAAAAATACTAGGACTAGGGGGCATGCGATGAAGCTACAAAGTAGTAAATTTAAAATGAATCGGAGAAACTTTTTCTTCACTCAACGTGTAATTGAACTCTGGAATTCGTTGCCAGAAAATATGGTAAAGGCAGCTAGCTTAGCAGAGTTTTAAAAAGGTTTGGACGGCTGCCTAAAGGAAAAGTCCATAGACCATTATTAGATTGGACTTGGGGAAAATCCACTATTTCTGGGATAAGCAGTATGAAATGTTTTGTACTTTTTGGGGATCTTGCCAGGTATTTGTGACCTGGATTGGCCACTGTTGGAAACAGGATGCTGGGCTTGATGGACCTTTAGTCTTTCCCAGTATGGCAATACTTATGTACTTATGAAATTACCACAAGGACCATGCGGTAGCCGAGTGGAAACTCAAAATTGATGCATGTTGGGCGCAAATAGGCGCCTACGCGGCTTAGTAGAAGAGCCCCTTAGGATCTTCTGGTCCTCATTTTCAAAGCAGATGGACATCTTAAAATGCCTAAAAGAAAATCCATCGACTGAAAACGCCCAAATCCTGGTTTTGGAAAGTCATAATTTGGACATTTCACACTACAGTTCATCCAAATAGCACAGGGACATGTTGTGGGTGGGAACTAGGGAGGTCCCAAGAGTAGGACGCCCAACGTGGGTTTTCAAATGGGAAGAAACGTCCATGTCTAAAAAGAAGGACGTTTTTAGCTAGATCTGTTTCAGTCACGTCCAAGTTACAAAGTTGCTCTAATTGAGCAGCTGACCACTGGAGGGACTAAGGCATGAACCCTCATTAATCTCCCAGTGGTTGCTGCCCTTTTCCCTCTCCCCTGAAAGTGAGACTTGAAAGGAAAACCAGACTCAAAGGAAAACCAGACTCAAAGCCCAACACGGGCTTACCACTCACTAAACCAGAAGTACTCCCTCCCACAGCAAACGTCGTTTTTGACGCCACAAAATTTTTTTAAATATTTGTTTATTAGATTTTTGCAACTTAAACAGACATACATAAACTGTTAAGTGAAATACAGCTTTGGAAACAAGTTAAATATACAGAAATTTACTTTCCTCAATAGTAACATATCATTCAGCTTCATTAGACCTCAATTTAAGAAGGGGGGGTAGGAATTTGTGAAGTTTACATTATATTGATCTGCAAATAAGAAATTGATGCCGCTTACATTCTCGTTTTACTCCTTCAAAGTCTCTATTGTTGTTTTAAGTCTAGGAAAGATTTAAGCTGATCTGGATTAAAGAACACATATTTTGTTTGATTTAACCTTACAACACATTTACATGGATATGCAAGAAGGAAGGAACCTCCTATTTCTATTGTTTTAGACCTCATAGAGAGAAACAATTTTCTTTTTTGTTGAGTAGTCTTTGTTACGTCTGGATAAACACAAAAATTTTTTATTTTTGTAGCACTGGTGTTTACCCAGCAGTTAGTGTCAGGCTAGCACAGGAGCCCTTACCACCACCTCAATGGGTAGCGGTCCATGCTCCCCCCCAAAATGGCTGCGTGGCAAGTGCCTAATGGTTAGTACAGTAGACTTGAATTTTTGGTAAATGATTCCTTTGACTTTGGTCTCCTCCAGGGGTGTAGCTACGGGGGGGGGGGGCCACGGGGCCTGGGCCCCCGCAAATTATGTCTGGGCCCCTGGTTTGGCTGGCGGGAGTCCCCAACCCCTGCCAGCCAAAGCCTTCTTCAGTGCCGTCTCCAGCGCATCCGTGTTCCTGCCCTGCTCGTCTTGCTCCTCCTGTCCTGTGCACGCTGACGCTCCTGTACGTGAAACTGAGAAGGAGCGTCGGCGTGCACAGGACAGGAGGAGCAAGAAGAGCAGGGCAGGAATGCGGCTGCGCCGGAGAGGGGGTGCGAGAAGGCAGAAGACGGTGGCGGCTTGGGGGGAGGTGAGGCAAAGTGAAGCGAGGCGTGGCGGTGGGGGGAGGTGGCGGCGGGGCGGCACTCAAAATGTGCTCCCAACCTTGGGCTCTGGCCCCCTCCCACCGTAAGGTCTGGCTACGCCCCTGGTCTCCTCTGCTGCTGTTTCCCACTTTTCAGTTTGACTGTTATTTATTTTATACATTTATAATCCACCTAAACCCAGGAAGGTTTTTTTTCCCCACTTTAATCCAAACATTCATCTTAAGTAACCACATTATGATGGATCTGATTTTTAGTAGCAAGCATAACTTCTCTATTTTCAGCACTCTCGTAGTTTCACCAGTGGCTCGGCAGGATCCAGTCCTGATTACTGACCTATAGCCCATTTTTCGCCAGACATCCAAGTACACTAACACCCGAAGCAGTCTTTGTTGTCCCAGGTCAACACCAATCCGGGATAGGATTTGTTTTTCTTGTTCGCACCATGTTTTGATAGGTTTCAGACACTCTTAAGTCTGGCTTCTCCCCAGAAGCCTGTCTATGGCTGGCCCAACAGCATAGCCTTCTGATTTATAGAAATATGCAAGCCCCTCCACCAAAGCAAGGTTATTATTACTTAGATCATGCCTTAATAGACCTGCCACCCAGAAACGCTAAAAGATCATCAGCGAACTTTCCTCAATCTCCACTTCCCTAAGTGCAATGGCATAAAATACAAAGTACTACATGCATCAACCTTCTCTTATATGGGCACGCAATTCTGGAATACACTACCACGCAACCTGAAAACAATCTACGAATTAACCGACTTCCGCAAGCTACTGAAGACTCATCGCTTTGAGAAAATTTACTGTAAGGATCAAAACACATGACGTCCATGCACACTAATAGAAATGCATCAATACACTTCCCCTGAATTCTCCTCCCCATACTTTCACCACACCTAAAGCTCCACCCACAGATAAAACTGTTACACCTTAACGTTCTCAGGCTACTGTTCTATCGTCTTATCATCCCCCTTTGTTACATTCCATTGATGTATACCCCAAATGATATTCTGAATTGACTTTGCCTTCCCTTAATTCTCCACAATGTAACCCAATATTGAATTGTAACAAGCTGTACTTCCATCAATCACAATCCTGCTTATAATCAAAATAGAAAAACGCCTATATTGTGACCCAAATCGGGAGATAGACGTTTATCTAACAAAAGCGAATAAAGCTGTATAATCGAAAGCCGAATTTGGACGTTTTCAACTACACTCCGTCGCGGATGCGGACAAAGTTGATGGGGGTGTGTCGAAGGCGTGGTGAAGGCGGAACTGGGGCGTGGTTATCGGCCGATCAGAGATGGGCGCCTTTCGCCGATAGTGGAAAAAAAATATGCGTTTTTAGCGAGAATTTAGGGCACTTTTCCTGGACCCTGTTTTTCCACGAATAAGGCCCCAAAAAGTGCCCTAAATGACCAGATGACCACTGGAGGGAATTGGGGATGTCCTCCCCTGACTCCCCCAGTGGTCACAAACCCCCTCCCACCACAAAATATGCCGTTTCACAACTGTTTATTTTCACCCTCAAATGTCATACCCACCTCCCTGGCAGCAGTATGCAGGTCACTGGAGCAGTTATTAGGGGGTGCAGTGGACTTCAGGCAGGTGGACCCAGGCCCATCCCTCCCCTACCTGTTACAATTGTGCTGCTTAATGCTTATTAGTCGTCCAACCCCCCAAACCCACTGTACCCACATGTAGGTGCCCCCCTTCACCCCTTAGGGCTATAGTAATGGTGTAGACTTGTGGGCAGTGGGTTTTGAGGGGGATTTGGGGGGCTCAACACACAAGGGAAGGGTGCTATGCACCTGGGAGCTCTTTTACCTTTTTTTTTGTTTTTGTAAAAGTGCCCCCTAGGGTGCCCGGTTGGTGTCCTGGCATGTGAGGGAGGACAGTGCACTACGAATCCTGGCCCCTCCCACGAACAAATGCCTTGGATTTATTCGTTTTTGAGCTGGGCGCTTTCATTTTCCATTATCGCTGAAAAACAATAACGCTCAGCTCACAAATTGTCGAATAAAACATGGACGTCTATTTTTTTCGAAAATACGGTTTGGTCCGCCCCTTCACGGACCCGTTCTCGGAGATAAACGCCCATGGAGATAGACGTTTTCATTTAATTATGCCCCTCCATGTATTGTAAGCCACACTGAGCCCGCAAATAGGTGGGAAAATGTGGGATACAAAAGCAATAAAATAAATAAATAGTTCAAGGTGGGTAACGAACAGGTATCTTTTGTCTTTCTCAAGCTCTCTTTCTCTCCTGTTCTTAATTCAGCTTTGTCCAATTGGATTTGGCGTTCTCTTATCTGGCAGCATATTTCTGGCATAGAACCACATAGAAGCTTCCAAGGAGCAAAAATGAGAAGAAACAATGTTATTCTTGTAATATTTACTTCCTAATTACCCTTTAGTAAACTGAGGGGGATCGTGTGACTCACCCAGCATCACAGGGTAAGCGCAGCAGAGATGTGAGAAAAAGTTGAAAATCCTAGCTGGATCCAAAAACTCACTTTAGCATCTGGATGTTCGGATAATTTGAAGCAGATGTTTTGGATCTGCTTCAAGTTTCGCTCGGGTCCAAGCAGTTCAGTTTCCTAGGTTTTCATCAGCAGATGCGGGGGAAATATTGAAAGTTCCACTGAGCTTGCCTTTCGACAAAGAATTGTTTGGACGCTTCTGGCGCAGAGAAATATGAGCAGGGTATCAAGTGGCAGAGCAGGAGCTGGCAATGAGGCGTGTGGAAACAAAGGGGCCCTTTTGCAAAGGTGTGTAGGCGCCTACCCGCGTCCAACGCGCGTCAAATAGGATACGCCTAGCGGCCATGCCTGCACCTAACTCTAACAGATTAAATAGTCCCCAGTTTGTTACTCAGTGCTTTTTCTCCACACCGTTTTATGACTTCTCAAAATTATCACAATATCTTAACATGTCTCCTAAAGATGTTTCAAATTTCGCCTCAGTGGTGCTTAATTGTCCAATAATAAGTTTTTGGCAATTAATATTATCACCAAATTCCTCATCGGCGTCTACATAATTTTTTAGAGGTATTTAAAGCACATAACTTAAATACGTTCGGACTGGGGGTTCAACGCTGTCCGACATGCATGTTTCGCCACCAGGCTGTGTCAAGGACTTCCCCCTTATGCCGCTACTAGCGCCAGCTCAACTCAATTATTCCCACTGTTGGCTGTTGCCAGCTTCTGGGTTTGTGCGCATGTGCGCACGCCAAAGGGACTGATGTTTAGGACTGGCACAGGAAGTTCTGGGCCCGTGAAGGATGCCTGCAATTCCGGATTGGGGCATATTTTTGGAAGGCCTCGGCATTCCCTCGACACCTTTGCAACAGGTCTCCAGGAGCTGTGCCTTGTCTGGCCTTGCCTGCCTTGCCTCCAAGTTCCAGCTTTGCCTGCCTCCAGCCCTGCTTTGTCTCCAGCTCCTGCCTTGTCTTCTGCTCCAATCTTGCCATGTCCTGCTTGGTCTTGGCTGGATCCAGAGGTGAACTAAGGGGGCCATGTATTCCCCACCCCCCCTGCCACCACCATGCTTTCTTTCTCCTCCCACATCAAACCATACCTTTTTCTGGTGAAGCTGCATTGGTTGCCGGTGAAAGCAAGAATTCATTTTATGTTGCCGATATTTGTTTTACAGATTTTATATGGACAAGCTCCAGATTATCTTCAAAATATGATTTCTTTATATTTGGCTCCTAGGGAGTTACGGTCTGCGCAGGAAGTTAGATTGATTTAGTTCAAGGCACGTTACATTCATGAATTGTAAGTCTTTCCCTGTCTCAGAAGGCGTATGATGTAAGGACTCTTTTACTAAGCTGCACTAGTAAATGAGTTTAGCATATCCTTACACAGGCCTTTCCTACATGATTAGCCCAAAGTGGGGGGCCTAGGCCCCTGGCCCCCACTGGCTACACTCCTGACTTTCACTGTTCACCAAGATATTCAGAATTCACATTAAACAAAGAAAAAGCAAACACACAAGATTTCACAAGACTCAGAGGGCAACCAGTGGCATAGCCGAAGGTGGGCCAGGGCCCACCCAATTAGGGCTCAGGCCCACCCAACAGTAGCATACGTATTAGTGGTAGCAGGTGGGGATCCCAAGCTCTGCCAGCTGAAGACTTCCCCCTGATGGTAACAAAAACTCTATTCTCCACGATTCCGGCACCTGCGCATGCTCAGTCTTCAGCGCATGCCTGCTGCAGACTGCTAAAGTGAAAAGAAGCGTTTTCCTGCCAGATGAGATTTTGTTTGGTGGTGGGTGAAGGGGAGAACACTTGGGTGGGTACCCTCTTCTTGCCTAGGCCCACCCAAAATCTGTTATCTGGCTATGCCCCTGAGGGCAACCCTGCTTATCTCCAATGTTTCTAACTGATTTTGGCGTGATTACATGGTTTAGTCTGACCTAGATACAGCCGCACTGTGACACAGTCCCTGCGCCTCTGCAGCGCAATCATTTATGTAACTCTACGTCAGTGTCACTCAAACCAAGATGCTAATTCTAAACAGGT
This sequence comes from Microcaecilia unicolor, assembly GCF_901765095.1. NCBI lineage: Eukaryota > Metazoa > Chordata > Amphibia > Gymnophiona > Siphonopidae > Microcaecilia > Microcaecilia unicolor. Next base: position 348,999,726 of record NC_044034.1, read on the forward strand.
GGTGACTTGCCTTTTCGGCACAGGTCTTAATTATTGCAGAACAGATATGATAATTTAAAAAAAATTAGCTTTCAGGCAGCGACATGCAAGGGCCCCATGATGATGGTTATGCAAATAACTGTGATTTGTCTAGAGTTTTATAACTCGGTCTTCTAAAAATGAAAAAAGAAGTAAGGCAGACAGATCCCGTTGAGTATTTCTCTAAATATGGGACAGTTAAAAAAAAAAGAACTCAAAAAACTGTATTATTTCTACAATACTATGGAGTGAACTAAAAACAAATAGCTGAAATATTATAATAGAATTGACTTGTATAATCACGCTTGACGTATTTACCAGTGAGATATATCGGAGGGTAAATTTTTTATTTGTCTTTTTTTTTGCATTTGATGAATGTTATATTTTATATTGTGCATGTTTCATTGTTCTCTACCAAGAATTCAATGATTGTGTGGAATATAAATAGATAAATAAAATAAAATCCTAGCCTTCAGATTCTCTAGTGTCACCAGAGCATCGAATACACAAAATAGAAAAAAGGGTGGAAAGGTGTAAATAGTCTCATTAAATTCATAAGGGTCAATAGTCAGCAGGTCCTGGATATTCAATGACGATCCATGCCTGAGCACTGGCATTGAATTTATGGCTCTCACCAGACATGTGATGGCCGCCGAAACCTACGCGAGTCACAGCCGATATTCCCTTGGGACCCGCATAAGAGGATCAGCCCGTTTCTCCCTCCCTCCCAATTTCTTAAGGCAATCCTGCCTTGTAAACCTTCCTCCCTGAGAACAGACCCCCCTCCCCCAACACCTACCCCAATAACAGAGATTCCCACTATCTCCCCCAATAGCACACTCCCTCCCTGACCACAGACCCCCTTTCTGGAACTATTCTGGAACTATTCAGTGCTGTACCCACATAGCTTACTGGGCAAAGTTAGCACTACTTGCCAGGGGCGTAGCCAGACACCCAATTTTGGGTGGGCCTGGGCCCAAGATGGGTGGGCAGAAGAACTCTGCATGTCATAGGTTCTCTCAAACATCCCCCCCTCCCCTGCATACCTTTTAAATAGCAGTTTCTCACCGGCAGCGAGTAGCAACTAATACACACTGCTCGTGTTGGCCCCACAGCCTTCCCTCTGATGCAACTTCCTGTTTCCGCATAGGCGGGAATACATCAGAGGAAAGGCTGTGGGGCTGGTGCAAGCAGTATTTATCAGTCGCTGCTCACTGCAGATGAAGATCTGTTATTTACAAGGTATGCAGGAGGAACAGTTGTTGGGAATTTTTGGCTGGTGGGGCTTGGGGATCCCTGCCAGCCACATCATAGATGTGCTGCTACTGGGTGGGCCTGAGCCCAAAATGTGTGGGCCTGGGCCCACCCGAGCCCACCCTTGGCTACGCCACTGCTACTTGCTCACTACACGACAACACATTTTATGTATCTGTGCATTCTTCTATCTCACTATTATCCAAAAACAAGTGGCTTACAATTTACATTTTGGTGGAGTTCCAATAGTGTTGCGCAATGTGGAGAGAGGGCATCTATACTCCATGTGGTTATTCATAGAGTTTTTGAAGAGATAGATCTGAAGTGGGAAAGGTAGTGGTAGCTTTTGTGTTCAGTTGCAGAGTTTTGGTGATATCCTGTATAATAAAACGCACCTCCAACGTTCTGAAGCTGAGAAAGTGAAGCCTTGAAGCATTCGTGCTCTCTCTAAAGCTGTATCCATCTCCTGAAGTGACGTCAGCGTACTTCCGTGTACGTCACATGCAGCACTGACCAACCACAGGTGGGAGGGCGGGCGCACGGCGGCGATTGGCTCTACCGTTCAGTGGGCGTGCACGCTGAGCTGTGCACGGCAGCGGAGGTTGGGCGGTTGGCGGAGGGGCAGAGATTTGGGTGGTGTGGTGCTGTAAAGGGAAGGAGAATTACTGGGTGGCTGGAGGGGGGCAAGGGAGAGAGCAGAATCACTGGGTGCCTGGAGGGGGGGGCAGGGGACATAGGAGAATCGGTGGGTGGCTGGAGTGGGGGCAGGGGAGATAGGACAATCACAGGCTGGAGGGGGAGCAGGGGAGACAGGAGAATTGCTGGGTGGCTAGAGGGGGGCAAGAGAAAAAGGAGACTCGCTGGGTGGCTGGAGGGGGGCAGGGGAGATAAGACAATTGCTGGCTGGCTGGAGGGGGAGCAGGGGAAACAGGAGAATCGCTGGGTGGCTGGGGGGGGCAAGGGAAAAAGGAGAATTGCTGGGTGGCTGGAGGGGGGGCAAAGGAAAAGGAGCATCGCTGGGTGGCTGGAGGGGGGCAGGGGAGATAGGTCAATCACTGGGTGGCTGGAGGGGGGCAGGGGACAAAGGAGACTCGGTGGGTGGCTGGAGGGGGAGCAGAGGACAGAGGAGACTTGGAGGGTGGGTGGAGGGGGGCAGGGGACAGAGGAGACTCGGTGGGTGGCTGGAGGGGGGCAGGGTACAGAAGAGCATTAGTGGGTGGCTGGAGGGGTGCAAGGGAAAAAGTAGAATCGCTGGGTGGCTAGAGGGGGGCAAGAGAAAAAGGAGACTCGCTGGGTGGCTGGAGGGGGGCATGGGAGATAAGACAATTGCTGGCTGGCTGGAGGGGGAGCAGGGGAAACAGGAGAATCGCTGGGTGGCTGGGGGGGCAAGGGAAAAAGGAGAATTGCTGGGTGGCTGGGGGGGGGCAAAGGAAAAGGAGCATCGCTGGGTGGCTGGAGGGGGGCAGGGGACAAAGGAGACTCGGTGGGTGGCTGGAGGGGGAGCAGAGGACAGAGGAGACTCGGAGGGTGGGTGGAGGGGGGCAGGGGACAGAGGAGACTCGCTGGGTGGCTGGAGGGGGGCAGGGTACAGAAGAGCATTAGTGGGTGGCTGGAGGGGTGCAAGGGAAAAAGTAGAATCGCTGGGTGGCTGGAGGGGGAGCAGGGGAGAGAGGAGAATCGCTGGGTGGCTAGAGGGGGGACAGAGGAGACACACTTGCACCCAGCAGTCTCACTCTCTCTCTCTGTCACACACACACACTCGCACATTCACTCTCTCTCTGTCTCTCTGTCTCTCTCTCCCTCTCCCAGAGTCACTCTCACACACACTCTCTCAAACATACACACTCTGAGGAAAACCTTGCTAGCGCCCGTTTCATTTGTGTCAGAAACGGGCCTGTTTTACTAGTTTATTCATATAGGGCCCTGTTTACTAAGCTGCATTATAGGTACATTAGCATTTTTAACGTGTGTTAACCATGTATGCATGTTAACTGTGTACGCTCCTACAATATCCCTCTAGGCGCCTACACATTTAGCATGCGCGCTAATTGTAGGCACGTTAAAAACGCTACCGTGCCTTAGTAAATAGGGCCCTCAGCTCTTGAAGAGGTAGATCTGAAAGGAAGGCGACGATATCTTTGTGATTAGCTGTGGAAGTTTTTGAAGAGGTAGCTTTTCATTTCTTTTCTGAACTGGAGGAGATTTATGATGCTTCCTACGGTCTTTGGTATCGAGTTCCACCATTTGGAACCCTGGTAGCTAAGTCCTGTTGTGTAGATAGTTTTGTAGATGGTGTTTTTCCAGTTGGACGGATGTAGGAGTAAGTAGTTTCTGTTTTCTGGGCTGGCATTTCTTGAGGCTAGTTCAATCACGTTAAGCATATATCTTCCTTCTTGAGCTGTGGATCATGATCGTAGGAGCCGACTTTGTGGGTGCTGTGGGTGCTTGAGCACCCCCAGTATTGAGAACATTCCTTTTACGTGTCCAGAAAGGGGTTATTTCCATTGGGCTTAGCACCTCCAATCATTTTGCAAAGTTGGCTCCTATGATCATGATACCTGGATTTAGTTCAAGGCATGTTACATTCAGGTACAGTAAGTCTTTTCCTGTTCCAGAAGGCATAAAGTCTAAGGACTCTTTCCCACATGCTAAGCCCATATGCGACCATGGCCGTCAAAAAGGTTTTTTTTCCTGTCTGTTGCATTTCTGGCCATGCACTAATATTAGCCTTCATGGCAGCCATTTAAAAAATGTGAATATGGGAGCATTTTACTGCCTCTGATTTGGAAGTACTAAGGTTAGTGCAGTGGTAATGTTATAGACTAGCTGATTAGCGCATCCAAGCCCGTTCTCTGCCCCTGACACACCCCCTCCCAAAAATATAAGAACAAATAAGTACCACACTCTTACCAGGTGCAGATGGTAAAACTAATGCAGAATGCTTTAGTGCATCCTGTGTTAGGCTATTTTTCCTGTATTAGGTGCATCATTTGCTTTAGTTGAAGGGAACCTACATGTGTACCTGAAGCAACAAGGGTGAAGTGACTTACCGAAGATTACAAGGTACAGCAGTAAGATCTGAATCCTGGTTTAACTGGTTCACAGCCCACTAGTTCAACCACTGGCTACTCTTTCACCCTGATTAGCTGTATGGACACCATGACTAAATGCTGCTGGTATCTTACATAACTCCCGGCTCCCCTCTGACTATCCCCAGACTGCTCTGGTGCTAATTTAAGCTAATCTAATGCGGCCATTTCTATTCCACTTTACCATAAGTACATAAGTGTTGCCGTACTGGGACAGACCAAAGGTCCATCAGGCCCAGCATCCTGTTTCCAAAAGTGGCCCATCCAGGTCACAAGTACCTGGCAAGATCCCAACACAGTACAATACATTTTATGCTTCTTATCCCAGAAATAAGCAGTGGATTCTCCCCAAGTCCATTTTAATAATGGTCTATAGACTTTTCCTTTATGAAGCCATCCAAACCTTTTTTAAACCCCACTAATTTAACTGATTTTACTACACTCTCTGGCAACGAATTCCAGAGTTTAATTACATGTTGAGTGAAGAAATACTTTCTCCAATTCGTTTTAAATTTACTACTTTGTAGCTTCATTGCGTGCGCCCTAGACCTAGTATTTTTGGAAAGAGTAAACAAGCGATTCACATCTACCCGTTCCACTCCACTCATTATTTTATAGACCTCTATCATATCTCTCCTCAGCCGTCTTTTCTCCAAGCTGAAGAGCCCTAGCCACTTTAGCTTTTCCTCATAGGGAAATTGTCCCATTCCCTTTATCATTTTCACCGCCCTTGTCTGTACCTTTTCTAATTCCGCCATATCTATTTAAGATGCGGTGACCAGAATTGAACACAATATTCGAGGTGCGGTCGCACCATGGACTGATACAAAGGCATTATAACGTTCTCATTTTTGTTTTCGATCCCTTTCCTAATAATACTTAACATTCTATTTGCTTTCTTAGTTCGAGCTGCTAACTGCATGTTGTAGTCAAGTTCAATAAAAGTCAAGTTTATTATAAAACCTCCTAAAATGTAGCCTGGTTCCGGGACTGAAGAGCGGAGCAGAACCCTGTCTGATAAAGCATCTACCAAACCTCCAGATCGCTATTCCAGACCATTGACCCACTCCCAGCTCAACTGGAGTTTGAAGGCTTGAGTGTCGTAAGCGTGGCCTGAATGATCAGTGACTGTTTTACGTACCCGGGTTACCATATGTCCGGATTTACCCAGACATGTCCTCTTTTTGAGGACATGTCCGGGCAACCGGGTGAGTTTTGCCAATCTGCCCGTTTGTCCGGATTTCTGGACAAACGAGCAGATTGCTAGCCTTCCCTTAGTTACTACTGCCCTGGTGATCTAGTGACCTCTTCTGCCTTCGGGGCAGGGAAGAGCCCCCTCTTTCCTGCCCGGAGCGTTGCCCTGCATGCATCCTTCCTGTTGGTGATTTCGGCGCCGATTCAAAATGGCCACCGACAGTTGACGTGACTTTGTGAGACTTCAACTCTTGGCGGCCATTTTGAATCGGCGCTGAGATCACCAACAGGAAGGATGCATGCAGGGCAGCGCTCCGGGCAGGAAAGAGGGGGCTCTTTCCTGCCTCGAAGAGGTCACTAGACCACCAGGGCAGTAATAAGGTAAGGGGAGGGGGGGTGACAGGATGTGTGACAGGGGGGAGGGGAAAATGTGACAGGGGGCGGAGAGAGGGCGTGAAAGGGGCGGGGTGGGTGTGTGGTGGGGGCGGGGCATGTATCCTCCTTTTTGGGGGACAAAATATGGTAACCCTACCCGGGACCAGAGTTAGAACTGGGTCAAACCCGGGCTGCATGCGTATTCATTGAGTGGAATAGCACAGCTGGGGCAGAATTTCTGTTAGTTAAGTGTGTTCCTGCTTTTCCTAGAACAAGCTGCAGAGAGAGAAAAAAAAAAGAGCAGTCACTGAAACTTAGATACCATAATTCACTTATTATGACGAACTCGTTGTGAGCTAGACTCTCAGTGCAGTTAAATTTTTTATTGTGAAGTACTTGGAAAAGGAATAGAGACCATCCACTTGTAAATTTTATCCAGAAGATTTTCTTTTACTGCTCCGAGTACTGGACTGTGTTAATCAGTGTGAGGCCCTTGAAGAATAACCCAGACATCTCTCAAACATATTGGTCCCAGGGGAACTGTTAGCTGCAGCAGCTGGAGCTTGCATGTATAAGTATAACTGACACAATAAAAGCTTTATCTGGCATCCCATAACCTTTGTTTGCTTACCGATTAACACAACACTGTGATACTGAGGGGCTCATTTTCAAAGCACATGGACGTCTCAAAATGGCAAAAAAAAAGAAAACATCCATCTGCCAAAAAGGTCTAAATTGCAATTTTGGAACAGCAAGTTCGGAAGTCCTACACTGCAGTTCGTCCAAATAGCAAAGGGGCCTGTTGGGAGGACCCAAAATTAGGATGTCCAACGGGAAGAAATGTTCAAGCCTAAAAAGAAGGATGTTTTTATTTGGACCTGTTTCAAACACGTTCATGGTACAAAAAGGGCCTTAGACTGAGCAGCTGACCACTGGAGGGATCAAGGCATGACCCCTCATGAACCCCCCTAGTGGTTGTTGTCCCCCCTCCCTCTCCCCTGAAAGTGAAACCAGATAGGAGGAGGGTCTATCACAGCCTCAGGAATTATGGGCATTCTGAACAAAGCAGGAAGCAAATCTGGGGAGTAGCCTAGTGGCCAGTGCAGTGGATTGTAACTTAGGGGACCCTGGTTCAATTTCCACCAGGGGCGTAGCCACGGGCGGGCCTGGACAGGCCCAGGCCCAGCCACTTTCCCTCCAGGGCCGCCCATCCAACTTCCTGCTGCTGTCGCTGCCTTTTCTCCCGCGGATCCGCCGGGTCCGGGAAGCAGCGTTCAGCAGCGTTGCCTGCCTGCCTTTTAAAATAATTCGTCTCCCCAGGCTCCGCTGCATTTACTTCTTCGCCCGTCGCAAAGCGCTGCCGTTCACACAGGCAGCTCCGCTCCCCTTTGCCGCGTCCATCTGACCCTACGTATCCACTACAGGAAGTGGATCAGAGAGGGCCGGATGGATGTGGCAAAGGGGAGCGGAGCTGCCTGTGCGAACGGCAGCGCTTTGTGATGGGCGAAGAAGTAAATGCAGCGGAACCTGGGGAAACAAATTATTTTAAAAGGCAGGCAGGCATGCAGGCAACGCTGCTGAACGCTGCTTGCCACCACGCTGGTGACTGGCGCAGGGATGAGACTTCTCAAGCCTTGTGGGCCTCCAGAAGATTCTTCAGCTGGCAGAGCCCGGAGATCCCCGCCAGCCCAGGTATTTATCTTTACGGGAGGGGGATGGACAGAGAGGAAATATGTGGGTCATGCCCACCCAGTCCACCCCCAGGCCCACCCAAAAATTGAGGTCTGGCTATGCTACTGATTTCCACTTCAGCTTTCTTTTCTTTTTTTCCTTTAATTTGTGAACCCTCCAGAAACAGACATATACCTACTGGACCTAAATATTTATGACACCTGTGACCTGCAAGCTTGAAGGCTGTTGAGGTGATATACAGTTAGGTACCGTAGGTATTTCCTGTTCCTGGAGGGCTCAGCATTTAAAATGAAAGAGTTGTAAGGCGATATGAACCTGGATGCCCTGGTTTACAGTCCACTGCACTGACCATTAGGCTGCCCCTCTGCTCTGCGTTTGTTTTAGGGTTACCATACGTCCGGATTTACGCGGACATGTCCTCTTTTTGAGGACATGTCCGGGCGTCTGGACGGGTTTTGGCCAGCCTGCCCATTTGTCCGGATTTCTAGACAAATGGGCGGGCTGACGCTGACGTGCGGGCGGTGGACCTCCCCTCCCCTTACTCATGATCTTCCCTGGTGGTCTAGTGACTTCTGCGGGGCAGGAAAGAGCCCCCTCTTTCCTGCCCGGAGTGCTGCTCTGCATCCTGTATGCTGCCTGTGACGGTCTCGGCGAGATTCAAAATGGCCGCCAAGAATTGAAGTCTTGCGAGGCCGCTTCAATTCTCGGCAGCCATTTTGAATCTCGCCAAGACCATCACAGGCAGCATACAGGATGCAGAGCAGCGCTCCGGGCAGGAAAGAGGGGGCTCTTTCCTGCCCCGAAGAAGTCACTAGTGCACCAGGGAAGATAGTGAGTAAGGGGAGAAGTGGTGATGGGGCCGGGGGAGGAGAGGTGAGGTGAGGGGGTGACCAGGGGGAGGGTAAAATGTGACAGGGGGCGGTGCGAGGTGCGACAAGGGGAGGTGCGAGGTGCGACAAGGGGCGGGGTGAGGTGTGACAAGGGGTGGGGAGAGGGTGTGAAAGGGGCGGGGTGAGAACCTGAAATGTGGCGGGGCATGGGCGGAGCAAGTGTCCTCTTTTTTTAAGGACAAAAAATGGTAACCCTAGTTTGTTTACACTTTCTAACAATAATAGAACCAAGGGACACAAGATGAAATTAGAATGTGGTAGGTTTAAAACAAATCGGAGAAAGTTTTTCTTTACTCAGCGCGTAGTTAGACTCTGGAACTCATTGCCGGAGAAGGTAGTGACGGCAGTTGGCCTTGCTGAGTTTAAAGGGGGTCTGGACAGATTCCTGAAGGAAAAGTCCATCGATCGTTATTCAATTTTGGGTTTTTTGCCAGGTTCTTGGGGCCTGGATTGGCCGCTGTCGGAGACAGAGTGCTGGTCTTGATGGACCTTTGGTCTTTTCCCAGCGTGGCGGTGCTTATGTGCTTATGTCTGTGTGGCTATTTTTGTAGAAACAGGGCTGTAACAAGCTATAATTGGGCCCTGTGTGACTTGCCCACCATATCACCCCCCATCCTTTCCTGTGCTGCTCCATCTCCCCCCCCCCCCCCCCCCCCACCCCATGATATATCAGACTTTCAATTCTGAGTTTTGTACTTTAAGCCTACCGTCACTTTGTAAAAGGGCCCCTGCACTCACTCATTTCTAATTATTCTACTAGGGGGACTGCATTGGCCCTGCAATTGTTTTTGCACTCCGTTTGCCTCCAGTTGTACTGTTTAGATGTGCAGTATAGACCTACAGGCAGTGGGGTGCTGGAGCAGGCTCTCACAGGCTCGCAAGAGCCGGTTGTTAAGTTTTTAAGAATTTTGGGAGCCGGTTGTTAAAGTAGGGCCCTCCATGGCTACTTTAACAACTGGCTTCCAAAATGTGGGCTTGGGCCCCCTGCTGAATTCTCTTTTACTTTGCTGGTGGGGATGCTGAGCCCTGCCAGCCAAGTAAATAGACTGCTGCTGCTCCCTGCTCCTTGTTTCCAGCTCTGGGCAGCAGGCTGGGACTTCTTGAGCATGTGAGAGAAGTTCCAAGCATGCTGCTCAGAGCAAGACGTTGGGAGTGGTGGCAGTCCATTTATTGGCTGCCAGCAAAGGTATGCCTAGCGTGCCCGCATGAAGGGAGGGAGGAGAGAGAGGCAAGTGTTGCTCCCCCCCCCCCCCCCCCCCCGGTCACCCCTGGCCCTTCCAACTGCAGAGCTGGCTACGTCCGGAGAAAGAGCCTGTTGTTAAAAATTTACCAGCACACCCCTGACTACAGGTTTTTTTTTGTTGTTGAGAAAATAAAAAGATAACCTTTGGGAACAGGGAGCACTCATTAAATCCTCCACTGTCACATTTCAGAAGTCACAGGTTAATGAAGCGTAAAAATGTATTTTTATTCTTCCTGCAGTTAAAATTGGAAGCTCGCACAGCAACTTGTGTCTTTAAACATTCACAGCAGTAAAGAGATTAAGCTCTATATTAGCCATAATGAGTTTTCGCCTCAATTTGGGGAGAGGAAATGGAAAGCACTTTGCCTTGGTTTCCAGAACTGGTATTAATATTTGCGCTCCATTTCTGTGTACTTCTGGCTTGTGATTTCACATATATAAGGTACATACAGTCAAAATAAGTAAGGGTCTAACGCGTACCGCAGGTTACGCGGAGGCGTCCTATGATACTTTTGACACGTGCTTGTGTTACCAGCGCACTAACCAAGAAAATTAATTTTTTGCAGAGGGGTCATGTCTGGGAGATCAGAGAGTGGGTGTGTCTATGCTAATAAGTTAGCACAGTCAGATTGCCATGCGCTTAGCGGGTCTTTTACAAAGGCGTGCTAGCGGCTTTAGTGCTTGCTGATTAGCGTGCGCTAAACGCTAGAGATGCCCATAGGAATATATGATATGTATACGTCCTAAACATCAATATTTTAGCAGGAGATTATACTACAGATTATTATCAAAAAACAAACATAATCTCTTTAAACATTTTTTTTTGGGGGGGGGGGGGGGGGATCATCAGATCTTAATGCAACTCACTCCATAGGAACATATCGTTCTGTCTTCATTTAGAGGAAAATGGTAGTGGTGCAAATCCTCATTAGATCACCGTTAATTTTTTTTGTTTTATAAAAAATTTTTTTTCATTCACAAAAAACATGCGTTGCAACATAGCACTTATCTTAGTAAGACGGCAACAGTGGCGTTCCTAGGGGGGCTGACACCCGGGGCGGATCGCCGATGCGTCCCACCCCCTGGGTGCTGCACCCCCCCTGGAATAGCGCGACGCCCCCCCCCCGGCGAAAGAACCCCCGATCCCCCGGTGAAAGAATCCCCCCCAGGTGCACGCCGCTGGGAGGGGGTGCCGCGCGCCTGCCGGCTCTTCGTTTTCATGCTCCCTCTGCCCTGGAGCATGAAAACGAAAAGCCGACAGGTGCGCGGCACCCCCCCAGCGGCATGCACCCAGGGCGGACCGCCCCCATCGCCCCCCCCCCTTGGTACGCCACTGGACGACAACAGTGCTTAGTAGCAGGAGAACCCCCACCGACGTTTCGCAAAACATCCTCAGGAAGAGGTTCTCTAAAAAGAAGTAAGAACAATCCATACATTTACTCAATATTGATCCGTCCAAAACAGATAAATCTTTATAGAATAAATTCTCAACATACCATTGATCTCATATTCTCCTACATAGAAAACAAAATGGCTGCGGCGTCTTAGCGTGGTATCTAACTTTAAATAGGCTGCAGCTGATAAGGCAAGCTGAAAGATGACAGGTCACATAATCAGTACAGGGCAGCCAATCAGCTTAAAGTAACGACCACCAATCTAGCTCGGCATTTAAACCGTCAGGGTAGAGTGTTTTTAGCTGAAAAGTCCATCTTTGTTCTTTATAATTTAGCAGCTGGTTTATATTCCCCCCTTCCCATCCCAGTTGAATATGGTCTATAATTCTCCATTTAATGTCAGTGAGTGAATGTTGGTAATCCAACCAGTGTTGAACCAATGGGGCTGTGAGAACCTGATTTTTTATCCTAGATTTATGTTCTGTCAGTCGTAATTTCACGGGGCGGCTAGATCTACCTATATATATCTTCTGGCAGGGACAAACTATGGCATATACCACATTGCTAGAGGGAAGACTATCAAATAACTGTGACCCACGACGTAGGGTCTCTTGTAGCCCCAGATATTTCAGACCCGTGCCATTGAGTCCAGATTTCTTATTGGATTTTACAATGTTCTAGCACTGACATTTCCAATACTGCATCAAGCAGATAAGTGGTTGTTTGGTTGCACTTTTTTGTGATTACAGCTGTGGCTTTAGTATGATATGATAAGGATGGGTTTATCCCATTTTAGTCACTGAAATAAAGACACTGGTATTTTTATGCCTGTCGTTGAAGTAGTAAAGAGATATATAAGTACATAAGTACATAAGTAATGCCACACTGGGAAAAGACCAAGGGTCCATCGAGCCCAGCATCCTGTCCACGATAGCGGCCAATCCAGGCCAAGGGCACCTGGCAAGCTTCCCAAATGTACAAACATTCTATACATGTTATTCCAGGAATTGTGGATTTTTCCCAAGTCCATTTAGTAGTGGTTTATGGACTTGTCCTTTAGGAAACCGTCTAACCCCTTTTTAAACTCTGCTAAGCTAACCGCCTTCACCATGTTCTCCGGCAACGAATTCCAGAGTTTAATTATGCATTGGGTGAAGAAAACCTTTCTCCGATTTGTTTTAAATTTACTACATTGTAGTTTCATCGCATGCTCCCTAGTCCTAGTATTTTTGGAAAGCATGAACAGACGCTTCACATCCACCCAGGGGTGTGCTGGTAAATTGTTAACAGGGGGCTCTCTCTCGCCAGCAAAGTAAAAGAGAATTCAGGAGGGGCCCAAGCCCACATTTTTGGATCCATTTGTTAAAGTAGCCATGGAGAACTGGCTCCCAAAATTCTTAAAAACTTAACAAACGGCTCTCGAGAGCCTGTGAGAGCCTGCTCCAGCACACCACTGCATCCACCTGTTGAAGCACAAGTGAGTAGGTTGACCAAGTGATAAGAAATGTAGACTCAATGGCACACGTCTGGATTAGCTGGTGCTATAAGAGACCCTATGCTATGGGTTGCAGTTGTTTGATGTTCTTCCGTCACTTGGGCTTCCTGTTTCATTTTTGTTTAATTGGGGGTCCTTTTACTAAAGTGCGCCAACAAATGGCCTGCACTGGTGTAGACGCGTGTATTGTATGCGTGCAGATCCATTTTTTTTAGTGCACCTGCAAAAAAAATGCCCTTTTGGGGGGGAGGGGCTGAAAATGGACATGCGGCAAAATAAAAATTGGCGTGCGTCCATTTTGGGCCTGAGACCTTACCGCCACCAATTGACCTAGCAGTGAAGTCTCCTGCATTAACTGGGCAGTAATGGTCTATGCGCGTACATGACGATTACCGCCCGGTTAGCGCCGCGCACCTTAAATGTTCTGGCACGCCTAGTGGATGCGCGTAAACAAAGGAATTACTACCTGGGCCTCGTGGTAGCTGGGCGGTAGTTCAAAATGGACGTGCCTATGTTGCTATGTGGCTTAGTAAAAGGGCCCCTTGGTTACCAGGCTGGGACAGGTGTTCCTTAGGAAGGAATTTATATAATAACCCTTTTTTCTGGTTGAACTCTGGATGGAGATATGCATGCGACATAATATTCTATAAGTTCTGCGTGTGTATAAAATTCACAGTTTGTAAGATATGCTCATATTTCCAGAATAGCACTGAGGTGGAATTTTGGAATTTACAAGCATATATATACACAAGTGCATGAATATACAATTATTGAAATCATTTATACATGCAATCCTCATGTAAATGTTATATCCACTTTATAGAATTACCCTCTCTCTCTGTCCATTTACCTGTTCTAGCTCTGTTGGAGTAACTACCAGATCCCTCTGCTAGAGGAAAAAAAGAGTGTGTCTGAAATCAGAGCGACAAGGAGAAAGGTCAGAGAAAATTCAGGACATGCAGCGTTTGGTTTGCCAATTCAAGCAAGCGTCCCACTTAGGGCTTGTTTGTGTATGTGTGTGTGTGTGTGAGTGAGAAAGTATGATACAATGTTTAGCTCATCAATCATTTGCAAATTCTAACAGCGGCTTCTACCCTTTTTTTTACAGATCCATCATCTTTTTATATCACATCCTGTCTTCATTAGGCTGTAAGGTTATGAACAGCCAACAATCAACATCAATCCTTCTAGGAATGTCTGGCACATGGCTTTTCCAACCACAAAAGAAAGGGTTTATAAACAGATTAAATGCAATGGTGTCAACTCATGCCACTCAGGTGGAACAGAGCACTGGAAGAGATCATAAAAATAATTTCAAAATGCTATGGAGTAGCCTAGTGGTTAGTGCAGTGGACTTTGATCCTGGGGAACTGAGTTCAATTCCCACTGCAGCTCCTTGTGACTCTGGGTAAGTCACTTAACCCTCCATTGCCCCTGGTACAAAATAAGTACCTGAATATATGTAAACCGCTTTGAATGTAGTTGCAAAAACCTCAGAAAGGCGGTTTATCAAGTCCCATTTCCCTTTCCCTATTTGAGATTCTACATGGAATGTTGCTACTATTGAGATTCTGTTGCTACTATTTGAGATTCTACATGGAATGTTAATGTTGCTATTCCACTAGCAACATTCCATGTAGAAGCCTGCCCTTGCAGATCAGCAACGCTTCACGTACGTGCAGAACGTCAGACTCACAGAAACAGAAGCCTGCGCGGCCGCATTGCTGATCTGCAAGGGCAGGCTTCTACATGGAATGTTGCTAGTGGAGGAGTATCCTAGTGGTTAGTGCAGCAGACTCTGATTCTGGGGAACTGGGTTCAGTTCCCACTGCAGCTCCTTGTGACTCTGGGCAAGTCACTTAACTCTCCATTGCCCCTGTTACAAAATAAGTACCTGAATATATATAAACCACTTTGAATGTAGTTGTAAAAACCTCAGAAAGGTGGTATATCAAGTCTGGGGTTTCCTTTCCCTGTTGGTTCTCACAGAGAAGGAAACAGCAACCATATCATCACTATGCAGTTTGATTGGCTTCCAGTGATCCTCCCAGAATTATACTTACCGGAGGTTTCAGCAGGATAACGGGGCGCGATTGCGATAAGTTCTGATTTAAGTTGTTCAGCAGCTAGCACAAGTCACTCAAATCTTTTTTCTTTCTGTTTTATTGAATAACTACAAAACGTGTCTGTCATTTTTGACAGAGCTTCCGATTTAGCAGGCATGAAGTAGCTTCCTGCAGTCTCCTTGCTTTAGATGCCATGCTTCGTTTTTCTCCATTAGCAGTGACGCTAATCATGAATGATCATCGCTGACAGAAACAAGGGAAGGAGAGGATTTGGCCTGTGTTCACAGGTCCGTAAGGCTGGCAATATATGTAGTGAGGTAGATAGTCAAAAGGTTAGTCAGACAAATCCTGAGATTTACAATACATTTGCCCTCGCTCACTGGCTAACGTTTTCCCATATAAAGCACAGCCTATACAATATTTATCTAGATAAAAAGAGGGGGTGCTGGAAGTATTCTAGGAGCACAGTTGAACTTCAGCTGGTCAAAGTGGATATTTAAAGGTCTATAGTTACACATGCATTATCCCTAAGATTCTATATATGGTACTGAAATTGTGGTGCAGATCAAAGATATATATTTATTTAGATTTTGCTCACACCTTTTTCAGTAGTAGCTCCAGGTGAGTTACATTCAGGTTCTCTGGATATTTCTCTGTCCCAGGAGGGCTCATGATCTAAGTTTGTACCTGAGGCAATGGAGGGTTAAGTGACTTGCCCAAGATCACAAGGAGCAGCAGTGGAATTTCAACCGGCCACCTCTGGATTACAAGACCAGTGCTCTAACCAGTAGACCCCGGGTGGGGGGGGGGGGGGAGCGGTGGCGACCTCAGAGGGGGTGAAGGGGGGAGCGGCGGTGGCAACCTTGGGGGGGCGGGGCCCCGGGGGCGGCCTTGTCCCGGGCCTGGCCCAGTCTCTCGGCGGCCATGCTCACATGGCTTAGTAAACGGGCCCCATAAATTCCTGCATGCATCCCAACACCAATGTCCCTCTCATTCATCTTCATTTACCTGGCCTTTCTTATCACTCCCCTCCATATAGCCTGGCAAAAATCTGCTACAGTGGCAGTTTGCATCACGTCTGCGCTTAATATCTTCATGTTTGGTTCTTACAAGACCAATATTTAAGCCAAGTACCTAGGCCCCTTCTCTATCTTATTGCCAAGTTTTGTAATAAGCCCCATTGCAACCAAGGTTAGTGAGAATTCTGGCTGTGAGATTACTATTCAAACAGTAATTATACATTTTGCAACATGCTGACCATATAATTGCTTCATTAAAAATATCCAGGGGTGTTATAAAGGGTAATTCTATAAACTAGGCACATTTATGTGTATGCTACATGGGGACTGGGGTGGAATTTGATATACTGCCTTTCTGTGGGTACAATCAAAGCAGTTTACATATTATATACAGGTATTGACTTTGTACCTGGGGCAATGAGGGTTTGATTTGGTAACGTTTCATTCGGTAGACCACAGTATTCTTTTACATATTCTGGACAGCATAGGAATTACTGGCAATGTTCATAAATAGTTCACAGGTTTTTTTTTAAAAGATTGCTTTTATAGAGTGAGATTTGATGGTGAATATTCCGATAGTTGGTATAATCAATGTGGGGTCCCACAGGGATCCCCGTTCTCCTGTTCTTTTTAATGTTTATTTATGTTTGTTAGGATTTGTTTTAGAAAAGTTGGGAGTTTTTCTTTTCAGTTATGCTGGCGATATTATGATTATGATTCCCGTTATTTTTTCAGTTGTTTCACATTTAGAGTTATTGCAAAACATAAAATTATTAATAGAAGTCATAAAACATTTAAAAGAAGTAGAACACTGGATGGTCACCACATCTAAAAAAAGATATAGTGGAATTAGAAAAAGTGCAACGAAAAAGATAAAGGGAAAGGGACAACTTCCCTATGAGGAAAGGCTAAAGCGGCTAACGCTCTTCAGCTTGGAGAAAAGGCGGCCGAGGGGAGATATGATAGAGGTCTATAAAATAATGAGTGGAGTGGAACGGGTAGACGCGAATCACTTCTTGAATCTTTCCAAAAATATTAGGACTAGGGGGCACGCAATGAAGCTATGGAGTAGTAAATTTAAAACGAATCAGACTTCTACGGTCTATGCCCTGATCGTGACTGAATAAACATGGAGGGGCTGGAGTGTAAATTTTAAGGTGCTTAGACGTTAGCTTCAGAACTTTTAGTACAGGAACAGTGCTGGGCAGACTTTTACGGTCTGTGTCCTGAGAAAAGCAGGGACAAATCAAACTCGGGTATACGTATAAAGTATTACATACCATGTAAAATGAGTTTATCTTGATGGGCAGACTAGATGGACCGTTCAGGTCTTTATCTGTCATCATTTACTATGTTACTATGTAAATGAAAAAAAAAAGTGCTTGTGGCAAGGTAGACCAAGAAATTAATCTTTTACATTTTTAAGGAGCATACGGTTGGTCTGACAGTATCTTGCAAAATCTGATAGATATATTGGTGCTGGCAGTGAACCTTATTCATGTTGAATTACCTGACAGCAATGAGTTTAAATTAAACCGGCACCCGCATTGCTTTCTCTGCATGTTTGCATCTGCTCATTAATTATACTGTATTTTATGGTTTTATGTTGTCTTTTGTAGGCTGTTCTATAACCCTGATGAAGGAGGTTAAGAAAGGCAATAAATAAATAAGCAACATGATCCTAGGGAACTCGATCCTTCGTCCCTTCCCTTCAGTTCTTTTCTGCTTTCCTGATTTTGACAGATTCAATTACAGGAGCCTAACCGACATAATTAAGGCCAATGGTGGGACACAGGTTCCTTGAGAAACAATTAATTTCTCTTCAAAGATCTGCCCCAGTTAGATCCTCACCAAGGAAAAAGCTCTGTTCTGTTCAGTGCCTTTTCGTCAAACTGAGTTACAGCCACTTTCCAAGAAAATCTCAATGGACCCAGCTCTTCTGATGTTCCTCATCATTAGCGGCTATTATAATAGACTCAAGATCTCAAGATTGGAGCACTCACTGTGCATCCATGAGCACACATTCAGTTCATGTGGAGGGGCATTTTTGATATGACGTCTAATTCCAACTTTGGACGTTTTACGGAAAACGCCCAAAAATCCGGTAGCGAACATGGTTATTTTCAAAGCAGAAAAACGTCTATCCTTTTGCTTTGAAAATAGCCATTGGCTAGACATTGTTGTGATCAGGGGCATAGCCAGACTTTGGTGGAAGGGGGATCCAGAACCCAAGGTGAGGGGGCACATTTTAGCCCCCCCGGCACTGCTGACCCCCACGCCACTTTTGAACCCCCCTGGCACCGCCGCCCCTCCCCTGTCCCTTTCAACCCCCCTCCCGCCGCTGCCGTCAGGTACCTTTGCTGGCGGGGGTCCCCAACCCCCGCCAGCTGAAGTCCCCTTCAGTGCCAGTCTCCGAGTCCGGCGCGCTCGCTGATCTGGATTCTGTTTCTGTGAGTCCTGACGTCCTGCATGTTCTTACGTGCAGGACATCAGGACTCACAGAAACAGAATCCAGATCAGCAATGCGCCGGAGACCGGCACTGAAGAGGACTTCGGCTGGCGGGGGTTGGGAACCCCCGCCAGCAAAGGTACCTGACGGCGGGGGGAGGGGGGTGAAAGCAGGAGGGCCAGGGCTAAATCTGCATGGGCCCATGCCCCGGTGGCCCCACCTAGCTACGCCCCTGGTTGTGCTCAGTGCATCTAACCTTTTGCAGCATTTTGAAAAAAAAAAAAAAAAAGGGGGCCAAGTGAAAAATGCACAAAATCGAGCCATTGGGATATAACAGGAGCCAGCATTCATAGTAGACTGGTCACACTGACATCCCAGCAGAGCAGTGGAGCACCCTAGTGGACACTTCAGTGAACTTCACATAAAAGGTCCCAGGTACACATCTCACCGTTAACTCCTTATATTCTATGAGGAGCTCTCCAAAATCCACCAAAAGCTTACTGTACCCAACTGTACACCACTGCAATAGTTCTTATGCCTGCAGGTGTTACTTATATTTATTTATGTTTTAGGATTTATTTACAGCCTTTTTGAAGGAGTTTCCCTCAAGGCGGTGTACAGTAAGAATAGATCAAACATGAGCAGTAGGCAATTACAGCAGTAAAAATATTCAAATAACAATACAAAGTATGGCATAGTATACTACATACAATGTCAACACAATACGTAATAGAACATTTTAATCAATAGTGAAGGGTAAAGCAAAGATGGAACATATAGATAGGTAAGAGAGTAAGAAGAGTTAGAAAGTAAGGTGACTGATTTAAAGAAAGTTGCACATGAGGTCAGAGAGATGGTTAAATTTTATCTCAGCTAGGGTAGGAGTGGATAAACATGTCCTACTGCAGCCCATGTCACTCCTTGTGTGTGTGAGTGAGACTAACACGTTACTTATATCTGGGTACAGTGGGGTTTTGGATGGTTCACACTTTCCACCACAAGTGTAACAGAGTGGGATATGGGCCTGGGTCCCCTTCTCTACAGTGCACTAGGCTACTCCAGGGACCTGCTTGCTGCTCTAAACGTACTGGTCATAACATTCTGATGCTATCATAGAGCCTGGTATGTACTGTTTATTTCACATCTTTTGGGATCAGTGACCACTTTGGGGGAGTAAGGGGGGGGGGGTCATGCCTTAATCCCTCCAGTGGTCATCTGGTCATTTAGGGTACGTTTTTCTGACTTGTCGTGATAAAAACAGATCTAGGCTAAAGTGTCAAAATTGTAGCCCTGGATGGTTTTGTTTTGTTCCATTATGGGAGAAAAATGTCCATGTCTTGGGAACGCCCAAATCCCAGCCCAGCCCAGCCATGTCACCTTGTGATTTGGATGCACTGCAGAAGAACTGCAAAGAAAAACATCTTTAAAATGTGTTTTGAAAATAGCGATTTGGACGTTTTGGCAACTAACATGGCCAAATACCATTTTCTGCTGCTTTTCGGACTTTTTTTCCGTTTTGAAAATGAGCCTCTTGTGCACCTAAAAATTTAAAGTGCTCCCAAATTGCTTGCATTCATGCATACTTACAAATTAACATGTGCACATTTGATTGCCCACAATGTTATGTTTTTTGTACATAAATAATGCATGCTTTAAAAAACGAATTAGCGCAGGGCACGCCTATTCTCTTCCCATTGACATGTCTCCCAGAGGAGTGCCAGAGATATTCGAAGCTACAAGTAGTGCTAGCTGGAGATATGAATGTGGTGATAGAAACTATTTTTAGCGCGGGATTAGCACGCACTGATCACCACACTACTGCAGGATGACTCAGCGCATGCCACGGCAGTGCTTTCTGGTGTGCGGTGGGCACGAGCTAGTAAAAGGTCCTCAAAATCTGGTGGGATTGTACAGTGTTTCCTGCTGCACTTGTTTATTTAATGTATTGTTACATTTGTATCCCACATTTTCCCACCTATTTGTAGGCTCAATGTGGCTTACTTAGTACCTGAGAGGCGTTTGCAGACTCCGGTGTGAACAAATACAAAGTGATGTTGTGCTACGATAAAGTTCATGTGGCACAGCCACACTAGGGAATCGTACAACGGAAGAGTTGTGTCACGTCCATTACATTCTTTAGTTTTGTTGTGTTGCGGAGATCAGGCATTTAACTTGGATCAGTAGGGTATGCCTTTTTAAACAGGTTGGTTTTTAGTGTTTTACGGAAGTTTAGATGGTCATACGTCGTTTTCAAGGCTTTTGGTAGTGCGTTCCACAGTTTTGTGCTTAAGTAGGAGAAACTGGATGTGTAAGTTGATTTGTATTTAAGACCTTTGCAGCTTGGGTAGTGCAGATTTAGGTATGTTCGTGTTGATTCAGATGTGTTCCTAGTTGGTAGGTCGATCAAGTCTGTCATGTATCCCGGAGCTTCACCGTACATAATTTTGTGGACCAGGGTGCAGATTTTGAAAGCAATGCGTTCTTTGATTGGGAGCCAGTGTAGTTTTTCGCGGAGGGGTTTTGTGCTTTCAAATCGCGTTTTACCAAATATAAGCCTAGCTGCCGTGTTTTGAGCGGTCTGAAGTTTCTGTAAGGTTTGTTCTTTGCATCCCGCATAAATTCCATTGCAGTAGTCTAGGTGGCTTAGTACCATTGATTGTATCAAGTTGCGAAAAGTTTGTTAAAATAATATTTAAAACATTTTCAAATAAGAAAAGGTCAGCTGTGTGTATACGTAAATATAGATTAACCTAGCATAGACTCCCACGATCGTATCCTATTTCATGTTTAAATTTATCACTTTTCCGTTACTTTTAAAAATAAAAACATTTCTATTGACATTCTCTAGGGGTGTGCTTGGCCAAAAAAAAACCCCATTTTGTTTCATGCTCATTTGAAATGATTTTTTTCCTGATTTGGGGGTATTTTTCAGTCTGCTTGACCCAATTCTTGTCATACCATCTCAAAAAAGATACAGCGAAACTGGAAAAGGTGCAGAAACGGACAACAAAAATGGTAAAGGGAATAGAAAGGGTAAAAGAGAGCAATTCTTTTCAGCATAGAGGCAAGAGAGAGAAGATGTAATAGAGATTTATAAAATTATGATTGGAGTAGGATATGGTTATTTGCGCTTTCAAGTAGCATTATAACTACTCTAAATGCAAGTACAGACCTTTCTTATAGGTTATATGTTTATTCGCTTCTAATCTACCTATATGTCTTGGAAAATCTGCTGGAATTGGAGATGTTGCTGCAGATTGAATTTATTTTTAGTTGGGGGTGAGTGAGGGGTGTTCCACTTGAAATTTAACTGCTGGTATCTCATAACAGGGGCTAGGGTTGGCATGTTTGCTACTAATATTTGTTGCCTTGCTTTTGGTATTGAGGGGCCCTTTTACTAAGCCACGTAAGCATCTACGTGCGCCCAACGTGCACCAAAATGGAGTTACTGCACTGCTACCGTGTGGCTCTTGCGTTAATTTCACTTTTGGCGTGCATCTAATATGCGTATTGGGCGCGTGCCAAGTGGCACTTGATGCGCGTAGGTTATTACCACCCTGTTATCGCGTGAGTCTTTACCACTTGGTCAATGACTGGCGGTAAGGTCTCAGACCGAAAACGGATGCGTGGCAATTTTGATTTTGCCGCACATCCATTTTATGCAAAATTTTTTTAAATGACCTTTTTTATACAGGCACACTGAAAAATGGATTGGTGTGTGCCCCAAACCCGCGCCTACACTACCGCAAGCCATTTTCAGCGCACCGTAGTAAAAGGACTGCTTAGACTTCTAATTTCTCTTTTCCTTTTGTTTACTCTTGTAATGTATGGAGGGACTATGGTGGAGGAGTCACCTAGTGTTTGGAGCACCATGATGACAACCAGGAAAGCCAGGTTCAAATCCCACGTAACCCTCTATTGTAAGCCCTTTGGGAATAGGGACATACCTAGTGTATCTGAATGTAACTCACTTTGAGCCAGGGGTCCAGAGCCTGAGGTGTGGGGGGGCATATTTTATCCCGCCTCCCCCAGCCGCCAACTTGCCCGCTGCCAACCCTCCCCCATCACCGTCGCCAGGTAACTTTGTTGGTGGGGGTCCCCAACCCCCACCAGCCAAAGTCTTCTTCAGCACCCGGCGCATTCGCTGATCTGTTTCTGTGAGTCCTGACATCCCGGAGACCGGTGCTGAAGAAGACTTCGGCTGGCGGGAGTTGGGGACCCCCACCAACAAAGGTACTTGGCAGCGGTGGCGACAGGGGAGGGATGGCAGCGGGGGGGGGGGGGGTGTCGAAAGTGGTGGGGGAGGGTCGGCAGTGGTGGGAGGGAGGTCAAAAGTGGTGGGGAGAGTCGGTGGTAGTGGGGTTTGAAAGTAGAGGGGACCAGGGCTAAATCTGTGGGGGCCCGTGCCTCACCTAGCTACGCCCCTTCTTTGAGCTGCTACTGAAAAGGTGTGAACTAAAAAAAAAGAAGTTAAATAAAACAAATTTATGAATGTTTTTTTTTCCAGTCGATGTACATCTAAGGCATTCAATTTGCTGCCGGAAAATGCGGTCATGGTTAATGGCACAACTGAGTTTAAAAACAGGTCTGGACAAGTTTCTGGAGGTCAGGTTGATTAATTATAAGATAGACAGAAATGAAAATCACTA
The DNA here is from genome assembly GCF_901765095.1 of Microcaecilia unicolor. Classification (NCBI taxonomy): domain Eukaryota; kingdom Metazoa; phylum Chordata; class Amphibia; order Gymnophiona; family Siphonopidae; genus Microcaecilia; species Microcaecilia unicolor. The sequence goes on from NC_044034.1 coordinate 349,022,553, forward strand.
ATTTTTATTTCTAGGAACGAGTCACAGGAAATGGATCTTCCCATTAAGATCTGCTGGGTATGTCCAAGTAACCTAGATTGGTCACTGCCAAAGACAGGACGCTGGGCTGGATGGATCATTAGTCTGACCCAGCATGCAACATCTTATGATCTTATATAATACTAATGAGGGGAGAATGTCTATTATTGAGACTTGCCTGCAGCCCTTTAGCAGTACATTATTCCCATTAATGAGGAATGGAAAGGTCACGCACATGCTGGCTAGCTTGGAATGACATAAAGTTTCCATGCAATTCCTCCAGGGCACGGAAAGGCTTTAAAAGAATTGCAATCAGGTCCTATAATAATACGCTATGTATGAATCTAATGGAATGGCTGCCTATAGGCAAACCAGTGTGTGTTCTGGATTTGAAGCTACGTAAAGTAGAGAGGTGTGGTAGCCGTGTTAGTCCACTCAAAGGTTATCAATAGAAATCAAACAAAATAAAACATGGAAAAGAAAATAAGATGATACCTTTTTTATTGGACATAACTTAATACATTTCTTGATTAGCTTTCGAAGGTTGACCTTCTGCGTCAGATCAGAAATAAGCAAATGTGTTAGCTGAGAGTGTATATAACAGTCCCTCATAGATGGTCTAACAGGGTGGGTAGGAGATGTGCATGGAGACTTCAAAGCATTCCATAGTCTAGCAGGATGTTTGTGGGGAGGGGAGGGGAGGGGAGGGTGATAAGCAGTGAAATACAACTTATGGTTTATAGTGGGCTAGAAAACCCAGAGGTCCCCATGCTTTGAAGTCCCCATGCACATCTCCTACCCACCCTGCTAGACCATCTATCAGGGGCGTAGCCAGACATCAGATTTTGGGTGGGCCTAGGCAAGAATTGGGTGGGCACCAAGTGTTCCCCCCCCCCCCCAAAAAAAAATGATCTCAGCTGGTGGGAACACGCTTCTTTCTACCTTGGCAGCGGGCATGCACTGAAAACTGAGCATGCACAGGTGCCGGTGTTGTGGAGAGTAGCATTTTCGTTACTATCAGGGGGAAATCTTCGGTTGGCGGAGCTTGGGATTCCCACCAGTTACCACTAAACATGTGCTACTGGTGGGTGGGCCTGAGCCATAAATGGGTGGGCCCTGGCCCACCCAAGCCCACCCATGGCTACGCCACTGCCATCTATGAGGGACTGTTATATACACTGTCAACTAACACATTTGCTTATTTCTGATCTGACGAAGAAGGGCGACCTTCGAAAGCTAATCAAGAAATGTATTAAGTTATGGCCAATAAAAAAGGTATCATCTTATTTTCTTTTCCATGTTTTATTTTGTTTGATTTCTATAGATTCTACATGGAATGTTGCTATTCCACTAGCAACATTCCATGTAGAAGTCGGCCCTTGTAGATCACCAATGTGGCCGCGCAGGCTTCTGCTTCTGTGAGTCTGACGTCCTGCACGTACGTGCAGGACGTCAGACTCACAGAAACAGAAGCCTGCGCAGCCTTCTACATGGAATGTTGCTAGTGGAATAGCAACATTCCATGTAGAATCTCCAATAGTAGCAACATTCCATGTAGAATCTCCAATGGTATCTATTTTACTGTCATAGTAATGCTTGAATGTTTTCACTTATATACACTGTCAGCTAGCACATTTGCTTATTTCCGATCTGACGAAGAATGGCAACCTTCGAAAGCTAATCAAGAAATGTATTAAGTTATGTCCAATAAAAAAGGTATCATCTTATTTTCTTTTCCATGTTTTATTTTGTTTGATTTCTATTGATAAGCTAAGTAAAGAAGTGATTTGAGTCAAACAATGTGCTCATGAACTCAAAATATTTGAGTTGTTATAAGAGGGGCCAGCAACTGAGGGAGATTTTTCCTGTAATGTTTCAAGACTTTGCAGCAGAATTGCGTGAATGTCCCAGTAGTGAATGAACAAGAACTGTTTGAGGGTGACGGATGTGGGGAGTAACTGGGAGCTCAGCCAGGCATCGAGGTGTGACAGATTTCTCTGTTTCTGGTTGATATTACATATTTATGTTTGTTATGGTTCTTTGAATGCCACCCTTCGTTAAGAATATCAAAGCACTTTACAATGCTGCCAGCAATCAAAATTTCACATCTGTTAATTATGTGGCCAACCACAGGTGGCAGAAACTAGTTACTATCGAATTCCTCCCTCTCTTTCGAAGTCTATAGTATGGTTGCTGTTAGTCTTTTTTCTTTCTCTCATACCCCCCCCCCCCCCCCCCCCCGTTTACAAAGCTGCGTGGCAATGCTGACACAGCCCGTTCAAAGTGAATGGGCCGTGTCGGCATTAGTGTACCGTTATCCGCTAGTGCAGCTTTGTAAGCAGGGAGGATAATTTGTGAAAATGTATAAAGGGGCTCATTTTCAAAACAGAAAAATGTCCAAAAAATGGCATAACAGGCAGATATACGTTTTTCTCACAGAAAAGCATCCAAAGCAAATAATCACCCTTTGGGTGAAAAAAAACATAGCAACATAGTAGATGACGGCAGAAAACGACCTGCACGGTCCATCCAGTCTGCCCAATAAGATAAACTCATGTGCCACTTTTTGTGTATACCTTACCTTGATTTGTACCTGTCTTTTTCAGGGCACGGACCGTATAAGTCTGCCTAGCACTATCCCCGCCCCCCAACCGCCAGCCCCGCCTCCCACCACCGGCTCTGGCACAGACCGTATAAGTCTGCCCAGCACTATCCCCACCCCCCAACCGCCAGCCCCGCCTCCCACCACCAGCTCTGGCACAGACCGTATAAGTCTGCCCAGCACTATCCCCGCCCCCCAACCGCCAGCCCCGCCTCCCACCACCGGCTCTGGCACAGACCGTATAAGTCTGCCCAGCACTATCTAGCATCATGTGTCCCCACCAGGTGTAGCACGACACCCCCACCCGGGTGCAGTGTACCCACCTAGCGCATCACCTCCAAGCCCCCCCTCCACGTGCATTCTCCTTAACTGCTGGCGTGCTGGGAGCAGCTGCACAGCTGTCGGCTCCGCCGGTTCCCCTTCTCCCTCTGCCCCGGAACAGGAAGTAGCAGCAGAGGGAGCAGGGAACTGGCAGAGCCGAGAGCCGCGCGGCTGCTCCCTGCACCCCTCTTACAGCGTGCACCCGGGGTGGACCCCAACGTCCCGCCCTCGGTATGCCACTGCAAAGAGGTGCACTCTTTCGGAAAGAATGTGCACTGTTTCCCCAAACGTGCCTACATGCTGTGGTGTTTTTTTTCTGCTCGTTTTCATTCGGTAATGACATTCAACAACATGGGATATAGCACTGTTATTTCCGATGTCATCACAAGTGACAGTCAATCTCTACTCTAAGGTATACATATTTATTTGTTGCATTTGTATCCCACGTTTTCCCACCTCTTTGCAGGCTCAATGTGGCTTACAATACATCATGAGTAACAGAAATATATGAAAAAGTATACATTTAGTGATAACTGAAGGATTTTGGGTAGCATGATAATGATAAAACATGATAGTATATTAACAAACAAAACATATTAAGAAGTATTTAAGAAATATATAAGAGTTATATAAGAAAGTATACATTTAGTTAGTAGTTACAGGATCTTGGGTATCATGATAGTGAAAAAACATGGTAGTGTTTTGGCAAGTAGATATTGTAGAGGCAGTTTTGGATGTGCATATAGGAGTTTATATTTGTTGATCATTGTTGTATGCCTTGTCAAAGAGATGCGTCTTCAGTAGAACTCGGAAGTTAGCTAATTCATAGGTCGTTTTTAATTTGCGCGGCAGCGCATTCCAGAATTGTGTGCTCAGGTAGGAAAAGGTTGACGCATGCGTTAGTTTGTATTTGAGACCTTTGCAATTTGGGAAATGAAGATTGAGGAATGTGCGGGATGATTTTTTAGCATTCCTGGGTGGTAGGTCTGTCAGGTCTGACATGTAGGTTGGTGCGTCTCCTATGAACTAGGGCGCATACTTTGAACGTGATACGTTCTTTAAGTGATGTGTCATCTCATAGGGTTTTTAGCGCAGAACCTGCACTATTTTGCCAGTCTGTTTCTGGACCTTGCTTGCTTGCTGTGCGTCCTCCTCTCTCTCCGCATCTCCTTCTGCCCCTGTAAACTGTTCATGGCTTATTTCTCACTGTGGCGCAATCACGAGTAACTGTTCTCTATTTTATTATTTAGTGTTTTTCAAATCCCTTATTGTAAACAGTTGATACCGTTCCCATTACGATTTTACTTCGCCTTCAGCATTTTCAATTGGAAAGGCAGGCGACAAATAAATATGGATTGAATTGGAGTGGACTTTTGGGAAGTCCCACACACCCTGGACGACAGTTTGGCGTCATCGTTTGGTGCCCTAACTTCAACTTGTCTCAAATCCCTCTGACTCCTTGGCTCTCTCTCATTGGTTTCTCTGCCTTCTTCTTTAAGCTTCCTTCCTCTGCTGTGTCTCCCTTGCCTGCAGTCTCTCGTTTCAATGTTGCTGTAAATCTCCATTGTGTACGTTTGCTCTCTAATTTTTCTAATAAGTTTTGGATTAAAAGTGTCCCAAGATATACTGTAATAACAGTAATAATACAATATGTTTAGGACATTACCACTAATTCCTACCCAGAGGTGGCAAAAGCAGCCTTCAATATTGGCTGCCGTTCAGGCAATAGAAAGACCAGTGAAAGTCTTGATAGTCCATCAGTCTCTGTCTTCCCATCTGCTTCTGCAGCGTTAGGAGTATTTTTAAAGGGCTGCATTGATCTACCCTGTTTCACAGCATCACTCTCTATTTTCTTGAATTCCAATAGTTTTCTGTCTTAATATGAATTAAACTACCCCATTTTTATTGATGAATCGAAGCATTGCAGACACAGAAATTTAGAGGTGCGCAGGGAAAGTTTTTGTTCCATACCTTGTTTTTGTTTTTTTTTTGTTACATTTGTACCCCGCGCTTTCCCACTCATGGCAGGCTCAATGCGGCTTATATGGGGCAATGGAGGGTTAAGTGACTTGCCCAGAGTCACAAGGAGCTGCCTGTGCCTGAAGTGGGAATCAAACTCAGTTCCTCAGGACCAAAGTCCACCACCCTAACCACTAGGCCACTCCTCCACTGTTGCTACTATTTGAGAGTCTACATGGAATGTTGCTATTCCACTAGGAACATTCCATGTAGAAGTCGGCCTTGCAGGTCACCAGTGTGGTTGCGCAGGCTTCTACATGGAATGTTGCTAGTGGAGTAGCAACATTCCATGTAGAATCTCCAATAGTATCTATTTTATTTTTGTTACATTTGTACCCTGTGCTTTCCCACTCATGGCAGGCTCAATGCGGCTTACATGGGGCAATGGAGGGTTAAGTGACTTGCCCAGAGTCACAAGGAGCTGCCTGTGCCGGGAATCGAACTCAGTTCCTCAGGACCAAAGTCCACCACCCTAACCACTAGGCCACAGTTGCCTGTTTTTTTGTTTTTTTTTTGTTTGTTTTTTCATTTTTCTTTTCATTTTCTTGTTACTTGGATGGTGGCCAATGCTTTTAAAAGGGGAGGTAAACCAGGAGTAAGAAATCTTGCTCCTTTGTAGTCCAAACCCCAGGCAATTCCACATTTGACATGCAAAAAAATGAGTAATAAGCCCAGGTAAGGAACCCCCGTCCCCCCCTGGTGTACCTTACAGGCATCCCTGGTGCTTGCAATGATTCAATTATTGCTGCCTGCGCTGGCCCTGTAGGCTTCCATTGGCTGGGTCATCATTTCCTGTTTGGTAGGACCCGGCCTATGGAAGCCTACAGGGCCAGTGCAGGCAGTAATAATTGAATCACTGAAGGCACCGGGGACACTTGTAAGGTACTCCAGGGAGGAATGGGGTTCAATGACGGGTGGGCAGATGCCGGGACACTGCGGAGGAGAAGAGATGTTGACGTGGGGTAGGTGAAAAAAATCTATTTTTTTGTTATATTTCCGGCGGGGGGGGGGGGGGGAGGCTGTGGAGTGTCATGCCATGCTGTGGAAGGGTCCATCTAAGTTAGCTCTGGGCCCAACCAAAATACTGGGTCTGGCTATGCCACTGGTGTCCCTAGAAGCCCTTAGGGCTGGAGATGTGCACAGGGAAGCATTACAGGTTCATCTCTGGAAACTGTGGCCTTTCCCTCAATTTTCTTGCTTTCCTTCTATATTAGGATTTATTAACTGAGATTCATCCAAGGTAGTGTACAACAGGTACAGTTTAACATAAGCCCCCGAGTGGAGGAGTGGCCTAGTGGTTAGGGTGGTGGACTTTGGTCCTGAGGAACTGAGTTGATTCCCACTTCAGGCACAGGCAGCTCCTTGTGACTCTGGGCAATAACCCTCCATTGCCCCATGTAAGCCGCATTGAGCCTGCTATGAGTGGGAAAGCGCGGGGTACAAATGTAACAAAAATAAAATAGATACTATTGGAGATTCTACATGGAATGTTGCTATTCCACTAGCAACATTCCATGTAGAAGGCTGCGCAGGCTTCTGTTTCTGTGAGTCTGACGTCCTGCACGTACGTGCAGGACGTCAGACTCACAGAAGCAGAAGCCTGCGCGGCCACATTGGTGATCTGCAAGGGCCGACTTCTACATGGAATGTTGCTAGTGGAATAGCAACATTCATTGTAGAATCTCAAATAGTAGCAACAGTGGAGGAGTGGCCTAGAGGTTAGGGTGGTGGACTTTGGTCCTGAGGAACTGAGTTTGATTCCCACTTCAGGCACAGGCAGCTCCTTGTGACTCTGGGCAAGTCACTTAACCCTCCATTGCCCCATGTAAGCCGCATTGAGCCTGCCATGGGTGGGAAAGCGCAGGGTGCAAATGTAACAAAAATAAATAAATAAAATATATATGGCGACTAGAATTTATATATGGTGACTAGAATTTCGCATGCAAATCGGCATGCGTAGCTGATTTGTATGTGGAACTTAATTAGATAACAAGCCAATCAGCACTGATAATTGGATGTTAACAAGCAATTATCTCTCTATATAAAACGCACTTCCAACGTTCTAATGAAGCCTCACCTCCAAGCCGGAAACATCTCTCTTTATGGTGCTGTAGATATCTGGTTTGCCCATGAGTATCTGCCCCGCCCTCGCGTCACAACGTGATGATGTCGAGGGCGGAGCACTGACACTCACCGAAAGCTTCATTACAATGCAGGAGGTGCGAGGAGGCGTGGCAAAATTGACAAGGCACAGGGGTGGAGGCGGAGCTACACACAAAAACAGAGTGTTGCGACCAATAAAACAACACGGGTATGGGTACAGGGGCAGAGGCGTAGCTTCAAACAAAAACAGAGCGTCGCGAACAATAGAAGAACCCGGGTAACAGCGTTTCACTGAAACTCGGAGGAAGCAAGGGAGAAAAGCAGCCTGAACATGGGAGGGAGGGAGGGAGGGAGGCAGGCAGGCAGCCTGAACATCAGAAGGTGAGAGGGAGGGAGCCAGCCAGCCAGCCAGCCAGCCAGCCAGCCTGAACGTGGGTGCGAGGGAGGGAGGGAGCCAGCTTGAACGTGGGTGCAAGGGAGGGAGGGAGGCAGCCTGACCATGGGAGTGGGAGGGAGGGACCCTGAATGTGGGTGGGAGGGAGGGGGCCACGACCCTGACAGGCAGAGGGAGGGGGGGCCATGACCCTGAAGCTGGGAGGGGGAGGGGAGGAAAAATGGGAGGGGGAGGGGAAAGGGGGAGGGAAGACAGGGGGAGGGGGAAGGAAGGCGGGAGATGGAGGGGGGGGGGGTCCATGCCGCACACTCTCATTCTTTCTCACACACACTCTCATTCTCACACACACACTCACACACACACACACTCGCACATTCACTCTGTCTCTCTCTCTCACACAATCACTCTCACACACACTCTCTCAAACATACACACTCTGATGAACACCTTGCTAGCGCCCGTTTCATTGGTCTCAGAAATGGGCCTTTTTTACTAGTCAGTACTAATTGACACTAATTAGATTTATGCGCATAGCTTGCTAAACATATTCTATAAGGCAATATGTGTAAATCGAACCTTGTGGATCTCATAAGGGGGCGTGGCCATGGGAGGGTCATGGGTGGGTCATGGACATTCTTGAATTATACACGCAGTTTTATAGAATATACTCAATTTGTGCCTAAATTAATTGTGTGCTTTTACACCAGGTTTTATTTGGTGTGAATGGCCCCGACTCAAGTTAGTCGCAGGAACGGGCACCATGCATATTCTATAAACTGCACCTAACTTTAGGCAAAGTTTAGAGACTAACGCTAAGTGCATTTTTTGGCGCTGATTTTTTATATAGAATTTGGTCCAAAGCGTATAATTTTTTTAATAGCATAACAATAGCAAAATGATCAAATATAAAATAAATATAATCAATGAGGTAAATCTGGAAATGGCAAATTGAACCTAGTAATGACTAATATGATACTGTATAGAGCTGTCTGGTTTTTCAGATCAGTCAGCTTTGTATATATAACTTATTCCCTTATTTATGTTCTAGTAGGGCAATTAGCTAGCTTGTGTCTTCTTGGTCTTCTCACATACCATAGACAGGCTTGCTTAGCCCTAGTAATGGGCCATAAACGTTAACAAGTGTCTGTTTGTTTCAAACAGACTCTGAATTAACACAGAGACATTTTCAGTGAAGGACAAGTATGAGTGATAAGTATTCGAGGGAAGGAGGTTACAAAGGGCAAATGATGCATATTTGAGAAAAATACCAAAGAAATAGAACTATGTGAAGGTGACCTTAGAGGTCAGAGTTGACGAATACCAGATAAGTAAGAGAGAAAATATAAGGCATTAAGTGACTGGACAAAATTAAGCTTCAGTAGTCTGACACAAAGAAAAAGTGGGAAGTGGACCAATGACTCCGGAGACTGGGACAACTGAGGTGAACAAATCAAACATAGGAGAGAGAGAGAGAGGGGGGGGGGGGGGGTTCGTGTTTAACATAGTTCACTGCTGCTGTGATCTGGTTCCTCTCTTCATGTTAACCATGGACCCTGATGAAGCTTTTGAAATTTTGGCCACGGTCGGCCATGGACAGTAGGAAGACGCTGAGCATCCTAGCAAGATAAGTTTTTGTGCTCAATTTTTGATGTTTGGATGTTTTGATAGGATTTGGAGGATTTTTGCCAATGATGACAGCGAGTTCTCTAGAAATTAAAGGTGAAGTGCCTATAAGAACAGAGTCTGTTGAGGCTTTTTCCTCCATTCTTTTGACACGGGTTTGATATGTTTATGCAGCTAAATATCATCAGTTGGGCCGAAACACAGCTGTGTCGAGTCATATCACCTCAATAAATTCATTTAGTTTTTTCCATTTTGCTTGTGTCGTCCCCTTTTTTTTTTTTTACTTTTGTATTTTAGTTATAGTTTTGTTTTTTATAGTTTTTTCTTCCATTTGTGTATTTTGCACTTTTTACTTTTTATTATTTTTTATTTTCCACTGTTTTTCTTTTGATTTTTTTCCTTTTTTTCCTTTTGTTTCCTTTTTTCCGTTTTTTTGCGTCATCTTCGCTGTTTTTGATTATTTATGCAGCTAAATATGACATTACAGCAATATGTGTGGTAAAGAAGATTCGCTTTCTTGCTTTGGTTAGTTTCACACAATTGTACTGCTAAAAAGATGTAACCTCCATTAGAAACCTTTATCACATGCAAACTGATTGTACGCGGGTAGATTCGTAAATCGATTTTGCATGTACTAAATGTTTAAAAATGCACTGATGCAGTGAGTGTACATTAATGAGTGCACACCTCTTCTTTATTTTGTCAAGGAGAGACTTGATGACCTGAACATGCATACCCTGGAGGAAAGGAGTGCTATGATACAGGCATTCAAATATTTGAAAGGTATTAAGGAACATATCGCATTCAAAATCTGTACGACAGTTCACAAAATCATCTACGGCGAGGTACCGGGATACATGACAGACCTCATCGACCTACCACCCAGAAACACCATAAAATGAGCAAGATCTTACCTAAACCTCCATTACACAAGCAGCAAAGGACTCAAATACAAATCCACCTATGCTTCCAGCTTTTCCTACCTGAGTGCACAATTGTGGAACGTACTACCAAAAGTAGTAAAAACCACACTCGACCACATGAATTTCCGGAAAGCACTAAAAACAGAACTGTTCAGAACGGCATACCCCACCGACCCAACATAAAAAACCTGGACATCTGCAACACAACTTAACCAAAGATCGTAACTCTTCCTTTCCCTCTCTAAGTTCTCCCCAATTGTCTTTACCATACATGTATCTCACTCTACCATAATATCACCTTGATATTAATCGCAACTTGTATTTGTTCATACCGAAATCGGTTAACGCCAATTACGGTACCTTGTAAGCCACATTGAGCCTGCAAAAAGGTGGGAAAATGTGGGGTACAAATGCAACAAATAAATTAATTAATTAATCTACAAACAGACCTTTTCCAGAGACGGCAGAACTAGAGGACATGAATTGAAGTTGCAGGGGGGCTGACTATTGGGAAGTTCTTTTTCATGGAGAGGGTGGTAGATAGCTGGAATGGAATGCTCTCGCACAGGAGGTGGTGGGGATGAAAACGGTACTAGAATTCAAAAATGCATGGGACATGCACAAAGGAATCCTGTTTAGAAGACTTGGAACCAAAGAAGCTTAACAATGATTAAATAGCAACACCAATAATTGGGAAGCAAAGCCAGTGCTGAGCAGACATTTATGGTCTGTGCCTTGATCATAGCTGGACAGATTTGGATGGACTGGCGTGGGGCTTCAATGACAACTTCAGAAGTTGAAGAACAAGGCCAGTACCGGGCAAACCTCTATGGTGTATGCTATGAAAATGGCAAGGACAAATCCAAGATTAGGTATATATATGCAGTATCACATCGTATCTTATGCTATGAATTTATCTTGTTGGGCAGCTTGAATGGGCTGTACAGGTTTTTATCTACTACTACTACTACTACTTAACATTTCTAGAGCGCTACTAGGGTTACGCAGCGCTGTACAATTTAACAAAGAGAGACAGTCCCTGCTCAAAGAGCTTACAATCTAATAGACAAGTGAACGGGGAGCTGGGTATGACATTTGAGGCTGGCATACAGGCTGGCAAAAAAAGTGTTTTATTTTTATTTTTTTAGTGTGGGAGGGAGTTGGTGACCACTGGGGGAGTATGGGGAGGTCAGCCTCCATTCCCTCCAGTGGCCATCTGGTCAATTGGGGCACCTTTTTGAGGATTGGTCGTGAAAATAAAAGGACCAAGTAAACCCGGCGAAATACTGATTAACGCCGCTTTTCATTCCATTATCCATGAAAGCCGGCCATCTGGTTGCCACGCCCATGCCCCGCCTTTGCTACGCCGCCGACACGTCCCCTTAAACTTTCGCCGGCTCGGCGACAGGAAAACGATGAAGGTGTCAAAAAAGCACCTTTCAATTATACCGATTTCGCCTCTTTTGAGAGCTCGCCGGCCATCTCCCGATTTATGTCGTAAAATGGCCGGCAATCACTTTAGAAAATAGGCCTGAAAGTTACATCAGCAGCAAGCTCACGTAATACAAACGTGGCTGTCCATTATGAGGTATGTGGGAATTTCTGGATTATGTTGTGTTTTTTTTGTCTTTTTAGCTATCTGTACCTTGCAAAGCCTCCAAAGTTGACAAGAAGATAAATGATAACTTCTACAAAGTGTCATGTGGGGAAAGTGTCAGATACACAGCACACTCTGCAAGAAATGTGGGGGGGATCAGCTGCCAGTACAACTAATTTTAAGATTGCAGATTTAATCCATTGTGTGAAATCTAAAATTAAAAAAAAGAGTTTTCTGGTTCTCAGGCTTCTGCTTCCATCTGTTTCAATTCAAGACACAAGAGTGGAGTGTCGGATTTAACAGAACTCTTCTGAGTGAGAGGCTCAGGCCTTTCCAGTGGGACAACAAACTCTGCTTTTCGCCAATGAAAACTTGGGGGTCCTTTTACTAAGGTGCGCTGAAAAATGGCCTGCGGTAGTGTGGACGCCTGTTTTGGGCACACGCAGGATCATTTTTCAGCGCACCTGCAAAAAAGGCCCTTTTTAAAATTTTTGCAGAAAATGGACGTGCGGCAAAATGAAAATTGCCGCGCGTCCATTCTGGGTCTGCGTCCTTACCGCCAGCCATTGACCTAGCGGTAAAGACTCACGCGGTAACTGGGCAATCAATGACCTACGCGTGTCAAATGCCACTTGGCGTGCGTGCCCAATATGCGCATGCAAAAATGAAATTTTTTTTCCAGATGCTCGTATTGGACGTGTGCAAAAAATGAAATTACCGCAAGAGCCACACGGTAACTCCATTTTGGCCTCACGTTGGGCGCATGTAGACGCTTACGCGGCTTAGTAAAAGGGCCCCTTGCTATCTGTGCTTCTTAAAAGTGGCCTGGATTTGGGCAAAGAAAGGTCAGGAGAAAATGAATAGGTTCTGAGGTGTCAGCGTTTTACTTTAAAAGCCAGCTATATGGAATATTTTTGGGAGTCACCCTTGTTCTATTCTCCCTCTGTCCTGTCACTATACCGACGGGACTAGTTTCAGTAAATTTGGGCACCAAAAAGAAAAAAAGAACGCTGAGTTCTATTTTATCCATGTTGGATACTGTTTATAGAACAGCATGTCCCTGCCCAACTTTGGGTTTAAGGATTTATACCAACTAAAATCTGGTTAAATCCTCACGTGTAAATTAGGTGCATCTTTAGTGAACGACCATGCCCCTCCCATGGACATTACCCCAGTATAGCTATACTGGGCCAGACCAGTGATCCATCTAGCCCAGTATCCTGCTAATTACAATGGGATTCCTGTTTCCCCACTGCAACTCAGCTCTCTGTAAGCTTGAGCAATGTGGTGCCTTTGTATTGCTCCATGGTACAACCGCACCTCGAATATTGTGTTCAATTCTGGTCGCCGTATCTCAAAAAAGATATAGTGGAATTAGAAAAGGTGCAGAGAAGGGCGACAAAAATGATAAAAGGGATGGGATGACTTCCCTATGAGGAAAGGCTAAAGCGGCTAGGGCTCTTCAGCTTGGAGAAAAGATGGCTGAGGGGAGATATGATAGAGGTCTCTAAAATAATGAGTGGAGTTGAACGGGTAGATGTGAAGCTTTCCAAAAATACTAGGACTAGGGGGCATGCGATAAAGCTACAATGTAGTAAATTTAAAACGAATCGGAGAAAATTTTTCTTCACTCAGCGTGCAATTGGGCTCTGGAATTCATTGCCAGAGAATGTGGTAGGGGTGGTTAGCTTAGCGGAGTTTAAAAAAGGCTTGGATGGCTTCCTAAAGGAAAAGTCCATAGACCATTATTAAATGGACTTGGGAAAATCCACTATTTCTGGGATAAGCAGTATAAAATGTTTTGTACATTTTTGGGATCTTGCCAAGTATTTGTGACCTGGATTGGCCACTGTTGGAGGCGGGATGCTGGGCTTGATGGACCTTTGGTCTGTCCCAGTATGGCAATATTTATGTACTTATTTAATGTTTGGGCTGGTTTTGCGGTTTGGAGTCTTGGAAAGCTTGAAACCGCTAGACAAATCCAACTTTCCGGCATGACATGGCTCAAGCTTGCAGAGAGCCGGGTCACAGTGGGGATGCAGGAATCCTGCTGTTTCTTCTGTAGCTGAAACCCTGGTGAAGGGAAACAGACTGGGTGAAGAACGGAGGTGGGGGAGGGGGGACAATGCACCATCATATTTTGCCACTACTTGATGAAACATGCGGCAAAATATCACAGTAAAAGCACACAACTAATTTAGGCGCAGATTGAGTATATTCTATAACACGGCGCTTCAAATTTAGGAATGTCCATGACCCGTCTGTGCCCCTCTCATGGCCAAGCTCCCTTATGAAATGTATGCAGTCCAATTTTCGCATATTGCCTTCTAGAATATGCCTAGAAAACTATGCATGTAAATCCTAAAGTGGCCGAGTGGTTAGAGCACCGGTCTTGCAATCCAGAGGTGGCTGGTTCAAAACCCACTGCTGTTCCTTGTGGTCTTGGGCAAGTCACTGTGCCGTAAGAGGGGTTGGTGGTTGGGAGGCGGGAAATACTTCTGGGCAGACTTATATGGTCTGTGCCCTGAAAAGGACAGGTACAAATTCAAGGTAAGGTATACACATATGAGTTTGTCTTGGGCAGACTGGATGGACCATGCAGGTCTTTTTCTGCCGTCATCTACTATGTTACTAGATATTCTAAAGAGTCATTGCAAAAATGATTCGTCAAGGGTTAAAATCCTAACAGATTCAGCTTTTCCTATTGCACGGTTTTTAAACAAAAAAACATATATAAAAATAACACTAAATCAATTGCACCTTTTTCTTCTTCAGTCAGGGCCTCACGCTTGGCGACAGCATGCAGAGTTATTCAGTCTCGCTTTGTGAGCACATTTTGAAACAGAAACATGGTCAGAATTATACTTTCAAGGCTATGCTTTGCAGACTACGAAAGAAAGAAGTTATCTAACATATTTCTCTAGTTACAAAATCGGTAGTATGTGCTTGGACCGGATCGCAGCCTGAGAAAGTTGAAAACAGAGGAGTCAGATCCGGAGATGTTGTGGAGTGGTAAAGGGCGATCGCCATGCGGGAGTGGTTTTGTTAATGATTTTTTTTTTCTATCAGTGAACTGTTTAATCACTCTGGGGCCTTTATATTAAGCTGCACTAGGGAACAGGCTTGCGGCATCCTAATGCAGGACTTTCCTGTGTGCTAAGCTCATTTCTAACACAATTGCTTTTGCAATTATATCTCTTTACCTGTTTACCTGATTGAGCCCAGGACTGAAGGACTGCGTGTGCTCAATCAGAATATGCATCAATTTGGTGTGAAGGGGACCATACGACGTTGCAGTATATTGCTTCTAAACATTGTATTGTTTTCACAATAATGCCGCATGTTGTCAGCTATTTCTTGCGACCCCTGACGCAGGCGCTGGGCGCCGAAACACGGACCGTGTCGGGTCCATTTAAGTATTGCTTCATCAACGTATACAATTAAAGTCTTCATCCCCTTTCTTTGAAGGCCCTTGGTGCTTTTTGTTTTGTTTCTTAGCATTAGCACATGGCCAGTGAAAATTTAGGGGTCCTTTTACTGAGGTGCGCTGAACAATGGCCTGCGGTAGTGTAGGCACAGGTTTTGGGCGTGCGCAGATCCATTCTTCAGCGCGCCTGCAAAAAAAAAGCCTTTTTGAAAATTTTTGCCGAAAATGGACGTGCGACAAAATCAAAATTGCCGCATGCCCATTTTGGGACTGAGACCTTACCGCCAGCCATTGACTTAGCAGCAAGGTCTCTCACGTTAACCGTGCGGTAATCGCCTACGTGCGTCAAATCTGTCGCGCGTAAAAAATGAAATTAACACATGGGCTACGCGGTAGCCGGGTGCTGACTCCGAATTGGCACATGTTGGGTGTGCATAGGCGCCTGCGCGGCTTAGTAAAAGAGGCTCTTAAAGCGGGAACACGTAAATGCTTCCTATTTAGGAGGTGCTAAGGGCTCCAATGTTAAGCCAGCATTATTCAGTTAGCATGCAGTAATGTCAGCGCACTAGCATTTCCATGAATGTTCACTGCCCTGACACGCCCCCTCCAAAAAAATATATATATAATAACAAATTTTAAAATAGGGGCGTGTCCCAATTGGGCTCCTTTCCGCGAGCCGCTGCGGCTTTTTCACGCCGCGTGCAGGTTGTGGGATTTTTGGTGGCTTTTTTAAGCCCCACCGGCGGGCTTTTCGCCCACCGCGGTTTTTTCCCCTCGGCCGCTGGCCACGGGGTTGGCTGGTTTTCCCGCGGCTGTGGCCAGTAGAAGCTCCACGGAGGAGGGCTTAATGACATCATTTGTATGCAAACGGCCTCATTAATATTTATTAAAGATGCCATTCAAATGCAAATTGACTTTGTGCGGTTGTGGGCTGGCTTTGGGCGTGACAAATTTTTTCCATCTGGCAACACTAGGTAGTCGCGTTTTGCTGCGCTCCGGACCTTCTTTGTTCTAACAGTTTTTCAGCAGTACTACTGAATTCTGAAGAGAAAGGCAAGATCAGGGGTGTATCCTTCTTACCCCCTGCGACTCCGGTCCTTCGGCAAGTCAGCATGACTTCATAAGGGACTCCAACAGCACCATTGGGCGTTTTTGCTGCCGGAACAGAGAGGAGTCCCGGCTTGGAAGACGAGCTTTCTCTTAGCCTGCATTGTCCTCTACAGGATTGGGGTGTGAAGTGGATACTGGGAGAAGCAGCCACCAAAGCGTCGGAAGGGGCTTCTGAAGTGGTTTTGGAGGGGTAAGCTCCTATCGTTGTTTCATGCCCAGGGGAGGGTTTCCCTAGTCTCATAGGTACTTCGAAAGCTGCTGCATTGAAGATCTTTCGTCTGATATGGCTGGTGGGGAGCTGGAGTTGAGCCTGTCTAAGCCCAGTGCTGCTCTACAGCCGCTGGTTAGACCTACGAAGATAACTCTGGAGTCCAGCTGACAGCTATGGAGTCCCTGCAGAAGGTCTGTGTAACTTTTGAACAATGGTTGTGGTGCAAATCGTCATAAGATCACCCTTTGAAATTTTTCTAATGTGCATTTCATTGTAAACATTTATCCAGAAAGGTGCATAATATAACAATGTCTCTTACCTTTGTGCAACATCTCTCATCTTTGTTCAAAATATAGTATGTAATAAAACGTCCGCACTTATCTCTTTTTTCAAAATAGCAGCAACTTTTTACCACAGGAGAACCTCAAAGGGTGATCTTATGACGATTTGCACCACAACCATTGTTCAATAGAACATGGAACGCTGAGTTCTGATGGTGTGAGCTGCATTAGTATCCGATGATCCCCATACAAAAAGATTCAACACCTAATTAAGTTGATGAAGACGACACAAGTTGAATTATAAGCTACTCCTGCTTAGAATTTCTATATAATATCTATGAGGTTGTAAAGTCCATGGGTATGGTTTCTTTTGTTTGGGACATTATATTTAGTTAATAATTAATTGTTGACACCCATTATTGGTGTCAGGCTCATTACGCAATTAAATTCCACATGCAAATTAGGCACACACCCAAATTTGCCTGCACACTTTTGGGCACTATCGGCGCCAAATTACTAATAACAGCATAACATGAAATCCTGATCATATAACATGTTTAATATATAATACTAGCAGTTACGTGCTTAAGTGAGAGCAGTTAGGTGCGAGCATTTACATCAGCCATTGAGCTTGCACCTAAAATTAGGCGCATAGGACTAAATTCTATATATGATGCCTGAAAATTCTGCGCAGAAAAAAAATGATGTCTAGGCGTATTCTACAAAGGAAGCCTAAATCTAGGCGTACTGTAAAGACTATGCCTAAATTTTCACGTGCAACTAATTTAGTTTCAGGCAGTTATGCCGAGTAAAACTTGCTGTAAATGCTGACATCTAAATTAGGCACAGACCGGGTGTAGTCTATAAAAATGCGCATAGATATGTGTAACGCGCATGACCTGCCCATTCCACGCCCCATGGCCACACCCCCATTTCAACTCTGCGACTTAGACTTGAGCATGTAAATTCTGATTAGTGCCAATTAATATCAATAATTGCTTTTAATTGGCAATTATCAGTGCTGATTGGCTTGTTAAGTAAGCTGCACGCACAAATCCAGAATACGATCGGATTTGCATGCACAACTTAAGTCGCACTATATCTAATCCGGGGCATAGCTGCAGATTTACACTAGTATTCTATAAAGGTGATTACATTGTAATTTCTGATATAGAATTTGCCATTAGCACACAGCATCCCAGCATCTAACTCTGGGTGACCCTATGCTTATCCCCCTATACTTCTTTGAACCTTTAATGGGCTGAGTTCCTGAAATTATACTCAAAATTTCACTAAAATCCTAAGTTTAGGAATAGGAAAAGTGGCTGGTAAACAGGGGAAGATTAAGATCAGGGGTTACAGAGGTTTAAATACTTGAAAGTATAAAAAAAAAACGAAATCTTTTTTCAGAGACTGTGAAGTGGTAGAACTACAGGACATGAGCTGAGGTTGTGAGGGGCAGACTTAGGAGTAACATCAGGAAACACTTTTTCCACCAAGAGGGTGGTGCAGGGGAGGCCCAAGGCAATCTGCTACCCAAGCAGGGATGAGATGCCGGCTCTGCCCGGTCTGGAATCTCCCCATTCCCTCCTCAACCCTCTTCCCTGTGCCGTTTACCTTATTTTCTTCCTTTCCAAAAGGCAGCGGCGATTCCCCTTGGCTGCCCTGTTGCAGTGCCGCTGGCACCAGCCTCTTCACCAGGGTTGCCAGGTGGAAAATTTTTTTCCCACCCAAACCAGCCTAAATCCAGCCCAAAACCCGCCCAAACTCAAACCCCGCCCCTGACACCCCCACCCCCGCGTCATCACCCCCACCCCCGCCGTCATCAACCCCGCCCCAGCCGTCATCAACCCCGCCCCCGCTGTCATCGGCCCCGCCTCCCCCATCATCGGCCCCGCCCAGAACGTCACTAACCCCACCCAAAACGTCACTAACCCCGCCCCCCGCGGCCGAAAAAACCGCCAAAAAAATCGCCCAAAAGGCAAAAAAGAAGCCCAAAAAACCGCAACCCGCCGCGGGCAAAAATTCCCGCAGCAGGTCGCGGAAAACCGCCCAATTGGCCGGTAAACCGCCCACCTGGCAACACTGCTCTTCACTTTACTGTACGTGCCACTTCTGAGGAAACAGGAAATTACGTCAAGAGGTGGGCCGAAGTAGGGGGAGACGAGGCCTGTGCTGGCGGCAGGGCAGTCTATGAGAATCACTGCCACTGCTGCTTTTTTGGAAAAGACAGAAATAAGGTAAAGATGGGGACGGAATTGAGGAGAGTGCCGCCTGAGGCCCCCACCTCAGGTGACATAATGGTATGGCCACCACCGGGGTGGTGGATGCTAGGAACACCCTCTCCGTGGAGGTGGTGGGGGCAAAAACAGTGCCAGAATTCAAAACCATGTGAGATAAACACAGAAGATCCCTCTATAGAAAGGAAATCAAAGCAAAACTTTAAACAGGGCATAGAGTGGTGTCATCTGCACAGAGTGGCAGGTACAACCCCCCCCCCCCCCCAAACAGGAGCATAGCGTGGTATAACCTGCACGGAGCAGCAGGTACAACTCCCACTGTCTTTCACAGATCTTTATATGCTGTCATTTACCATGGAAAAATTTAGGAGCTGATTTTCCACACTAGGCTCATAATTAGGCTCATTAATCTAGGCAAATGAATGGCAGGTCTAAATTTATACCCACTAATAATGAGGATTGGAGCTAAGTCACCAACAACATAATATCAAATATCTTCTCTCCGGTATAATGGTGCTCTGGTCTTCACATAGCCTTTGAATTATTTTTCTCTTTTAAATTTAGTTTTAATCTTCTCATTAAAAATATTTCTATCAATGGCTTAAAAAACCCCTTCCTTATTACAAAATATATATATATTTTTAACTATATTAACATTCAGAAAAGATTGCAGTGCTTATAAATTTATGGTCCACCCGACAATAGTGGGTTCCGGCTGAGACCTGCATAAATGTCTTATGCGGGTCCTGACTGAATGTCTCAAATAGTAACAACAGTGGAGGAATGGCCTAGTGGAGGAATGGCCTAGTCTGTAATGACCTGTTCCTTGCCAAATCCAGAGGCCACTACTCCATCCTCATCCTCCTGGATCTATCCGCTGCTTTTGACACTGTCAATCATGACTTACTTCTTGCCACACTGTCCTCATTTGGGTTCCAGGGCTCTGTCCTCTCCTGGTTCTCCTCCTATCTCTCCCACCGCACCTTCAAAGTTCACTCTCATGGATCTTCCTCCACCCCCATCCCCTTATCTGTTGGTGTTCCCCAGGGATCAGTCCTTGGACCCCTTCTCTTCTCAATCTACACCTCTTCCCTGGGCTCCCTGATCTCATCTCATGGTTTCCAGTATCATCTCTATGCTGATGACACCCAACTGTATCTCTCCACACCAGACATCACCGCGGAGACCCAGGCAAAGGTATCGGCCTGCTTATCCGACATTGCTGCCTGGATGTCCAACCGCCACCTGAAACTGAACATGTCCAAGACCGAGCTTATCGTCTTTCCACCAAAACCCACTTCTCCTCTTCCTCCACTTTCTATCTCAGTTGATAACACCCTCATCCTCCCCGTCTCATCTGCCCGCAACCTCGGAGTCATCTTTGACTCCTCTCTTTCCTTCTCTGCGCATATCCAGCAGATAGCCAAGACCTGTCGCTTCTTCCTCTTTAACATCAGCAAAATTCGCCCTTTCCTCTCTGAACACACCACCCGAACTCTCGTCCACGCTCTCATTACCTCTCGCCTGGACTACTGCAACTTACTCCTCACCGGCCTCCCACTTAGCCATCTATCCCCCCTTCAGTCTGTTCAGAACTCTGCTGCACGTCTCATATTCCGCCAGAACCGATATACTCATATCACCCCTCTCCTCAGGTCACTTCACTGGCTTCCGATCAGATACCGCATTCAATTCAAGCTTCTCCTTCTTACCTACAAATGCACTCAGTCTGCTGCCCCTCACTACCTCTCTACCCTCATCTCCCCTTACGTTCCCGCCCGTAACCTCCGTTCACAGGATAAATCCCTCCTCTCAGTACCCTTCTCCACCACCGCCAACTCCAGGCTCCGCTCATTCTGCCTCGCCTCACCCTATGCTTGGAACGACCTTCCTGAGCCCTTACGCCAAGCCCCCTCCCTGCCCATCTTCAAGTCTTTGCTTAAAGCCCACCTCTTCAATGCTGCGTTCGGCACCTAACCCTTACCGTTCAGTGAATCCAGACTGCCCCAATTTGACTGCCCCGATCGGACCGACCGTTCACTTGTCTATTAGATTGTAAGCTCTTTGAGCAGGGACTGTCTCTCTTTGTTAAATTGTACAGCGCTGCGTAACCCTGGTAGCGCTCTAGAAATGTTAAGTAGTAGTAGTAGTAGTGGTTAAGGTGGTGGACTTTGGTCCTGAGGAACTGAGTTCGATTGCCACTTCAGGCACAGGCAGCTCCTTGTGACTCTGGGCAAGTCGCTTAACCCTCCATTGCCCCATGTAAGCCGCATTGAGCCTGCCATGAGTGGGAAAGCGCGGGGTACAAATGTAACAAAAATAAAATAGATACTATTGGAGATTCTACATGGAATGTTGCCACTATTGGAGATTCTACATGGAATGTTGCTATTCCACTAGCAACATTCCATGTAGAAGGCTGCGCAGGCTTCTGTTTCTGTGAGTCTGACGTCCTGCATGTACGTGCAGGATGTCAGACTCACAGAAGCAGAAGCCTGCGTGACCACATTGGTGGAATAGCAACATTCCATGTAGAATCTCAAATAGTAACAACAGTGGTGGAATGGCCTAGTGGTTAAGGTGGTGGACTTTGGTCCTGAGGAACTGAGTTCGATTGCCACTTCAGGCACAGGCAGCTCCTTGTGACTCTGGGCAAGTCACTTAACCCTCCATTGCCCCATGTAAGCCGCATTGAGCCTGCCATGAGTGGGAAAGCACAAGGTACAAATGTAACAAAAATAAAATAGATACTATTGGAGATTCTACATGGAATGTTGCTATTCCACTAGCAACATTCCATGTAGAAGGCTGCGCAGGCTTCTGTTTCTGTGAGTCTGACGTCCTGCACCTATGTGCAGGACGTCAGACTCACAGAAGCAGAAGCCTGCGCGGCCACATTGGTGATCTGCAAGGGCCGACTTCTACATGGAATGTTGCTAGTGGAATAGCAGCATTCCATGTAGAATCTCAAATAGTAGCAACAGTGGAGGAGTGGCCTAGTGGTTAGGGTGGTGGACTTTGGTCCTGGGGAACTGAGGAACTGCATTCAATTCCTGCTTCAGGCACAGCTCCTTGTGACTCTGGGCAAGTCACTTAACCGTCCATTGCCCCAGGTACAAATAAGTACCTGTATATGTAAGCCGCATTGAGCCTGCCATGAGTGGGAAAGCGCAGGGTACAAATGTAACTAAAATAAAATAAGTATGGCTGCATTTGCATTCTTATTTTTTTTATTTGTTACATTTGTAGCCCACATTTTCTCACCTATTTGTAGGCTCAATGTGGCTTACATAGTACCGGAGAGGCCTTTGCAGGCTCCGGTGTGAACAAATACAGGAAGCCTGAATTTAAGAGCTTAACTTTTTTTTTTTATATCTGGCCCATACTTTTTAATATGCTCAGCCAGCATGAAAAAAAATGCAATCACTGCTGGCTTTAAAAATTAACCCATAAGTATACCAGTCTAGACTTGATCACATCATATGGAATGTTACTTGCACAGAGAGTAATGTTTGATAATGCAATAGGTTAGTCCTACATAAGTACATACTGGGAAAGACCAAAGGTCCTTCGAGCCCAGCATCCTGTTCCCAACAGTGGCCAATCCAGGTCACAAATACCCGGCAAGATCCCCAAAATGTACAAAACATTTTATACTGCTTATCCCAGAAATAGTGGATTTTTCCCCAAGTCCATTTAATAACGGTCTATGGACTTTTCCTTTAGGAAGCTGTCCAAACCTTTTTAAAACTCCGCTAAGCTAACTGCCTTTACCACATTCTCTGGCAACAAATTCCAGAGTTTAATTACACGTTGAGTGAAGAAAAATGTTCTCCAATTCGTTTTAAATTTACTACATTGTAGCTTCATCGCATGCCCCCTAGTCCTAGCATTTTTGGAAAGCGTGAACAGATGCTTCACATCTACCCGTTCAACTCCACTCATTATTTTATAGACCTCTATCATATCTCCCCTCAGCCGCCTTTTCTCCAAGCTGAAGAGCCCTAGCCGCTTTAGCCTTTCCTCCTAGGGAAGTCGTCCCATCCCCTTTATCATTTCCGTCGCCCTTCTCTGCACCTTTTCTAATTCCACTATATCTTTTTTGAAATGCGGCGACCAGAATTGAACACAATATTTGAGGTGCGGTCACACCATGGAGCGATACAAAGGCATTATAACAACCTCATTTTTGTCCTATTACTAGGTTATAATTTGCCATTTCCAAATGTACCTCACTGATTGTATTTATGCTTGGTCTTTTTACTACTGTTATGCTGTTAACACTATTATAAATTTTCTTTAGATTGTAAGCTCTCTTGAGCAGGGACTGTCCTTCCCCATGTTTTAACTTGTACAGCGCTGCGTAACCCTAGTAGCGCTATAGAAATGCTAAGTAGTAGTAGTAGTAGTAGTAAGGTCAGAGGATTAAGAGATCAAACACACTGATGGTCATTGCTTTTGACTCGTAACCACTTGTAGCCACTCGCCTCCACCTACCCTCCTCTTCTCCTTCCTGTACACATTAATTGATTTGATTTGCTTACTTTATTTTTTGTCTATTAGATTGTAAGCTCTTTGAGCAGGGACTGTCTTTCTTCGATGTTTGTGCAGCGCTGCGTATGCCTTGTAGTGCTATAGAAGTGATAAGTAGTAGTAGTAGTCTCTTGTAACCAGAGCTAATATTGTGATGTCATAATGCCTCAGTCCACCAATAAGAGCCAACCTCATCAGTGATGTCACAATGGCTTGATTGTCCTATACTTGGCTCACTTTTATTACATAGCTCTTTGAGCAGGGACTGTCTTTCTTCTATGTTTGTACAGCGCTGCGTAACCCTAGTAGCGCTATAGAAATGCTAAGTAGTAGTAGTAGTATGTTAAATTCTACCTGCTATACAGCATCTTGAGTGAGTCTCTTCATAAAGGTGGTTAATAAAGCCCAATAAATAAATAAATAATATATTGTTACCAAACAGTTCCTTGCAGTGAAAATACCTATTAACTCCATCCCGAGGGCCAAATGCATCATACAGCTGTTAAGGGGCTCATTTTCAAAGCACTTAGACACAAAATATGCTCTGGTACTTTGTACGTCTTTGTAAATGAGCCCTTAAATACACCAAGGGGGAATTTGTTTGATTAACTGTGAACGTCCTTTTTACTATCTGTGTCAAATATTACTCAGGTACCCCACTGAATTAAAGTTTAGCTGTAATTCCTGATTTACCGTTCACAGAGGTAGACCTGTGAATCAACGGAAAACAGGAGCTGAGGCATCTTGTAGCTTGAGCAACATTAAAATGCCGTATCTCCCTCCAAGCGGTGCAAAGAAAGCTACAAAAATGGCATGGGATTTGCGTCGCATACCGTACGAGGAGAGACTTGTTGACCTGAACATATATACCTTGGAGGAAAGGAGAAACGGGGGTGACGTGATACTGACGTTCAAATATTTGAAAGGTGTTAATCCGCAAACGAACCTTTTCTGGAAGCGGGAAGGCGGTAGAACTAGAGGACATGAATTGAGGTTGAAGGGGGGCAGACTCAGGATTAATGTCAGGAAGCCTTTTTTCACGGAGAGGGTGGTGGATACGTGGAATGCCCTCCCGCGGGAGGTGGTGGAGATGAAAACGGTAATGGAATTCAAACAAGCGTGGGATAAACACAAAGAAATCCTGTTTAGAAGGGAATGGATCCGCAAAATCTTAGCGCAGTTTAGGTGGTGACGCCGGTAATTGGGAAGCGAAACCCGGTGCTGGGCAGACTTCTACGGTCTACGCCCTGATTGTGACTGAATAGATAGGGATGGGCTGGACTATAAATTTTAATGGTTGTTGATGTTAGCTTCAGAACTTAGTACAAGAACAGTGCTGGGCAGACTTCTACGGTCTGTGCCCCGAGAATGGCAAGGACAAATCAAACTCTGGTATAAAGTATCACATTATTACTAATTAGGGGATAATGCTTATGTTCCCAGAGTCAATGTTAACATCTATTACGAAAAGACTCCAGCTTTCAGTATCACAAAAGAATTTATTGCAATGCAGTACCACCCTAAAACAACAGACACTGCTGCCTGTTAAAAACTCACTCACTCATTCGTCCATTCACCGTGCACTACCTGTACCTAAATATAAACCCACCACTGTCACAATCCGAGCAGCAAATGTATGCTGTTCCTTGATTTTACATATATTTTACACCAATTATACACTGTATCATACAAAGAAATCGCAAATCAGTCCTCCCAGCGCAGTAATCCTAGTCCTTGTGGCGCCGCGCTTTCCGCTTGGCTGCTGTAAACCCGTTGTCCAGAAACGCTGGGTGACTGGTCTCCAGAGTGTAAACACAGTTTATATGCTAACACTCCGTTAGCTACTTGAATACGATACATCCAATCGTCTTTATACATCAAAGTACAGGTGCTGTGTGCTCAGTGATTAACTCATTGGTCCACCATAAACATCTCCTATTTGTGCCGGTTCCCCGATGCAGGACCGCATTTCACAAATCTTCCTCAGGAGGAACCACCATCACATTTTTAGTACTCAAAACGACTGCACGCCAGATTGAAGCTCCCTCAAGGGCGACACGCCCCCTTGAACTTTGGCCGTCCTTGCGACGGAGTGCAGTTGGAGACGTCCTAAATCGAGCTTCGATTATACTGATATGGACGACCCTGGGAGAAGGACGTCCATCTTCCGATTAATGTCGAGAGATGGACGTCCTTCTCTTTCGAAAATGAGCCCAATAGTAGCACTTCTTTTTGTGGGCAGTTAGGCCTGTAAACGCAAGTAGTCTAGAAATTGCACACCTCTGGCCCGCCCATGCCCCTCCCAGGTCTACACAACCCTTGCAGTTGCCCATGATGGATTTTTCACTCATAATTGATAGAATACTGGCTAACGGCAATTACACATGTAACTGCAAATTTGTGTCAATCAACACCAATTAACATAGTAACATAGTAACATAGTAGATGACGGCAGAAAAAGACCTGCACGGTCCATCTAGTCTGCCCACGATAAACTCATATGTGTATACCTTACCTTGATTTGTACCTGTCTTTTTCAGGGCACAGACCGTATAAGTCTGTCCAGCAGTATTTCCCGCCTCCCAACCACCAGTCCCGCCTCCCATCACCGGCTCCGGCACAGACCCCGTATAAGTCTGCCCTCCCCTATCCTAGCCTCTCAACCACCAACCCCTCTTCACCCCGCCACCCAATTTCAGCTAAGCTTAAACTGCCAATTATAGCCAATAATTGGCAGTTAACAACAATTAGCAGCTAATTAACATATTCAATTACTTACGCAACTGACACTATTCTAGGGCTTGCACGTGCAACGTTACATGCTATACATGAAGTCGAGAGCACAGATTTATAGAATTAGGGGCTATTGCAGGTTCTTCTGTGCTCCACCAGGACTTAACCTTGGGAATGCGTTCATGCAGATCACTTGAAACTAGGTTCAGTCTTTTTGTGTGCTGACTTTTTAACGTGCAATTTGCAGTCAGGAAATGTTATTAAAGCCCTTTAACACATGTAAAACAGGCGTTAGACCAGGGCTGTCCAACCTCGGCCCTCACCAGGTCGAGTTTTCAGGATTTCCCTAATGAATATGCCAGTGGTTCCCAAACTTTTTCGGTTCAAGGCACCCTTAGTGTCCAAGAAAGTTTTTGCGGTACCCCCCCCCCCCCCCCCCCCCACCACACAGTTCTCCACCACTTGGTCTCACAGGTCTCTACTGCCCCCCCCCCCCGCTACACATCATGTCCAGTATTTCTTCCTCTCTCCCCCATGCATCATCTCTCCCTTCCCTCCACCTGTATGTCCAACATTTCTCCCTCTCTGGCCCCTCTCCCCTCAACCCCCATATACAAGATGTCACCCCTTCTGCCCCTCCAACTCATTAACCCCCGAATTCTATAAAAAGCGCTAAAAATTACTTGCGCAAATTTAGGCACACACAATTAAATTGAATAATGGACTAATTTGCACTAATTGGCTTTAACAAGCAATTATTGGCACTAATTAGAATGAATTAAAATGTATGCACATAAATTTAGGAGTGTGGAAATTGAAGGGTCATGGTAGGATTAGGGGCGTTCCTTTCGGTTATGTGCATAATTATAGAATAAGGTGGGACCTGTGGCTAATTTACATGCGAGCATTTGCACCACCTTTCCATGCCACACCTAAATGTAGTCATGGTTCCCAGGAATAAGTACTATTCTATAAAGAATAGCCTAACTTTAAGGGTGGTTTATAGAATAGTGCGATGGAGGGGGAGGGGGGTTGGTGCTGATTTTTCTCTGCACCTTTTCTAATTCCACTATATCTTTTTTGAGATGCGGCGACCAGAATTGAACACAATATTTGAGGTGTGATCGCACCATGGAGCGATTCAAAGGCATTATAACATCCTCATTTTTGTTTTCAATTCCTTTCCTAATAATACCTAACATTCTATTTGCTTTCTTAGCCGCAGCAGCACACTGAGCAGAAGGTTTCAACGTATTATCGACGACGACACCTAGATCCCTTCTTTGTGTATGACTCCTAACGTGGAACCTTGCATTACTTAGCTATATTTCGGGTTCTTCTTTTCCACATGCATCACTTTGTACTTGCTCACATTAAATGTCATCTGCCATTTGGATGCCCAGTCTCCCAGTCTCAGAAGGTCCTCTTGTAACTTTTCACAATCCTCTTGCAATTTAATGACTTTGAATAACTTTTGTTCATCACCAAATTTAATTACCTCACTAGTTTCTCCCATCTCTAGGTCACTTATAAATATGTTAAAAAGCAGAGGTCCCAGCACAGACCCCTGGGGAACCCCACTATCTACCCTTCTCCATTGAGAATACTGACCATTTAACCCTACTCTCTGTTTTCTATCTTTTAACCAGTTTTTAGTCCACAATAGAACACTGCCTCCTATCCCATGACTCTCCAATTTCCTCTGGAGTCTTTCATTAGGTACTTTTTCAAAGGCCTTTTGAAAATCCAGATACACAATATCAACCGGCTCACCTTTATCCACATGTTTGTTCACCCCTTCAAAGAAATGTAATAGATTGGTGAGGCAAGATTTCCCTTCACTAAATCCATGTTGGCTTTGTCTCGTTAATCCATGCTTTTGTATATGCTCTGTAATTTTGTTCTTTATAATAGTCCTTTATATTCCAATCGAAACTCCTAAGTGGGTTACAACATAACATTAGAAATATAAATGTGCACAGCAACATCGCACATAAAGTATTACATAATATCATTATAATTTATTTATTTATTTGTTGCATTTGTATCCCACATTTTCCCACCTATTTGCAGGCTCAATGTGGCTTACATGGTACCGTAAGGCAATCGCCTTTCCAGTATGACAAATACAGAGTGATATAATAAAGTGCATGTGTGACAGACACATAAGGGAATGGAAAGGAGGAAGCGTTAAGTTATGTCCAGTTCGAGTATTAGTATCGTTGTGTTGCAGGATGCAGGTGTTTAAGTCGTGTCGTTAGGGTATGCCTTTTTGAACAAGATAGTCTTTAGTGATTTCCGGAAGTTTGGTAGGTCATACATTGTTTTCGCGGTGATTGGTAGTGCGTTCCAAAGTTGTGTGCTTATATAGGAGAAGCTGGATGCATAGGTTGATTTGTATTTGAGTCCTTTGCAGCTTGGGTGGTGAAGGTTTAGGTATGAGCATGTTGATCTTGTTGTGTTTCTGGTTGGTAGGTCTATGAGGTTAAACATGCATCCCGGGGCTTCTCCGTAGATGATTTTATGAACCAGAGCACAGATTTTGAACGCAATACGTTCTTTGATTGGGAGCCAATGCAGTTTTTCTCGTAGGGGTCTCCAAAAAAGCATTTTAAGTTCATAAAATAACATGAAGTTACTCAATACTATTAAAAGTTTCCCTAAGGAGATGGAAAACATTCTAAGAAGTGACCCATTTGGAAGGTAATTCTATAAACAGGTGGCTATTCAATGAAGGAACGTGGGTGCTTACTTTAACATACCACAACATAAGAATATGGTTTGTATTCCACTAATACCTCTTGGTTCAAAGTGGATTCCAGTAAAAAGAGGCCAGGAATTACAAATTCTGCATTACAAGTATACACATTTCAATCCTTTAAAAAAAACCCTAGTTATTAGTTTGCAAAGCAAAATTTCTAAATACTGTAAGCAAGTGTTAATATGTTTGTAAAACTGAAAGTAACTTGAAATAGTCGACAGAGAAACTTGAATGTCTTTACTAAGATGAGCTGCTTGGTTTGAAAAAAGATTATCTAATAACCAAGGGCCCTTTTACTAAGCCGCAAAGAGGGGAATAATCGAACGGCGCCAGCAAAATAGATTGCCGGCAATCTATTTTGGTGGCGGCGCAAACAGCTGGCCGAACCATATTATTGAAAAAGATGACTGTTAGGCAGACTGGATGGACCGAGCATCTTTATCTGCCATCATCTACTGTGTTCCTATGTTTTGTGGAAAAGATTTTTGGATGACATTTTTGTAATTTTTACGGGATCATATGTTAATTCACAACAATTTTGTAATCGGCTGAATTAGCTAGATGTGGATATCTAATTTCAAATGCTGAATCCTGGGTCAAGTGTCATAATTTTGGATGTGTTCCTGGTTAGAGACACGTGCATATAACGTTTAGAAGTACTGCATCTCCATCTAGTGGTTACACAATATGTGTGACACTTGATTTTTACATAGGTTGTCTAAATAGGAAAAAGAACATGACATCCACGTTGAAATGTTCACAAGTTGAAGTGTATCTTACCTAGTGGTGTGCTGGAGCAGGCTCTCACAGGCTCGCAAGAGCCGGTTGTTAAGTTTTTAAGAATTTTGGGAGCCGGTTGTTAAAGTAGGGCCCTCCATGGCTACTTTAACAACTGGCTTCCAAAATGTGGGCTTGGGCCCCCTGCTGAATTCTCTTTTACTTTGCTGGTGGGGATGCTGAGCCCTGCCAGCCAAGTAAATAGACTGCCGCTGCTCCCAGCTCCTTGTTTCCAGCTCTGAGCAGCAGGCTGGGACTTCTCGAGCATGTGTGAGAAGTTGCAGCATGCTGCTCAGAGCAAGACATTGGGAGTGGTGGCAGTCCATTTATTGGTTGCCAGCAAAGGTATGCCTAGCGTGCCCGCATGAAGGGAGGGAGGAGAGAGAGGCAAGTGTTGCTCCCCCCCCGGCCACCCCTGGCCCTTCCAACTGCAGAGCTGGCTACGTCAGGAGAAAGAGCCTGTTGTTAAAAATTTACCAGCACACCCCTTACCAAAAGATCACTTAACATGGAGCTTTTTGTAAAATACCTATATGGAACTTGGAAAACAAGATTGCGGCGGGAGAAAAAGCAGGACACTGACCTGAGCTCCGTGTCTGAGCCTGAGTCTCCTGATGACTGAAGCTGCAGGAGTTGGGGTCTCAGCGCAGGCTCACATCGGCGGTTGGCCTGGCCTCCTGAGAGGCTCCGCTACATAAATCCCTTGCTCTGGTGAGCGGTGGACAGCCCAGGAGTTGGTGGAGTGTGCTCATTCCTCGTGTTGCCTAGATTTAGGCGCCGATTATAGAATATACTTAGTTGATATTTCAGCACCGGTATCTGTGCGCATCCATTTTTCACCAACAAAAACCTGGTGGAAATCTTAGCGCATAGATGTAGGTACACTGGGCCATATTCTATAACTAGGCACCTAAATTTTGGAACATCCATAAAATGCCATTTCCCCGCCCATAACCATGGCCTTTTTTTTTCCTCTGTGCATTAGGAGTTTGGCGCATATCATTACAGAATAAGTGAGTTGTGGGCCTAAATTCTAATGAGTGCCAATTAGTGCTCATTATTGCTTGTTAAGTGCTGTTATCAATGCTCATTAGCTTGTTAAGCCAATAAAGTTACGCGCGGTGTTATAGAATCCACACTGATTTTGGTGTAGAGACTTGCACAGGAACGGGGTTCACGGGAATCCCGCGGAACCTGCGGGATTCCTATAGGGATGGAAGCAGTTCTGCAGGGATCCCGTGGGAACAGAAGCAGTTCCTGTGGGGTTCACATGGAAGTGTACACATAGAGGAGCGTAATCGAACGGTGCCGGCCATCTTTGGGGCCGGCTCCGCGAAGGGGTGGAACCAAGCATATTTTCGAAATACGCTTGGCGCCAGCCAAATCGCTCGCCAGGGTTAGATGAGATGGCCGACTCCGATTTTCAGCCATAATGGAAACCGGAGCCGGCCATCTCAAATCCGGCAAAATGTAAGGCATTTGGGCGTGGGAGGAGTCAGCATTTCTAGTGCACTGGCCCCCCTGACATGCCAGGACACCAACCGGGCACCCTAGGGGGCACTTTAAAAAAATGTAAAAAATAAAACAATTAGCTTCCAGGTGCATAGCACCCTTCCCTTGGGTGCTGAGCCCCCCAAACCCCCCCCCCCCAAAACCCACTGACCACAACTCTACAGCATTACCATAGCCCTAAGGGCTGAAGGGGGGCACCTACAAGTGGGTACAGTGGGTTTTGGGGTTTTTTGGAGGGCTCACATTTACCACCACAAGTGGAACAGGTGGGGGGGGGGATGGGCCTGGGTCCACCTGCCTGAAGTGCACTGCACCCACTACAAACTGCTCCAGGGATCTGCATATTGCTGCCAGAGAGCTGGGTATGACATTTGAGGCTAGCATAGAGGCTGGCAAAAAAAGTTTTTAAAGTTGTTTGAGGGTGGGAGGGGATTAGTGACCACTGGGGGAATCAGGGGAGGTCATCCCCGATTCCCTCCGGTGGTCATCTGTCAGTTGGGGCACTTTTTTGGGACTTAGACCTGTAAAAAAGGGTCCAAATAAAGCGGACCAAATTCTCGTGACGGCCATCTTTCTTTTTTCCATTATCGGGCAAAGCCGGCCATCTCAACGCATGCCCCCGTCCTGCCCCCATCCCGCCTTCGCTACCATGCCGACACGCCCCCTTTGAACTTTCACCAGGCCCGCGATGGACCGCAGTTGAAGCCGGCCAAAATTGGCTTTCGATTATGCCGATTTGGCCGGATTCAGGAGATCACCGGCCATCTCCCGATTTGTGTAGGAAGATGGCCGTTGAGCTCTTTTGAAAATAAGCTGGTTAGCCACCCTTTTACTAACCCATGTAGGTCCCTACATGCACCCAATGTGCGTCAGTTTGGAATTACCACCCAGCTACTGCATGACCGGGTGGTAATTTTATTTTTTACTTGCGTCCACTGTACGCAACTGAAAATAAATGTTATTTTCTGGCGTGCGGCACTTAGGGACGGTAAAAGGCATTCTACATGTGTAGACCATTACTGCCTGGTTACTGCATGAGACCTTACCGCTAAGTCAAAGGGTGGCAGTAAGGTCTAAGGTCCAAAATGGACACACGTCAATTTTCTTTTTGCTGCACATCCGTTTTCGGCCAAAATAAAAAAAGAGAGCATTTTTAACAGGTGCGCTGAAAAATGGATCTGCGCGTCCAAAACACTTGCTTACACTGGTGCAGGCCATTTTTCAGCGCACCTTAGTAAAAGGACCCCTTAGTCGGCACTGATTTCAGAGCCAATTTTTTAGGCACCATATATAGAATATCCTCCTAAGTGCTGAAAATTTGTGCTTAACCAGCTAACCTGCTTATTTTCGAAGGAGAAGGGAGCCCATCTTCCGACACAAATCGGTAGATGGGCGCCCTTCTCCTAAGGGCAGCCAAATCGGTATAATCGAAAGCCGATTTTGGCCATCCTCAACTGCTTTCCGTCGCGGGGACAGCCAAAGTTCAAGGGGGTGTGTCGGCAGTGTACCGAAGGCGGGACAGGGGCGTGGTTAAGAGATGGCCGTCCTCGGCCGATAATGGAAAAAAGAAGGGCGGCCCTGACGAGCATTTGGCCGACTTTACTTGGTCCTTTTTTGTTCATGACCAAGCCTCGAAAAGGTACCCGAACTGACCAGATGACCACTGGAGAAAATCGGGGATGACCACCCCTTACTCCCCCAGTGGTCACCAACCCCCTCCCACCCCCCAAAAAAATTAAAAACATTTTTTGCCAGCCTCTATGCCAGCCTGAAATGTCATACCCAGCTCCATCACAGCATTATGCAGGTCCATGGAGCAGTTTTTAGTGGGTACTGCAGTGCACTTCAGGCAGGCGAACAAAGGCCCATCCCCCCACCTGTTACACTTGTGCTGGTAAATGTGAGCCCTCCAAAACCCAACTGAAACCCACTGTACCCACATATAGGTGCCCCCCTTTACCCTTTAAGGGCTATGGTAATGTTGTACAGTTGTGGGTAGTGGGTTTTGGGGGGCTCAGCACCCAAGGTAAGGGAGCTATGCACCTGGGACCTTTTTCTGAAGTCCACTGCAGTGCCCCCTAGGCTGCCCGGTTGGTGTCCTGGCATGTCAGGGGGACCAGTGCACTACAAATGCTGGCTCCTCCCACAACCAAATGCCTTGGATTTGGCCGGTTTTGAGATGGCCGGCTTCGGTTTCCATTATCGGCGAAAACCGAGGCCGGCCATCTCTAAGTCCGGCGATCTCAACATTTAGGTCGACCATCTCTAAGGTTGACCTAAATGTTGAAATTTGGCTGGCCCCGACCGTATTATCGAAAGGAAAGATGGCCGCCCATCTTGTTCGATAATACGATTGGCTCCGCCCCTTCCCGGGGCCGTCCCCGGAAATGGGCGCCCTTATAGATGGCCGCCCCATTTGATTATGCCCCTCCACGTCACACTGAATATTAGCGGTTAGCCGGCTAAGCGCTATTTAACCGGCCAGGAGCCATTGCTGGCCGGTTAAATAGTGCCGAATATAATGGATGGGCTGTCAACTTTGCAAAAACATGGGGAACGTCAAACAACTTATCTGATGTTGTTGCATGTCATCAAAAAATGAAAAGAAGCAGGAAAAAACATGGCATTTTTTGTTTTTCATTCACTGATAGTAGCACACTCTTTGCAAAGAGGGCACAGAATTTTGAAAATGACCACACTCCTATTTATTTATTTATTTATTGCATTTGTATCCCACATTTTCCCACCGTATGGCAGGTTCAATGTGGCTTACCTATTGCTAAAAAGGCGGTTACAAAATTTAGATTTGTAGAAGTCTAGTACATAATACAGAAGTACAACAAACGCTTAGGTTGATATATTAGCATATTGTGAGAGGTTAATATTATTGTGTTCCATTTCTGAACTTTTCGTCATGTATGGCGGTGTGGGAAAGACTTCTTGAAAAGATGTGTTTTCTGTGTTTTTCTCTGAATTGTAGGTAGTTTTCTGTGAATTTCAGGTCTTTGGGTAGTGAGTTCCAAAGTTGTGTGCCTATAAACGAGAGGCTGACGTCATGTGGAGATTTGTATTTTATACCTTAAGGACATTGCCCCAGAAATGAAAATGAAGACTAACCAAAACAAAACAAAATGGACAATCCTGCAAATGGCAAGAGGAACGTAACAAAACGGACTGCCTATCCCTACTTCACAGCCTTCACAGCTATAATCTAAATGAAAGTCGCATATTCTGTTCTAGAGTCCATCTATTAGTGATCCTTAATTCCAAACTCAAATCCGATTTTGCAGTTGGTTGAACTTGGTAAATCCATATTTTGCAATTCTTCCACTCTGTCTCTTGTCTTTCTTTTTTGAATATTTAGTGAAATGATCCCAGAAAACTCTGACTTACATGAATTGTGGGTGATGGAGTCCCCTTTACGGTTGTAGTTTCTCAAAGAAGTTTTGCTTTGTAGGTCAAATCCTACTTGAGTGTTCCATGATGAAGCCTTTTAGGCAGCAAGAATGCACTTATATGTCTTTAAAAAAAACCCAAACTAATATACATGTGTAAGTGGCAACTTATGAATGTCAATGACCCCTTACAAAATACTGACTAGTTGAAAAGTACATGCCAGGACATGGTGGTGTGTACTTTGCCGGTGGGTGGGGTTTGGGCACCGTGTAGATAGAGTCTGCAAATATGGACTTAGATTATAAAATACTTGCACACACAAGAAAATATTGACATGGGCATTTAGACCTGCCCTTGGGCTAGTGTAAGTATCTGCACCTACCACTTTTGCTAGTATTCTATAAAGAAAGGTAGGTAACTAATAAAGTACAGCCAAATAAAGTACAGCCTAATAAAGCAGCACCTAATAAAGAACAGCTTAATAAAGTTCAGCCTATTAAAGTAGCACCTAATAAAGTACTGCTTATAAAGTACAGACTAATAAAATACAGCCTAATAACGTACAGCCTAAGTCAGTGGGTCTCAGTCATTTTCTGTTGTCATGCAACTGAGAGAGAATATTCACCTGTGAGATACAATAAGCACTACAGTTTTCAGCTGAACAAAGGAAAAAACCCTCTATATTATTTAAACATTGCTAACAATGATGTAAGGGTAATACAGATGCAATAGTGGTGACCTCCAGGGTGGAAGAGAGGGATGAGCTGCAACATAAGAACATAAGCGATGCCATACTGGGACAGACCGGAAGTCCATCAAGCTCAGCATCCTGTTTCCAACAGTGGCCAATCCAGGTTGCAAGCACTTGGCAAGATCCCAAAACAGTACAATACATTTTATGCTGCTTATCCTAGAAATAACTGTCCACCAATACTGGCGAAAATCTACTAATATGTTTGAAAATACACCACAAAAATAGTAGAACTTAAAGCAAGAGGGATACTAGTTGTTAATCTTGTTCAACCACTCACTGGTTCACAATGTGTTGAAAGGGGAAGTCTCATATGGTCACCGGGGTTTGATTCAATACCATCTGTACAAGTGGACCCCTGTTCCATGACAGTTGTAATCATCGACTAACCCCCGACCGTCCTATGTTTTTAATTTTTTTTATTTTAATGCAAGTTAAGTTTTTATGGCTTTTCCAGTTTATCTCTCAACCGCCATATACTAAATCATTCATTTGACGGTATATATAACCCAACGGATGAACTGGGCATTTCATTACAACTTAACTGTCATCAGAGGCATTACGCCAAACACTTATCTGTGTATCCATATGCTGATGCTGTTCCCATCCCAGCTTTCATAGCTGCCACACACTGAGCAGGTGTCAATGATGACACCTAGATTCCTTTCCTGGTCGGTGACTCCAAATGTGGAACCTTGCATTACGTATCTATAGTCTGGGTTCCTCTTTCCAACATGCATCATTTTTATCTATTTATTTATTTAATTGTTACATTTATATCTCTCATTTTCCCACCTATTTGTAGGCTCAATGTGGCTTACATAGTACCAGAGAGGCGTTACAGACTCCGGTGTAAACAAATACAAAGTGATGTTGTGGTAAGAGAAAGTTTGTGTGGCACAGCCACACTAGAGAATCGTACACCGGAAGAGTTGTGTTATGTCCATTACGTTCTTTAGTTTTGTTGTGTTGCAGAGATCAGGCATTTATGTTGGATCGGTAGGGTATGCCTTTTTAAACAGGTTAGTTTTTAGTGTTTTCCGGAAGTTTAGGTGGTCGTTCGTAGTTTTCAAGGCTTTTGGTAATGCGTTCCACAGTTGTGTGCTTATGTAGGAAAAACTGGATGCGTAAGTTGATTTGTATTTGAGTCCTTTGCAGCTTGGGTAGTGCAGATTTAGGTACGTTCGTGTTGATTCGGATGTGTTTCTAGTTGGTAGGTCGATCAAGTCTGTCATGTATCCCGGAGCTTCACCGTAGATAATTTTGTGAACCAGAGTGCAGATTTTGAAAGCAATGCGTTCTTTCATTTAAGGCTGATGACAGAAGTAGGGACCAGTGATGGAGATTTCAAGTACCTGACTTCCTGGTTTTCAACTCTCACCAACCTGTAGCACACATGGTTGTTAAAAAAAGCACAAGCATGGTGTCTGTCAAATATTTTGTGGCACACCTCCCAGCTGTTGGTAACACACCAGTGTGTCCCGACATACTAGTTGAGAACCATTGGTCTAAGTACATGCCTTCCTAGGCTCTCTCTTATAAAATTACTCTCCACATGCTTATTTCTCAGTACCAAGCTGCAGAATAAATGCAGAGAAGAAGAGCCCTCTAGAATTTTTAACAGACTTGTATACCCTAAGGCGTTTCTTAGACAGATTGTAAGAATTTTTTTTTTAATAGCTGGTCCATCTATGAATGAATTGCCCTTGGAAATAAGGCAGATAACTTCATTGTTATCATTTAGGAACAGCTTAAGTCACATTTGTTTAATCAAGCTTTTTTATCTTACCAGTACATAAGTACATAAGTAATGCCACCCTGGGAAAAGACCAAAGGTCCATCAAGCTCAGCATCCTGTCCACGACAGCGGCCAATCCAGGCCAAGGGCACCTAGCAAGCTTCCCAAACGTACAAATGTTCTATATAGTGTTATTACTTGGGTATGCTTAAGAGTTGGAGAACAGTGATGTTTGATATTTGGTTATTGCTATTATGTGTATTATATACTTTTATCAACTAAACTTGTAAGTACTGCTTAGGGTGTGGAAATATACAATCGTTAGATAATACCCAGGCACAATAATTTCCACCAAATGAAAATGATTAAAGTATCTAAAGATAGTACCGTTCTGTAGTCTAGAAGGAAAAAGGCCTCACAGAGCTCCTAGATTACGACCATCCATTGGGTAATACCTGTAGATCAACATAGCAGTAACGCCAAACTTTGAGTGATATTCTTCATAATATATCACCTTTTTATTTAATATATGTGTAAATGTGAGAGGGATATCAAAAAACACCACACACCACAGAAGGTTTTTTTGGCCAATGATGAACAGAGGATCATTTCAGACCCGTTTAAGCTCCAATAGATGGTCATAATCTAGGAGCTCTGTGAGGCCTTTTTCCTTCTAGACTGCTGAACGGTACTATCTTTAGATACTTTAATTATTATATGTACTGTTGTAACCCACTTATATTTTTTTTTAGAAAATGCGGGCTAGCAATATGTTAAATAAATAAATAAACTCACCTTGAGCTTCCATTTGAGAGCTTCCATTAGCACCATTCACAGAAGAGAGTGTGTATCAACAACTAGAAAAACTAAAGGTGGACAAATCCATGGGACCGGATGGGATCCACCCCAGGATATTGAGGGAGCTCAGAGAGGTTCTGGCGGGTCCTCTTAAAGATTTGTTTAATAAATCCTTAGAAATGGGAGAGGTTCCGAGGGATTGGAGAACGGCGGAGGTGGTCCCTCTTCACAAAAGTGGCGATAGGGAAGAAGCTGGAAACTACAGGCCGGTAAGCCTCACTTCGATTATTGGAAAAGTAATGGAAGCGATCATGAAGGAAAGGATAGTGAATTTCCTGGAAGAAAATGAGTTGCAAGATCCGAGACAACATGGTTTTACCAAAGGGAAATCGTGCCAAACGAATCTCATTGAATTCTTTGATTGGGTGACCGGAGAATTGAACCGTGGACGTGCTATAGACGTAATCTACTTAGATTTCAGCAAGGCTTTTGACATGGTTCCCCACAGGAGGCTCTTAAATAAACTGGATGGGCTGAAGATAGGACCCAAAGTGGTGAACTGGATTAGGAACTGGTTGATGGACAAGCACCAGAGGGTGGTGGTGAATGGAGTTCGCTCGGAGGAGGGAAAGGTGAGTAGTGGAGTGCCTCAAGGATCGGTGCTGGGGCCAATTCTGTTCAATATATTTGTGAGTGACATTGCCGAAGGGTTAGAAGGTAAAGTTTGCCTATTTGCGGATGATACTAAGATTTGTAACACAGTGGACACCCCGGAGGGAGTGAAAAACATGAAAAAGGATCTGAAAAAGCTAGAAGAATGGTCTAAGGTTTGGCAATTAAAATTCAATGCGAAGAAATGCAAAGTGATGCACTTAGGGAGTAGAAATCCAAGAGAGGCGTATGTGTTAGGCGGTGAGAGTCTGCTAGGTACGGATGGGGAGAGGGATCTTGGGGTGATAGTATCTGAAGATCTGAAGGCGATGAAACAGTGTGACAAGGCGGTGGCCGTAGCTAGAAGGTTACTAGGCTGTATAGACAGAGGTGTGACCAGCAGAAGAAAAGAGGTGTTGATGCCCCTGTACAAGTCGTTGGTGGGGCCCCACCTGGAGTATTGTGTTCAGTTTTGGAGACTGTATCTTGCTAAGGATGTAAAAAGAATTGAAGCGGTGCAAAGAAAAGCTACGAGGATGGTATGGGATTTGCGTTACAAGACGTATGAGGAGAGACTTGCGGACCTGAACATGTATACCCTGGAGGAAAGGAGGAACAGGGGTGATATGATACAGACGTTCAAATATTTGAAAGGTATTAATCCGCAAACGAACCTTTTCCGGAGATGGGAAGGCGGTAGAACGAGAGGGCATGAAATGAGATTGAAGGGGGGCAGACTCAAGAAGAATGTCAGGAAGTATTTTTTCACGGAGAGGGTGGTGGATGCTTGGAATGCCCTCCCGCGGGAGGTGGTGGAGATGATAACGGTAACGGAATTCAAACATGCGTGGGATAAACATAAAGGAATCCTGTGCAGAAGAAAGGGATCCTCAGGAGCTTAGCCTAGAATGGGTGGCAGAGCTGGTGGTTAGGAGGCGGGGCTAGTGCTGGGCAGACATATATGGTCTGTGCCGGGGCTGGTGGTTGGGCGGCGGGGATAGTGCTGGGCAGACTTATACGGTCTGTGCCAGAGCTGGTGGTGGGAGGTGGGACTAGTGCTGGGCAGACTTATACGGGTCTGTGCCGGGGCTGTTGGTTGGGCAGCGGGGATAGTGCTGGGCAGAGTTATACGGTCTGTGCCAGAGCCGGTGGTGGGAGGCAGGGATAGTGCTGGGCTGACTTATAGGGTCTGTGCCAGAGCTGGTGGTTGGGAGGCGGGGTTGGTGGTTGGGAGGCGGGGATAGTGCTGGGCAGACTTATACGGTCTGTGCCAGAGCCGGTGGTGGGAGGCAGGGATAGTGCTGGGCAGACTTATAGGGTCTGTGCCAGAGCTGGTGGTTGGGAGGCGGGGTTGGTGGTTGGGAGGCGGGGATAGGGCTGGCCAGACTTATACGGTCTGTGCACTGAAGAGGACAGTACAAATAAAAAAGTAGCACATATGAATTTATCTTCTTGGGCAGACTGGATGGACCGTGCAGGTCTTTTTCTGCCGTCATCTACTATGTTACTATGTTACATTTTAAGATGTAATCACTTCCAAAATCCATCACACTTGACTATTAGCTAATAGGAAAGAATTGATAACCAGCAGCCTTCGGAAAATTCATTGCCAACTAGCTGTGCATAGTTTCCCATTCTAGTGACTTAATTTTAGCTCAACTGTTAATCAAGGCATAAGCATTGGGGCCTATATTCAGCCTGTGGGGGGCAAGCTGGCTAAGTCCCGCGGTCTTCGCTCAGCCCGAATATTCAATCCTGGCCCATTTCCAGTGAACATCTGGGGGGGTTTGGGGGGGGGGCTGCTTTAAACTTAACTGGCTAAGTTAATATTCAGTGCTGGCTGATTAAGTCTATAGCTGCCAAAAATAGGCCTGCTATTTACGGCCATTTAACTTAGGGAGTCTTTCACTAAGGCGTGTTGATGTTTTTAGCACGTGCTAAAAATAGGCCCGCGCTAAATGCTAAAGACGCCTATGTATTCCTATGGGCGTCTTTAGCATTTAGCACATACCTATTTTTAACACGCACTAAAAACGCCAGCGCGCCTTAGTAAAAGGCTTCCTTAGTTGACAAAGCGCTGAATATTCATACTTAGCTGGCTATATCGCATGATATAGCCAGTTAGCTGCTATAGGCTTTATTCTATAAAGGTTATGCTCCTAAATTTAGGAATGTAATTTATGATAGTGGATGGTGCTGGGCAGATTTATACGGTCTGTGCCCTGAAGAGCAC
This sequence comes from Microcaecilia unicolor, assembly GCF_901765095.1. Taxonomy (NCBI): domain Eukaryota; kingdom Metazoa; phylum Chordata; class Amphibia; order Gymnophiona; family Siphonopidae; genus Microcaecilia; species Microcaecilia unicolor. Next base: position 349,063,305 of record NC_044034.1, read on the forward strand.
AGGTACAAATCAAAGTAGGGTATACACAAAAAGTAGCACACATGAGTTTATCTTGTTGGGCAGACTGGATGGACCGTGCAGGTCTTTTTCTGCCATCATCTACTATGCTACTATGCTCCTAAATGTATGCTAAATCTTTGAGTGTAATAAGCCCTAAATGAGGAGCCTACATTTAGGAGCATAGGTTACACTCGTAATTTAGGAGCATAAATTTAGAAGCATAAATTTAAGAGCGTAAATTTAGGAGCATAACCTTTATAGAATAAGGCCCTATACGCTGACCACTAATATTCTCTGGGAGATAAACCAGCTATCCATGAATATTCAGCGGGGGATGGCCGACTACGTGCTATTTAACCGGCCAGGAGCCGTTAGTTTTGAATATCGTGGGATTGATTTCAATATTCTGCCCGATTCATAACTTACTTTGTAATGCCCTGGTTTTTAGGGGAATTATTTGGGTATCAGGGCTTGTCTCTAGAGGGGAGAACTGTAGAGTAGAACAGAAGTATTGTGCCAATGCCCCTCTAACCTACACTTTCATAAGTGTGGTTTAAAAATTCATTTCTGCTCTAGACTCCATCTTCAGACCTGTACAGGTAGATATATGTGCTGCTCTGCATGATATGCTTACTTGGAGTGACTAAAGCATACAGCAGCTCTGCCAAGTGACCACTAATCCCTTGGCTACCGTGTATGTTTATCATTAAACCTGGCAGTCCCTTTTTTCCTAAGAACTGGCTACAGACGGTCGTCATTATTCAGGTGCCTTCTCGTTAGCAGTTAAAAAGAGTCCATTTAGGCAGATGCTCATGAAGCTAAGTTTAAAATCTTCTTTTGGTATTAGACTAACGCCTTATAGGATAACTTCATCCAAAAGCACCACGACCCAGATGCAACTGCAGATTTGATGCAATATTTTTAGGATTAATCTTAATATAAATATAGGAAACAAGTCATACAGTAAGCATGTCAAGGAACTTACATGAGTTACTTCGGGAGGAAAACGCCTCAAGAAGCTCCTTTTCCACAGGTCGAGCGGAGAAAGGGCTAGGACTTCTTCATCATTGGCGAACCCCCCCCCCCCCTGGTGTTAGTAACTGGCCTTCTTGTCTTAATATTAAGAGCCATGGAGGGGCATAATCGAACGAAAACGTCTATCTCCATGGGCGTTTATCTCCAAGAACGGGTCTGTGAAGGGGCGGACCGAACCGTATTTTGGGAAAAAATAGATGTCCATGTTTTATTCGACAATTTGTGAGCTGGGCGTTTTTGTTTTTCAGCGATAATGGAAAATGAAAGCGCCCAGCTCAAAAACGAATAAATCCAAGGCATTTGTTTGTGGGAGGGGCCAGGATTCATAGTGCACTGGTCCCCCTCACATGCCAGGACACCAACCGGGCACCCTAGGGGGCACTTTTACAAAAACAAAAAAAAGGTAAAAGAGCTCCCAGGTGCATAGCACCCTTCCCTTGTGTGTTGAGCCCCCCAAATCCCCCTCAAAACCCACCACCCACAAGTCTACACCATTACTATAGCCCTAAGGGGTGAAGGGGGGCACCTACATGTGGGTACAGTGGGTTTGGGGGGCGGTGTGGAGGGCTCCCATTTACCAGCACAAGTGTAACAGGTGGGGGGGGGGGATGGGCCTGGGTCTACCTGCCTGACGTCCACTGCACCCCCTAATAAGTGCTCCAGTGACCTGCATACTGCTGCCAGGGAGGTGGGTATGACATTTGAGGGTGAACATAAAAAGTTGTGAAACGGCATATTTTTGTGGTGGGAGGGGGTTTGTGACCACTGGGGGAGTCAGGGGAGGTCATCCCCAACTCCCTCCAGTGGTCATCTGGTCATTTAGGGCACTTTTTGGGGCCCTATTCGTGGAAAAACAGGGTCCAGGAAAAGTGCCCTAAATTCTCGCTAAAAATGCATATTTTTTTTCCATTATCGGCGAAAGGCGCCTATCTCTGATCGGCCGATAACCACACCCCAGTTCCGCCTTCACCACACCTTTGACACGCCCCCATCAACTTTGTCCGCATCCGCGACGGAGTGCAGTTGAAAACGTCCAAATTCGGCTTTCGATTATACCGCTTTATTCGTTTTTGTGAGATAAACGTCTATCTCCCGATTTGGGTTGCAATATAGGCGTTTTTCTTTTTCAATTATAAGCTGGATAGTGAAAGAGATATAATTATCGTCTTCTACTTCCTCCTCTATCTTAATTTAAAGAGAGGTACTTAGCTCGAAGCACAAATCTTTTTTCAAGGTTCCTTGATGTTTACTGTATGACTTGTTTCCTATATTTATATTAAGATTATTTGTCGCGAGTGGAAACTTGCTCCCTGGTATATCTATAGTTTACCTCTATATTTTTAGGATTGTCAGCCATTTTTCACATTTTAAATGGAGGTAGCCGATGTGTTTAATCAGAACACCCCAATAATTAATTTGGGTTGTCTTAACATGACTGAGCCGCTATAAACACAAACGAGGGGAGATATTCAAAGTAGGACGGTTTGGGTACAGGAGGGAAGGGGTGGGGGAAGGTAAAAGTTAAAGGGTTTGGGTTAGTTGACTGTAACTGTGGTGGCACGAGGGTACTTAGGGGCCTTTTTACTAAGCTGCTTAGGCGACTACGCGTGCCCGATGCATGTCAGTTTGGAGTTATCGCCCGGCTACCACATGACCCTTGCGGTAATTTCATTTTTGATGTGCGTCCTCTAGGCGCACAGCAGAAACCGGACAGTAATCGCTATTCTATGTGCATAGACGATTACCGCAAGGTTAACACGTGAGACCTTGCCGCTAAGTCAATGGCTGGTGGTAAGGTCTCAGACCCAAGATGGACGCACGCCAATTTTTATTTTGCTGTACGTCCATTTTCGGCAAAAATTTTTTAAAAAATGCCCCTTAGTTTCCGTGACTGGGGCAGGTGAGTGAGAGCCAGCATCAATCAGATTGGGAAGGAGGTAGAGAAGAGAACGTTGATTTTGGTGGGCTGAGAATTGAGTGTGAAGGGAGAAGAGCGGTGAAGCATCAACCCGCCCACTCTCCCTGTGTTCTTGAGCGGGTTTTTGAATAGTTATGATGTTTTAGGGTGTGTATTTTGTTTTTATGGTGTTGGGATGGGGTTGTGTGTCGCACTGGACTAGTTTTTTGTCGTCCTCATTTAAATGACAATTTGGGAAATTGGTAGGATGGAATGATATGGAAGTGGTTTTGGGGGGAGGGAGGTCTATGTGTGATACCACCATGGGCCTTGGGGAGGGCTGGGGAAAACTGCATGATTTGGCAATACTGTAAGTCATGCAAGAGCAACATTAAGAGGAATAGGGGTCCTTTTACTAAGATGGACAGAAAAATGGGCTGCGCTAGTGTAGGCGCGTGTTTTGGGTGCGCGCAGATCAATTTTTCAGCGCGCCTGTAGAAAAAGGCCTTTTTAAAATTTTTGTGTAGGTGTCTATCCAGCTCGTTTTTGAAAGTGATCTCCGGCCATCTTCCGACACAAATCGGGAGATGGCCGGCGATCTCCTGAAACCGGCCAAATCGGTATAATCAAAAGCCGATTTTGGCCGGGTTCAACTGCTTTCCGTTGCAGAGCCGGTGAAACATCAAGGGGGCGTGTCGGTAGGGTAGTGAAGGTGGGACAGGGGTGGGACGGGGGCATGCTCACGAGATGGCCGGCTTCGCTTGATAATGGAAAAAAAAAGCCAGGCTTGACGAGCATTTCGCCGGCTTTACTTGGTCCCTTTTTTCTCACGACCAAGCTTCAAAAAGGAGCCCCAACTGACCAAATGACCACCAGAGGGAATCGGGGATGACCTCCCCTTACTCCCCCAGTGGTCACCAACCCACTCCCACCCAAAAAAAAAATTAAAAAACATCTTTTTGCCAGCCTGAAATGTCATACCCAGCTCCATGACAGCAGTATGCAGGTCCCTGGAGCAGTTTTTAGTGGGTGCAGTGCACTTCAGACAGGTGGACCCAGGCCCATCCCCCCCTACCTGTTGCACTTTTGGTGGTAAATGGGAGCCCTCCAAAAAACTCCAAAACCCACTGTACCCACATGTAGGTGCCCCCCTTCACCCATAAGGGCTATGGTAATGGTGTAGAGTTGTGGGGAGAAGGTTTTTGGGGGGGGGATTTGGGGGGGCTCAGCACCAAAGGTAAGGGAGCTATGCACCTGGGAGCTATTTGTTTTTTAATTTTTAGAAGTGCCACCTAGTGTGCCTGGTTGGTGTCCTGGCATGAGAGGGGGGCCAGTGCACTACAAATGCTGGCTCCTCCCACGACCAAATGCCTTGGATTTGGCTGGGTTTGAGATCGCCGGCATTATTTTCCATTAGGGCTGAAAATCGATGCCGGCCATCTCAAACCCGGCGAACTCTGACATTTGGCCAGGCCCAACCGTATTAGCGAAAAAAAAGACGGCCGGCCATCTTTTTCTAATATACGGTTGGCTCCGCCCACTTACAGCGCTGGCCCTGAAGATGGCCGGCCAGCTATTTGGCCGGCGCCGTTCGATTATGCCCCTCCACGCGGCTTAGTGAAAGGGCCCCTTAATTTGGTTAGGTCGTGACTGACTAACTTGGGAAAAGTGGATAACATGGAGATGTTGAGAAGTGGAGGATGGCATTGACCAGTGAATGTTGGTAAACAGAGGAATTAAAAAAGCTACAGCTTAAGTTTTTCCACGTGCCTGGGTAATTTTGGGTATTCTCTAGATGTTTGGATGATAAATGAGGAGTGAGAATGCCTATGTTAAGGTAGAGAAAAAGGTGGATGTGAGGAAGCTGGTGATTGGAAGGGGGAGGGGTATACTCCACTGCTAGGTGAACCAATAACATTTTTAAATAGAAAAATAAATCTTTCAGTCCCCTGAATTGAGTAACCTGCATTTTGAGATCGTTTTATAACAGGTCGCTTTATAAAGGCCAACATGATTACATCCAGGTTGTAGGAAAAGAACTGCCCGTCCAATGTTTTTTCTTCATTTACCTACTAGGATGGAATACCATTGGATTTGGGGCATTTCATTTATCACGTTTTTGCTTCTCCAACCAGAGTGAAGCGTTTTTCTGTTACTGTATTGCATCTAATTTGGAACTGCTCTAATGCCGAGTCATTATATTACACCTGAGGGTAAGTTGGAGTTATTATTATTAACTCCCACCCCACCCCCTTGTCTGTGTCGAGTTTTAGGCTTACTGGAATACAGTGATATTTATCAAAGAACAGACCGGATCTCAGTCAATGCTCAGAAACCACAAAACGTTATTAAAAACAACCCAACGTGGCCACATTTCGCCTCCCAAGAGGCTGTGTCAGGGGATTTACTTTACACTGCTAGGGTTCCTATGGATACATACACCTAGCAGCAGTGGTGTAGCCAAGGGTGGGCCCGGGTGAGCCCAGGCCCACCCACTTTGGGCTCAGGCCCACCCAGTAGCAGCACAACTATGAAGTGTCTGGCAGGGATCCCCAAGCCCCACCAGCCAAAAATTCCCAACAACTGTCCTTCCTGCATACCAGCCTTCCCTCTAATATATTCCTGCCTATGCGATAACAGGAAGTTGCATCAGAGGGAAGGCTGTGGGGCCAACATGAGCAGTGTGTATTAGTTGCTGCTCGCTGCCAGTGAAAATCTGCTATTTAAAAGGTATGAGGGGAGGGGGATGTTTGAGAGACCCTTATGGCATGCAGGCGAGAGAGGGAGAGACCAAATCAACTATGGGACAAGGCGGAGTTCTTCTGCCCACCGATGGGGTGTCTGGCTACGCCCCTGCCTAGCAGTAGTCCCAAAATTCAAGAAGACAGACACTTATCTCAAAAATTTTCACACAAGTACATGCACTCAAGCTCCAGGCAAAGAATTTCAACATTCAGCTCATTGTGAAAGGTCCTGTAAGAAGGCTATCACTTATCTCACTCAACTGAGTAATTCATTTCGACATTTTTCATCTGCAACTTATGGATATTAGAGATTGGGTGGAGACCAGGTTCCTACATACGAACATATCTACATGTATTATAGATGAAGTTAGGCTTGGGCTTATTGGATGGAGTAGCCCAAAGGTTAGGGCAGCAACCTGAGAACCAGGGGAACGAGGTTCAGTTCCATGTGACACTGAATCCTTCATTGCCCCAGGTACACATTAAGTACTTGTATATAATAGGTAAACTGCTTGATTGTAGCCATACAAAGATCATAAATCAAATTCTCTTCTTCTTTTTTCCAAAGGTAGCTCCAGAGTTATTAATAACTTATAAACCTTCGGACATAAGATGCTGGACTACATAAACCACTGTTCTGACCCAGCTTGGCTATTTTGTTTTTATGTTCTGAGACATGGTCCCTTGACTTACATTATTCGGTCATCTGGGTCTCAGAGTAGAGATGCTTTCATTTAAAATGTCATAACAGCGTTTCCAGTGTCATTGTGTTTTGTACATGAAATGACACAAAAAAAAGAAAGACATTTTGTTTGTTTTTCTGTCATTTCATTTACAATAAGCCATACCCACCTCCCATTAAACCCCTCGTCTCAGACTTTTAAAAATAGCCCTCCTAGGTTTTCTCTCCCAACTTTCATCCCTCCTACTCTCTCAGACTCACTCCCCTTCAGGTTTAAGGGGGAAGGGGTAAGCTTGAAGTGTGCACTATTCAACAATGGAAGACAAAAATGAAAGAACACTAAAAAAAAAAACATTTTAACCCCCCCCCCCCCCAAACCCCAAATACTTTTCAGTTTACAGCCTTAGCTTGTTGTACTTGGGTAGTGAATCAGTGGCTATCAAGAAGACAATATTGTGATAGCCAATGGGTAGATAGGATGGATGGGCATGTGTTTCCTTTCCCTGCTTCCATACCCCCTGCTCTGCCACCCCTCTGCTCCATTACCTTCCCCCATAAACTTAAAAATTAAGGGTCAGATGCACTAAACTTAACGAGCCAGCAACGTGGTTTTTAAACTAGTTCTAGCCAGTTTAAGGCACAAGTAGTAAACTGGGACATGCACAAAAGGGTTCTCCGAGCCACTTTCCTGTCGGGGTAGCTGCTAACGAAAACGGAATGCAAAGTTATTATAATGAGCTAATTACTTAGCTGCTAGGAATCACCAAGCCCTGTCAGCTGGAGGCATCCAGAGCCCCCCAAAGTGCTGAACTCCTAAAAAAAAAAAAAATGTAATTAGCGGCAGTGTCTTGAGCTTGCCGGAGGCAAAATTGGATAGTAACATAGTAACATAGTAGATGACGGCAGAAAAAGACCTGCACGGTCCATCCAGTCTGCCCAACAAGACAACTCATGTGTGCTACTTTTGTGTATACCCTACTTTGATTTGTACCTGTGCTCTTCAGGGCACAGACCGTATAAGTCTGCCCAGCACTAGCCCCGCCTCCCAACCACCGGCTCTGGCATAGACCGTATAAGTCTGCCCAGCACTATCCCCGCCTCCCACCACCGGCTCTGGCACAGACCGTATAAGTCTGCCCAGCGCTATCCCTGCCTCCCAACCTCCAGTCCCGCCTCCCACCACTGGCTCTGGCACAGACCGTATAAGTCTGCCCCGCACTATCCCCGCCTCCCAACCTCCAGCCCCGCCTCCCACTACCGGCTCTGCTATCCAATCTCGGTTAAGCTTCTGAGGATCCTTTCCTTCTGAACAGGATTCCTTTATGTTTATCCCACGCATGTTTGAATTCCGTTACCGTTTTCCTCTCCACCACCTCCCCACAGGTGGGTCCAGACCCTCCCAGACCCACCTGTGGATCTTTCCTTGCCTTCTGTTAATGTAACTTTCTTCAGCACAATGTAATCCAGGGTACCATGCCCCAGACAGAGGTAAATCAGAACGAGGGCTATGTAGCCACGCCTGACACATTCATTTTACCTTATGTAAGATACAGCAACCTTTGAAGAATCCTGGCTTTGGCTCTGTTAAGTTCTCCAATTTATTTCATTTTATTTTGACACTGGACAGCGGCTACCAGATTTTTCTCACATCATTATCCCAGGTCTGTTTGTTTTGGTTGTCTGTAGCAACACCAGTTTCATCTTCCCTTAGGCTTCTAGCTAGCTGATTTCAATCTTTCCAGGAACACAAATTCTGTTGACCTGCCTTTTGACAAAAAGGGTTTACATTTTTCTTTTCTTTAAAAGAATATCTCAAGGTCTGGACAAGACCAGTCTAGGGTCACACTGAGGTGGCACAAACCGGCTCCGGAGACAAGGCAGTCACCGAGAGCAAGTACACACCTGTTAAGCAGGTTGATCCTGTCAGTTCATCTCTCTCTGTCAAGCTCCAATATAATAAAGCAAATGACAGACGTGAGTTGCTTCATGCTTTGCTCAGACTGTGACAGCAAAGAAAGGCTTCAGGGTACTCAAGTGATATCATAGCATAGGCAGCCGTGACACCCTGCCCCAGCCCCAGCTCCTTGCACTCTGAACACAAATTAATAAATAATGACACGTACACATGATAATTGGGTGTAACAACTTGGCCGCAGCTTTGTTAAAACAACCAATCAAAACGGGATACCTGAGCCAGATTGCAAAGCTTTTATAAGCTATGAATAATTTATCCCAGTCCGCCGCCATCAGCAAGACTGACCAATGCACTATATGCTGTATCCAGGACACTCCCACCGCGCAGCAAGGTGTGTCCAACCCAGGTGCAGTAAACCCTTCTGCAGCAAGCCATAATTTGATGAAATAGCGCTAATCCAATCACCCAGGCTCGGGTATTCCCGCCATCCAAACTGCGACATGCGTAGAAGAAAAGAAACATGATGTTGAAGCAAGGGTTGGGAGGGAGGGTATGCCATTCTCGTCTGAGACCTCGGGGACAGAGAGAGCACTTCCGGTAAGCTATGGGCTTTTAAACCCATGCTTCCGGCACTTCCCTTCCGAACAGGGAGTCCTGCTTTGGCGCGAAAACTCTTTTCTGGCCGCCAGGGCTCCCTGCCTGTTTCCAACTTATCCTCCCCCCACCCGGGGCGTGGGCGCCATGTTATGGGCAGCTTCATGCACTGCGGCCCTCCGCCTTATTGCTTTCACTTCAGAACAGCACACATATCTCTGGAGTTTATTTACGGGCAAAAAAAAAAAATCGGCGATGAAAAAAAATTGCTATTCTTTAAGCCGCACTTAAAGTTAGGTGTGGTTTATAAAATACTAGCCGTTAAGCCCTTTAAAATGGGCGAGATTTCCAGCAACCCTCCTCGCCGCCGCTCCCTCCCCCCTCCGTGCCGGGCCCCTTGCACTGACCTGTCAGCGCCTCTCACCTCCGAGAACTCGGAGGGGAGGAGAGAGAGGGAGAGGAGAGGGAGGGAGGGAGGGAGGGAGGGGGCCTGCACCTTGGACGGAAGGGGGGCCTGGAACTCAGAGGGGAAGAGAGGGAGGGAGGGAGGAAAGGAGGGGGTCATAGAACTCGGAGCCCCACATACACTCACTCTCTGTCTCTCACATACACACTCTCTCACACACACACTCTCTCTCTCTGTCTCCCACACACTTACTCTCACACACACACACACACACACACACATACACTCTGTCTCTCACACTCTCTCTCTCTGACACAAACACACACACAATCTGTCTGTCTCTCACTCATTCACTCACACACACACACTCCATCGCTTACACACACTTTCTCTCTCTCACACACACTCTCTCTCTCTCTCTCAAACATACACACTCCGAGGAAAACCTTGCTAGCGCCCGTTTCATTTGTGTCAGAAACGGGCCTGTTTTACTAGTGTGTATATATATATATATATATATATAGATAGATAGATAGATAGATAGATAGATAGATAATTTTCACCTCCAATGTTCTGAAGCTGACTCCTGTGGCACTGAAGGGTTCGTAGGCTCCCTTGTGGTTCGTGGGGTTCGTGCTGCCTGTAACCATCTGTCTCACTGTCCCGCCCTCGCATCATAACGTTAGGACGTTGAGGGCTGAACACTGAGAGGGAAGGGGACGCAGCATAGTTGCCAGGCAAAGCAGCGGAACGTCAAACATGAGGGTGTCATCGTCCCTCCCTTCCTCCCAGTTCCAGGCCCCCTCCCTCCGATGTTTAAAAGTCATCTTCACTTACCAAGTCAGGGTTACGGCGCCGCCAGCAGTGGTAAAACGCGTGCAGCCTCGGCCCTTTTCTCTCTCTCAGCTGTGGTCCCACCCTTGCGGAAACAGGAAATGAGGGTGGAACCACAGCTGAGAGAGAAAAAAGGGCCGAGCCTGCACGCCTTTTACCACTGCTAGTGGCCACCGTAACCCCCACGAGGTAAGTCAAGATGACTTTTAAACTTCATAGGGAGGGGGCCTGGAACTGGAAGGGAGGGAGGGAGGAAGGAAGGGAGGGACGACGACCCTGAAACTGGGAGGGAGGGAGGGAGGGAGGGAGGAGGAGGGAGGGACCCTGAAACTCAGAGGGAGGGGGGACCCTGAAACTCAGAGGGAGGGGGGACCCTGAAACTCGGAGGGAGTCTCACTCTCTATCTGTCACACACACACACACACACACACGCACATTCACTCTCTCTCTCTCACACAGTCACTCTCACACACACTCTCTCAAACATACACACTCCGAGGAAAACCTTGCTAGCGCCCATTTCATTTCTTTCAGAAACGGGCCTTTTTTACTAGCATATATATATACATATAATTGTATCTGCTCTGAACATTTTATGAAGTGTGAATTATTGAGATGTTGGGTTTTGCTTAGCATTATATTCCTTTGATTACTCCCATCTGGATAGCAAAATTAAAGGATTGGTGGGCCTATTAATCAGATTTATCTTGCTATTTAATGTGCATTATCAAAAAATAGGCCCCACTGACAATAACGGGACCTGTATTAAATGATGCATTTAAATAGCAGTAATATACATTAAAGTGCATTAATGTGACTCAGGTTCCCCTTGTGGATTTTAAGCCTAGCTATATGTTTATGAATGAAGACTGAATATGCCAGCCAGGATAGCACAATCTGCACAAGGTATTCATTTGAAGGTATTCCTGCTCTTTTTGCATCCACTTCGTGGTACCTAACCACATTTTTTCTTTTCAGGGGCTTTGATGACAACTTGGAGAACAAGGATACTGCCAGGCAGACTTCTACAGTCTATGACCTGAAAATGGCAAGGACAAATCAAGATCAGGTATACATAAGAAGTATCACATCATACCTTATACCAGTGGCATAGCTGCGTGGGGCCTCGGGGGCCTGAGACCCCCAATTTGGGTTCAGGTCCCCCAAAGTCTGCTGGTTTGGCTGGTGGGGGTCCCCAAGCCCCATCAGCATAAGCCTTCCTGTGGACATATTTGCCCTGCTTCCCCTGTCCTTGCCTGCATGCATGCATGCTCAGTTTACATAAGGCACAAAAACGTGCCCGAACTGACCAGATGACCACCGGAGAGAATCGGGGATGACCTCCCTTTACTCCACCAGTGGTTACAAACCCCTCCCACCCTGAAAAAAATCTTTCAAAATATTTTGTGCCAGCCTCAAATGTCAAACTCAGGTCCATCACAGCAGTATGCAGGTCCCTGGAGCAGTTTTAGTGGGTGCAGTGCACTTCAGGCAGGCGGACCCAGGCCCATCTCCCCTACCTGTTACACTTGTGGTGGTAAATGTGAGCCCTCCAAAACCCACCAGAATCCCACTGTACCCACATCTAGGTGCCCCCTTCACCCCTTAGGGCTATAGTAGTGGTGTACAGTTGTGGGGAGTGGGCTTTGGGGGGCTCAACACACAAGGTAAGGGAGCTATGTACCTGGGAGCAATTTATGAAGTCCACTGCATTGCCCCCTAGGGTGCCCGGTTGGTGTTCTGGCATGTGAGGGGGACCAGTGCACTATGAATGCTGGCTCCTCCCATGACCAAAGGGCTTGCATTTGGTTGCTTCTGAGATAGGCATCCTTGGTTTCCATTATCGCCGAAAATCAGAAATGACCAAGTCTAGGGATGACCATCTCTAAGGACGACCTAAATTTCAAGATTTGGGCATCCCCGACTGTATTATCGAAATGAAAGATGGATGTCCATCTTGTTTCGATAATACGGGTTTCCCCGCCCCTCCATCGGGACGTTTTGCGAGGACGTCCTCAGCAAAACATGGGCGTCCCTTTCGATTATGCCCCTCCACGTGGACCTTTGTCTAAATATGTGTCTTGTCAACATATTGGTGTGTGGATTCCCAAATAAATGGTGCACATTTGGAAGGGTTGATATTCTACCCTTAGAATTACACAAGTGTCTTTTATTATTTGATGTGCCATTTTGACCATTTATTTACTGTATGTTCTATTTATTTATGGTTGTTTTATGTTTATTTTTATTTCATGCAGATCAACCTGACCCTTGAGGCAGGCCTTTGTGCCAAAACACGGCCATGTTGGGTTGCTTTTATGCTGTTTACATTAAAGACTTTTTGATATCATCCTTGTATCTACCTCACTCCTTTGCTACTCACGTTCACGTAAGGTTTTTCCTCCTTTTTTTTTGCTTGCTACATTAACAAACATCAAATTAAAAAAAAAAAGTGTACATGATTAGAATAACTAAACCTTTAAAGTTAACCTTATAAATAAATAACAAAGAGACTAGCCATGCAGAAAACTGAAGTAGAAAAATAAATGTAATTTATTACATATCAACATAACCTTGCAATTTATTGGGTAGAGATGAAAATTCTTTTCTGGAACAATATATCAGATTGCTAAGATATGAAATACATTACAGTACATTTAATTTTCAGCTTGAAGTTTTCAAAAGTATTTGTGTTAACCTCTCGTGAGCAGTTGAAAAGGCCCGTCATGTTCACTCACATGGAAAAACTTTCTGTTCCAAACAGGTTCTGCACGTAACTTTATTTTTATTTGGTTTATTGGTATTATTATAGGAAGAGGCAACCGAACTATTACTGTTATTCTTCACACTTTAGGTCTGAGAGAACTTGTTTTGCCAAATTTTGAATTTCAACTTGGAGGCTTTGAGATTTAGAAAGACAGACGAGAAATCGAGTTGGCAAATTTTCATTAAAGTCTAATCTAAAAGTTTCAAATTGATCTATACACAGTTGCACTATAAAAATAGCTGATATTGCTGAATAGGTAAGTATGAATTATACCTATACTAGTAAAAAAGGCCCGTTTCTGACACAAATGAAACGGGCGCTAGCAAGGTTTTCCTTGGAGTGTGTATGTTTGAGAGAGTGTGTGTGAGAGTGACTGTGTGTGTGTGTGTGTGTGAGAGAGAGAGAGAGAGAGATTGTGCGAGTGTGTGTGTGTGACAGAGAGAGAGTGAGACTGGGTGCGAGTGTGTCTGTGAGAGAGAGAGAGTGAGTGTGTCTGTGAGAGAGAGAGTGCGTGTGTGTGAGAATGAGAGTGTGTGCCAGAGGCCCCCTCCCTTCCTTCCCCCCCTCCCTCCCTCCCAGTTCCAGGGTCGTCCCCCACCTCCCTCCCTCCCAGTTCCAGGGTTGTTCCCTCCCTTCCTCTGACTTTCAGGGTCGTTCCCTTCCTCCCTCCCTCCGACTTTCAGGGTCATCCCCTCCCTCTCTCCATCCCTCCGACTTTCAGGGTCCCCCTCCCTCCCTCCCTCTGACTTTCAGGGTCCTTCCCTCCCTCCCTCCCTCCGACTTTCAGGGTCCCTCCCTCTCTCCCTCCAAGGTCCCTCCCTCCCAAGGAGTCGTGGCGGCTGCCCACACACCCTCCCATGGGGCTCAGAGGGCCAGCCACGGCCGTCGCCTGCTTTCCTCCTCTGCAGCGCCGCTCCGACTCCTGAGGTGCCCCCTCCCCCGCGCTCAGCGCAGGAACGCGCAAGCGCACCCGCGCGCCAGCTCAGCACAGCAGCACACTCTCCGTGGCTCTGCCCCCTCCGCACACGCCCAAGGAGGACTCCGACCTTTCTTTCCCTGCCATTGGTCGCGACGCTCTCGGCTATTCCACCCCTCAACGCTTCTGTTTCTCTTTCAAGCTCCGCCTCCGCCCCTGTGCCCTGCCCCTTTCGCCTCTCCTCCTCCTGCTCTGGCGTTCTACGTGATGTCAGCCTGATCTACAGAGCCTAGCAGACCAAGTCTGAAGAAAGCCACGGACACAGGCAGCAAGATAGAACGTTGGAGTGTTTCTCTTTCAAGCTCCGCCTCTGCCCCTGTGCCCTGCCCCTTTCGCCCCTCCTCCTCCTGCTCTGGCATTCTACGTGACGTCAGCCTGATCTACGGAGCCTAGCAGACCAACTCCGAAGAAAGCCATGGACACAGGCAGCAAGATAGAACTTTGGAGGTAAGAATTATTATATAGGATAATAAGTATATGTATACATAAAGTATCTGAATATTGGGACCGTCTATATATGAGATATCCATATAAGACCCCACATATGAATACATTTAGTGCAGATTGCCCTCGTTATATCATCTTACCCTGCCCCTTTTGCTCTACATATAACACCATCAGAACATTAAATAAATAAGGTACTAACTTTTTTGCGGTAAAAAGACAGAAGAACAGTAACCATTGCAGTCACACAAACAAGTGAAACACAGCAAGGGTGACAAAGGAAAGAGCAGCAGATGACGTCCAAACAATTGGCTTTATTATAACATCCGAGACTCGACACGAATCATGTTTTGGCCTAAAAAGGCCTTCAAAAAACAACAAGGCAAACGATCTGCAAACTCCAACGTAGACAACAAAACAGCAGATACAAAACGGAAGAATGTTCAAAAATAATGTATTGATGATGTCAAATACCAGACTTATTGCCCGACACAGGCCGTGTTTCACCCATGAAGGGCTGCATCAGGGGCAAAAATCACAGAGATATCATTCGTCGTAGTAAATGTTATTCACATGAACCTTGAAATGCTGGGTTCTCGATAGAATAATGAGTTCTTGAAAAAACAGCAGGAAGGATATAGTAATGACGATCATCACATGCCTTTCCTCCAGTGCTGAAAGGCATGTGATGCAGCCCTTCTTGGGCGAAACACGGCCTGTGTCGGGCAATAAGTCTGTTTTGTTGTCTACTAAAAAGGCCTTCTTCAGGAGTCTTCTATTGGATGTATGAGGATTTTTAGCTAGCATTAATGAAATAGATGTGATGTCTAATATCTTGCTGCTTTCTTCCAGAAAGTTCAAGCGTTCACACACCTTTTTTGTCGGAACTCTTATCACATGCCCATTCTGCAGGGAGCCCTTACCGCCACCCATTGAGGTGGCGATAAGGGCTCCCGCGCTAACCTGGCAGTAACCGGGCAGCACGTGGCGATGCTTGATTACGCTAGGGTAATGCTGCACAAGCCATTTCCAGGGGTGTGCTCGGGCAGGACTACTGCAGGCGGCTGCGTTGGGCCAGCAGTAGTCCCAGAAGAGCAAACGGTAAGCCCGCATTGGGCTTACAGCCACTCTGTAAAAGGGCTCCTAAAACTTTTTTAACCCTCACCTCATAGAGCCTTCAGAGCGTCATTGAGAGAGTCAGATGACTGCCCCGTGTGCTAGGAGGGGGGGGGGGGGGGGCCTCCTTGAGCCATATGTTCTGGTTCTGCCCAGCAGTGCTCGTATTTTGGAAGGTCCAATGGAGGCCCTCACCTGGGCAGATGTTTGATGTCTTCCTTGTGCGGGGGCACATGCCGGAGGGCATGAAAGCTTTTTTGAAGAGATCTGTATTGATGGGGAAAAGAACTATCTTACAGTATTGGCTCAGTCGGGAGGCCCCCTGCATGTCGCACTGGCGCTGGGCCATGATGCAGTGTTGCTCGTTGGAAAAGCAAGGGGTCAGGGACCTGGCCTCCAATAAGGGGGACCAGTTCTGTAAGATTTGGTCACCATTCTGGGACTCACTCACTCCAGTTGCAAAAAGTAGAATATTGAACTGCTGAATAAGTAGAATATTGAACTGCCGAGGGGGGAGGGAAGGGGGCGGGATTAGGGAGGGGAGGGGGAAGAGGGGGGGTTAATTATAAGGCAGAAAATGTATAAATTGGGCATGCTGGCTTTCAGGGAATAATTGCTGTAATTGTAACATGGTTGATGTTTGTTGCTAAAGGTGTGTCTTTTGTATAACATTATGCCAATAAAAAGATATATACATAAAAAAAATTTAACCCCCTTCTGTTGTCCAATATTGCTTCTCTTTCCTGCCTATGCTATTTCACCTTGACATAACGCAGCAGAGGGAAGACATCAAAGTCAGTTGCAAGTAGCATGTGGGAATCATTGCCGGAGACCCTATAAAGAGCCAGACACATAAATGTTAAGATAAATGGGGGGGGGGGGGGGGGGGGGAGGAAGAGATGCCAGACCTGTGTGCTGTGGGGGGGGGGGGGGGAGGGGGTCAGCTACTGTTATATCTTTTTTGAGATGCGGTGACCAGAATTGCTGACAGTATTGGAGGTGCAGTCGCACAAATGTAGCGATACAAAGGCATTACAACATTCTCAGTTTTGTTTTTCATTCCTCTCCTAATAATTCCTAACATTCTATTTGCTTACTCACCGCTGTACACTGAGCAGAAGGTTTCAACGTGTCATCAACGATGACACTTAGATACTTTTCCTGGGCGGCGATTCATGATGTGGAACCTTGCATCAAATATCTATAGCTTGGGTTCCTCTTTCCCACATGCATCACTGAGCTTGATGGACCTTCAGTCCCAGTATGGCAATGCTTATGTTGTTATGTTCTTATGATATGGAATTGTTTTTTGGCGCACAGCCTGCCTTAGGAGTCAAAAAACATTTTCTCCTCTGTGTGAGAAATACAAATAGACTACAGTCAGTAAACATCCAGCTGGACACTTGCCAAAGAAATGTTTGACACTGCAAGTGGCAGAGTGTCGGTATCTGAGCAAATATGTGCAGGAACATCTGAACATAAGATTTGTGCTTTAATGAAGATTTTCCTCTGGCGTGAACTGGATTCATCTTGCCGACGCTACCTAGGAGACCTATTGAACTACCCTGCTTTTGCTCGATGGCATGGGCCATTATCTTCCTGGAATAGGTAGTCACCTGGAAAAAGCTTCTCTGCTGGTAGAATCATGCACTTATGCAATGTCTTGATGAATTCCTTGGCATTTACCATTCCGTTGACAACTTTTAGATATCACAACACCGCTTGTTGTGTCATTCAACCTCAAACCATAATCTTCAATGTTTTACAGACACATTCAAACACTCTGTTTTGCATTTTTCACTTGGAAATCATATGTGTGAACCTGGTCAAGTGCTTTTATCACTGAAAAGTACCTGTTCCCACACAGAGCAGAAGAGTAACCTAACTCTATCCGAACTCTATCAACGCATGAGAATGTAAGGAATTTCTCCGTTTATGCGATCTCAAATGGCCACAAATGCAAGCAACCCACGTCAAAGGGCACACGCTTGATCTCATCTCACACAAACTCTCAACAGACCTAACAATAACAAATACAAAATGGACAGAGATACCCTGGACCGACCACTACAAACTAAACGTATCACTACATTGGCGGAAGAAGGGTATACAACGAATACTAGAACACACATCCTACAGCACAAGAGGTCAAGTAGACACAAAAACATTCTGGCAACTAATATACAATAACGAATGGGCAACACAAACAGACTCCATATACTACCTCATAGAATGGGACAAAAGATGCAAAAGTATACCAGATGAAATTGCGCCCTTACGAACAAGAACCCCAAGCAAGCATAACTCGACACCATGGTTCAACGATGAACTGAAAAAGTTAAAAACACAAACCAGGAAACTCGAACGAGCATGGAATAAAACAAAAGATGAATATACACTCAACACATGGAAACAAATACAAAGAAAATACAAATATGCAATAAGACAGGCCAAAAGATCATACTATAAAACCAAAATAGGGACAGATTACAAAGACATGAAGAAATTATACCAGCTCATGAACAAACTCCTAGACACCAACTTGGTCCCTACCATGAATACAGACATCCCATCTGCAGATAAACTTGCAAAGTACTTCAATGAAAAAATTGTAAACCTATGCAACACGCTACCTCAGAACAACACCGGCATTGAAAACTTCCTCAATGAATTGGACCCAACCATTGGAGAATACCCGGCAGATCGGACCTGGTTAAACTTCGCCCTCCTTACTGTCGAAACAGTTACCCAGGCGATTAATAGGTTTTCCAACACTCACTGTAAACTAGATACCTGTCCCAGCTACCTAATGAAATCCGCCCCTGACCGCTTCATAGCAGACCTCACATCCCACTTAAATTACATACTTCAGCAAGACCTTTTCCCTAAGGAAAATGGCAATATCCTACTCACCCCAATACCAAAAGATACCAAGAAAAAAGCAAATGAAATCACTAACTACCATCCAGTAGCATCTATCCTGTTGGTGGTCAAACTGATGGAAAGCATGGTAACCAAACAACTTACAGATTACATAAACAAATTCTCAATATTACATGAATCACAGTCAGGCTTTCGCCCCCTCCACAGCATGGAAACTCTTCTAGCCAAATTCAAGCAGGAAATAGCAACAGGCAAAAACATACTTCTCCTCCAATTTGACATGTCTAGTGCATTCGACATGGTAAACCATAATATATTAATAGGATTACTAGATAAGTTTGGGATTGGTGGAAACAAACTTAACTGGATCAAGGGCTTCCTAACCACAAGAACATATCAAGTCAAATCAAAATTCAAACATATCATCACCGTGGAAAACAGATTGTGGAGTACCGCAAGGATCACCGCTATCACCGATTCTATTCAACTTAATGATGACCCCACTTGCCAAGTCTTTATCCAACCATGGCCTTAACCCTTTCATACATTCCTTACAAAACCAAACTGACAGAAATCACCAACGAAATCAAGTTCAAATCCCACTGTTGCGCCTTGTGATCTTGGGCAAATCACTTAACCCTCCATTGCCTCGGGTACAAACTTAGATTGTGAGCTCTTCTGGGACAGAGAAATATCCAGAGTACCTGAATGTAACTCACCTTGAGCTACTACTGAAAAAGGTGTGAGCAAAATCTAAATAAATAACTAATTGGCATTATTTTTTACGCATACAACTTGCTAAGCACATTCTGTAATGTGGTGCACCTAAATTTTAAGTCACACAGTTGGAAAGGGGGCGTGGCCATGGGGGTGGTGTAGATGTTTCTAAAATCTATGTACATTGTTATAGAATACACCCGCTCTGCACCTAATTTAGGCGGCAGGAATTACGTCAAGTAAAACATGACATAATGGTGGCTACATTTGGTCATGTGGAGAGGAACTTGACGTATTCCATATATCACGTGGAAATTTAAGCCTATTCTATAAAATTTAGGTGTACTTTAGAGAATATGCCTAGGCATATTTTATTTTCTGTGCGAGATTTTGAGGTGCCATATATAGAATCTAGCCTATGGTGCTGAAAATAGTGTGGACAAATTTGTGAGCGCCCGATTTGTGAGTGAAATTTAATTGAATAACGAGCCAATTAATGCCAATAATTGGGTGCTAACAGTCAATTATTGGCACTAATTGACAGCAATTTGAATTTACATCTTCAAAATTCTGCTGCACGACTAAGATTCCGCCAGTGTCGTTATGCTCATATTAGCCCTCTCCTCAAGTCACTTCACTGGCTTCCTATCCGTTTCCGCATACAGTTCAAACTCCTCTTATTGAGCTATAAGTGTATTCACTCTGCAGCTCCTCAGTACCTCTCCACTCTCATCTCTCCCTACATTCCTCCCCGGGAAC
This sequence comes from Microcaecilia unicolor, assembly GCF_901765095.1. Classification (NCBI taxonomy): domain Eukaryota; kingdom Metazoa; phylum Chordata; class Amphibia; order Gymnophiona; family Siphonopidae; genus Microcaecilia; species Microcaecilia unicolor. Next base: position 349,083,074 of record NC_044034.1, read on the forward strand.
TCCGTTCACTGGGTAAATCTCTCTTATCTGCACCCTTCTCTTCCACCGCTAACTCCAGACTCCGTTCCTTTTATCTTGCTGCACCATATGCCTGGAATAGACTTCCTGAGCCGGTACGTCAAGCTCCATCTCTGGCCGTCTTCAAATCTAGGCTAAAAGCCCACCTTTTTGATGCTATTTTTAACTCCTAACCCTTACTCACTTGTTCACAATATTCTACAGTATCTATATTTTATCATTCCCATCTTAGTAATTCCCTTATCTCTTATTTGTCCTGTTTGTCTGTCCTAATTAGATTGTAAGCTCTGTCGAGCAGGGACTGTCTCTTCATGTTCAAGTGTACAGTGCTGCATACATCTAGTAGCGCTTTAGAAATGATAAGCAGTAGTAGTAATAGTACATGCGCATTTTCCTAGTCTGCATTCTATAAAGATGCATGTGTAAAGTTTTAAGCATGGATAGAAAAAGGGGGTGTGGCCATGGGAAGGGAATGGGTTGGTCAGGGGCAGTCCTAGAATTTGCACGCATTGTTATAGAATACAGCAGATCCATGACTAAAGTAGGCATGAGAATTTATATCAGGTTTCAGTTGGTATAAACACTTGTGCCCAATTTTGGGCACAGATCCTGGTGCTAAGCACTATTCTGTAAATGGTACCCAACCCGGAGCGCAGTTTATAGAATAGCACTTAGCGCTCACTTTTATGGCGCCCAAAATACATAAGTACATAAGTAATGCCATACTGGGAAAAGACCAAAGATCCATCGAGCCCAGCATCCTGTCCCCGACAGCGGCCAATCCAGGTCAAGGGCACCTGGCAAGCTACCCAAATGTATAAAACATTTTATACATGTTATTCGTGAAAATTGTGGATTTTTCCCAAGTCCATTTAGTAGCAGTTTATGGACTTGTCCTTTAGGAAACCGTCCAACCCCTTTTTAAACTCTGCCAAGCTAACCGCCTTCACTACGTTCTCCGGCAACGAATTCCAGAGTTTAATTATGCGTTAGGTGAAGAAAACTTTTCTCCAATTTTTTTTAAATTTACTACACTGTAGTTTCATTGCCTGCCCCCTAGTCCTAGTATTTTTGGAAAGCGTGAACAGACGCTTCACATCCACCTGTTCTACTCCACTCAATATTTTATATACTTCCATCATGTCTCCCCTCAGCCTTCTCTTCTCCAAGCTGAAAAGCCCTAGCCTCCTTAGTCTTTCTTCACAGGGAAGTCGTCCCATCCCCGCTATCATTTTTCTCGCCCAGTTCTACTACTAGTTACTGAATTGAGGGGTTCTTTTACTAACCTGCAGTAAAAAAGTGGCCTGTGGTAGTGTAGGCGCGTGTTTTGGGCTTGCGCCGGGCCAGTTTTTAGTGCGTCTTCAAAAAAGGGCTTTTTTTAAATGGGACGGGAAAAGGGCATTAAATAAAACTGAAACCAGCACGCTACTGAAACTGGCCTGAGCCCCAAGCGATAAGGGCTCTCACACTACACACGTGGTGACCGGTCGGTGTGCGCCAACTGCCTATTATCACTGGAAACCCGCCCATGATAAAGTCTTATGTGGTAATGATGCCGCTCATGACCTACACACAAGAAATGCCACTTGGCACACATCAGATACGTGCGTCCAAAAATAAAAATAATCAGCCACGGGATAGGTGAGCGGTAACTCCATTTTGGCGTGCGTTGGGCATGTGTAGACGCTTACGCAGCTTAGTAAAAGGGCCCCATAAATTGTTAGTAATGTAAATCATAAAGAGCAAATGCCAATACTCATGTGAGTTATTAGAATATGTTATGTGCCCTGAGTGGTGCAGCTGAGGTCCTGGGAAAGATTATTGAACGATGGTCGATACTACTGGGAATTTATGGGAGAGATTATCCAGCTGATCTTTGAAAGAGATCGCCGCCCATCTTCCCACACAAATCGGGACATGGCTGGCGATCTCCTGAAGTTGGCCAAATCGGTATAATCGAAAGCCGATTTCGGCCGGCTCCAACTGCTTTCCGTCGCGGGGCCAGTGAAAGTTCAAGGGGGCGTGTTGGCACGGTAGCGAAGGCAGGACGGGGGCGGGACAGGGGCATGCGTTGAGATGGCCGGCTTCGCCCGATAATGGAAAAAAGAAAGCCGGCCTTGACGAGAATTTGGTCCACTTTATTTGGTCCCTTTTTTTTCAGGTCCAAGTCCCAAAAAAGTGCCCCAACTGACCAGATGACCACCGGAGGGAATTGGGGATCACCTCCCCTGATTCCCCCAGTGGTCACTAACCCCCTCCCACCCTCAAAAATTCAACTTTAAAAACTTTTTTGCCAGCCTGAAATGTCATACTCAGGTCCATCGCAGCAGTATACAGGTCCCTGGAGCAGTTGTGGTGGGCGCAGTGGACTTCAGGCAGGCGGACCCAAGCCCATCCCCCCCCCCCACATGTTACACTTGTGGTGGAAAATGGGAGCCCTTCAAAACCCACCCAAAACCCACTGTACCCACATGTAGATGCCCTTCTTCATCCCTTAAGGCTATGGTAAGGTGTATAGTTGTGGGTAGTAGGTTTTGAGGGGCTCAGCACCCAAGGTAAGGGAGCTATGCACCTGGGAGCTATTGTAATTTTTTTTTAACTTTTAGAAGTTCCCCCTAGGTGCCCGGTTGGTGTCCTGGCATGTGAGGGGGACCAGTGCACTACGAATCCTGGCCCCTCCCATGACCAAATGCCTTGGATTTGGCCAGATTTGAAATTGCCGTCTTTGGTTTCCATTATGGGCAAAAACTGATGCCGGCCATCTCAAACCCGGCCACCTCTGACATTTGGGCGGCCCCAACCGTATTATCAAAACAAAAGATGGCCGGCCATCTTTTTCGAAAATACGGTTGGCTCCACCCAGTTGTGGCCGTTCGATTATCCCCCTCTATGTGGTAAACCTGGAATATGATCCTATAGCCATTTATAAGAACATTGATTATTTTAAATATTTTCAAGTAACATAGTAACATAGTAGATGACGGCAGAAAAAGACCTGCACGGTCCATCCAGTCCGCCCAAGAAGACAGACCCACATGTGCTACTTTTTTATTTGTACTGTCCTCTTCAGTGCACAGACCGTATAAGTCTGGCCAGCCCTATCCCCGCCTCCCAACCACCAACCCCGCCTCCCAACCACCAGCTCTGGCACAGACCGTATAAGTCTGCCCAGCACTATCCCTGCCTCCCACCACCGGCTCTGGCACAGACCGTATAAGTCTGCCCAGCACTATCCCCGCCGCCCAACCACCAGTCCAGACCATATAAGTCTGCCCAGCACTAGTCCCGCCTCCCAACCACCAGCCCCAGCACAGACCGTATATGTCTGCCCAGCACTAGCCCCGCCTCCCAACCACCAGCTCTGCCACCCATTCTAGGCTAAGCTCCTAGAAGCTGTATCAGGTGTGTAAATGTTTACGCCTTCATTACAGACCTGCCCCCATAGCGGGGATGCCTGGTTTGTGGGCAGTAGATAAAAGTGCTGTCATTGAAGTAGCAGGGCTATAGAGAAAGGAAATCCCTGGAGGGATTCTTGTAACCCGTGCACTTTAAGACGTGTACAGTCCGGGAAGAACACTGACATCTAGTCAGGACCTTTTGTTGAAAGACCCTAATACAAAGGAAATAAAAGGAGCGAGGTTAAGATCCAGGATGTTTTCTATCATGGCGCCCACACGGAGAAAAACTCTACCCAGAGAAGTCAGATTGGATATAAGTTTGATATATAGCGCCTTGACTGAGTGGATCACTGCAGTTTACAATAAATACCACACATGATAGAGAAGAACTCCAAATTTCATTTAGAAAAGGCCTAAATCAGACACACTAGCAGCTCATCCATCAAAATAAAAACAAAACTCAATACTTACAGTGGTGGAAATAAGTATTTGATCCCTTGCTGATTTTGTAAGTTTGCCCACTGACAAAGACATGAGCAGCCCATAATTGAAGGGTAGGTTATTGGTAACAGTGAGAGATAGCACATCACAAATTAAATCCGAAAAATCACATTGTGGAAAGTATATGAATTTATTTGCATTCTGCAGAGGGAAATAAGTATTTGATCCCCCACCAACCAGTAAGAGATCTGGCCCCTACAGACCAGGTAGATGCTCCAAATCAACTCGTTACCTGCATGACAGACAGCTGTCGGCAATGGTCACCTGTATGAAAGACACCTGTCCACAGACTCAGTGAATCAGTCAGACTCTAACCTCTACAAAATGGCCAAGAGCAAGGAGCTGTCTAAGGATGTCAGGGACAAGATCATACACCTGCACAAGGCTGGAATGGGCTACAAAACCATCAGTAAGACGCTGGGCGAGAAGGAGACAACTGTTGGTGCCATAGTAAGAAAATGGAAGAAGTACAAAATGACTGTCAATCGACAAAGATCTGGGGCTCCACGCAAAATCTCACCTCGTGGGGTATCCTTGATCATGAGGAAGGTTAGAAATCAGCCTACAACTACAAGGGGGGAACTTGTCAATGATCTCAAGGCAGCTGGGACCACTGTCACCATGAAAACCATTGGTAACACATTACGACATAACGGATTGCAATCCTGCAGTGCCCGCAAGGTCCCCCTGCTCCGGAAGGCACATGTGACGGCCCGTCTGAAGTTTGCCAGTGAACACCTGGATGATGCCGAGAGTGATTGGGAGAAGGTGCTGTGGTCAGATGAGACAAAAATTGAGCTCTTTGGCATGAACTCAACTCGCCGTGTTTGGAGGAAGAGAAATGCTGCCTATGACCCAAAGAACACCGTCCCCACTGTCAAGCATGGAGGTGGAAATGTTATGTTTTGGGGGTGTTTCTCTGCTAAGGGCACAGGACTACTTCACCGCATCAATGGGAGAATGGATGGGGCCATGTACCGTACAATTCTGAGTGACAACCTCCTTCCCTCCGCCAGGGCCTTAAAAATGGGTCGTGGCTGGGTCTTCCAGCACGACAATGACCCAAAACATACAGCCAAGGCAACAAAGGAGTGGCTCAGGAAGAAGCACATTAGGGTCATGGAGTGGCCTAGCCAGTCACCAGACCTTAATCCCATTGAAAACTTATGGAGGGAGCTGAAGCTGCGAGTTGCCAAGCGACAGCCCAGAACTCTTAATGATTTAGAGATGATCTGCAAAGAGGAGTGGACCAAAATTCCTCCTGACATGTGTGCAAACCTCATCATCAACTACAGAAGACGTCTGACCGCTGTGCTTGCCAACAAGGGTTTTGCCACCAAGTATTAGGTCTTGTTTGCCAGAGGGATTAAATACTTATTTCCCTCTGCAGAATGCAAATAAATTCATATACTTTCCACAATGTGATTTTCCGGATTTAATTTGTGATGTGCTATCTCTCACTGTTACCAATAACCTACCCTTCAATTATGGGCTGCTCATGTCTTTGTCAGTGGGCAAACTTACAAAATCAGCAAGGGATCAAATACTTATTTCCACCACTGTAAAATAAATATCAATGAATCCTGTCATAGACCTATCAGTAAACTCTCCTGACATCACCAAGAGAAATATCAAATGCAGTTGTAAGAAAAAATGAGTTTTCAATAACTCTTACATTTCTTAAAATAACAAAAAAAAAAACCCAGTTTAAAACGTAGCTCTTTTCATGCTAAGTGACTCATTATGAGGCCAATGGGGCGCTGGATTCTTCTTTTAAAGGTTTTAAATTGAAGAGCACTTTACCAAATCTCACTCAGCCCGTTTTTTGTCAGTTTTGAGTTATGCGATTAGTTTCATTCATCAACGCGAGATTCATTTACTGTAGCTTATTCCTGTGCCAAAACTCACTAAGTCCATGAGTTTTGGCACAGGAATAAGCTATCGTAATGAATCTTGCCTTGATAAACAAAATTAATGGCATAGCTCGAATCCGACAAGACAAATGGACTGGGTGAGTTTTGGAAAAGTGCTCTTAGGTTGAGTGATGTATGTTGACTATTATTATGAATGTGCTTTTATTTAAACCACTTTGAAATAAGCTCTTTGTTTTGGTATAAGCAGGATATAAACATAGTAACATAGTAGATGACGGCAGAAAAAGACCTGCACGGTCCATCCAGTCTGCCCAACAAGGTAACTCATATTTGCTGCTTTTTGTGTATACCCTACTTTGATTTGTACCTATGCTCTTCAGGGCATAAGTCTGCCCCGCACTATCCCTGCCTCCCAACCACCAGCCCCACCTCCCAACCACCGGCTCTGGCACAGGCACAGACGTATAAGTCTGCCCAGCACTATCCTCACCTCCCCAGCCCTGCCTCCCAACCCCGGCTCTGGCACAGACCGTACAAGTCTGTCCAGCACTATCCCCGGCTCCCAACCACCAGTCCCGCTTCCCACCACCGGCTCTGGCACAGACCGTATAAGTCTGCCCAGCCCTATCCCCGCCTCCTAACCACCAGCCCCGCCCTCCCGATCTTGACTAAGCTCCTGAGGATCCATTCCTTCGGCACAGGATTCCTTTATGCTTATCCCACGCATGTTTGAATTCCGTTACCATTTTCATTTCCACCACCTCCCGCGGGAGGGCATTCCAAGCATCCACTACTCTCTCCGTGAAAAAATACTTCCTGACATTTTTCTTGAGTCTGCCCCCCTTCAGTCTCATTTCACGTCCTCTCGTTCTACCACCTTCCCATCTCCGGAAAAGATTCGTTTGCGGATTAATACCTTTCAAATATTGAACGTCTGTATCATATCACCCCTGTTTCTCCTTTCCTCCAGAGTTACAGAGTCAACCCAGAAACATGAATTCACATATAGGATTTTTATGGCCTACCCCTGAAGCATCATTCGGTCACCTAGAATTGAAAAGAACCTTTTGGTCTGAAAGAATTTAAATCTGTTTCATTCTAATCTAAACCAGGGCGTAGCCAGACCTCGAGGTGGGAGGGGGCACATTTTGGTCACCGCCCCCTCCGCCGCCCACTGCCGCCGCAAATATCTTGGCTGGCTGGGGTCTCCAACCCCCGCCAATGGAAGACTTCGTCCAGCACTGGTGTCCGGAGCTACCGCATTGCCTGTCCTGCTCTCTCTCCCCTCATGTCCGGCACGCTCCTTTTAGTGAACTGCTCAATTTCATAAAAGGGGCGTGTGAGGGGAAAAGAGAGCAGGGCAGGCAGTGCGGTGGTGCCGGAGACCAGCGCTGGACGAAGTCTTCAACAGGTGGGGGTTGGGGACCACCCCCAACCAACCAGAGGGCCAGAGCAAATTTTGGGGGGGCCCAGGCCCCTTGGCCCCACCTAGCTACGCCACTGATCTAAACATCTGACCTTGTGTACTCCTCATAATTTCCACATCTAAATACGTCCCCTTGTCACATTCTGACAAGGTCCTGTGGTGTATTTTTCAAGAGTGATCGTGTTTTGTTCCGTCTATGGTTTTTATTTCAGCCAAGTTTTCCTGGATGTCTTCCTCCCCCTCTACCCCCTTCTAAATGCTGTTCTTAATTCCTAGCCATGAGGCAAGAGACTGTGCAACTGGGAGCCAAATTTCAATTGAGATTTCCATGCAAATGTGTGGTTTATTTTGAGAATAAGACATACCATTTTTTGAACCCTTACAACTTCGTTCATTTCTTAATGCAAGAGTCCCTAATCCGCCATAGGAATCTTTATTAAGGACTTCTTTTTGGTAAAGATGTAACCCACGTGATGCCGTTCTTTTTATAATTTAATGTTGTTTCTTGTTAAAATATTCTTATTCCTCTACGATAATGTATAAATATTTTGGGGGGAATTTCTCGTGTTTATTTCCTTTAATTTCTGTATATTTCTTGTCAAAGCTTTGCTTTGGAAACGTAATTTAAAATTGAACAAATAAATAATTTAAAAAAAATGCTGTTCTTGATGTTGATAAGATATGAAACACATCACTGGAACGTCAACCTGATTATTCACAGAAGCGCCCGCCCCGCCCTAGCCTAAGTGCCAAAGATATAACGCACGGCACGAAGGTTGTAGCAAACTAGAAGAAACAATAAAGTAATACAAATAATGTTTGATAACTTCTTCAGAACAATAAAAGAGTACGTTCCGTGTTATAATGGCTGCCTTTATTACAATTCTTACAATAAAGTCAGTGACATAAACTCAGGACAGTTAACATCCTTTATTGCAGTTTAATGTGTGTCATTTGGCATTCTGAATTCGATCAGGTGCCACACAAACACGGTTTGTAATTTTCCACAGCGCTTTGCGGCCTTCTTTTTCCACACACTGAGCCGTACAATGCTCCTCAGCCTGTTAGGCCAAGACCTCAAAGACAGTTCCAGAACGTTTGCAGCTGCCTTGCAAAGCGACACTCCAGGAAGGAAACCGTCTACCGGGGCGCTCATCATCTCTTGATTTCCACACACCCCTTCGCAGCCTTGCATTATTTTTACATTCATGGGAAGAGAATTCTTTAAAAAATTGTGAGTCTGGATATGCTTTGAGTTTGTGGTTAGGCTTCTGATTGGAGAGCAGACCTTAAGTGATCCGAAACTTAAAAGGGTCGGCGGGAAGCTCTAATCCATTGGACAGTTTTCCATGTATCCCTGAAGCCCTCATTAGACAATTCTAGGCTTTAACTCTGTTCTGTATACTTTGGCACCTAGTTTAACTGTCTACCTCAAACCCAAAACATATTGTATCCATGGGAACGGAGAAGGTGGTATCTTCTAAAACACATTCCTTCTTTAAGTATAATTGGATTTCTTATGTAACTGCCAGTATTTGAAATCTCCTAGAAGGGAGGTTTGGGGAATGAAACAGAGATGCCCAAGTCTCAGGTGGAAAAAAAAATGCGGCAGAGGAAAGAAGGGCTTTTAGAACAAAAAAATGGTTCAATTTTCAGCCACATAAAAGGAGCTTGTCTCTTAAACAGAAAATTCTGGTAACTATAATTTTGCTTGTTCTGGGCAACATCCTTCTCAATATTTTTTGTTGATTCCACAGCAGCTGTTCAACACACTGTGACTTTAAACACATTTCAGAGCGCTCTGCCTATGGGATTTCAAGGTCACATTGATAAGGACATTACGGTACATTATTCAGGAGAAATACATCTGCTTTGAGTGGCACAAGGCGCTCCAGCTGAAATGCAGGACTACCTCAGTGAAACAAAGGGGTCCTTTTACTGAGGTGCGCTGAAAAATGGCCTGCGCTAGTGTAGGCGCGTGTTTTGGACACGCGCTGATCCACTTTTCAGCACACCTGTAAAAAAGGTCTTTTTTTTGCCAAAAATGGACATGTGGCAAAATAAAAACTGGCGCGCGTCCATTTTGGGTCACAGACCTTACCTCCACCCATTCACTTGTAGTAAGGTCTCACGGTTTAACCGGGCGGTAATGGTCAGCGCACGTAGAATGCCGATTACCGCCCGGTTAGCGCTGCGTGTAATGGATGCGCGTAAAAAATGAAAGTACCGCCCAGGCCACGCTGTAGCCAGGCGGGTAATTCCAAAGTGGCATGCGTTGCGCACACGTGGAGGGGCATTTTCGAATGGGGACGCACATCTCTAAGGGCGCCCATCTTTGAGGACGTCCCCGCGAAGGGGCGGGGCATCCCGTCTTATCGAAACAAGATGGGCGTCCAGCTTTCGTTTCGATAATACGGTCGGGGACGCCCAAATCTCAACATTTAGGTCGACCTAAATGTTGAGATGGTCGAACTTTGAGATGGACGACCTCGGTTTTCGACGATAATGGAAACCGAGGATGCCCATCTCAAAAACGACCAAATGCAAGTCCTTTGGTCGTTGGAGGAGCCAGTATTCATAGTGCACTGATCCCCCTCACATGCCAGGACACCAACCAGGCACCCTAGGGGGCCATGCAGTGGACTTCACAAATTGCTCCCAGCCTGCATAGCTCCCTTACCTTGGGTGCTGAGCCCCCCAATCCCCCCCCCAAACCCACTCCCCACATCTGTACACCAACTACCATAGCCTAAGGGGTGAATGGGGGCCACCTACATGTGGGTACAGTGGGTTTGGGGGGGGGGGGTTGGAGGGCTCATATTTACCAGCACAAGTGAACGGTAGGGGGGGATAGACCTGGGTCCACCTACCTGAAGTGCACTGCACCCACTAAAAACTGCTCCAGGGACCTGCATAGTGCTGTGATGGAGCTGGGTATGACATTTGAGGCTGGCATAGAGGCTGGCAAAAAAATGTATTTAAATTTTTTTGGGGGGTGGGAGGGGGTTGGTAACCCACTGGGGGAGTAAGGGGAGGTGATCCTCGCTTCCTCCGGTGGTCATCTGGTAAGTTCGTGCACCTTTCGTCGGCTTGGACGTGGAACAAAAAGGGGACCAAGTAAAGCCGGCCAAATGCTCGTCAGGGCCGGCCTTCTTTTTTCCATTATTGGCCGAGGCCGGCCATCTCTTAACCACGCCCCATCCTGCCTTCGGTACACTGCCGACACGCCCCCTTGACTTTGGCCGGCCCTGCGACGGAAAGCAGTTGAAACCGGCCAAAATCGGCTTTCGATTATACCGATTTGGCCGGCATTAGGAGAAGGCCGGCCATCTCCCGATTTGTGTCGGAAGATGGCCGCCCTTCTCCTTCGAAAATAAGCAGGATAGTAACAGAGGGGTCCTTTTACTAAGGGGTGCTGAAAAATGGCCTGCGGTAGTGTATACGCATGTTTTGGGCGCATGCAGAATTATTTTTCAGCGCACCTACAAAAAATGCCTTTATTAAAATTTTTGCTGAAAATGGACGTGCGGCAAAATAAAAAATTGCCGCGTGTCCATTTTGGGTCTGAGACCTTACTGCCAGCCATTGACTTAGCGGTAAGGTCTCACGCAGTAACTCTGCGGTAATGACCTATGCGTGTCAAATGCCACTTGACGCGTGTAGCTGACGTGTGCCAGAATTTTAAAATATGTTTTGGACGCACGTAGCGGGCACGCACCAGAATTGAAATTACTGTGAGGGCCCCGTGGTAACCGGGCGGTAACTCCAATTCGGTGCAAATTGGGCGCGCATAGGCGTCTAAGCGGCTTAGTAAAAATGGCCCCATAGCAAATGTCCATCCAGTCCTGTCCAGCAAGGTGGCCAGAGTTAAATCTGGCACTCTGTACAGCTTTCACTTCTTCATGGTTTAACACTGGTATATGACAGCCGCCCAACTCAAAACACAAACTAGTGAGAAGTAAACTCCCAACACAGACCCAAAAAGAAGAGAATGGCACACATCCTTGCAATATATCCAGGTGCAAAACTATGCCAAAACATTTCACAGTATCCCACAGTCATTCACAAAGAAAAATATTCAGCATAAAGGAATCCTTCGCATGCTCATTTTCCAATGTGGTATACAGGGGCGTAGCCAGTATGGGGCCACGAGGCCTGAACCCCGTAGATTTGCCCCTGGACCCCCCTGCCGATGACCCGATGACTCCCCCTCCCTCCGCTGCCTACCTTAGCTGGCGGGGGACCCCAACCTCACCAGCCGAGCTGAGGTCCTCTTCTCCCAATCCGCGCAAAGCTTCGTTCTAGTCTTGACGTCCTGCAGGATTGGAAGAGAGGAACTCGGCTCGGCTGGCGGGGGTTGGCGAGGTCCTCTTCTTCCCAATCCTGCAGGACGTCAGACTAGAACGAAGCTTTGCGCGGGATTGGGAAGAAGAGGACCTCGGCTCAGCTGGCGGGGGTTGGGATCCCCTGCCATCAAAGGTAGGCGGCGGCGGGAGGGGGGGTCATCAGCAGGGGGGGTCAGCAATGGCAGGGGGGATTCAAAGTTGGTGGCGGGCGGGTTTAGCAATGGCGGGGGGAGGGGGGGTTTCAGCAAAGGCAGGGGGGGTTGGTGGCACCGGGGGGGGGGGCTAAAATGTGCCCCCTCACCTCGGGCTCTGGACCCCCCTCCCGCCGAAGTCTGGCTACGCCCCTGGTGGTATATTTCATTCAATGTAAAAAGTGTGATGAAGGATGCTATATTGGAGAAACAAGCCAGATGCTAAAGAAGAGATTTAATTTACACAGACATCATATGAAAAATGCCAGTGCCAACCGGGATGTCACCTCTGTGGGACAGCACTTTACAAAACCAGAACACTGTATCAGTGATTTTATGGTGAGAATACGAAAAAGAAACGTTAAGACAATTCAGGAATGTAAGACCTTTGAAGTCAGAATGATTAAATATTTTGACACCCCCAGAACAGACCTTAACAAAGATCTGGGTTTCTAACCCATTATAAACCATAAAATTCTACTGCTTTGTCACCCTCTATCACCATGCATATCTCCCTGTCCCTTATCCACCCAGCTCTCCCTGTCTTCCCCTAACCCACCCCACCCTCATCCTGTGAGACGTCACTGAAATGCTTCAGATCTGATGGAAGGATACCGTCGAAAGCTAATCAAAAAATGTACTAAATTAGTCCAATAAAAAAGGTATGGTCTTATTTTCTTTTCTCTGTTTTATTTATTTCTATTGATTACACTGGTATACGTAATCTTGTCTCTCCTGCAAATTTTGGGGCCACAGACCGGTAGAAGTCTGCCTGGCACCGGTCCTAGTTCCAGGCAGCTACTGGAGTTATTGTTGAAGCCCATTCCAGTCTTGATCCTTATATGTCTTAGCCATTTACGGGACCCAGACTGTAGAAGGCTGCCCGGCATTGGTCTTACTTCCCAACTCTGAAACTGCGGTCGAAGCTCACTCCAGTTATGAGGTCGTTTAAGCTTTGCTTTTATTTGGATTCCATCCTTTTCTATATAGTGATTCTCTGTGTTTATCCCACACATTCTTGAATTCGGTCACTTTTTTTGACCTTCGCAGCCTCCCCCAGAGGACATTCCAAGGCATCCACCACCCGTTTTGTGAAAAAGTATTTCCCGACATTGCTCCTAAGTATAAACATCAAAGCAGAAAGCTCACTGCATGATGTATCACCCATCTAATTCTCTGCAAAACCCAGTTTATTTATTTTATTTATCCTCAGCACTTGATATACTGCAAGTGATCCCTGCAAGCGACTATGCGGTTTACAATTTCTATTGCAGGAGGAACAACAGTCAGGTGACACCCACTGAATGAAACACGTCATCCTCTCTGTTCTGTAAAAAGCCCAACTTTACCTGAGTGACCACGGAAAGTTGCTCTAACACAGTAATATAGTAAACATAGTAGATGATGGCAGAAAAAGACCTGCACGGTCCATCCAGTCTGCCCAACAAGATAAACTCATATGTGCTAGTTTTTGTGTCTACCTTACCTTGATTTGTACCTGTCCTTTTTCAGGGCACAGACCGTATAAGTCCGCCAGTACTATCCCTGCCTCCCAACCCACCAGCTCCGCCTTCCCACCCTCTGGCTCTGGCACAGAACCGTGTAAGTCTGCCCAGCAATATCCTCGCCTCCCAACCACCAGCCCCGCCTCCATCACCGGCTCTGCCACCTAATCTCAGCTAGCTTCTAAGGATCCCATTCCCTCGGAACAGGATTCCTTTATGTTTAATCCCACGCATGTTTGAATTCCGTTACCGTTTTCATCTCCACCCCTCCTGTGGGAGGGCATTCCAAGCATCCACCACCCTCTCCGTGAAAAATAGTTCCTGACATTTTTCTTGAGTCTGACCCCCTTCATCTCATTTCATGCCCTCTCGTTCTACTGCCTTCCCATCTCCGGAAAAGGTTCGTTTGCGGATTAATACCTTTCAAATTTTGAATGTCTGTATCAATGACTGAATGGTGGAGAAATGGGAGAATAGATAAGAGAAATCAAAATTCTTGGAATTTGATGAAATATGTGCTCAGAGTTATGCACTGATTAGGCATCTATTGTTGTTATGCTTATTAAAATTTGATATAACACATAAGAGTAGCCATATTGGCTCAGTCCAAGGGTCCATCTAGCTCAGCATCCCGTTTCCAAACAGTGGCCAAGCCAAGTCATAAGTACCTGGCAGAAATCCCAATTAGTAGCAACATTCCATGCTACCAATCCCAGGGCAGGCAGCAGCCTCCCCATGTCTGTCTCAATAGCAAACTATGGACTTTTCCTCCAGGGAACTTGTCCAAACCTTTTTAACCCAGATACGCTAACCACTGTTACCACAATCCTCCGGCAAGAGTTCCAGAACTTAACGATTCATTGAGTGAAAAAATATCTCCTCCTATTTGTTTTAAAAGTATTTCCATGTAACTTCCTTGAGTGTACCCTAGGCTTTGTACTTTTGGAACGAGTAAAAAAATCAATTTACGTCTACTCGTTCTACACCACTCAGGATTTGTAGATGGTCAATCATATCTCCCCTCATCCTTCTCTTTCCCAAGCTGAAGAGCCCTAAACCTCTTTCGTCTTTCCTCATACGAAGGAGTTCCATCCCCTTTATCATTTTGGTTGCTCTTCTTTGAACCTTTTCTAATTCTGCAATATCTTTTTTGAGATACAGCAAACCAGAAACTGAATGCAATATTCAAGGCCATGGGGAGATACAAAGGCATTATAGTATTTCGGTCTTATTCACCATCCCTTTCCTAAGAATTCCTAGCATCCTGTTTGCTTTTTTTGGCCACCGCGGCACACTGAACAGAAGATTTCAACGTCTTATCTACAACAACACCTAGATCTGTTTCTTGAGTGCTGACTCCCAGATGACCCCTAGCATCAGGTAACAACTTTATGTCCACATTAAATTTTATCTGCCATTTGGTTGCCCAGTCTTCCAATTTCCTAAGGTCTTCTTTGCAATATTTCACAGTCCGCACTATCTTTATGCTTAGGTTTGATTGCACATATTTTTGGTTCATGCACCATATTTAATCACACTTTAAATTGATAGTTCTGTTTGGGGCGTATTTTATGATTTACACCTAGAGCTTTCAATGAGCCGCTTTTGGTAGCCTGATTCACTGAAGTATTGCTCGACTGTAGGTACAGCCTACATTGAACTCTCCTTTGAACTCTTATAAAATGATACATTATTTAATTATTATATACTTGATTCTTTATTGTGGAGTTCTCTACTCGCATCCGATTTTTTTTTTTTTGCTTCGCCAGATTTTCACATTTTTGAAAATGAACGTGCGGCAAAATAAAATCGGCACGTGTCCATTTTGGTTCTAAGACCTTACACCAAGCCATTGACTTAGCGGTAAGGTCTCTCATGTTAATCATGCGGTAATCGCCTACACATATCAAGTCAGAGTTACCGCCCGGTTTTTAGCTGTTTTCTGGCATGCGTAGCAGATGTGCACCAAAAATGAAATTACCACATGGGCCATGTGGTAGCTGGGTGGTAATTCTGAATTGATGCGCATTGAGTGTGCATAGTCTCCTACATGACTTAGTAAAAGGGCCCCTGAATGCACTAAAGATAATCAGGCACCAGTCAGAATATTGGCCAGTTCCTGGTTAATTTCCGGGTGACCACTGATACCCAGATATTCAATACTGAGAGCCACTGTGCCCTCTAAGCAGAGTGAGTGTCCCTCCAACGTCATTGCTACCCATAGGGGACGGTGCTTCAATATTCTGTTTTATATCTAGGGACAGGCAGGGTTCCCTGGAGTCCAGCACAGCTTGCCTGTCCCTCACTATTGGAACTGTGATAGTGAAACAGCACCTCCCGCTGGCAGTCCTGTAGATGGAGGGACTCCCGCTCAGATTACATGCTCCAGCATGCTCCAGCTTTGAATCAGGGGCATAGCCAGACTTCGGCAGGAGGGGGGGGGGTCCAGAGCCCAAGGTTAGGGGGCACATTTAAGCCCTCCCCCGGTGCCACTGACCCTCCTGCCATTTTAACCCCCCCCCCCCCGCCACCGCCGCCACCACCACCACCAACTTTGACCCCTCCCTGCCGATGACCCTCTCGATCCCCCCTCCCGCCGCCAAACCTCCTCCGCCGCCGGCTACCTTTGCTGGCAGGGGACCTCTAACCCCCGCCAGCCAAAGTCCTCTCTTCCGGCGCAAGGCTTTGTTCTGTTTCTGTGAGTCTGATGTCCTGCACGTGTAATCCTCTTCTTCTGGCGCAAGGCTTCTTTCTGTTTCTGTGAGTCTGATGTACTAGTGCAGGACGTCAGACTCACAGAAACAGAACGAAGCCTTGCGCCGGAAGAAGAGGACCTCGGCTGGCGGAGGTTGGGGTCCCCCGCCAGCAAAGGTAGCCGACGGCGGGGCAGCGGCGGCAGGGGGGACCAGGGCCAAATCTACGGGGGCCCAGGCCCCCGTGGCTCCACGTAGCTACGCCACTGCTTTGAATATTCTTGGCCAGTTCAGCCCACGGCTGTGAAGGGCTCAGGTGGCTGCTTATCACCGCTGACTGAATATTTGGCATTAGGTGCAAACACACTAGCTGTATGGGTGATTGTAAATGTTTGGGCCTAACCTATAGGTGTGTTTCTTGCAGTGCTGCAAGTGTTTTATGAAAGAAAACTGGGAGCTACATTCCTTTGTAGAACAAGCTTCTACTGGTGCTCTGTGGTGCTTCTTTATAGCTACCAAATGCAAATGTAGCAATGTGCAGTGGGTGGGAAAGGGAAGGGCAAAGTGGTAGAGACTATTATTAAAGGAACAAAATTACAGAGCGTAAACATAAGCATGGATTAATGAAACAAAGCCACATGGATTTCATCAAGGGAAAACTTGCCTCACCAATCTACTAAAGGTCTTTGAAGGGGTAAATAAACATGTGGATAAAGGCGAGCCAGTCGATATTTATTATTTTGTTGCATTTGTATCCCACATTTTCCCACCTCTTTGCAGGCTCAATGTGGCTTTACAATACATCATGAGTAGTGGAAATACATGAGAAAGTATACAGAAGGATTTTGGGTAACATGATAATATTTTAACAAGCAGAAATAGATCTGGGTTTTCAAAAGACATTGACAAAGTACCCTCATGAAAGACTCCAGAGGAATTGGAGAGTCCTGGGATAGAAGGAAGTATTGTTCTACTGTGGATTAAAACCTGGTTTGAAAGATAGAAACAGAGGGTAGGGTTAACTGGTCAGTATTCTCAATGGAGAAGGGTAGATAGTGGGGTTCCCCAGGGGTCTCTGCTGGGACTGCTGATTTTTAACATATTTATAAATGATCTAGAGATGGGAGTAACTAATGAGTAATTACATTTGCTGATGACACAAAGCTATTCAAAGTTGTTAAATCACAAGAGGATTGTGAAAACAAGAGGACTTTACGAGATTGGGAGACTGGGCACCCAACTGGCAGAGGATGTGAACAAGTGCAAAGTGATGCATGTGGGAAAGAGGAACCCAAACTATAGCTACGTGATGCAAGGTTCTACATTAGGAGCCACTGACCAGGAAAGGATCTGGATTAAGTGTCATCTTTGATGATACTTTGAAACCCTCTGCTCAGTGTGTGGCGGTGGCTAAGCAAGCAATAGAATGTTAGATATTATTAGGAAAGGAATGGAAAACAAAACTGAGAACGTTATAATGCCTTTGTATCGCTCCATGGTGCGACTGCACCTCGCATACTGTGTACAATTTTGGTTACCGCATCTCAAAAAAGATGTAGTGGAATTAGAAAAGGTACAGAGAAAGGTGATTGAAAATGATCAAGGGGATGGGATGACTTCCCTATGAGGAAGGATAAAGCAGCTAGGGCTCTTCAGCTTGGAGAAGAGACAGCTGAGTGGAGATATGATATAGGTCTATAAAATACTGAATGGAGTGGAATGGAGTAGATGGAATCTCTTGTTACTCTTTGCAAAAATACTAGGACTAGGAGCATGCAATGAAACTACTAAGTAGTAAATTTAAACAAATAGGGGAAAATATTTCTTCACTCATTGAGTAATTAAGCTCTGAAATTCATTGCCAGAGAATGTGGTAAAAGTACTTAGCTTAGCAAGGTTTAAAAAAGGGTTTGGCTAATTCCTAAAAGAAAAGTCCATAAGCCATTATTAGGATGGACTTGGACAATCCACTGCTTATTTCTAGGATAAGCAGCATAAAATCAGTTTTACCATTCTGGGATCTTGTCAGGTACTTGTGTCCTGGATTGGCCACTATTGGAAAACAGGACACTGGGCTTGATGGACCTTGGTCTGTCTCAGTATGGCAATGCTTATGTGCTTATGATATACTGCCCTGCTGTGGTACAACCAAGTAGTTTTACATACAGAATACTTTTCTGTTCCTAGAGGGCTCACAATCTAATTTTTTTCTAACTGGGGCAATGGAGGGCTAAGGGGCCCTTTTACAGAGCGGCGGTAAGCCCAACCCGAGTGCACGCCATTTCCAGGGGAAAAGAAACCCTTGGAATGGCCTTACACGGCAAGAACCTGGCGGTAATTGGCATTGCCGCATGTTGCGCAGGAGCCCTTATCGCACCTGAATGGATGGTGGTAAGGGCTCCCTGATGCATGACCATGCGGTAAGGGTTTCTCTTACCGCATGGCAATGGCGTAGCTACAGAGGGCCATGGGGGCCTGGCTTCCCGCAAATTTCGTCCGGGCCCCTGGTTTGGCTGGTGGGGGTAACATGAAAGGGCATTTTCCAATAAGAGGTCTAAGTACATCTTGGGACGTTTTGCTAAAAACATGCAAAATTCAAGTGAGAAATACAGCCATTTTCAAAACAGAAAATGTCTTTTTTTTTTTTTTTCAAAAATGGCTATTTTCTAGATGTTTTTGTGCTCTGTGCGTTTATCTTTTTGGTCCATTAAAATAAAAACGTCCAAGTGAAAAACGCACAAAATCAAGCCATTGGGATGTAGGAGGAGCCAGCATTCTTAGCAGACTGGCTCCTCCTACATCCCAGGAGGGCAATGGGGCCTTGGAGGCACTGCAGTGGACTTCAAATAAATGCTCCAAGGTACACATAACATTGTTGTTCCCTTATCTTGTCTGATGGGCCCCTCCCAAAACCCACTACCCCCAACTGAACACCACTACAATAGTCCTTATGGATGAAGGGGGCAACTCTTTGTGAGTATAGCGGGTTTCTGGCGAGTTTTTGGAGGGCTCACAGTTTCCACCACAACTGTAAGAGGTAAGGGGAGGTATGGGCCTGGGTCTACCTGTCTGCAATACCCACCACTAGACTACTCTAGGGACCTGCATGCTGCTTTACTGAGTATAACATTTGAGGCTGACATAGAAGCTGGTGTCAGGTTTTCCAGGCAGGAAGTAGGTTTGTGAGCCCTTGGGCCACTGCCGAGGAGTGGCAGTGGCAGGCAAAACACCCCACACCAGGAACAAGACAGACCTCAGACAGGAACAGCAAGAATTCACCTGCACCTTAGCTGCCCTTCCCCAGGAGTTGAGCCCCTGGCTGCAGGTGGCCGGCAGGACTTACAGGACAGTGCAGGGAACTGGATACCAACTAGGCTGAAGAGGGATTGAGGGTCAGAGGGGAAAGGAATATACATGGACAGCAAGGCAGGGAAACTGGGCTAGGACTCACAGACAGACAATACCACACAAGGCAGGAAATGGACAAGCTAAAGGAGGGAAACTGAAAGCTGCAAGCAGCCACAGAAACAGGGAACAAACACTGACAGACAAGAGACAGAACTGAAAGCTGCCAGGCAACCACTGAACAAGAAACACAGACAAACAGAAACTAAACACAGAAAGACAAACAAGGAACAAGACTAGGAAACAAACAATAACTCTAAGCTAAACTACACACAGACTAACTAGAATCAGACAAGGAACTTGAATAAAACCAGACTAGGCAGAAGTGCAACAAGCACCAACAAACCAGGGTCTTAGGGGCGATGCAAAGGCAAAGGCAGAAAGCTCCAGGTGGCTAATAAAGGCCACATACAAGGGAGTACACCAGGTAAGGGTGCTGCTAAGTTCCAAAACTCCCAAGACAGTCTAGGAGGCTGGAAGATCCGGACTGGACTGGCCTGATTTCTGGAACCTGGGAAACAGCACACAGACAGTCCAATGCAGCCACCAGGTGGCAAGATGGACTTGAAAGCCCTGAAAAAATGGGCACGATCGTGACAGCTGGTACGTAATACTTTTAATCACATTTTTTGGGGTGGGAGGGGGTTAGTGATCACTGGGGGAGTAAGGGGAGGTCATCTCTGATTCCTTCCAGTGATCATTTAGGGCATTTTTGTGTGCCTTATTCGTTATAGCCCTGGATATTTTTGTTCCATTATGGTAGAAAAACATCCAAGTGTCAGGAACGCCCAGATCCTGCCCTTAACACGCCTCTGACACACCCCCCTTGTGATTTGACTGCACTTCTTCTAATGGACCTCATAGAAATCAACTAAAAATTGGTTTTAGAAAATACCAATTTGGTCGTTTTTATGAGAAAAACGTCCAAATGCAAATTTATGCCGCTTTTTGGATGTTGTTTCTCTTTTGAAAATGAGCCCCATTGTAACATAGTAGATGACCGGCAGATAAAGACCTGTATGATCCATCCTGTCTGCCCAACAAATAAACTGATTACATATGATATGAAGTAGCTTGTCACGATTGGCAGGAAAAGTGAGCCCTTGGGCCTCTGCCGAGGAGCGGCAGCGGCAGGCAAATCCCCAAACAGGAGGCAAGGCAGACCACAGACAGACGAGCACAGGCCGGACTGGAGCAGCTGGACTGGAACAGAAGCACTAAGAAGAAGCAGGAGAATAGTCCATGAATCAAGCAGAGTCTTATCAAGCAGAGGGAAACCAGGAGCCCACAGAGTCTATAGGTTGGTGGCAATCAGTAGTATAATCCAGGAAAACAGCAGGGCCAAAGACAGGCAAAGCAAGCCTTTCAGGGCAGGAACCGCAACAGACCAACACGGACAAGAACACAACTGAAGACCTCTGTTGCCAAGCCAAAGTAGAAAGTTTCCAGGTGGTTAATAAAGGCAACATACAAGGGAGTTCACCAGGTAAGGGTGCTGCTAAGTTCCAAAAATCCAAGACAGTCTGGAAGGCTGGAAGATCCGGACCGGACCGGCATGACTTCTGGAACAAGGGAAACAGCAGACAGTCCATCGCAGCCACCAGGTCTGACTACCAGGTGGCGAGATGAATGACAGCATGAAAGATGGGCACAATCATGACAGTACTATATCATATGTATATCTTGATCTTTATTTAACGTTGCCATTTTTAGGGCATCATAGAGGTCTGTCTGGCACTGACCTTGTTCTAAGATTTCTGAAGTTGTTATTAAAGCTCCTGAAAAGGTCCATTCCAGCCCATCCAAATCTATTCAGCCTCGATCAGGGCACAGACCGTAGAAGTCTGCGCAGCATCGGCTTTCTACCTAATATTCTCCGCTAAGCTTCTTTGGATCCCATCCTTCTAAACAGGATTCTTTTGTGTTAGTCCCACTCATTTTTGAATTCTGTTACCGTTGTCATCTTCACCACCTGCCGCGGGAGGGCATTCCAGGTATCTACCCACCCTCTCAGTGAAAGAATACTTCCCTGACATTTTTCCTGAGCCGGCCCCCTTTCAACTTCAATTCATGCCCTCTAGTTTTACCACCTTCCCGTCTCTGGAAAAGGTTTGTTTGTGGATAAAAGAATAAAATAAAGACAAAAAAAAACCCATGTTAACTCTTTCTTCCATTCTCAGAGCACTAAAAGGACCCTTTTACTTCAGCTAAAACCCTGAGAAGGTTGCAATCAGCTTCCCATGGTTAAGGTTTCATTATAAAGCACTGGAATGAAAGCTGAGTCACCACAACCCTGGTCTGGGCAGCAATTACAGCCCTAATTATACACTGACTGGCAGGAATTAACGAGTTATAAACAGGATAATATATTAATCATCTTTGATCTTGTTCAGTGATGTGAAGTCTGCTTTCTGTAGGGCTTCTCAGTTTTAGGCATGGATGTAAACATAGCTGCCCACTTTCATGTTTTTCTCTGCTGTTTGCAATGTTTCTGGGGAAAAAAAAGAGCAAATGTTTGAAAACTAGGGTTTCATGCTTTGTTTTTCTTGGTGAGTGTCAGACCAACTCGGTGGTAAAGTTTTACTTGTTAAATATTTCCTTGAAATATAGAGCTCAGATGTTAGGTACAGAAAAGAGCACTGGCAGAGTTCTTCTTTTGGTTGAATCACGGCACGCTTCAGGGCCGCAGAGAGGAGGGGCGGGACACAGAGAGGGAAGGAGGCCTGAAGGGAGGTGATCTGCTGCTGCCTGCAGCGCTTTCACACGGAGGTGAGAGGTGCTGTGATTTCAATGCAAGGGGCCCGGCCCGGTGGCAGACGGAGGGGGGCAGGTGGAGGGGGAGAGGCGGCAGCGACCTCGAGGGGGGGGGGTGGCCTTGCCCCAGGCCTGACCAGTCTCTCGGCGGCCCTGGCCCGACCCCAAAATGTTACTGTATATATGTTAAAGAGCAGAGAAGACAAGAGGGACCCGTGACAAACACCACACCCAGGAAGCCAGGGCCTAGAAACCAATGGCGTTCCGACTCTAGCTGACACCCGGGGTGGATCGCCGATGCGTCCCCCCCCTGACAAAATGGACACCTCTCCCCTCCCCCCCACGGCGAAATTACACCCCCCCCCCGGGTGCACGCCGCTGGGGGGGGGGGGGTGCCGCGGCGCGCGCCTGTTGCCCTGTCTCAGTCCGATTTCGCAATTCGCTTGTGTTCACTGCTCCCTCTGTTCCGGGGCAGACTCAGAGGGAGCAGTGAACACAAGCGAATTGCGAAATCGGGCTGAGACACGGCAACAGGCGCGCGCCGCGGCACCCCCCCAGTGGCGTGCACCCGGGGCGTACCGCCCCCCCCCTTGGTACGCCACTGCTAGAAATAACACTATTTTTCTTCAAAAATTCCTCAAACCATGTAATTGTAATGGTAATCACTCTTCCACCCCACACCCAATTCACCAAGACAATGAAGCATTAGAGAGAGTGGTCTATGGCATCAGCATTTTCGGGGGAGGTGGGGTCACATTACATCAGACAGATAAACATGAAGTGTTTTGATGGTGTTCTATTCCTATCTTCCATGTATCAGTGTGATGCATACCTGAGGCTTGGGCAAGGGTTAGAACAGCAATGCCCAATTTACCTTGATCAAAATAGTGAGCTTAGCTGTGTAAGAGGCCCTTTTCCTAAACTGTGCAGTTACAGTGGCTTAACGTGAGATTTTACTGTGTGGCGCTACAAATTTTTATGTGGTACATTTTGAGGGCATCTCCACTATTTTTGTTACAAGCGATGCGTTAACGTTTCTATTAGCGCGTGGTACCTGCTGGGGGTTAAAGCGGGAACCACTGGCAAGTATAACACACTAGCTGGCTAATACTTCCACCTACTTTGCCCTTGCCACGCTCCCGAGGGAAAAAAAATCTGGAAAATGCAGTAATTCGTGGTTTAACACGTGGAAACAAGCAAAGTACCACAACCCCTTAATGGGTTGTATGGCAGCCTATTTCCGTACACTAAGCATGCATTAAGCTCCGGATTCTATATACGGCACCTAGATTCTGCGTGGAGATACACGCGTAACTTAATTGGCATAACAAGGTAATCAGCATTTTTAACAGTACTAAACATGCAATAATGAGCATTAATTGGCAGTTATCACAATTTATGCATGGAAATAATAAGCGTATTCTACAAAGAACTGTGTCTAAATTGCAAAGCGCGCAGTTCAAAATAAATGTGCGCAGCTTAAAAGGGGCATGTTTATGGGCATTTTGTGGTCATTCCCAAAATTTCCACGCATAATTACAGAATACAGGTCAGTGTGCCTAAATCTGCACACAGGGATTTACACCAGGTTTTTATTGGCGTAAATGGACGCACATAGATTTAGGTGTTATGGTATCGACTAAGTGTATTCTATATACCACGCCTAAATCTTATAGAGTACGCTTAATTCCGTGCAGATTTTTTCAGGCGCTAAATATAGAATCTGGCCCTAAGGGCTTAACACCCTTTAGATTTCAAGAACAGTTATTTTTGCTTTGAGAGGAAAATCCAGTCCCACCCCTCCCCACATCCCTTCACCCCTTCATACTCACCCTCATATCTTCTCCTATATGTCTCTCCCAATACTCCTCCTGTCCCTTCAAGTAATCATTCTCCTTTATGTTTCCATTCAATCCTAGATTTTTAAAATTACTGTATTTGTTTACATTTTTGCAGGTTCACTGTGGCTTACATTGTACCTTAGAGGCGTTTGCCATATCCGGCATAGAAACAGATACAAGGAGTTAATGTGGTCGGATAAGGTTCATGTGTTATAGACACATTGGGGAATTACAAGAGGAAGAGTTATATAGAGTCTGTTACAAGCTTGGTTTCGTTGAGTTGTGTAATCGGTGGGTATGCCTTTTTGAACAGGTAGGTTTTAGTGATTTCCGGAAGTTAGGTGGTCATATGTGTTTCATGGCTTTTGGTAGTGCCGTTCCACAGTCGTGTGCTTATGTAGGAGAAATTGGATCCATAAGTAGATTGGGACCTTTGCAGATTGGGTAGTGGAGATTTAGGTAAGTTTGTATTGATCTGGTTGCGTTTCTTGTTGGTAGGTCTATGAGGCAGTGGCATAGCCACAGGTGGGCCTGGGTGGGCCAGGGCCCACCCATTAGGGCTCAACCCATTTAGGGCTCAGGCCCACCCAACAGTAGCACACATTTAGCAGTATTTGGTGGGGATCCAAAGCTCCATCAGCTTGAAGGCTTCCACCTAATGGTAACAAAAACGCTACTCTCTATGATACTGGAACATGCGCATGCTCAGTTTTCAGCGCCATGCCTTCTGCCGACTGCCAAGGTGGAAAGAAGCATTTTCCTGCCAGCTTAGATATTTTTTTTGGTGGTGGTGGTGTGGAGAACACTTGGTGCCCACCCACTTCTTGCCTAGGCCCACCCAAAATCTGTGGTCTGGCTACGCCCCTGCTATGAGGTCTGTCATATATCCCGGGGCTTCACCGTAGATAATTTTTATGGACCAGGTCAGATTTTGAAGCAATACGTTCTTTGATTGGTAGCCAATGTAGTTTTTCTCGGAGGGGTTTTGGCGCTTTCGAATCGCGTTTTACCAAATATAAGCCTGGCTGCTGTGTTTTGGGCGGTTTGTAGTTTCTTAATGAGTTATTCTATGTATTAATTTCTTATTCTTTTTTAGAACTCTGAAGAGGGCTTTGCTTTAATCTTGAACGTTTATGTTTTTATTAGTTCTTTTCAATTAATAATTTTTTATTTAGGATGAAATAGTGTCTTTTTGTAGACATGGAAGGAATAAGCATAAATATGCTAAAGTAGGGAGTGCCATCTTGGAATTGTTGAGTTCAAATCCTAGCACTGTCACTGACTCAGCAGAGCTTTGGACAAGGCAGTGCTGGGATTTGAACTCACAACTCCAAGATAGAACTCCCTACTTTAAGCATTTTTACTCCTATTCCTTTCATATTTACAAAAAGATGGCCTGTACATCAGTTTAATCAGTCAAAGTGACTGTGATCCTGGAGTCATTATTTATCTCCCTATTCCTTACACACCTAAAACAGTCTTCCTGAGTTGGGTGTGTCTTGTTCCATCTCTGCCTGTGTTCAAATCCATCGAAAGATCACCTCTTTGAGACTGCTTTTACATTCGAAAAGTGGCGGAATTAAAAAATGTGACTCGTGGAGGGGCATAATCAAACGGGGCGCCCAAGTTTTCCTGGGGCCATCCTCGCGGATGGCTCTGTGAAGGGGCGGGGAAACCAGTATTATCGAAACAACATGGGCGTCCATCTTTTGTTTCGATAATACGGTCGGGGATGCCCAAATCTCAACATTTAGGTCGACCTTAGAGATGATAATCCTTAGGTTGTCCTTAGAGATGGTTGTTCCCGGTTTTCGGCGATAATGGAAACCGAGGACGCTCATCTCAGAAACGACCAAATCCAAGCCATTTGGTCATGGGAGGAGCCAGCATTTGTAGTGCACTGGTTCCCCTGACATGCCAGGACACCAACTGGGCACTCTAGGGGGCACTGCAGTGGACTTCACAAATTGCTCCCAGGTGCATAGCTCCCTTACCTTGTGTGCTGAGCCCCCAAGCCCACCCTCCCAAAACCCACTCCACGTAACTGTACACCACTACCGTAGCCCTAAGGGGTGAAGGGGGCACCTACATGTGGGTAAAGTGGGTTTGTGGGGGTTTTGAAGGGCTTCCATTTACCAGCACAAGTGTAACAGGTAGGGGGGAATGGGCCTGGGTCCGCCTGCCTGAAGTGCACTGCATCCCTAAACTGCTCCAGGGACCTGCATACTGCTGTCATGGAGCTGGGTATGACATTTGAGGCTGACATAGAGGCTGGCAAAAAAATTTTTTTAGTTTTTTTTTTCAGGTGGGAGGGGATTAGTGACCACTGGGGGAGTAAGGGGAGGTCATCCCCGATTCCCTCTGGTGGTCATCTGGTCAGTTCGGGCACCTTTTTGAGGCTTGTTTGCTAGAAAAAATAGACCAATTAAAGTTGGCCAAGTGCTCGTCAGGGACGCCCTTCTTTTTTCCATTATCGGCTGAGGATGCCCATCTCTTACGTACGCCCCAGTCCCGCCTTCGCTACGCTGCCGACATGCCAACATGAACGTTGGTCGTCCCTGCAATGGAAACAGTTGAGTGCGTCCAAAATCGGCTTTCGATTATGCCGATTGGGTGACCCTGAGAGAAGGACGCCCATCTCTTTCGAAAATAAGCCTAATAGTAACATAGAGGATGGCGGCAGATAAAGACCAGTATGGTCCATCCAGTCTGCCCAACAAGATAAACTCATTACATATAGTATGAAGTGATACATCATATGTACACCTGATTTTGATTTATCCTTGTCATTTTTAGGGCATAGACCTTAGAGGTCTGCCTGGCACTGTCTTGTCTAAAATTTCTGAAGTTGTTGTCAACGCCCCTGAATAGCTCCACTCCAGCCCATCCAAATCTATTTCAGCCTTGATCAGGGCACAGACTGTAGAAGTCTGCCCAGCACCAGCTTTCCTACCTAATCTCCCCACTTTGGATCTGATCCTTCTAAACAGGATTTCTTGTGTTTGTCCCACGTATTTTGAATTCCGTTACAGTTTTCATCTCTACCATTTCCCGTGATAATTATATGATTTTAGAAAAACATTTATCTTATCCGTGTGTCTCAACTAGATTGTAAACGCCATGGAGCGTGCATTTTTTTCAAATTATTATTATTTTTTTCATTTATTCATTAGGATTTGTTTACCGCCTTTGGAAGAAATTCGTCCAAGGTAATATACAACAAGAATAAGTTGAACAAAGGTAACAATAACAGCAGTAAAATATTCAACTAACAGTACCTAAAGGGTAGATTCTATATATGGCGCCTAAAATTTTTCACCAGAAAACCTAACGCTCAGAACTATTCTATAAACTGCGCTTAAAGTTAGGCACAGTTTATAGAATTGTGTTTACACTGGGAATCGCATCTAACTTTAGGCACCGCCATATCTACCAACTGAAATGTGGTACAAATCCTCACACCTAAATTAGGCATGGATCCCCCTTATTCTATAATTACACATGTAAGTTCTAGGAACGCTCTGATCCGCCCATGACTCTCCAATTTCCACGCCCCCTTTTTAGGACTCGTGCATAAATTTAGGTGTGGATCTGGCTTTAACTCTCTTTGGTCCACCGCTACTGCTGGTTTAGATTGTTCTACACATAGGGGTTCCTTTATCTTTGTTGTGTTCACTGTGATGTCAGATAAATTTATTTAGATTTTGCTCACACCTTTTTCAGTAGTAGCTCAAGGTGAGTTACATTCAGGTACGCTGGGTATTTCCCTGTTCCTAGAGGGCTCATAATCTAAGTTTGTACCTGAGGCAACAGAGGGTTAAGGGATCCTTTTCCTAAGGTGTGCTGAAAAATGGCTTGCGGTAGTGTAGGCGTGGGGTTGGGGCATGCACCGATCCATTTTTCAGCGCACCTGTAAAAAAGGCCTTTTTAAAATGTTTGCCGAAAATGGATGTGCGGCAAAATCAAAATTGTCATGCATCCATTTTGGGCCTGCGACCTTACCACCAGCAATTGACTTAGCGGTAAAGACTCACGTGGTAACCGGGTGGTGATGACCTATATGCGCAAATGCCACTTGGCGTGCGTCCATTATTCGCGGCCGAAAATAAAAATTATTTTTCAGCCAGGCGTATCGGACGTCCGCCAAAAATTACATTACCGCAAGAGCCATGCAGTAACTCCATTTGGGCGTGCGTTGGGTGCACTTAGAACCTTATGCGGATTAGTAAAAGGGCCCCTGAATGACTTGCCCAAGATCACAAGGAGCAGTGGGATTTAAACTGACAACCTCTGGATATCAAGACCTGTACTCTACTGCTAGGCCACTCCTCCACATACCACCCCAGCATTTGGATTGTCAGTTTCCTAGATCTTTCCCTACCAGATAATTCCTACTGGCAGCAGTGTGTCCTGGGCTGCCCTGATTTTATAAGATATCTGTGAATTGCTTTCAAGGAGAACTAAGGAGAATAATTGACTGGAGAGAGAATCAGTCACTGCTTCGCCACCGGCAAAAATTGACTATAGAGTTCTAGTTATTGTAAGGATACTGGAGAATATTGGAGTTTTTGTAGAGTCTGATAAATTTTGTGACCTCACAGACGTTTTCTTCGGGCTCCAGTTTCACAAAGATAGAGTGAATCCTCTATTCTGTGGGACACTTGTCCATCGTGTATGTTAACAATCAAATATGAGGCATGAAAACATCATGAACGCAGTAAAAAAAAAAAAAAAAGGCTGCCTAGTCACGAGGATGAGATTGAACAAGGAAACAAGATATACTCTTTTGGCTGTGTAGAGTAACAGAAATAAAACAAAGTGGTAAAATGCATTTCCTTCCACTCAAACGATGTTGCCCACATTTCTTTCCTCTGGATTTTTTGCTTGAACTCTTAACTTTATGGTGTCTTTCTTGTCCTGCTTTCTTTCTTTCTTGAGTTCCGTTCCCTGCCAGACTTCTGTCTCTTCCGCTGACTCAACTGATGCATCTAGCAATTTACCTCATCCCTTACTATCCAGCTAATAGAAACTCTATTATTTTTTAACGTTTTTTTTTACATATACTGCTCATTAAACTATGATCAATTAAGCCTCCAAGCAGAAAGCTCATTATTTTAGTTTTTGCATTTAGCTCACACCTTTCCAGTGGTAGTTCAAGGTGAGTTATGTTCAGGTACAGTAGATATTTCCTGTCCCTGGAGGACTTACAATCTTAGTGGCTCTTTACTAAAGTGCGTTAGTTTTGCAGTTATTTCAGCTTGACAAAAGAAATGAACACACAGTAGATGGAAATCTGTGAAAATGGTTTCAAAACACTTTTACTTTCCCATTAGCCTCTGTTGCAAGGCCTAAAATAGGCTATCTGCCACTTGAGTTATTTCTTATTTATTTATTTATTTGTTGTATTTGTATCCCACATTTTCCCACCTATTTGCAGGCTCAATGTGGCTTACAATATTCCGTTATGGCATTCGCCATTCCAGAGTGAAAGAAACAATTGGTGTTGCATGAAATACATGGATGACAATATCGAATTAACTTACACAGTTCCGTTATTGCACTCGCCATTCTGGAGTGAGTGATACATTGGAGTTGCATGGAGTGCATGGATAACAATATAGAATTAAGCATACGGGTATAGTGAGAGAGTGTAAAGAGTGTAGTTGGAGTGGTATTGTGTTATCATTAAATTATTGCTCGTTGTGGTAAGCCTTGTTGAATAGGTAGGTCTTCAGAGATTTACGGAAGTTGATTAATTCGTAATTTGTTTTTAAGTTAAGTGGTAATGCATTCCAGAGTTGCGTGCTCATGTAGGAAAGGCTGGACGCGTGTGTTAGTTTGTATTTTAGTCCTTTGCAGCTGGGGAAGTGTAGATTAAGGAATGTGCGGGCCGATCTTTTAGCATTCCTGGGTGGCAGGTCAACAAGGTCTATCATGTATGCTGGGGCATCTCCGTGAATGATTTTATGAACTAGAGTGCAGACCTTGAACGTGATTCGTTCTTTAATTGGAGCCAGTGTAGTTTTTTCTCTTAGGGGTTTTGCACTTTCATATTTGTTTTTCCAAATATGAGTCTGGCTGCAGTGTTCTGGGCTGTCTGAAGTTTTTTGAGAATATATTCTTACAGCCAGCATAGAGTGCGTGGCAGTAGTCTAGGTGACTCAGCACCAATGACTGCACCAAGGTTACGGAAAATAGCCCTTGGAAGAAAGGTTTTACTCTTTTAAGTTTCCTTATTGACACAGTTTACAGAATACGCCTAGTCAGCTTATATAATACCCCTAGTGGCCAGGCTTGCGCCTAACTGTAGGCATGTTCCTTTCCATCAAGTAAAACTTGGTCTACATACCAGCGCCTAAGTTAGACATTGAGCAGGCGCATTCTATAACTGTTCACGTAGATTTTCGGAATGGACACAGCCTGCCCATTCCACGCCTGTAGCCCTGCCCCCTTTTTGACAGTGCGCACAACACTTTACAGAATACGCCTAGCAAGTTGTGCATGTAAATTCTAATTATTGCCAATTAGTGTCAATAATTGCTTGTCAAGTAGCAATTATTGGCGCTGATTGGCTTAAGTAATTAAATTGTGCACGCAAATCCAGAATACGACTGGATTTGTGCACCTAATTTCAGTCACATTATATAGAATCTGGCGGAAAATAGTGTTCTGTAAAGGGTGCTCTGCGCGGATCGCCTTTTATAGAATACTAGTTTAGCATGGGTCTTTCCGGCGCCTCTTTTTGGGTGCTGTTTACTGAATTTGACCCTAAGCGCTGCAGCTGAAAATAGCAGTGAAATGACTTTTTACACATCTAAGAAGATTTTTTTTTTGAGGGGGGGGGGGGGGGGGGGGGGGAGAGGTAACCTGTTCCAATTGACAGTTCCAATCATTTTTTGGCTAGCTTTTGGAGGCCCAAACTTTTTTTCCTCAGGTCAGGACTGTACCAGCAATAGATGACAATATTAGAATATTTAAAGGGGTCCTTTTGCCAGTGGAGAACGCAAATGATAGAGCTGATGAAAATGGAGAGGTGTGGAGTTCGAGATCTTGCGTCTCCAGAGGGCAAACGCCTGCAGCAGACATGGCAAAGATTTTGGAACACCTTACAGCCAGCGGCGAAGAGAAGAATCCTTAATTGACTGCACAATATGCTACTGACCTTGGGGAAGGGGAAAGGGAATGGGAAAAGGGGGGGGGGGGGGAGAGGGGAGAAAGAGGGTATCTTATTGTAAACGTTAACACAATGATCTAATTGTCATTATATTGGTTAATAAAAATGATTGCAACGTAAAGGGGTCCTTTTACTAAGCTGGTGTAAAAGGGGGTCTGTGCTAGCATCAGCGCATTTTTGACGCACGTTGAGGCACCGCAGCGGGTAAAAGGCTGTCTTTTGTTCTCAAAAAGCAATGGCTGTGCAGTTAGTGAACCACTTACCCTGTGGACACTTTGAGGGGAAGTACTTACTGCCACCCATTGAGGTGACAGAAAGGGCTCCCGCGCTAAATCTGGCGGTAATCAGGCAGTGCACGGCACTGCCCGCTTATCGCCTGGTAAGCACTGGTGGCACATGCTGGGGGTGGGAACCACCGCTCGGCTCCTGCAGTAGCCCAGAGTAAATTCTGGATTGGTGCGTGGCCAGTCTGTTGCCACGCGACAACCCTTTAGCAAAAAGGCCCCAAAGTGAATTAACATGGCTACCACACTACTTTAACCGTAAGGCAGGGGGAGGAGGGAGTAACCTGCACAGAGCAGGAGTTACGCTCTTAACCATCTTACTGGGCAAACTGGACGGACCATTTTTGTTTGTATCTGCCGTCATCTACTGTGCTACTGTAAATTACTTGCTTTATTTTATTTTTTTTTTTAATTCTGGGGCCCTTTTACTAAGCTGCATAAGCGCCTACGCACACCCAACGTGCGCCAATTCTGAGTTACCACCCAGCTACTGTGTGGCCCTTGCGGTAATTTCATTTTTGGTGCGTGTCCGCTACGCGCGTCCAAAAGTATTTTTAATTTTCTCGCACGTGTCAGCTACGTGTGTCAAGTGGCATTTGACACTCGTAGGTCATTACCACCTGGTTACCACATGAGACTTTACTGCTAGGTCAATGGCTGGCGGTAAGGTCTCAGACCCAAAATGGACATGCAGCGATTTTCATTTTGCCACACGTCCATTTTCGGTGTGCACCCAAAACACGCATCTACACTACCACAGGCCATTTTTCAGTGCACCTTAGTAAAAGGACTCCTCAGATATTACATTCAAGCATAGCCTGGAAAGTAATAGAGAATATATTAAAGAAAAATAACCTCTACTTTACAAAGAACAGGGAAAAAAGAAAAGATAAATTGTATAATCCTCTAATCAAGTTCACCATATAAGGGGTACTTGTGTTTTTTTGGGGGGGGGTTTTCACTATAAGCATTAATATAGAAATAGAAATACAGTTCTTCCTTCATATGGGCAGGGCAAGCGGTGGCAGAAAAGGTACAAATTAATCAAAGTTATACACTTTGAAGAAACCACTGTGTACCTGTCTTGTTCTGTGGGGTTTTATTATTAGTATTTTTTTTTGTGTGTTGTGCTGTTATAATAAAGATTTGTTTAAAAAAAAAAACTTGAATGCTGAAGTTAAATAGCCACCTGATGTCATCTGGACAACTTTAAGGGCTGTATTACATTATGCTTATATTATATAAGTGAAGTGACAGTGCAGAGGGGAGGAGTAGCTTAGCAGCTAGAGCTGATATTCAGATTGTCTACTTACTGTCTAATACTACAATTTAATATATACGTTTTGATTTGTTTTACATAGACTCCTGACGCAGGCCGAAACACAGCTGTGTCGAGTCCTTTTCTACCTATTTTTGCATCACTTTTTATGGTTCATAAATATTTTTAAGTTTTTAAATTAGAAGTGTTGTCTTTATTATATATATATATATATATATATATATATATATATATATATATATATATATATATATATATAGTTATTTTTTGTTTTTCTTCTTTTCTTTTTTTTCAAAATTTTTTGGCCATTTTTGCTGTTTTGCTCATTGTTGTTTTTTTGCGAAGACTGGTTTCTTCTGTTTTTTTGCATAAAATGACCTCAGCATGTGGGAAAGACCTGCTAAGAGTGTGCTGAGGACACCTTTTACCAAAGGGGTCCTTTTACAAAGGTGTGCTGAAAAATGGCTTGCGGTAGTGTAGGCGCTGGTTTGGGGGCACACGCAGAATCATTTTTCAGTGCACCTGTAAAAAATGCCTTTTTAAAATATTTGCCGAAAATGGATGTGCAGCAAAATCAAAATTGTCATGCATCCATTTTGGGCCTGAGACCTTACCTATTTCACTCAAGCTCAATTTAATAAATGAAATTCTACACACAGACTCCCACAAGCTGTGTAACTTTGATGTGGAACACTCTCTCAATCCTCGACTCGACTGTGTGTATTTTAAAGTAGAGAAAAAAGTCAGAGTCGTCACCCAGCCAGCCCAACTTCGCAAGCTATAAGGCATGAGCTCGGCATGCCATCATGTAGCTTCAAAAAAACTCCACTGCTTAATGTTTAATTCTAAATCTCTAATCACAGTGTACCTAATATTTGCCTACTTCGTGTGTGTCCACCATATAATACGTCAATGTTCTGTACTTAACTATTAGTGGTACTGATTTTTCAATCTTTCTGTAGACTGCAAATGAATCAAGAAGGTATCGCCAGAAACCACTTAGCTTTTAAATGTCACTCTGGTGTTCCTCTTATGGCGGTACTTTCCACTCCTTAACCCGATAGGGAACCCCCGTTTCGCTAGTGCTGCGTCAGGGGTTGTTTCCAAATTGTTTTCCACATGAAATTGCGTCCACAATAGTGATCCAATCCACTCCGTCTACTGCCCGAACTATACTACAGGTAAGGTCTGAGACCTTACCACCAGTCATTGACCTAGCGGTAAAGACTCACGCGGTAACCGGGCGGTAATGACCTACGTGCACCAAAATGCCACTTGGCGCAAGTCTGTTACGCTCGCCCGAAAGTAAAAAATATTTTTCGGACGCGTGTATCGGATGCGCGCCAAAAATGAAATTACCGCAAAAGCCACGTGGTAGTTGGGCGGTAACTCCATTTTGGCGCACGTTGGGCATGCACAGACGCTTTACGTGGCGTAGTAAAAGGTCTCTATAGTTTGGTAAAACAGCCCCTGTAACTTCCATTTCCTTAAGTACAAATGTGGGGCCAGTCTATTAAGGTGTGGCAAGATAGCACATGCGTGTCTACATGGGATTCACCAGTCTGAAGTATATGAGCATCACAGATTAGGGAAGTTCACAGTAAGTTCGCTTGCGTCACTGCAGCTAGGAACTTTACATGCTCCCTGCTCAGAAAGCTCAGTGATCCTATCAATCAATATATTTTCAGAACACACCAGGGGGTCCACCAGGATCATGGCAGGTATATATATTTTAGGGATCCACACCAAGGGCCCTGTTTACTAAGATGTGCTAGCGAGCGCATGCTAACCATGTAGACGCCCATAGGAATATTATGGGCAACTACATGCTAAGCGTGAGCTAAAAATGCTAGCGTGCCTCTACTGCACCTTAGTAAACAGGGCCCTAAGTTTTCAGATGTGAGGGGTTTATGAAGACCATGACAGGAAATTTGTGTGTGTGTGGTGGTGGTGGTGGGGGGGGGGGGGGGGGGGGGGGGTTGGAACCTTGTGTTCTTTGCAGTGCATTTTCTCTAGTAAAAAAGGTGTCGGTACTCAAATGCCAGGCCACCCTTCAGGGGTGAGGTGATCACTGAGTGACCTACCCCACAATAGTCCCCTGCAACCAGTCGCAGAATCTATGACAAAGCAGAATTGGTGTGTTGAGCCTGAGCTCTTTCATTAAAACTTGGGGTTCATGGGTCAATTTTAGCAGACAATGGAAAAGGTGCCGGTACTCAGTACCCCCCAAGTACCCCCTCATAAAAAGCCCCGGTTCCTTTGAATACGCGCACATAAAATAACTTTGAGATTCTGAAAAACGTTCAGGATATGTCAAGTGGTCTAGGAAGATCATAAGTGGGACATTTTCTGAAGGGATTTCTGTGAACACCTTTGTGCAATGATGCCAGCTAATAGCTTTTTGGTTTGGCATCCAATCCATACCAAGTATTTTGGAGATTTCAAGAGAGGGGGGGGGGGGGGGTGCAGAGGGGTTGGGCCGAAGCATTTTTTTTTCTTTTTTAGTCTGGATCCATACAGCTTTGTTTGGGAGCTTCTTCCCTCCCTCTCTCGTTCTATCAAACCAGATAAGCCCGAGATCTAGTCTTGATGGGCCCCCGTTAACTGCAAGCGGGGCTAGCTCGCCATGTGGCTGGCTGGGTAGTTTAGGGCCAGTCAGGGGGCAGGACAAACTGTCAAATAAAGGTATTGATTAAGGGCACAGTGGGTAGTTGGGAGGAGGGGGGATAAGATGGCACTTGCGAACTGGTCCCAACTTCAAGGTTAATGAAGAAGATAGTAACATAGTAACATAGTAGATGACGGCAGAAAAAGACC
Source organism: Microcaecilia unicolor (assembly GCF_901765095.1). Classification (NCBI taxonomy): domain Eukaryota; kingdom Metazoa; phylum Chordata; class Amphibia; order Gymnophiona; family Siphonopidae; genus Microcaecilia; species Microcaecilia unicolor. The sequence continues at coordinate 349,118,580 of NC_044034.1, forward strand.
TGCACGGTCCATCCAGTCTGCCCAAGAAGATAAATTCATATGTGCTACTTTTTTATTTGTACTGTCCTCTTCAGTGCACAGACCGTATAAGTCTGGCCAGCCCTATCCCCACCTCCCAACCACCAGCCCCGCCTCCCACCACCGGTTCTGGCACAGACAGTATAAGTCTGCCCAGCACTATCCCCACCTCCCAACTACCAGTCCCGCCTCCCACCACCAGCCCCAGCACAGACCGTATATGTCTGCCCAGCATTAGCCCCGCCTCCCAACCACCAGCTCTGCCACCCATTCTAGGCTAAGCTCCTGAGGATCCCTTCCTTCTGCACAGGATTCCTTTATGTTTATCCCATGCATGTTTGAATTCCGTTACCGTTTTCATCTCCACCACCTCCCGCAGGAGGGCATTCCAAGCATCCACCACCCTCTCCGTGAAAAAATACTTCCTGACATTCTTCTTGAGTCTGCCCCCTGTTACTGACCTCTCAGTGTCTTTATTAAGTCCATTCAACCCTATTTCTAGCAAGCAGCAACTTTTAGTATAATACTTACCAGGTATTGCTCAACTCTTGAAATATCTTTTATGTTATTTAGAAAAAAATATGGTTACACCCCTGCGCTGTGGGTTAATTCACCTCTATGAGGTCCTGTCTATGGATCTCAGGTGCCAGTTGGCCAGCCTCCTTCTCCTCAGTGGATATTGCATACCCTTTGGCATCCAGCAGTCCCGTCTCATTTTCCTGAGCCCAGCATACTGTGAAATAATCCTCTGCAGCCCAGACCAGAAATTCCACTAAGCTTTCAACAGCCTATGCTGCAATGGATCTGAATTTGCCATGCTTTCTTATGCTGGTGTGCAAGCCCTGGAAGGCAGCTGACTCCTGGTTTTGTGGTTTTCCCATTCGTGAGGATTCAGCGCTGGAATGTCTTGCTTGTACCCAGGGCTGAGTGGTACTGTTTGTGATGGAATCTCATCGGTACCAGGGGGGGTCACCCTGTTACTTCGGCGCTGTAAGTAATCTTTTCTGAATTTGGGCTACTCATCTTTAAAGTGTCACTGGTGTAAATAAACAAAAATCATAACATTGGCATAGATCCAGGCCCTTTTTTTCTTTTGCTTCTTTCAAAGGAAATGTGGGAGTTGGAACAACTTGCAAATTGAAGTTTCCAGTGAGTTTTGTAAAACTATCCTTTTCTATAATATCAGCCTGTTTCCTTCGTGCTCCAGTTTTTGTAATGGGGTGAGAGCTGGGGGTTAGACAGACAGAAGATCAATGCACAACTTGGACACTCTCCTGCAAAGCCTGCCTGTAAGTTGAACTTGTGCACGGGGAAAGGCCTTGATTCGCTGGGGCTGTGGTTTTTCTTCAAAGCCGTCTTTAAAGAGTTCAGGACATCTTTTGCTCTGTCAGGCAGGTATTTGCATAGCAGGCAAACTGGGTGTTGATTTGCAAAAAAGTGCTCTTGCAGTTACAAAGTTTGCTTGGTCGAGTTCCTTAAGACAACCCGCCTCTCGGATTCCTTTCCATGGATCTCCTGCCCTCCTCATTCAGGTAATCCCAACTCAGACTTGAGCTAACTTGCTGCCTTGCACTGACTGAGCTAGCTCTGCAGGGACCAGGAATCCTTCTTTGCAACAAGCCTGGCTCTTTCAGAGAAAAGGCTTTTTTCCTTTGTCATGCTTTGACGTCTACTGGGACTGACCTTTTGCAGGTAAGAGGCATGGAGCCTGCCAGACTTGCTTAAAAACCATTTCAGGTTTCAGCTTTTCAAAGGACAAGCCGAGGCTGTTTTGGCTTCCTGTACCACACTATTTACATTCATTTAGTGAGCAGAGCGAGTGCCTAAAGGGAAAGCTGAACCCTGCGAATATCTTACCCGTAGTGCAGTGCTAACCGTATTAAAATAGGTTACATTCCTGGCAAACGTTTATATCTGGAGCAACAGATGTGCCGAATTCTCTTCTGGGTTTTTTTTTTTGTGGTGTTTTCTGTTCTAGTGATGCTTTTATCTATTTTTATTTTATTTATTGCATTTGTATCCCACATTTTGCCACCTCTTTGCAGGCTCAATGCGGCTTACAATACATCATGAATAGTGGACATAAGAAAAGACATTTGGTATTACAGAAGGATTTGGGGGTTACATGACAATGAAAGAAACATGATTGTAATATAACAGAAAAACATTATAAGACAGATCAGGACACATGTGGGGAATTCACATGTGTTGATCTTTGTGATATGTCTTGTTCAAGAGATGGGTCTTCAGTAGTTTGCGGAAGTTGGTTAGTTCATAGGTCGTTTTTAGGTTGCGCGGCAGCGCGTTCCATAGTTGCGTGCTCATATAGGAAAAGGTTGATGCGTGCGTTAATTTGTATTTTAGACCTTTACAGTTGGGGAAATGAAGATTAAGGAATGTGCGAGATGATTTTTTTTAGCATTCCTGGGTGGTAAGTCGATCAGGTCTGACATGTAGGCTTATTACAAGTAGGCTTTATTAGTCTCTTTGAGCAAGTGTGGGAAGGAAGGTGATTAAATTGAATTTATAATAATAATAATAATAATAAATATTAGAACTGTTAACCTGAAGTTTTTTTTTTGTTTCTTACCACAAGCTGTGTTTCGTCACCCAGCTGATTTTAGATAACACAATTATCCTGTTTACCACAGAAAGCAATTTTGATCACTTCTGGAAATTAAGCAACCAATGAATTACCGAGTTAAGCTGTGGATGATACCGTAGATAGAGTTTTGTTTTTTTTTTAAATATATAAACTGCATTTTCTCCCCTCAGGATTCAGACTCTTTCAAAAGCTCCTTGCAGGTTTTTTTTTTTAATTTAAACTACAGGTTTACAGTTAGAGGTTGAGCAAAGGAAAAAGAGATATTTCAGTCTCGGCAGGCTTTCCTGTTTAGACCTTCTGTATTTCATAGCTGTGTTTGATCTTTCTGGCGTTTTCTGTAAATCATCCCTATATGTTTATTCTTGCTGGTTTTTATCCTTTTGATTCCTTTTAGTTGTGGTCTTCGATTAAAAAGCAAGGGAATGCTAGCTGCAGTGACCTAGCAAAAGGGTTGGCGAAACCGTTAGGCGAGACTAGGCCCTTGCCTAGGGTTCAGCTTCGGGGGGGGGGGGGAGAGAGAAAGTGGGAAGCAAAGATCAATTGCAATCATGGCAAAACTATAGGTCCTGAGAGCCACAGAAACAAAGAACCATCAGCACATATTTTAAACCTGCTTTTTAATGATTTTTGTGTGATGATCATAATTGCTGAGCTTAATTATCAAATGTATTTTGTGGAGGGGGCCGCATTGTAGGGCCCTGAAAGTTAATTGAGGGGTGTATATAAAGCCAAAGGTTTGCTTAGGACACCTACTACCTTTGCACTGGCAGGAACTGCTGAGGAGGCACATAGGAATAAAGCCAGCACACTTTACAACTCAGGAAGTCACTGGAAGAAGGGAAATAACAGGATATTTAAAAATGGAATGATTCATGCAGTATGTACAATCATCTTGTAAAATAAAGCTGACTGTGTATGGATGTTCTAGCTTAGCTCTTCTAATGTGCTTAGTTAAACATTACTTTCACTTCTGCAGAGTGAAAATGGAGCACAAAGTCTGGGCTGTGTTCTTTGTCACTCTGATTTGTTCAGGCAGTTAGCTGATAGCACTGGATAGTGATTATGTTACTGCTTGCTAATATCAGCTTGAGGGAATCATTAATATTATTATTATTATTTATAACGCTTGATATACCGCAAAGGGGCCAGCTGGCAGCTATGTGATTTACAAGATAGTATTCAGGGCCGGTCAAACCCGGTAAGCGGGGTAAGCGCCGCAGGGGGCGCCTGCCTTCAAGGGCACCGCTGCGGCGCTGCCCCGCCATACCGCGCTGCCCCTGGTGCTTTAAATCTTCAGTCCCGCCTTCTGACGTCATTTCCTCGAGGGCGGGACTGCCGAACGAACTCACGAAAGGAGGGAAGGCTAGAGACGGGGCAGGGCTTTCAAATGATGCGGCTGCTTCTGGAACAGAGGTAAATTGAAGATTTAAAGCACTAGGGGCGGTGGGGGATGGGGTGAAGGAGAATCGCTGGACGGGGCAGGAGAGAGAAAGGAGATGCTGGGGGAGGGGCACGCACGCGGGCACCAACTGCAGAGGGGCGCCAGAGACCCTAGGACCGGCCCTGATAGTACTGAGGTGTGGTAGCTAGTATTAAAAAGGGTGAAAGGAAGGATAGAAGGAAGGGAGAGTTTGGTCATACCAGAGGAAAGAGTTAAGAAGAAAAGCAGGATCCAAAGGTCTCAGAGAAAAGATGAGTTTTGAGCATAACAAACATTGGAGCAGATGATTGTTTCTTGAGGAGATAAGGGAGCGAATTCCATGACTTGTGATCTAAGTAACTGAAAGCTATTTCATGGGAGATGTTAAGACAAAGGGCTGAAGGACAGGTTGTGTGTCTGCCTGAGCAGATTACTGTTGGAGGATCGTAGAGTATGAGAGGGAGATGTAGGGAGTAAGTAGGTTATTATTGTAGAATGGGGTACTTGGTAGAAGGCCTCTGTATACAAGAAGAATTTTGAATTTGACACAAGATGAAATAGGTAGCGGACCAGTGGTGGCACATGGTCAAAATTGGGAGCACAGTGAGTAGTATAACGGCAGTGGATTGTCTGAGTTGAAGACGTTTTATGGGGTGGAGGGGAAGACCCGCATAGAGAGTGTTGTAAACCAGATGGGAAATAAGAAAAGCAAGAAAAGAGAGTATGAATTGGTGGTGGAGAAAGAAAAGAACGGACAGAATGAATGTGAGTTTGGTGTCAAAAATGACACCCAGAATTTTGATGCTTTAAAAGGAAGTGAGTGATCGCTTGATCACCAAGAAAGGGACAAGTAGCGAGAAAGGCGTAGGGACTAGGGAAGAGGCTGGACTCACATTTAATAAAATATAGAAAAAGAAGACGATTTTAAAGACTGCTGGAGACAAGATTGAGACAGTGGTTTAAGGAGATAACGGAGAAAGATGAGTCAGAGACATGGCAGAGAAGTTGACTATCATCAGCATAGCAGTAGGGATTCACCCCATACATTGTATAGTGATGTCACACGCTTGCAACTGAGGCATGCCTTGAACAACCAAACCAGCACCATGCACAGAACAGCCCATGAGAACCCAGCATATATGAAACATTTGTTATTTGTTACATTTGTATCCCACATTTTCCCACCTTTCCTTTTTGAGTATGCAACCAGAATCCTCATCCATACTCTTATCACCTCTCGCTTAGACTACTGCAACTTGCTTCTCACAGGTCTCCCACTGAGCCATCTCTCTCTTCAATCTGTTCAAAATTCTGCTGCACGACAAATATTCCGCCAGTGTCGTTATGCTCATATTAGCCCTCTCCTCAAGTCACTTCACTGGCTTCCTATCTGTTTCCGCATTCAGTTCAAACTCCTCTTACTGACTTACAAATGCATTCACTCTGCAGCTCCTCAGTACCTCTCCACTCTCATCTCTCCCTACATTCCTCCCTGGGAACTCCATTCACTGGGCAAATCTCTCTTATCTGTACCCTTCTCCTCCACCGCTAACTCCAGACTCCGTTCCTTCTATCTTGCTGCACCGTATGCCTGGAATAAACTTCCTGAGCCGGTACGCCAAGCCTCATCTCTGGCCATCTTCAAATCTAGGCTAAAAACCCACCTCTTCGATGCTGCTTTTAACTCCTAAACCTTCAACTGTTCCCTCTCCCTGATATGTCCTGTCCGTCCTAACCCTTATCCCTTACTTGTCCTGTCTGTCTGTCATAATTAGATTGTAAGCTCTATTGAGCAGGGACTGTCTCTCCATGTTCAAGTGTGAAGCACTGCGTACGTCCGGTAGCGCTATAGAAATGATAAGTAGTAGTAGTAGTAGCAATGTGGCTTACATATAACCGTTAACGGCGTTAGCTGATTACGGTCTGAACAAATACATGGTATGAATGAATACAAAGTGATATTGTGGTAGAATGAGGTACATGTATGGTAGAATTTAAAAAAAAAACACAGAGCAGCTGCAAAATGGCTTCTCCCAACAAAAGGGCTGATTTCTATGAATCTTAGGATCCACCTTTTGGAGAGGCCAAAGGAGGAAAGAGACAGGATTCTGTGCCCTGGTGCAGCTGTTCTTCAATAGACTGTAAGCTCCATGAAGAAGGGGCTGTCTCTCTTGTGTACAGTGCTGTGTACATCTAGTAATGCTATAGAAATGATAAATACTGATAATATTTCTTCCTGGTTCTGGGTCTGAGATCCTTTATTAGTCTTTTTCAACCCAAAGATTGAAAGAGAGCCCATATAACTTGCCGGGGGGGGGGGGGGGGGGGGGGGGAGGGGAGGGGGTGTATGAGATGCTGCTGAGCAGTACAGAGAGTGGCCTGCACTTAAACCAGATGTCCATATCACACCAGGTACTATCCACAGACACCTGCTGTCTCTCCCAGTTATACATCCCAGGCGGGAGGTGAGAGTTTAGAATAAGGCTGAGGGCAATGGCTCAGCTGTTATTTGTGCGACCGCACCTCGAATATTTTGTTCAATTCTGGTTGCCGTATCTCAAAAAGGATATAGTGGAATTAGAAAAGGTGCAGAGAAGGGCGACAAAAATGATAAGGGGGATGGGACGACTTCCCTATGAGGAAAGGCTAAAGCGGCTAGGGCTCTTCAGCTTGGAGAAAAGGCGGCTGAGGGGAGATATGATAGAGGTCTATAAAATAATGAGTGGAGTTGAACAGGTAGATGTGAAGCGTCTGTTCACGCTTTCCAAAAATACTAGGGCTAGGGGGCATGCGATGAAGCTACAATGTAGTAAATTTAAAACGAATTGGAGAACATTTTTCTTCACTCAACATGTAATTGGGCTCTGGAGTTCATTGCCAGAGAATGTGGTAGGGGCGGTTAGCTTAGCGGAGTTTAAAAAAGGATTGGACAGCTTCCTAAAGGAAAAGTCCATAGACCGTTATTAAATGGACTTGGGAAAATCCACGATTTCTGGGATAAGCAGTATAAAATGTTTTGTACTTTTTTGGGATCTTGCCAGGTATTTGTGAGCTGGATTGGCCACTGTTGGAAACAGGATGCTTTGGTCTTCCCTGGTATGGCAATACTTATGTACTTTTGAAAAAAAAAAGGATGGAAAATATATCTTAAATTTCAGGTTCAGCCAGGCAATTTTCTAGCTCCGTATTTCCCTACAGTCTTATCAACCAAATGTGTACAGAAGTGCTTCTCACTCGACCAGGGGTTCTCAACCCCATCCTCAGGACGCGGCAAGCCAGCCAGGTTTTCAGGATACCCACAATGAATATGAGATAGATTTGCATACAGTGGAGCAGTACAATGCATGTTTATCTCATACATACTGATTGTGGATATCTTGAAAACTGGACCAGCTTGATGTGTCCTGAGGCCTGGATTGAGAGTTGCATAAGACATATCACCTCTATAGCAGGGCCTCTTAACCTAATCCTCAGGGCACACCTAGTCAGTCAGGCTTTCAGGATATCCAGAATGAATATGCATGAGACAGATTTGCATGCACTGCCTCCTTGGTACGCAAATCTCTTTCATGCATATTCATCGTGTATATTCTGAAAACCTAGCTGACTGGATGTGCTTGAGGACTGGGTTGAGAGCTACTGCCCTATAAGATAGTAGCTTTCTCTGCAGGTGGGGGTGACTGCGTGCTCTCTCTGATAACATGGCTTCACACAGAAGGTGGCTTTTTCGATAAGGTTCCCTAGGGATCACACAGATTTTCAGAATATCCACAGTGAATAGGCATGAGATTAATCTGCAAATAGGGACTACAGTAATTTAAAAAAGGGTATCTATGCAAAAAAAGTCTAAAAATCCCATCTCTTTTAGGGGTCCTTTTTACTGAGGTGCACTGAAAATGGGCTGCGCTAGTGTAGGTGTGCGTTTTGGGCATGCAGAGATCCATTTTTCAGCATGCCTGTAAAAAATGGCCTTTTTAACATTTTTGCCGAAAATGGACATGTGGCAAAAATAAAAAGTGGGTCTGAGACCTTACTGCCGGCCATTGACTTAGCGGTAAGGTCTCACGTGTTAACCGTGCGGTAATTGCCTACGCATGTCAAGTCGGAGTTATCGCCTGATTTTCGGTGCAGGCCAGATAAATAAAATATATTTTGTGGTGTGCGTAGTGGAAGCGTGTCAAAAATGAAATTGCCACGCGGTAACTCCAAATTGATTTACGTTGGGCGCGTGTAGGCACCTTACTGCCGGCCATTGACTTAGCGGTAAGGTCTCACGTGTTAACCGTGCGGTAATTGCCTACGCATGTCAAGTCGGAGTTATCGCCTGATTTTCGGCGCAGGCCAGATAAATAAAATATATTTTGTGGTGTGCGTAGTGGAAGCGCGTCAAAAATGAAATTGCCACGCGGTAACTCCAAATTAATTTACGTTGGGCGCGTGTAGGCACCTATGCGGCTTAGTAAAAGGGCTCCTTAGTCTATGTTGCGAAGGCAACACAGGCGCCTATGTGCTTTTATGAAAGAGGGTCTTACAATGGCCTCTAGTAATACACTAATTTACAGCTGCTCTGAAGGTTTTTTTTTGTAAAATATGCATGTGAATCCCAACTCTGCTCCTGTTCTGCCCAGGTTGCATCCCCAGGAATGCCTGTGGGTAGCATGCATGTAAGACCATGTCTTCTTGGCTGTGCACATACTTGAACACTCATTTTCAGTTAGGTGACTCTATAAGATCCCTTTTCTGTGTATAAAACCTTGCTTTACATGTGGAAATAGGTTTACGAAATTACTCCATGAACAGGACTGTGGTGATGGTACACCAAACTTTCAACTCCGACTCCTCTGTTTTTCTACTGTCCAATTAGACACGTAGAAACATGATGGCAGATAAGGGTCAAATGGCCCATTCAGTCTAATCATCCTCAGTAACCACTACCTCTTCCTTTCCTAAGTGATCCCACGTGCCTGTCCCATGCTTTCCTAAATTCTGACACAGTCCTCGTCTCCGCAACCTACTACTACTACTACTAAAGTCCACGCATCCACCACACTTTCGGTGAAAGAATATTTTCTTAGATTCCTCTTAAGTCTGTTTCCTCTTAATTTCATCATATGACTCCTCATTCCAGAGTTTTCCTTCATTTGAAAAAGGCTCGCCTCCCGTATATTGGCGCCACTGAGGTATTTAAACATCTCTATCATATCTCCTCACTCCTGCCTCTCTTCCAGCGTATACATTTTATGACCAAGACCATTTACCAATTTTGTAGCCACCCTCTGGACTGACTCCATCCTGTTTATATCTTTCTGTAGGTGCGGTCTCCAGAATTGCACGCAGTACTCTAAATGGGGCCTCACCAGAGACTTATACAAGGGCACTATCGCCTCTTTTTTTCCTGCTGGTCATCCCTCTCCTTATGCACCCAAGCATTTTTCTGGCTTTGGCCATCAACGTTTCTACCTATTAGGCCACCTTAAGGTCGTCAGACACAATCACCCCCCCCCCCCCCAAGTCCTCCTCTTCTTTCATACACAGAAGCACTTCACCCCCTGCATTGGCTTCCTGTCAAGGATCGAATCACCTTTAAACTCTGCTCTCTAGTTCACAAAATCCTATACGGTGAGGTACCTGGCTACATGATAGATCTCATCATCCTACCTCTCAGGAATACTTTCAGGCTCTCCCATTCATATCTTAACCTTCATTATCCAAACTGCAACGGCATCGAGTATAGATCCACGTCTGCTACCTCCTTCTCTTTCGTCAGCACTCAGCTTTGGAACTCTTTGCCGAAAACCATAAAAACCATCACCAACCATCTAACTTTCAGGAAATCACTAAAGACCATGTTATTCTGAAATGCTTATCCCACGGCCTCTTCATGTGTCTCCACTGTTGGACGCGCATCGATCTAGAGACATTTTGGACACATTCCCCTTCCCTCTTCCCTCCTGGTTTCCCTACTCCTTCCGTCAATTCCTACTCTTCCCCATTATCTCCTGTAGATTTTCCTGCTGTATTAGCTTCATTTTACTGCGTTGGCGTCTGCCTCTGTGGTGCGCCGTAAGCCACATTGAGCCTGACACTGTTGGGAAACTGTGGGGTACAAATGAGATAATAAAATAAATAAATAAAATAAATAATGTATCATTCCCTTTGATTCTTGTACCCTAAGTGCATGATCCTGCATTTCTTAGCATTAATTCTTAGTTTCCAATTGTCGGATTGTTCTTCAAGTTTCAATAGATCCTTCTTCATATCATCCACACCTTCCAGGGTGTCCACCTTATTACAGAGTTTGGTATCATCCACAAAAGAGACAAACCTTACCAGACAGTCCTTCTGCAATATCATTCATGAAGATGTTAAAAAGAGCCAGCCCAAGGACCCAGCCCTACAGTACACCACTGATAACAGCCCTTTCCTCAGAGCAAGCTCCATTTACCACTACCCTTTGTCTCCTTCCACTCAACCAGTTTTTAACCCAGTCAGTCACTTTAGGTCCCATACCAAGGGCACTCGGTTTATTTATCAGTTGCCTGTGTGGGACCGTGTGAAAAGCTTTGCTAAAATCCAGGAACACCACATCTAGTGCCCTTCCCACGTTCAACTGTTTGGTCACCCAGTCAAAGAAATCAATCAGATTTGTCTGACACGACCTGCCTCTAGTGAAGCCATGCTGCCTCAGGTATAGCAGTCCATTCGATTCGAGAAACCTTATGATCCGCTATAGAAGCCTTTCCATTAGTTTACTCAGAGTCACCACCGAGGTCAGACTGATAGGTCTGTAATTCCCAACCTCCTCCTTATTTCCGCTTTTGTGCAGAGGGACCACATCTGCCCTTCTCCAGTCCTCCAGGACCATTCCAGACTCCAAGGAAGCATTGAAGAGGTCAGACAGTGGTGCTTTGACTTTCAGGAATGGATTGTGGTTCCCAAACCTGGTCCTGGAGGCACCCCAGCCATTCAGGTTTTCAGGACGTCCACAATTAATGTTTATGTGAGGGATTTGCATGCACTGCCTTCATTGCATGCAAATCCTTCTCATTAATATTCATTGTGAATATTCTAAGAACCTGACTGGCTGGCCTCCAGGACCAGGTTTGGGAACCAATCTGTGAACCCCCTTGGCATGAGCCCTCTGCCTTGTAATGAAACATGTACATATGAAATGTATTGTCCGTCACACTGTACAGGATCCCTCTGCAGCTGCCCTTACATTTTCAGTGGTGTTACTATGACCCAGAATTAGAATAGATGAAAGAAAGGAATTCAGAGGAATTGTCACTAGAAAGCTGATTGTAGAGTAGAATCATTAATGCATTTTATACTCTCGTCTCTTCCATGATTTGAAAGTCCAATAAAACAGATTGCTATTTGCTTAGTTATTCTTTTTTTGTAACATTTTCAAATCGGGGCTGAAAGCATCACAGCAGTGATTTGATCTATCTGTTCATCTATCTGGGGCCTTGTTCACTTCAATTTGGGAGGAAGGTGGAGTATGGAAGTAGCACTTGCCCTGTTCCAACAAGGGGAACTCATTACCATTGGAGTCAAAGTCAAAAGAGATCTGGACAATCCATGGACAAGCCTACGTTCATTTCTTTCTTTCTTTTTTTAAATTATTTTTTGGCTTGGAAGTTTTCTCCTGCTCTTTTGAGGTTTATATCTATAAGAGCTAGTTTCTGCTGAGGCTGTGGTACTTTGAGCCTTCCTTCATAACTGCCTGAGGGGTTTACCTCAGTGCTGTAGCCAGATGGCCAATTCTGGATGGGCTTTAGCCCAAGGTGGGTGGGCATGCAATCCTCCCACCCCCAGTATCCACCCTCTCCTGCCTGAGTTGCACCTTCTTCGCTGCTAATGCTGGTTCTACTGCACATGCTCAGTTTGACCTGAACTGAGCATCCCCGCCATCCAGGAAAGTAGTGGGGTCCCGAGCTGAAAGTGAGGGGGTTCAGGCCCCCAAGGCCACCCACGGCTATGTGACTGGTTTACTCCTGTGTTTTATAGCATCCTCCTAGACCAGTCATTGTAGTGATAGTCCTAGGTTCTGCTCCACAGCTCCCGTCACAACCCAGTAGGCATGCATCCTAAATCCGACCACTAGGTGTCACCACTGAGCAACGAATGCATTACCTCTTCCCGCTGCTCTGACCTATGAACTGCTGCTTCAGGTTACTTATTTCTTACTGCTCTGTCTATCTAATCTGTCCCTCAGTATCTTTTTCTGCTTTATCTGTGTGATGGAGGATGAATCATGGCACCAAAACAAAACAACACCCTATAAAATTATACAATAAAATTCGTACAAGAGGGTTAAAGAAACCTGACAAGTCATAGTGTGCAAGACCTGCACCATCACTGGTCCTACATTCATATGTATATATTTGTATTTTGGAACATTTCCATTGCATTTATCCTTCTCAAATATTTGAACTAAACAGTACTTTGCGATAAAAGAGAGAATCAGTCTTTATGTGTATCACACAATACTCTCCGTTGCATGAAAACACCAAACAGCTGCTGAAACAGAGAACTAGATGTCCAACAGGAAGCAGGAAGTTGAAAACCCAATATGGCGGCCTACATTTCAAACTGTTCTGTTTCGAGGACATTCTTCTGAAAAACACAGTCAAATGAGACAAACAAACAAACAAACAAACAAAAAAGCAACCCAGGAGGAGTGGCCTAGTGGTTAGGGTGGTGGCCTTTGGTCCTGGGGAACTGAGGAACTGAGTTCGATTCCCACTTCAGGCACAGGCAGCTCCTTGTGATTCTGGGCGAGTCACTTAACCCTCCATTGCCCCATGTAAGCCGCATTGAGCCTGCCATGAGTGGGAAAGTGAGGGGTACAAATGTAACAAAAATAAATTAGATACTATTGGAGATTCTACATGGAATGTTGCTATTCCACTAGCAACATTCTAGGTAGAAGGCTGCGCAGGCTTCTGTTTCTGTGAGTCTGACGTCCTGCACATACGTGCAGGACGTCAGACTCACAGAACCTGAAGCCTGTGTGGCCATATTGGTGATCTGCAAGGGCTGACTTCTACATGGAATGTTGCTAGTGGAATAGCAACATTCCATGTAGAATTTCCAATAGTAGCAACAGTGGAGGAGTGGCCTAGTGGTTAGGGTGGTGGACTTTGGTCCTGAGGAACTGAGTTTGATTCCCACTTCAGGCACAGGCAGCTCCTTGTGACTCTGGGCAAGTCACTTAACCCTCCATTGCCCCATGTAAGCTGCATTGAGCCTGCCATGAGTGGGAAAGCTCGGGGTACAAATGTAACAAAAATAAATATTCCAAAAGGGTTTAACCAGGCAGGAGAGGCTCCTGTCCAGTTAAACCATGCTGATCAGGTTGGGAGGGGATCTTCAGTGGCCCTTAAACAGGCTAGGAACAAACAGACTTAATAGGAGGGGGGGTGTCAATAAATAAAGTGAGTTCAAGTCATCAAACCGCTCTACATTCACCTTATATATTGACATTTATTTATTTTATTGCATTTGTATTCCACATTTTACCACCTATTTGCGGGTTCAGTGTGGCTTACAATACATTGTAATGATGGAAATACAATTTGTTACAACTCGATTATGGGTTACATTGTGAGGAGCTAAGTTAAGACAAAGTCGGAGTATCGTTAAGGGGAATAGAACAATGGAAAAAGAACATTGGAACAGTGAAAGAACAACGGATACTAATAGGGCAACAAGACAATAGCAAGAGAGCATACGGGTATAACATTTTTATCTGTAGATTAGGTTTAAATGTGATAAAATTACGGGGGATGAGAGTAAAGAAAAGAATGTATTGATGCATTGCTAACAGTGTGTGTGGACTTCATGTGTTTTGATCCTTTCGATAGATTTTTTCAAAAAGATGAGTCTTTAATAGTTTGCGGAAGTCGGTTAGTTCGTGGATCGTTTTCAGGTTGTGTGGTAGTTTATTCCAGAATTGCGTGCTCATATAAGAAAAGGTTGATGCGTGCAGTACTTTGTATTTTATGCCTTTGCAATTAGGGAAGTGGAGGTTGAGGAAAGTTCGGGATGATCTTTTAGCGTTTCTGGGTGACATCCCTTCAAATATTGAGTTAAAATGTAAAGATACATCATATTTTATTTATTTATTTATTCATTCATTCTTATATCCCACAATTATCCAAAAACAAGTTTTGGTTCAATGTGGGTTACAGTTAACAGGAGAAGTTACAGTAATGTTTTACAATTACAAAGCAGTATAGAACATCGGTAACACCATAATATTTCTTGAAAAGGTAGGTTTTTAATTCTTTTCTGAACTGAAGATACTTTGTAATACTTCTTGTGTTCTTGGGAATTCAATTCCACCATTTATTCAGATTGATAGCAAGTGAAAGCCCCCTTAGGTTCAAAGGCACAGACTAATACACTTAAGATTGAAAAAGACCTCAAAGAAGTCACAGATTGTCCTATGTAAGGTATGTGTATGTAAGTTGGTTATAACTGGTAAAACATTTTGCGAATGTATGCTTTTAAATATTGTAATTCCTCTCGAGCTTTTTGGTGAAGCGAATGATCAAGTTTTGTAAAATAAAGTAAAGGTTGAACACCCATATACTCAATGAGTTTCAAGAAACATACTCAAATCGGAGAAACTTTTTCTTCACCCAACGCGTAATTAAACTCTGGAATTTGTTGCCGGAGAACGTGGTGAAAGGCGGTTAGCTTGGCAGAGTTTAAAAAGGGGTTAGACGGTTTCCTAAAGGACAAGTCCATAAACCGCTACTAAATGGACTTGGGAAAAATCCACAATTCCAGGAATAACATGTATAGAATGTATGTTTGGGAAGCTCGCCAGGTGCCCTTGGCCTGGATTGGCCGCTGTCGTGGACAGGATGCTGGGCTCGATGGACCCTTTTCCCAGTGTGGCATTACTTATGTACTTATGATTAAGTCATAAGACTAACACGTGCGACCAGCTTCTCATACTTGAGCACGCAGCTGTGGAATGCACTGCCAACTAACTTGAAAACAATTAACGAAATAGCAAACTTTTGCAAATCACTAACAACCTCTCTCTTCAACAAGGCCTACCACGAGAACTCATAAACTGACTATAACATTCCTCCACTCCGTCCTTACTCTGAATGTCTACTTTCTATAATCACTTGAATAATTCTTCTTGTCATCCCTTGATCTCATTGTAACTCCAGTTGTATCATGTACCCTGTATGGCGACGCCACATTGAGCCTGCAAATAGGTGGGAAAATGTGGGATACAAGCGCAATAAATAAAATAAAATAAGGACACTGCTAATTATAGAAAATTGAAGAAAAGCATTACTAGCGTAGCTATGTTAGTTGAATGTTCTAATGCATTCTTATTAAGTGTGTTATTAGTATTTTGCAAACATCGTATTAGATCTCTGGTATTTGAATGTCATTGCTGTTAAATGTGTATATTTTTGATACTGTTTCACAGTAGTTCTATTATTAGGTTTCAGTTTGCTGTTTTCAAGTTTATCTCATGTATTTATGTTTATATTTGGTCATTTTATTATTATTATGCTGTTAACAAAATTGTAAGTTTGATGTTAAACTGTACCTGCTGTTCACCAGCTTGGATGAATCTCTTCATAAAGATGGTTAATAAATCCCATAAATTAATAAATAAAATAATTGTAGCAAAATAATCTGTCGTACTGCCCTCCACCGTGGCAGGATATCTTATTTTTTGTTACATTTGTACCCTGCGCTTTCCCACTCATGGCAGGCTCAATGCGGCTTACATGGGGCAATGGAGGGTTAAGTGACTTGCCCAGAGTCACAAGGAGCTGCCTGTGCCTGAAGTGGGAATCAAACTCAGTTCCTCAGGACCAAAGTCCACCACCCTAACCACTAGGCCACTCCTCCACTGTTGCTACTATTGGAGATTCTACATGGAACGTTGCTATTCCACTAGCAACATTCCATGTAGAAGTCGGCCCTTGCAGATCACCAATGTGGCCGCGCAGGCTTCTGCTTCTGTGAGTCTGACGTCCTGCACGTACGTGCAGGACGTCAGACTCACAGAAACAGAAGCCTGCGCAGCCTTCTACATGGAATGTTGCTAGTGGAATAGAAACATTCCATGTAGAATCTCCAATAGTATCTATTTTATGTTTGTTACATTTGTACCCTGCGCTTTCCCACTCATGGCAGGCTCAATGCGGCTTACATGGGGCAATGGAGGGTTAAGTGACTTGCCCAGAGTCACAAGGAGCTGCCTGTGCCTGAAGTGGGAATCGAACTCAGTTCCTCAGGACCAAAGTCCACCACCGTAACCACTAGGCCACTCCTATTATTGGCCGAACGCTACTGTCCATTAAAGGAATGTGATGGTGGAGGCTGTGATCAACAAGAGGGGCATCTGAAGTGTTTATTCATGAGGCAACTCTTCTGTTCACTGAGATGTGTTTACAGAGATCTCCTCGTCTTGCCTCGGCAATTCCTTGCATAACATACATAGCAAACATGGGGAAATTCTATAAATGGTGCCCAGAAATGAGTGCCGGAAAAGACTGGTGCTAACCCTGGGATTCTATATATTGTGCTGAGATTTCCATATGGAAATCAAAGCGTATTCCATAACAAATGTGCATAACTTAATTAGTTAACAAGCTAACAAGCAATTATCAATATAGCTCACGTGGAGCGGGATAATCGAACGGGGGCGCCCATCTCTAAAGACGACCCCGTAAAGGGGCGGGGCAACCCGTATTATCAAAACAAGATGGAGATCCATCTTTCGTTTTGATAATACGGTCGGGGACGCCCAAATCATGAAATTTAGGTCGACCTTAAGAGATGGTTGTCCCCGGTTTCGGCGATAATGGAATGCGAGGACACCCATCTCAGAAATGACCAAATCCAAGCCATGTGGTCTTGGGAGAAGCCAGCATTCGTAGTGCACTGGTCCCACTAACTGAATGGAAAAAGCCCTTCTCTTACTGATCCGGAAAGGAATGGGCATGCATGAAGGAACTTGCATGCAAATGAGCTGCTCGCTTATTTGCACACGATTTCCTTCCTAAGGGAGGGGAAGTGACGTTAGTTGAGGACGTCCAAAATGTGGATGTTTCTGTGAGAAGGATGTCCATGCCTTTGCTATGCCTCCGACACCCTCTTTATTTATTTATTTATTTATTTGGATCACAAGTAGCAGCAGTGGGATTTGAACTGGACACCTCTAGATTGCAAGACCAGTGCTTTAACCACTAAGCCACTCTGCCACTTTACTCCACTCCCTTGAAATTTGGCCATCCCTGTGAGGGGGGGGGGCAGTCGAGGACATCCAAAATGTTTGAAAGAAGGACGTCCATGCCTTTGTCATGCCTCCGCTGACACACACATACTCCCCCCCCCCCCCCCCCCCACAGGGATGGCCAACTTTCAAGGGAGTGGAGTGGCAGAGTTGCCTAGTGGTTAGAGCACTGGTTTTGCAATCCAGAGGTGGCCGGTTCAAATCCCATTGCTGCTACTTGTGATCCAAAATCAAAACAAGGCGGTTAGCTTAGCAGAGTTTAAAAAGGGGTTGGACGGTTTCCTAAAGGACAAGTCCATAAACCGCTACTAAACGGACTTGGAAAACTCCAAAATTCCAGGAATAACATGTATAGAATGTTTGTACGTTTGGGAAGCTTGCCAGGTGCCCTTGGCCTGGATTGACCGCTGTCGTGGACAGGATGCTGGGCTCGATGGACCCTTAGTCTTTTCCCAGTATGGCATTACTTATGTACTTATGGTTTGTTAGCAACTGGATGAGTGAGTACATTTCTTAAGTTATTCTGCTGTGATCACACTCAGGGAGCAATGAAAAATAACCCAGATCTCGCAGATGCAAATTTCATGTTGTGTACTGTTCCTGTTATTGGCCTAAGTAGTCAAGACAGTGAAACAGAGGGTATAACCAAGGGCAGGGCAAGTCAAACAAAAAGTGAATTTAGCAGCAAGAACTGGGTAAGGAAGCACTGTTTATTCATGTAAACTTCCTCTTTCTGTTTTTTTGTTCTCTATTGATATTTTTGCTTGCATTTGTAAACCACTTAGCTGTGTTTATGATGAGCAGTATATCGAGAATCAGTTGCGATCCTAGGTCAGCTGCCACCTGGGGCGGATCGCCGCTGCGCACCCCCCACCCTGGGTGCAGCGGCGTCCATCCCCCCAGGGTGCAGCACGACCCTCCCCCCCGGTGCAATGACACCCCCCCTCCCTGGTGCATCAAGCCCCCCCCCGGCACAATGACACCCCCCCTCCCCGGCGCATCAAGCCCCCCCCCCTCCCCCGGGTGCATTCTTGGCTGCTGGAGGGTTCAGAGAGCAGCTGCGTGCCTGTCGGCTCCACTGGCTCCCTCTGCCCTGGAACAGGAAGTAACCTGTTCCGGGGCAAAGGGAGCAGGGAACCAGCGGAGCCAACAGGCGCGCGGCTGTTCTCTGCACCCTCCAGCAGTGTGCACCCGGGGCGGACAGCTCCGTCCTTGCTACGCCACTGTCGAGAATAAAGTGATACTGGATACTTGACATTGGCAAAGTCACCTGTGTCATGGATCAATAGAAGGTCACATGGAGACATATTTTCAAAGCACTTAGACTTACAAAGTTACGTGGAGAGGCTTTTTCGATATGATGTCTAACTTTGGATGTTTTGCTCAGAACGTCCATAATTCAAGAGGGGAATGAGAAGCGAGGCAAGATGGCGCCGTGAGAGGAGTACAGAGAAGCTGCTCTCAGCCTACCTCTCCCACTCTTGTGTGTATAGCTTATTTTCCTTGTGTCTCGCCGGTGGAGGGGACGTTGGATCGCTTCTTAGTCCCAGCAACATTATCGGGAACGACTTCGCTGCCGGAGAGCGTAGGGAGAGGGTTGCTACGCTCCCGGCTTGAAGCAGAGATATCTTTGAGTTCCGAACTGCGGAATCCTCCTCCCATGCCGGCGGACGCACCGAGAAGGGACCAGGAGGCACCGGATCTTCAACAACCGATGGGGTCTCCTGGCGCGGGCACCGACTCGAGTACAGGAACACAGTCTATCCCCGCGTTGGAAGCGACGGGTGAAGGAGGAGAGAATGAGCTTGGAGGGAACAACATGGCACTGGAGGGACAACTACCGAAAGATTCCACACTTGAATTAGGCTTACTAAGTCAGTCCTTTTTGCCTAGAAAACCAGATACTATAACTTTAGACACTATACGGCTCTATTGGGCCTGGACAGTGGCGTAGGAAGGGAGGGGCGGGAGGGGTGGTCCGCCCCGGGTGCACGCACTCGGGGGGTGCCGGCCCCGCTGGTTCCCTGCTCTCTCTGCCCCGGAACAGGTTACTTCCTGTTCCGGGGCAGAGAGAGCAGGGAACCAGCGGGGCCGACGCAGCTCCAAGTGACGTGCACTCAGGGCGGATCGGCCCTCCCGCAGGTAAGAATGCGGTCCGGGGGGGGGGGGGTTGCGCTCCGGGGGGTGCACCGCAGAGGGGGAGGGTCGCGCCGTGCTACACCCGGGGGGGGGGGGGGGGTTGTGCAGCGGCGACCCGCCCCGGGTGCCATTAGCCCTCGCTACGGCACTGGGCCTGGAAGTTTCTTTCTCACAAACGTTTATTTCCTCAACTCAACAATTTAACTCTATGTCTGAAAAAATTCCATTAATGGAAAAAAAAAAAGTAGCAATCCTGGATAAAGAAATTGAAAATAACTCTAAAATAATTCAGAACTGTCAACAAATTCAAGTTAATTTAATAAAAGAGAACTTATACCTACAAAATAGGATTGAAATTTTGGAAAATAATCAACGATCTAATACGCTAAATTTTCCTAAGCAGGTTTCAATCTCACCTCTTATTACCTTTAAAAAATACCTAACGGACATTTTGAAAATTCCTGAACAATCACATCCTCCTATAGCAAACATTTACTATTTGTTACCTTCTGTAAAGAAAGATTTAGAATATGGAATAGGAGTTGGTGTCCCAACGGAGACTTTAGATTTGAATTTAACCCAAATAATCGAAAGACGACAATGTGGGATTGACAACAGCAACACTAAAAGTAACTTTTACAACCTGAGACTGGATTCTGAAACAATATCCTATATAATAATTCTCACCTCCAACGTTCTAATGTGCCTGGGGACCGTGGATCCCTCGGAGGTGGTCTGCTAGGCAGGCACGCACTGATGTCAATGACGTCAGTGACAGCTGATTCCGAGGCAGGGGGAGGAGTAGGGAAACACGCTCCGCGTCACGCACAGAAACTTGAAGAGAAGATCATTGAGGAAACAACGCCGCGAAGGGCAGAACAGGACTTCGGCTGTCAGGGGTTTGGGTCCCCCGTCAGCACAGGTAGTCGACAACGGCGGCGGGGGGCGTTTTTCGGTGGGAAGGGGGGTCCACGGGCCGTAACGCAGGGGCGGGGGGGGGGTTGAAAACGGAGGGAGGGCAGACTGTGGAACACCGAAGGAGGGTGGGGGATTGCCTGCCTAGCGCCCGTTTCATTGGTTACAGAAACGGGCCTTTTTCCTAGTTTTCGTCATAAAGAACAAGTTTTCCTGAATTGTAAAATAAGAATGTTTCCAGATGTCTCTAAGACAACACAAAAGAAAAGACAAGAGTTTCTAAAACTACGCCCCAAAGCTTTGCAATTGGGCGCTTTATTTTGGTTAAATTTTCCTTGCAAATGAGTCTTAAAGTTAAATTCTATTAAATATGTATTCATTGATTCAAAACAGTTAAACATTTTTTTTTTTGGAAACTAGGATAGCTGATTCAGCAATGCCACAACCAAGAACTGTAATCATTTCTACTCCGTAACAAGCAGGGGCGTAGCCAGACACCCAATTTTGGGTGGGCAGAACTCTACCCTGTCCCACAAGTGATTTTGTCTCTCCCTCTCTCGCCTGCATGCCATATGGGCTCTCAAACATCCCCCCTCCCCCGCATACCTTTTAAGTAGCAGATTTTCACCGGCAGCGAGCAGCAACTAATACACACAGCTCATGTTGGTCCCACAGCCTTCCCTCTGATGCAACTTCCTGTTTCCGCATAGGCAGGAATACATCAGAGGGAAGGCTATGGGGTCGGTGCGAACAGTACGTGTCAGTTGCTGCTTGCTGCAGGTGAAGATCTGCTATTTACAAGGTATGCAGGAGGGTCAGTTGTTGAGAGTTTTCGGCTGGTGGGGCTTGGGGATCCCTGCCAGCCTTATCATAGGTGTGCTGCTACTGGGTGGGCCTGAGCCTAAAGTGGGTGGGCCTGGGCCCACCCGGGCCCACCCTTGGCTACGCCATTGGCAACAAGTATTAGTATTACTGGGCTCTATTCTCAGACGTGTAAATTTGTATGGTAGAGATATTAATTTCTATTTCCTTAAGTATTGTGTACTGCCTCCCAATATTGTGGGCTATAGATGAGTAAAGTTTCTCCTACATAGTTTCTCCTACATAGCCACGCAAATCTGGAATGAACTACCAAAAACCATAAAAGCAACCCACGACATAATTAATTTCCGTAAATTATTGAAGACCAATTTATTCAAGAAAGCTTACCCAGAATAACGCACCCTAATTGTCAATTAACAAGATGTACACTGGACTTTCACAATATCTAATTCTTTATTTCTTATCGCTCATACTATTATGAAGTTTAATATTCATGATGGTTTCAAACTAAGTTATCCCGATTTTATTATAATACTAGTAAAAAAGGCCCGTTTCTGAGACCAATGAAACGGGCGCTAGCAAGGTTTTCATCATAGTGTGTATGTTTGAGAGAGTGTGTGTGATAGTGACTGTGTGAGAGAGAGAGACAGAATGAATGTGCGAGTGTGTGTGTTTGTGTGTGTGTGACATAGAGTGAGGCTGTCTGTGTGAGAGTGTGTTGGCTGGCTGGCTGTTTGGTTGGGTGGCTGGCTGTCTCCCTCCAATGTTCAGGCTGGCCGCCTGTCTGCCTGCGTGCCTGCAGGACGCAAGGGCAGGACAAACACTCATGGGCAAACTTTGATCTACACCACCACAGATTTAGAATGTTGGGACTTATGGAGGCTTCATTAGAATGTTGGAGGTGCCTTTTATATAGAGAGATGAACTTTCCTTCCTGAATACTTACTCCATTCTGTCTCCTCTACCTTAACTGTGTATTTCTTTTTTTCCGGAACTGGTAATCACCATTACGAAAATATGTAAGCCACATTGAGCCTGCAAATAGGTGGGAAAATGTGGGATACAAATGTTGTAAATAAATAAATAAAGGATCATGTGCTGGAAATGATATAACAACAATTTCTGTTTGAATTTATTATGACAATAGTCATCTTTTCATTTCAAGATTTGTACTTGAAGTTAAAATGTAAATGCAATTAAAAAAAAAATTCAAGAGGGGAATATAGCCATTTTCAAAACAGAAAAAGACAAATTTTTTTCTGAAAATGGCTATTTTCTAGATGTTTTGTGCTCAGAACATTTATCTTTTTGGTCCATTTTCAAAACAAAAACGTCCAAGTGAAAAACAGAGAAAATCAAGCCATTGGGATGTAGGAGGAGCCAGCATTCCTAGTAGACTGGCCACACAGGCATCCCAGCAGAGCAGTGGGGCACCCTAGGGGGCGCTGCAGCGGACTTCACATAAAGTGTCCTAGGTACACATCTCACCATTACCCCCTTTTATTGTAAGGTGAGCTCTCTAAAACCCACAAAAAAACCTACTGTACCCAACTATACACTATTAGAATAACCCTTATGGCTGCGGGTGTCACCTATATGTGGGTACAGTAGGTCTTGGGGGTTTTTTCGGGGGGGGGGGGGGGCTGATACTTTCCACCATAAGTGTAACAGAGTGGATTATGGGCCTGGGGCACCTTCTCTACAGTGCACTGCACCAACCACTAGGCTGTTCCTAGACAAATCTCTCCTAATTGCACCCTTCTCCTCTCTCGCTTACTCCAGACTCCGTTCCTTTTGTCTCACCGCACCTTATGCCTGGAATGGGCTTCCTGAGCCGTTACGACTAGCTCCATCCCTGGCCGCCTTCAAATCCCGGCTTAAGGCCTACCTGTTTGATGCTGCCTTCGACTCCTAACTTGTCACTTACTCGTAACCTTTATCTTGTCCTCCTCTCTTCAATAGTACCTTTCCCTATGTGTCCTTCTGTCTGTCTACCCTTATCCTTACTGGTCCTGTCTGTCTGTCCTGATTTAGATTGTAAGCTCTTTTGAGCAGGGACTGTCTTTTCTTCATGTTTATTTGTGAAGCGCTGCATACGACTGGTAGCGCTATACAAATGATTTATAGTAGTAGTAGTAGTAGTAGAAGCCTGCCCTTGCAGATCAGCAACACGGCCGCGCAGGCTTCTGTTTCTGTGAGTCTGACGTCCTGCACGTATGTGCAGGACATCAGACTCACAGAAACAGAAGCCTGCGCGGCCGTGTTGCTGATCTGCAAGGGCAGGCTTCTACATGGAATGCTGCTAGCGGAATAGCAACATTAACATTCCATCTAGAATCTCCAATAGTAGCAACATTCCATTTAGAATCATTCCTATGTGTCCTTCTACCCTTATCCTTATTGGTCCTGTCTGTCTGTCATGATTTAGATTGTAAGCTCTTTTGAGCAGGGACTGTCTTTTCTTCATGTTTATTTGTGAAGTGCTGCATACGACTGGTAGCGCTATAGAAATGATTTATAGTAGTAGTGTTCCAGGAATCTGCTTGCTGCTTTAATAGGACTGGCTATAATATCTTAAGCTGTCATAGAGGCTGATATGTACTGTTTCATTTACATCTTTGCGGGGTGCGAGGGGGGTCATTGACCACTGAAGGAGTAAGGAGGTGTCATTCCTTTATTACTGCAGTGGTCATCTGGTCATTTAGGATACTTTTTTTTGTGACTTATTCATCAATAAAACAGCTCTAGACCAAAATGTCCAACTTCTAGCCCTTGCTGTTTTTGTTTTGTTCCATGATGGCAGAAAAACATCCAAGTGTTAGGAACGCCCAGATCCCACCGTTAACATGTCCCTGACAATGCCCTCCTTATGATTTGAATGCACTTCTGATGGACTTCATAGAAAAACATCTAAAAATTGATTTTTGAAAATATCAATTTGGGCATTTTTCTCTTTTGAAAATGAGTCCCATAGTCAGAAAGCTTCCAAATTCCTAAAATGTCAAATGTCATCAATACCTAAAGCAACAAGAAGCATCACCAACTACAATCAATTGAGGAAAGAAATGAAAACCTACCTCTTCAAAAATTCCATACTTAACTATATAAGCTGTCATTGTCCTACCTCCTCAAATCTACCTTTACAAAAATGTAATAACTAACTACGTAAACTACCGTTGTTCCTACCCTTCAAACTGATCTCTTCAAAATTTCCCAAAAACTACAAGAAACTATCGTCCTATATTCCCAAACCTACATCTCCCAAAATTTTAATGTGAATGATTTTTCTACCTCTTCAAAACGACATCGTCATAACGGTAAAATACTATTGTAATCACACCAAAATGTAAATTGTGAGCCACTTAGAACTGAAACTTATTTTTGGTTAACAGTGGGACACAAGAATGCATACATAAATACATGCATTTTAGAAATCTGGAAGCTTTCTGAATGTGTGACCGTCTATTGATCCCTGACACAGGTGACTTTGCTGAAACACAGGTCGGTGTCAGGTCCATCAATAAACTGTGCTTTCTTATCTACTTCTTGAGGCTGAGGCCCAGATGCATTAAAGACGTCGGTAATTCCCGTTCCCTACCGATTCCATAGCGAATCGGTAGGGAACGGGAATGCATCAACGATAGGGAATGCAAATGAGCTACTTGTTGTAGCTCACTTGCATTCTCTATTCCTTCGGTACCTGAGTTGGAGAATCGGGACATCCCTTTTGATTAGGCTCCTCTTCCTGGTCTCTTCAGCCAATCAAAGCGGGTTTAGCTGGCTGTTGTCAGCGAAATGCGCTCTGATTGGCTGAAGAGACCAGGAAGAGGAGCCTAATCTAAAGGGACGTCCCGATTCTCCGGCAACCAGGAAAATATAAAAGTTTTGCTGTGGAGGGGCGGCGAAGACAAAATAGAAGGGGGGAAAAAACACCAGCGCCGGCAGAGCTAAAAAAAAAATGCGAAAAAAAAGACGTCTCTCAGAAGCGCAGGGAGAGAACGTCCTTAAAGGACGCCCCTCACATGCGCTCCCTGCTTTTTTTTTTTTTAACCTTTTTTGGGGGCCCTTTTCCTTTCCGATTCCCTCACAGGAGCCCTAACGAGAGGTCAGACATCTCGTTAGGGTTCCTACGGTAAGGGAATCGGAAAAACGGTAGTGCATCTCATTATAATAGCTTTTCAATCATTTGCATTCCGTTTTCGTTGCCTGCTACCGTGGCAGGGAAAATGCCCTTAGTGCATGCCCGGGGTGAACTACTTGCATTTTAAACTGGCTGGAACCAGTTTAAAACGCAAGTTGTGGGCTCGTTAGGTTTTGTGCATCTGGGCCTGAGTGCATTTTTTGTTCAAGTAGGCAAGACCAGAAAATCCCAATGGACTTGTTTGACTGAACATAGGAGTTATCTCAAGAATAAACAGTTAGATGTCCTTCTCATGGATGACTGCCTGCAGAATAGCCATGCCTTTGAGGAGCTACAGTGAGTGTTCTGTTGTTTGTAGTATCATCTATGATAGAAAAGGAGGTGATAATTGCTTATGAGGGAGGAGATATTACATTTTCCTGCTAGATCCTGCTAGAGTCAGCTACACCCTCAGGACTCTATTGATATGTGTTTCTTTAGATCCCACTGAGTATGGGTGCTCCATCTTTCATCCTGTAATTATGGCCTTCTACACAGATGACTTGTATAAATAAAGGTTTATAAAATGAAGACAGAATAAGAGATGCCAACTTTTTATTTTATTAATGCATTTTTGAGGAGCATTTGGGAACTAAATCCCCCTTCCTCAGGTAAGGATAGAATGAACAAAAGATTTCAGCACTTGAATATGTAGGTAAATCATAATTGTAAACTGCAAAATGTAAGCCACTTTGAACTGAAACTTGTTTTTGGATAACAGCGGGATACGAGAATGCAGAAATAAATAAATAAAAGCATTCCAACGCTAGTAAGTCCACCATCAAACTGCTCACCATTGCGTTTCGGTGCCATATTATACAATAGCATGAAGCTGGAATATTGCATTTACACATATATGTGTACATATACCCCCTAATTCTATAGAAGTTGCTAAAAATTGTGCGCACCCAATTTGCACACAAAATTTAATTGAATAACAAACTAATTAGCACCAATAATTGGCTTTTTAATAAGCAATTATTGGGGGCTAGTTAAATTTAATTAAAACGTATGTGCATAAATTTAGGCGCGGGATCCACGCCTAAATTTTACACGTGAGTCAAAAAAGGGGGTGTTTGAAATGGGAGGGTCATGGGCGTTCCTTTAAGTTACATGTGAAGTTAGAGAATAAGGACAATACCCCGGATTCTCTATAGCGCACCTAGCGTTCCGCGCCAAAATCCAAGCGTATTCTATAACAATGTGCGTAACTTAATTTAGCTTAACAAGCCAATCAGCATTGTTAACAGCACATAATGAGCAATAATGAGCACTAATTGGCAATAATTAGAATTTACATTTACAAATCCCTAAGCGTATTCTGTAACGCACTGCGCCTAAATTTTAATGTGCACAGGCAATAAGGGGCATGGTTATAGGTGGTGAAATGGGTGTTTTGTGAGCATTCCAAATTTACACGCATTGTTATAGAATATGGCCTTCTGTTCCTAAATCTATGCGCCGGGATCTATGCCACGTTTTTGTGGATGTAAATGGATGCACGTAGTTTTAGTCACTAGGATATTGACTAAGCATATTCTATACATCATGCCTAAATCTAGGCACTGCTCATAGAATACGCTTAGGCGGAAATGTTTTCCGCGCAGATTTTTTAAGCACCATATATAGAATATGGCCCAAAGCACCTAAATTTACATGCCAATATTTATACCACATTTTAGTTAGTGCAATTTAGGTGCGATTCCCAGATGTGAAGGGTAATTCTATAACTTCATGGCCAGCTGCCTCTGTGATGCTCTTTTATAAAGAGACATAGAGGGGCATAATCAAACGGGGGTGTCCATCTATAAGGGGGCCCATCTCTAAGGACGGCACCACAAAAGGGCGGGGAATCCCGCATTATCGGAACAAGATGAGCATCCATCTTTCGTTTTGATAATATGGTCGGGGACGGCCAAATCACAATATTTGGGTCGACCTTAGAGATGGTCAACCTAAATGTAGAGATTGCCAACCTTAGAGATGGGCGACCTTGGTTTTCGCCGATAATGGAAACCAAAGACGTCTATCTCAAAAATGGCCAAATCCAAGCCCTTTGGTCGTTGGAGGAGCCAGCATTTGTAGTGCACTGGTCCCCCTCACATGCCAGGACACCAACCGGGCACCCTAGGGGGCACTGCAGTGGAGTTCACAAATTGCTCCCAGGTGCATAGCTCCCTTACCTTGGGTGCTGAGCCCCCCAAACCCCCTCCCCAGGTCTGCCTGCCTGTACACTGCACCCACTATAACTGCTTCAGGGACCTGTATACTGCTGCGATGGACCTGAGTATGGCATTTGAGGCTGGCAAAAAAGTATTTTTAAACTTGTTTTTTATGGTGGGAGGGGGTTAGTGACCACTGGGGGAGTAAGGGGAGGTCATACCCGATTCCCTCCGGTGGTCATCTGGTCAGTTCAGGCACCTTTTTGAGTCTTGGTCGAAAGAAAAAATGGACCAAGTAAAGTCGGCCAAGTGCTCGTCAGGGATGCCCTTCTTTTTTCCATTATCGGCCGAGGACAGCCATCTCTTAATCATACCCCAGTCCCGCCTTCGCTACCCTGCCGACACCCCCCCCGTGAACCTTGGCTGTCTCAGCGATGGAAAGCAGTTGAGGATGGCCAAAATCGGCTTTCGATTGTGCCGATTTGGGCGGCCTTGCGAGAAGGATGCTCATCTCCCGATTTGTGTCAAAAGATGGGCATCCTTCTCTTTCGAAAATGAGCGTGATAGTTGCCTATTTGTCTTTAAAATAGCCCCAAAATAGGCACCTACGTGCCCTCCTGAGCTAGACAAACTCTAATAAAATTACCCTTGCAATGCATATTATTAGTAAATAGGCCCCGTTAACAGTTAAATAGCATTAATATACTTTCACATAGGTTAGTAAATCTAATTCTAAATTTGTACAGGAGCCAATTGAGTCTGAAGTGGTTTACCCAAGATCACCAGAAGCATTACTGAAAGAAAAAGGATTTTAAGCTTCTGCTCTCAGTCTGCCGTTGTAACAATTAGACTACTCCTTGATTCCCTTCAAGAATCAGAGCTCACAAGGCTTATGACGCTGATTAATATTATCACTAGAATGCCTCAGAATTTTCTGACAGATCTTAATAACTATGATGGAGATACACTGTGTGCTTCACAGGTGTGTAGCTAGGCCTCGAATTTCAGGAGTGCCAGAGCACAAGGTGTGGGTGTGGGTGGGCACAACATTTTTCCTCACCCTGTGAGAGCCACTGAGGGGGGGGGGGGGCAGGGGGGCAAAATTCCCCAGGGCCTGGCATCTAAGGGGGACCCACCCGGCGCTAGCACTGCTCTCCAAACAGGAACTACTGCAGCAGCCTGGCGGTAGTTTCCCCCCCCCCCCAGCATGCGCCATTTCTGTCACTACAAAAATATAAAAATGCCTAAACTCGTAAAATCAACTCAGAATCATCTAAACTTCAGGAAATTATTGAAGACCACCCTGTTCAAGAAGGCGTACCATCCAGGCATTACTTAGTTTATTTCTTATCGGTTCAGCAAAATTTATGGACCCTAAGGTTTTTTCCATTATCTTTTATTACCTTTGTTGTTTTAGACGATACGTTTACGATTAATTTTTTACTATGACATTGTTTAATGATATTATACTGAACTGTAGCCTACCCATGTTATCGTGTAAGCCACATTGAGCCTGCAACTAGTGGGAAAATGGGGGGTATAAATGTGTTAAATAAAATAAAAATAAATATTTTCTATTTTTGTAGCGCTGGTAATCTGGTGGTAATCGGGCAGTGCTCCCCTCTGAAATGGCCACGCGGTAAGTGATGCACTTACCACATGGCCATCTCTTTTATAAAAAGACAGCCTTTTACCTGCTGTGGTAAAAGGAGGCCTCAGCGTGTGTCAGAAACATGGGCTGACATTAGCCCAGGACCCCTTTTTACCAAAGCTTAGTAAAAATACCCCTTAGGCACTATTCTATAACTGGCTGCCTAACTGTTCTACAACATCATTGAGAGGGGGGCATTCGTACGTGAGGGGTTCTAGTGTACCTAGGGTGGCGGGGGTCTAGGTGGTCCAGCCCAGGTGCCAGCAGTGAGGGGGTGCATGGAGCAAAAGTGCACTGTTGTCCCTGCCAGTCCCCTGCCCCAGAACAGAAAGTTGACATTTGAGGGAGCAGAGAACCGGCAGAGCCGACAGCGAGCACCTGCTCTGCATACCCCCATGCTTGGAGGAGGGGGTGTGTGTGCCACCTGGTAGGGGTTGTACATGCGTGCTCTGCCCAAGGAGGTGTGCTCCGCCCCACCCCGGGTGCCATATGAGATGCGGCCAGTGCCGTAGCGAGGGTGCCTGACACCCGGGGTGGGTCGCCGCTGCGCACCCCCCCCCCCCGGGTGCAGCACAGGCACGGTGCAGCCCCCCTCCGGAGTGCACCCCCCCCGAAATGCACCCTTACCTTGCAGCGGGGGGCAGGCGGGAGGGCCGATCCGCCCCCACTGCGCGTCACTGGGAGCTGCATCGGCTCTGCTGCTTCCCTGCTTTCTCTGCCCCGGAACAGGAAGTAACCTGTTCCGGGGCAGAAAGAGCAGGGAACCAGCAAGCCGACCCCCCCCCCCCCAGCGGTGTGCACCCGGGATGGACCGCCCCACTGCCCCCCCTTCCTACGCCACTGGATGCGGCAACCAGAAGTGAACACTATATTCGAGGTGCGGTCATACCATGGACCTATACAAAGGCATTATAATGTCCTCATCTTTGTTTTCCATTCCTTTCCTAATAATACCTCCTTTCAGCTAAGATCAAACAAGATGTGGGACAAGAACCAAGGAGGGTCCCTTCTTGGCCTTTCGGTTATAAAATATGGAAAGGTAGGGGGCTAAATGGTGCCATCTGACCTTTTGAAACTTAACCAATGTGCAAGAATCAAACCTTTTTCATCCGGTGTGTATGTTATAGAGAATGAGGGCCTGACAGATACTAACTTCTCCTCAAAAATTTGGGTACAGAAGGTGCTGGAACCCTCCTCTGTAATATCACAGCTTCCCTTTTTATAAAATGGCCAATAAAATCATGCCCATTGCTCATTTCACTATGAACTTTTCTACATATAGTATTTTACGAGTGATTGCCTTTCCCTCTTCCCTCCCCCCTCCTCCAAGACACAGACAGGTTATATAAAAAAGCAATCAGAACAGGAAAGGGTTAAAGCCAGACTTTGGAACCAAGAGTGCATACTTGAAATGTCAGGCATTTGAAAGTTGGTTTCCTGCTGTGCTGTTACTAACCCATTGAAAGTAAGACTGGAGTGAAATCAGACATTTATCAGCCATTGATTCTATGGGTTACACCAAAGCTCTCTGACTCAATCTGTACATGCAGTTCTCAAATTCTGTGGGCAAGGTCTTCAACTCAGTTAGAGGGGCATTTTCGAAAGAAACGTCTGTCAGAATTTGGACGTTTTACAAAGACATCGAAATTCCGAAGCGGGAAGGAGGTCATTTTCAAAAAAGGTGGATGGCCAACTTTTGTGTTCGAAAATACCATAGACGTCCTGCGATTTGGGTGTATTTGATTTTCGGCCATTTTCGAAAAAAAGACGTCCAGGTCTAAAACTTTTTTTTTTTAGTTACATTTGTACCCCGCGCTTTCCCACTCATGGCAGGCTCAATGCGGCTTACATGGGGCAATGGAGGGGTAAGTGACTTGCCCAGAGTCACAAGGAGCTGCCTGTGCCTGAAGTGGGAATCAAACTCAGTTCCTCAGGACCAAAGTCCACCACCCTAACCACTAGGCCACTCCTCCACTGTTGCTACTATTGGAGATTCTGCATGGAATGTTGCTATTCCACTAGCTCCAAGTATTATCGTTATCTGGTTTAACCTTCTTTATAACTTCTTAAATTTATATATACCATTCAACAATATCTCATGTTAAGCAAGATATCTAAATACAGTTTGAATATTTATTTTTGATATTTATTTTTGAACCTCAGTAATCTAGATCGTTCATCTAAAAGATATATAGAAGACGATTTAGAAAAATATCCAGTTCTTCATTGGTTCTTAATTTTTTAGATCACTATTTTAAACATATAGATTTATTTTAGTTTAGATCCACACTTATCTTATATTTTTGTCGGACTCAGGGGGTCAAACGTCCGACGTACGTTTCGCCCATAACGGGCTGTCTCAAGGACATTCCCCTGAAATATATAATAGACCAGTAGTTAGATCATTTTCCACAATTAAATAGTCTACTTCTATTAAAAAAGATATCTAGCAAGCCATTTATTTCTTAAAAAGACTCACCCCGTGTTTAATTCAGCGTCAGCTAGGCAAAAGTTATTAGCCAAGATGGCGCCCGCTTTTTTTCAAATTCCTTAAGTAAGCAGTACGTAGTGACGTTTCACTCGTTACATAAATTATAAGCCCCGCCCCCCAAGGCGTTCCACCAGCAGCCGAAAAACTTAATCTTGCTACTGGTGGGATGGAGGAGGATCATATATACATTTATAAGTATCTATTATTGAATATATATTTTTATTCCACTAGCAACATTCCATGTAGAAGTCGGCCCTTGCAGATCACCAATGTGGCCGCGCAGGCTTCTACATGGAATGTGCTAGCAACATTCCATGTAGAATCTCCAATAGTATCTATTTTATTTTTGTTACATTTGAGGGGTAAGTGATTTGCCCAGAGTCACAAGGAGCTGCCTGTGCCTGAAGTGGGAATCAAACTCAGTTCCTCAGTTCCCCAGGACCAAAGTCCACCACCCTAACCACGCCACTCCTCCACACAAACTTGCAAAGTCAAGCCATTGGGACGTGGGAGTAGCCAGCATTTTTAGTAGACTGGTCCCCATGACATGCCAGGCAGCAATCGGGCACCTCAGGGTGCTCTGCAGTGGACTTCATAAAATGCTCCCAGGAACACATCTGACTATTGCTCCCTTACCTTGTGTGCTGAACTCCCCCAACCCCACTACCCCCAACTGTACACCACTACCATAGCCCTTACGAGTGAAGGGGGCAGCTATATGTGGGTACAGTGGGTTTCTGGTGAGTTTTGGAGGGCTCAGAGTTTCCTGCACAAGTATAACAGGTAGTGGGGGGATGGGCCTGGGTCCACCTGTCTGAAGTGCACTAAACTACTCCAAGGACCTGCATGCTGCTGTCATGAACCTGAGTATGACATCTGAGGCTGGCAAGTAATGTTCTTCAACACACGTTTTGGGGGGTGGGAGGGGGTTAGTGGCCACTGGGGGAGTAAGGGGAGGTCATCCT
Organism: Microcaecilia unicolor; assembly: GCF_901765095.1. Classification (NCBI taxonomy): domain Eukaryota; kingdom Metazoa; phylum Chordata; class Amphibia; order Gymnophiona; family Siphonopidae; genus Microcaecilia; species Microcaecilia unicolor. The sequence continues at coordinate 349,151,233 of NC_044034.1, forward strand.
TGATTCCCTCCAGTAGTCATCTGGTCATTTGGGGCACCTTTTTGTGCTTTATTCATAAGGAAAACAGGTCTAGCTCAAAACATCTAAGTTTTAGTGCTGGACATTTTTGCTTTGTTCCATTATGGCTCAAAGACATCCAAGTCTTAGGAACGCCCAAGTCCCGCCTTGAACACGCCCCTGATATGCCCCCTTGAGATTTGGACGTCCTTCCGACGGACTTCAGAGAAAGATGTCCAAAATGAGGTTTCGATTATACCGATTTGGACGTTTCTGTGAGATGGACGTCCAAATGCCGATTTATGTCACTTTTTGGACGTCCATCTCTTTCAAAAATGAGCCTGTTAGTCTTCTAGATGACGTGTTAAATCGCAAGAGGATTGTGAAAAATTACAAGAGGACCTTACGAGACTGGGAGACTGGGCATCCAAATGGCAGATGACGTTTTAATGTGAGCAAGTGCAAAATGATGCATGTGGGAAAGAAAACCCGAAATACAGCTACGTAATGCAAGATTCCACATTAGGAGTCACCAACCAGGAAAGGGATCTAGGTGTCATCACTGATGACACATTGAAACCCTCTGCTCAGTGTGCAGTGGTTGCTAAGAAAGCAAATAGAATGGAAAACAAAAATGAGGATGTTATAATGCCTCGTATCACTCCATGGTGCGCCTGCACCTCTAATACTGTGTGCAATTCTGGTCACCACATCTCAAAAAAGATATAGTGGAATTAGAAAAGGTACAGAGAAGGGCAACACAAATGATAAGGGGGATGGGATCTGCAGCCCCCCATTACCTCTCTACCCTCCTCTCCCCGTATGTTCCCACCCGTAACCTCCGCTCTCAGGACAAATCACTCCTATCTGTACCCTTCTCCACCACCGCTAACTCCAGACTCCGCCCCTTCTGCCTCACATCACCTTATGCCTGGAACAGACTTCCTGAGCCCATACGCCGTGCGCCCTCCCTGCCCATTTTCAAGTCCTTACTCAAGGCCCATCTCTTCTCCCTTGCTTTTGGCGCCTAACCACCTTCCCCATTCCAGATGCCTACACTGACTACATAGCTTATTACCTTTAGATTGTAAGCTCTCTTGAGCAGGGACTGTCCTTCCCCTTGTCTAAACTTGTACAGCGCTGCGTAACCCTGGCAGCGCTATAGAAATGCTAAGTAGTAGTAGTAGTAGTGGGATGACTTCCCTAAGAGGAAAGGCTAAAGCGGTTAGGGCCCTTCAGCTTAGAGAAAAGACAGCTGAGGGGAGATATGATAAAGGTCTATAAAATAATGAGTGGAGTGGAATGGGTAGACATGAATCGCTTGTTTACTCTTTCCAAAAATACCAGGACTAGGGGGTACACAATGAAGCTACAAGATAGTAAATTTAAAATGAATCAGAGAAAATATTTCTTCACTCAACGTGTAATTAAACTCTGGAATTCTTTGCCAGAGAATGTAGTAAAAGCAGTTAGCTTAGCAGGGTTTAAAAAAGGTTTAGCTAACTTCCTGAAAGAAAAGGCCATAAGCCATTATTAACATGGCCTTGGGGAAAGTCCACTGCTTATTTCTAGGATAAGCAGCATAAAATGTTTTATACTGTTTTGGGATCTTGCCAGGTATGATAAGTAGTAGTAGTAGTAGTACTTGTGACCTGGAATGGCCACTGCTGGAAACAGAATGCTGGGCTTGATGGACCTTAGGTCTGTCCCAGTATGGCAATACTTATGTTCTTATGTGTATGGTCTTAGTCTCTCAAATTTAATGCTATTTCTTGTCATGGAACCATTGTGTTTTTTCTACTTGTTTTTGTTTGGTAAAGAAATGCAATGACATAGGTTGTATCATTGACATTCCCTGTGTCTTGGCAAATGACAACCCATTCCTACTGTCCCCTCGCTCATTGCGTCCTTGTCTTGAGTCAGTGGAGAAGTATGCAAAAGAGCAGAGGTGTAGTTGCTCAAAGCCACCCAAAGGTAGGGGCTGCAAACTGTTAAACTAAAATGCACTCATTGACTTCTTGCTCTTCATCTGTACCGTCAACACAACATGCAATAAACCATTTTAATAGACAGCATAGGGTGAAAGCAAAGATAAAACATAGAGATAGATAAGATAGAGTGACAGGAGTTAGAAAATAAGGGGACTAATTTAAAGAAAGCTGCACGCAAAGTCAGGAGGAGTGGCCTAGTGGTTAGAGTGGTGGACTTTGGTCCTGGGGAACTGGGTTCGATTCCCACTGCAGGCACAGGCAGCTCCTTGTGACTCTGGGCCAGTCACTTAACCCTCCATTGCCCCTGGTACAAAATAAGTACCTGAATATATATGTAAACCACTTTGAATGTAGTTGCAAAAACCTCAGAAAGGTGGTATATCAAGTCCCATTTCTCTTTCCCTATTTGAGATTGTACATGGAATGTTGCTACTATTGGAGATTCTAGATGGAATGTTAATGTTGCTATTCCACTAGCAACATTCCACTTAGAAGCCTGCCCTTGCAAATCAGCAACGCGGCCGCGCAGGCTTCTGTTTCTGTGAGTCTGACGTGCAGGACGTCAGACTCACAGAAATAGAAGCCTGCGCGGCCATGTTGCTGATCTGCAAGGGCAGGCTTCTACGTGGAATGTTGCTAGTGGAGGAGTAGGCTAGTGGTTAGTACAACGGACTCTGATCCTGGAGAACTAGGTTCAATTTCCACTGCAGGCACAGGCAGCTCCTTGTGACTCTGGGCAAGTCACTTAACCCTCCATTGCCCCAGGTACAAATAAGTACCTGTATATACTATGTAAACCCCACAGAAAGTCCCATTCCCTTTTCCCTATTTGAGATTCTACATGGAATGTTGCTACTATTGAGATTCTGTTGCTACTATTTGAGATTCTATATGGAATGTTAATGTTGCTATTCCACTAGCAACATTCCATGTAGAAGCCTGCCCTTGCAGCCGCGCAGGCTTCTGTTTCTGTGAGTCTGACGTCCTGCACGTTGCTAGTGGAGGAGTCGCCTAGTGGTTAGTGTGGTGGACTTTGGTCCTGGGGAACTGGGTTCGATTCCCACTGCAGGCACAGGCAGCTCCCTGTGACTCTGGGCAAGTCACTTAACCCTCCATTGCCCCAGGTACAAATAAGTACCTGTATATAATATGTAAGCCGCATTGAACCTGCTATGAGTGGGAAAGTGTGGGGTACAAATGTAAGAAAAATAAAAAAAGAAAAAGAAAGGTGAGGTTACATCTCAGAGAGCCGTTATTAGGCTTATTACAGCATACAGCTAAAATTAGTTTAGAATAGTGAGGTGGACTGCAACAAAGAAATGAAGTAGATAGTCAATTGTACCCATTCCAAACAAGTGATGCTCCCTCACCATTCCACAATCTGTCTGCCCCCCCCCCCCCCCCCCACAAATAAAAGGTCTCTCTGTCCAGCGGTATGATCATTTCTGCTCTGTAGGTGCATTGCAGCAGTCGCTAGAAAGCATGCTTGGAATTCGGCAATACAAACTATGAATTCAGCCTTTATCTACTTTATAAACCCTGGCTAGTTGTATGACTTGATACAAGATAAGGTGGATTATTATTGGACAAAGACAAAAAAAATCTGTGTATAATTTATTTGTAAGATTGGTTTATCTGTACGTGATAAATATCATTCAGGATCCCTTGAAATAACTTTACGAGCAAATAGTGCTGACAAATCGTATAGTTTTTCGGACGCTCGGGAGTTGCTGCCATGAGCCAAATCTTGGCTAATTTTTAAATTCCAAGAGTGAGTTAATAAACTTACTTGAAGATAACTTTTCTCCTCCTGTCCCCAGAGTCTTGATAATGATTAATAAACTGCAAAAGATATTCACTGTCTTTTATTGTCGTATGACTCTGGTTAATCATCTAAAATGATAGTGTAAGAGTCTAAAAAATCAGCAGAGCGGTCATGTCTGCATTCTTGTTGAGAAAAACATCAGCTGGGTTACTTGGACTTAGCACAATGACGCGATTACCCAGTTGTCTTGTTCCATGATCAGAGATTTAAATGCACTTGTTTGGAGTCATAATTATAACTAGGAGAGGTATAAAAATTGGATGTATATTGTGCTGTTCATGGGGTCCTAACACACTAAGGGGACATTTAACCCACTGCAGCAAGCACCAACGTGTACTTAATGCAGCTTAAAATGGTGTAACACGGGCACACTGAGGCGTTCCATGAAACTTTTGACATGAGGGGGCATGTCTGGGAGTGTAGCAGTGGCGTACCAAGGGGGGGGGGGGGGTTGGGGGCGGTCCGCCCCGGGTGCATGCCACTGGGGGGTGCTGCGCGCCGGTCAGCGTCGTTCGTTTCCATGCTCCCTCTTCCCCAGAACAGGAAGTAACCTGTTCCGGGGCAGAGGGAGCATGGAAACGAACGACGCTGACCGGCGCGCAGCACCCCCCCAGCGGCGTGCACCTGGGGGGGTTCTTTCGCCGGGGTGAGGGGGTGTCCCTTCGCCGGAGGGGGGGGCGCTGCACCCGGGGGGGCGGGGCGCATCGGCGATCCACCCCCGGGTGTCAGCGCCCCTCAGAACGCCACTGGAGTGTAGAGTGGGCATGTCTGTGCTAATCAGCGCGGCTACATTATCAAACGCTAACGGGTTAGTGCAGGATTGGCACGTGAGCCCCCCACCTACAAAATAGGTGACAGGAAGGGCTCATGTGCTAATTTTTGTTAATGGTCATGGTCTATTGGCAAAATTAGAGCATGGCCAGTAAATCAAAAAATTAACAATGGACATTTTTCCGACCACGGGAAAAGGCCACTTACAGTTTAATGTTTATTTATTTCTTTATTGGGATTTATTAACCGCCTTTATGAAGAGATTCACCCAAGATGGTGTACAGCAGGTACAGTTTAACGTTAAACTTACAATTTTGTTAACAGTATAACAATAGTAAAATAACCAAGAATAAACATTAATACAATAACAGGCTCATTTTCAAAAGAGAAGGATGCCCATCTTTCAACACAAAATCGGAAGATGGGCATCCTTCTTACAGGGTCACCCAAATCGGTATAATCGAAAGCCGATTTTGGGCATCCCCCAACTGCTTTCTGTCGCAGGGACAGCCAAAGTTCCCGGGGGCGTGTCGGAGGTGTAGCGAAGGCGGGACTTGGGCATGCCTAACACATGGACGTCCTCGACCCATAATGGAAAAAAAGGGCGTCCCTGACGAGCACTTGGACGACTTTACCTGGTCCTGTTTTTCTTACGACCAAAGCATAAAAAGGTGCCCGAAATGACCAGATGACCACCAGAGAGAATCAGGGATGACCTCCTGTTACTCCCCCAGTGGTCACTAACCCCCTCCCACCCTCAAAAAAAAATCTTTCAAAATATTTTGTGCCAGCCTCATATGTCATACTCAAGTCCATCACAACAGTATGCAGGTCCCTGGAGCAGTTTTAGTGGGTGCAGTGCACTTCAGGCTGGCGGACCCAGGCCCATACCCCCCGACCTATTACACTCGTGGTGGTAAATGTGAGCCCTCCAAAACCCACCACAAACCCACTGTACCCACATCTAGGTGCCCCCCCTTCACCCATAAGGGCTATGGTAGTGGTGTACAGTTGTGGGTAGTGGGTTTTGGGGGGGGGGTTGGGGGGGCTCAGCACACAAGGTAAGGGAGCTATGTACCTGGGAGCAATTTATGAAGTCCACTGCAGTGCCCCCTAGGGTGCCCGGTTGGTGTCCTGGCATGTGAGGGGGACCAGTGCACTACGTATGCTGGCTCCTCCCACGACCAAAGGGCTTGCATTTGGTCGTTTCTGAGATGGGCGTCCTTGGTTTCCATTAGCGCCGAAAATCAGAAACGACCAAGTCTAGGGATGACCATCTCTAAGGACGATCTAAATGTCAACATTTGGGCGTCCCCGACCGTATTATCGAACCGAAAGATGGATGTCCATCTTGTTTTGATAATACGGGTTTCCCCGCCCCTCCATCGGGACGTTTTGCGAGGACGTCCTCAGCAAAACTTGGGCGTCCCTTTCTATTATGCCCCTCTAAGTGAAGTAAACTTGAAAACAGTAAATTGAAACCTAATAATAGAACTACCATGAAACAGTATAAAAAATATACACATTTAACAGCACTGGAATTCAAATACCAGAGATACAGTTCAATGTTAGCATAATACTAATGATACACCAAATAAGCATGTGTTAGAACATTCAACTAACATAGATATGATGCTAATGATTTTCTACAAGACAGCTTACCATATAGCTGAGGGACCAAGAGCAGGTATATGATGGGAACAAGATTCATGGTACAGAGTCAGTTGGGATAATTTGATGGTTAGCTAAACTCAAGGCAAGTTTGTTGTATAGTTAAGCAAGAGATAATGAACTGATCTAAGTTCTGGTGTGTAGCAAGCTAGTCCAGGTGTAGAATGAGTGTATAGTTGAAGACAACAGTGTGACTGCTATGTTAGCCCACTGGAACAGTCCTGGATGTCAGCATAGAAAACATAGGCAGCTGCCTGGGTCATCAAATATTTAAAGCACCAAGGGGGTACTTCTGTAAGAAACTGTCTCAGTGGCGTTCCTAGGGGGGCTGACACCCGGGGCGGATCAGCGATCCGCCCCGCCCCCCGGGTGCAGCGCCTCCCCGGATGCAGCATGACCCCCCCGCGAAAGAACCCCCCCCGGGTGCATGCCGCTGGGGGGGGGGGGTGCCGCACACGCCTGTCCTTCGTTCGTTCCATGCTCCCTCTGCCCCGGAACAGGAAGTAACCTGGACAGGCGCGTGCGGCACCCCCCCAGCGGCGTGCACCCAGGGCGGACCGCCCCCCCCCCCCTTGGTACGCCACTGAGCTGTCTAGATTTAGGCAGCAAGAACATGCATAAAACATAAATGGCAATATTCTACTCCATATGAGCCAACTTATTAAAATGATTGGGTGTGGGGTGCTCAAGCGCCCACAACACCCAGAAAGCTGGCTCCTATGTTCTACTCATGTATGTTGACACATCGGCACATGAATGACCATTTTCTGGCTGCATGCTATTCGTGCGTACATGGATGGAGTTTGGGCAAAGCCTAAATGGGGTGCACATTTATGTCATTGCTTAAAAAAAATGCATACTTAATGTTTTCTAATCTAGACATGAGTATTCACACCAGCTCTATGGCTGATGCAAGTGATCACACCTAAAATATAGGTGCATTTTTGACCTTTTACACCAGTAATCTATATAGAGTAGTCTCCACATAGGCTAAAACATAGGCCTCCTTTTCTAAAATGACCCTCCAAATACCTAGGCCAAAAATGAGCCTTCTCCCACTTACCATAGGGCTATCCATCAGTGCCATTTCAAAGAGGTACCATGATGGTACTCTGGCCCAACACCCCCACCGCAGCTCTTCAGACTCCAATGGAGGATCCCTGTTCTCATCTACAAGTCTTGCCCATGGGTTTTGGAATCTTAAATCCAGCTCTGCACTGAAATATGTAGAAATCAGAGTCAGCAAACAAGTTGTCAGTGAGATCGTTTTATTGGACTAACTCAACACATTCAGGATAAGCTTTCAAGACAGGTAGCTGGTTCAAATCCTTGCTGCTCCTTGTGATCTTGGGCAAGTCACTTAACCCTCCATTGCCTCAGGTACAAACTTAGATTGTGAACCCTCCTGGGACAGAGAAATATCTAGTGTACCTGAATGTAACTCACCTGGAGCTACTACCAAAAAAGGTGTGAGCAAAATCTAATTATTTGAGATTCTATTGCTACTCTCTGAGATTTTACAAGGAATGTTGCTACTATTTGAGATTCTATATGGAATGTTGATATTATCTGAGATTCTACATGGAATGTTGCTACTACTTGAGATTCTATATGGAATGTTGCTATAGTGGAGGGGTAGCCTAGTGGTCTAGTGGTTAGAGCACCAGTCTTGCAATCCTGAAGTGGCTGGTTCAAATCCCACTGCTGCTCCTTGTGACCTTGGGCAAGTCACTTAACCCTCCATTGCCTCAGGTACAAACTTAGATTGTGAGCCCTCCTGGGACAGAGAAATATCCAGAGTACCTGAATGTAACTCACCTTAAGCTACTACTGAAAAAGGTGTGAGCAAAAAAAGTCTAAATAAATACACTCCTTTATCAGCTCAATGTAAAAAGAGCAAAGGATGATGTTGCCTGAATATACAAGTACATTACAGAATGCATTACAGTGATGGTGTTTATTTTCAAAGCCCTAAAGAATTTATGAGTGGAAGGGTGGGGCCTATGAAGTATTTCTAGTGGCTTACAAAACCCGAGAGAAATAATACGCAGCTACAGAAGAACTGTACTTGGTAATAGAAGATGTGATGAATACTAATGTCTCTATTAAGTCCCTTTTGTTACAGAGTGAGCTTGTCTAACATACTTAAGAAAAATTCAGCAGGAATCTGAAACAGGAATTTACGCCCCCCTCCCTTTTACAAAGCTGTGCAGCAATGCCGACACAGCCTATTCACTTTGTTGGCTTTGTAAAAGGGGGGGGGGGGGGGATTATTTACTAGAAAAATCTTTTTTATCTTGTTACATAAGACAGCAATATAGAGTAGCATCTCATCTGGAAAAGGTCACTAAGAGCAAGAGCTGAAACTAAACTAATTCACAATACTTCCACCCATCAGACAGAACAGCGCCACCTAAAGTCCTTGCAATAGATTGCACTCGTTTTAATATAGCAGGCTTTAATTTATGACAGTCGAACATTTCAACACCTTTGTGTTTGTTTCAAAGTGTTTTGTCCTTTGATGCCATGTACTTATGATCAGAATACTACTACTTAACATTTCTAGAGCGCTACTAGGGTTACGCAGCACTGTACAGTTTAACAAAAAAAGGACAGTTTCTGCTCAAAGCAGCTTACAATCTAATGGGCGAAATGTCAAGTTGGGGTCAGTGGCGTAGCCAGACAGCCAGTTTTGGGTGGGCCTGAGCCCAAAGTGGGTGGGCACAAAATTTTCTCTGCTCCGCCCTACCTCCACCTCAAAATATAAATACTTTAGCTAATGAGGATCCTCAAGCTCAGTCAGCTGAAGACTTTCTCTGAAGGTGGCCAGAACTCTCTTTTACCAAGCTTGGCAGGCAGCAGCAATGACCCTAAGCCACTGATGCCAGCACCCCACACATGCTTAGCTGTCGATGGCTCAAGGATGCTGTTGCCAGAGCTTGGTAGAAGGGAGTTCTGGCCGCCTTTGGAGGAGGTCCTTAGCTGGGGATGCCTGGGAATCCTCACCAGCTATACAGCAAGGGTTAGGACTGTTGTAAGACCTACTTGGCCCAGGTCAGAAAATAAAGGAGGGCTCCCCTCCCCGATTCCCTCTCCTCTTTGCCTCCCTTCCAATTTTCCACCTGCCATTACTATCACACCAACAGAACCTCACCAAACACAGAACAAGGGATCACAAATTAGAAATAAAAATATTTAGACAAAAATTGCAAAGGAACCCCAAGAAGTTAAACATAGCATTACTGCAACACTGGAGACACAAAACATGCATTTCCTTTTCTACAGAACACAATACAAAGACATTTCCTATGCACATTTCCAAAAGCTAACATATTCCATTTAAAACATTCGAAATAAAATGCTTTGTTTCTACCTTTGTTGTCTGGACATTTTATTTTTCCATCTTGCTGGTTCCAATTTCTCTTTTCTGCTTTCCTCTCTGCCGTCTGCTAATTCTTCTTCAAGCGGCTGTAGTCCATTTGTCTTTTCTCCTCTCTCCTGTCTGTTCCCTCAATATTCCTGCCTCTGACATGTTGGTCATTCCTTTGTAGCTCTTTTCTGCCTCTCTCTCACCCTTCTTTGTCTCCTTTTTACTTTTCAACTACCTATCAAATTTCCATCTTCTTCTTTCACCCACTAGCTCTCCCATTCCCCATCTTACTCCTCCCCATCCCTACTTTCTCTTTTATCTTTAATCTACTCCCCATTACCATATTTCTACCCTCTGTAATCACTATCTCTCATTCATTTCCTTGCCACCCCCTCCTCCCCCTCTTGCCCTCTCCCACAGGGTTCCACCATTCCCATCATCTTCTCCTCCACCCTTCTAACCAGCATCTGATCCCCTCCCCACCCCACCATGGTAGCCTTATATTTTCCTGCCCCTTCTCTCTTCATTCCTGTTAAATAGTAATAGTAGTAGCCCTCTCCCCCATGGCCCAGCATTTCCCCCCTCACCACCTACTGTGTACCTCTCATCCACCCCCATGTCTATCTCCCCCTCTCATTCCCACTGTCCAACATCTCTCTCCCCTTCCCATACAGCATATCTACCTTCCTCCCCTCTACCAGCATGTCTAACATTTCTCCCTTCCCTCCACCCCTATGCCCACCATTTTGCCCTCCTCTCCACCCCTATGTTTAACATTTCTCCCCCTCTCACCACCTATCCCCTCTCTATGCAGCATGTCTCCCTCTCCTCCACCTCATATGCAGCCAAGACTTCTCCCTTCCTGACCCCTCCACCCCTTTAGTGGATCTCTCCCTTCTTCCCCATGCAGCTTCTCCCCCACCCACCATGCCTCATCATTCCACCTTCCCTCCTCCCTGTGCAGCATCTTTCCTTCCATCTTCTTCCCTCACCCCCCCCCCCCCCCGTGCAGCTGCTGTCCCCGTCTTCCCTCCCCCATTCCAACATCTTTTCCCCATCATACCTTGCCCCATTGCGTGCCACAACTTTCACCCCCATCTTCCCTCACCCTCGCAGGCCCGCCCAGCAGCGATTCCGATCGCAGGCAGCTCCTTCGACTCGCACACGCTGCCTGCCGGCTGCCGCTCAAATCTCCTTGCAGCTACTAGCAGCGCTAACCCGGAAGCTCAGAGGAGAGGCTTCCGGGTTAGCGCTGCTAGTAGCTGCAAGGAGATTTGAGCGGCAGCCCAGCCGGCAGGCAGCGAGCCGAAGGAGCTGCCTGCGATCGAAATCGCTGCTGGGCGGGCCTGCGAGGGTGAGAGTGAGGGAAGATGGGGATGAAAGTTGCGGCACGCCACGGGGGAATGGTATCGCTGTGCTGCTGGGCGGGCCTGACTCCAAATTGGGTGGGCCCAGGCCCACCCGGGCCCACCCGTGGCTACGCCCCTGGTTGGGGCAGTCTAGATTTCCTGAATAGAGGTATGGTGGTTAGGTGCCGAAGGCGACATTGAAGAGGGTGGCTTTGAGCAAGGCTTTGAAGATGGGCAGGGAGGGGGCCTGGCGTGAGTAGCAGTAGCTGTGGTAGCAAATTCTGCTGCTTGTTTCCATGAGTATCTGTAAAATGAAACTGGAAACTGCTTAGGACTAAGCAGTATATAAATACTTAAATGAATGAATGAGCTTTTTTCTTACCACTCTGCAAACACAGTGCAACCCCACCCCTTTCCTTTCACTTTATAGCTCTTTGAAGCTTTGAAAATAGCTACCACCATCATAATGCAACCTGTAATTCACACTGGGGCAAGATCATCCCTCATTCATTCTGAATTGAACTGGTAGACAGATGGGCTCTCAAAAGCTCACAAATGCATGGAGTTAGCTCATTAAAATAAGGCCACCTATAACTTGTCTGATTACATTTATTTTGAAAGGCTGAAGATACACACTGACAGCTGCCTCCAAGGTGGAAAGCTAAATTTGGGTGTGAGAGGGTGAGGCTTTTATCCCTCAGATGCATTGCAACACTTTCATAAATCTTAAGTTGTTTACCGTTTATGAGTACTAATTTAGGGTTACCATATTTGCAGAGACAAAAAAGAAAACATAAAAATAAAAATAGTTGCTACCTTTGCTAAAGAAATATTTAATCACAGCAAATGCGTCAATGACGTTTAGTTAATGAACACATATCAAACGGTGACTGCCTTATAGTACAGCAGCAGACAATCCACTTTTCAAAAACTTCTGGATTTGAGTTTGATCAAGTCTGAGGCCAAGCATACTTACCAGAAGAGTGGATATCCCTCAAGAACTTTGGCTGGTTTCTGAGATACATTATAAACCATAAAGCTGTATGTCTCTGTTGATCACCCCACCCCTCACCTATCCACACCCATCCTGTTAGAATATCAATGCTATGCTTTGATGTCCCCATGCATACCTCCTTCCCACCCCCCTCCTCCCACCCTGTCAGACTGTCATAGTAATGCTTGAATTTTTTCACTTATATACACTGTCAGCTAGCACATTTGCTTATTTCCGATCTGACGAAGAAGGGCAACCTTCGAAAGCTAATCAAGAAATGTATTAAGTTATGTCCAATAAAAAAGGTATCATCTTATTTTCTTTTCCATGTTTTATTTTGTTTGATTTCTATTGAGATACGTGTGAAAGTCTTTGCATGATATTTGCTTGAAGTTGTGCTACACGAACAACATTCCTTTTACAGGTTCCACCAGCCAGTGGCGTACCAAGGGGGGGTTGGTGGGGGCAGTCCGCCCCGGGTGCACGCCACTGGGGGGGGGGGGGTGCCACGCGCCTGTCTGCTCCGCTCGTTCCGTGCTCCCTTTGCCCCGGAACAGGTTACTTCCTGTTCCGGGGCAGAGGGAGCATGGAACGAGCGAAGCAGACAGGCGCGCTGCACCCCCCCCAGCAGGTAAAAATGCACCCGGGGTCCCCTTCGCCGGGGGGGGGGAGGTTGTATCCTTTCGCTGGGGGTGGGGGGGGGGGGTCGCGCTGCACCCGGGGGGGCACATCGGCGATCTGCCCCGGGTGTCAGCCACCCTAGGAACGCCACTGCCACCAGCAGAGAAAGAGAGAAGAGATCAGCAATGCCTTTCTCTCTTTAGCACCCCCATGTGTCTAGACTGACTCATAGGTCAGAGATGGCTTCTCTCATTATGTGAGTGGGTGTGTAGGTCATAGGCACATAAAAGAAAAAGAGGACATTTTCCTAAAAATTAAAAAACCTGGAGGACATATCTGAAGAAATCCAAAAGGAAGACGTCCTCTTAAAAGAGGACATATGGTAACCCTATCCTCATTGGATTCCTGATCTGTATGAAAACAAATACTGTATCCCTTTAAACCAAGCAGGGATCTCCAGGTATAGGAAAACTGTGCTTGGTAATAGAAGACATACAACCATACAACGCTAAGTGCTTTGATGTATTATATGTATATTATAGATACACAGTGAATAAGGAAGTCTATAAGCTATCAAGAGAGCTTCATTACAGCACAAAATTAGGGAAGTTCTATTAACTCTGCTGGCTGACCTTTTCAACGCTTCTCTAAAGTCAAGAGTGGTCCTGGAGGGCTGGAGAAGAGCAGATGTGGTCCCTCTCCACAAAAGCATAAGTAAGGAAGAGGTTGGTAAGTAAAGTAATGGAAATGCTTTTAAAACAGAGAATAGTAAAGTTTTCTGGAATCCATTGGATTACAGGACCCGAGGCAACATGGTTTCACTAGAGGCAGATCTTGCTAGACAAATCTGATTAATTTCTTTGGGTGACCAGAGAGTTGGATTGAGGGAGAGTGCTAGATGTGGTGTATTTAGATTTTAGCAAAGCCTTTGACACGATTCCATACAGATGACTAATAAATAAACTGAGTGGCCTCAGTATGGCCCCTAAAGTGACTGACTGGGTTAGGACAGTGGCGTACCAAGGGGGGAGGGCGGTGGGGGCGGTCCGCCCCGGGTGCACGCCGCTGGGGGGTGCCGCGGCGCGCGCCTGCTCTGAGATCTCTGAGATCGCTGATTTTGCGCGTTTGCTGCAGCTCCCTCTGCTCTGCCCTGGAACAGGTTACTTCCTCTTCCGGGTCAGGGGGAGCTGCAGCGAACGCGCGACGTCAGGGAACTCTTAGCAGGTGCACGCTGCGGCACCCCCACCAGCGGCGTGCACCCGGGGGGGGGGGGTCCGCGCTGCATCAGGGGGGGTGCTGCACCCAGGGGGGGGGCAGGGCACCACCCCGGGTGTCCGTCCCCCTAGGAAAGCCACTGGGTTAGGAACCTACAAATGCACTCAATCTGCAGCCTCCCATTACCTCTCTACCCTCATCCCCCTAAGCTCCTACCCGTAAACTCCGCTCACAGGACAAATCCCTCCTCTCAGTACCCTTCTTCACCACCGCCAACTCCAGGCTCCGCCCTTTCTGCCTCGCCTCACCCTATGCTTGGAATAAACTCCCTGAGCCCTTACGCCAAGCCCCCTCCCTGCCCATCTTCAAATCCTTGCATAAAGCCCACCTCTTCAATGTCGCTTTCAGCACCTAAACAATGGACCTCCATCCAGGAAATCCAGATTGCCCCAATTTGATTAACTGCATTTTTGTCCCTTAGATTGTAAGCTCCTTTGAGCAGGGACTGTCCTTCTTTGTTAAATTGTACAGCGCTGCGTAACCCTGGCAGTGCTTTAGAAATGTTAAATCGTAGTAGGCGGTAGTTGAGTGGAAGGTGACAGAGGGTAGAATAGATAGAGCTCATTCTGAGGAAGAGGGTGTTACCAGAGGTGTGCCACAAAGTTCGGTTCTTAGGCCATTTCTCTTTAGCATTTCTGTAAGCGATATTGCTGAAGGGCTGTCTGGTAAGGTTTGCCTCTTTGCAGATGATACCAAAATCTGCAATAGGGTAGACACCCCTGATGGTGAGGATAACATTAGGAAGGACTTAGCAAATGTAGAGGAAAGGTCTGGAATTTGGCAGCTTAAATTTAATGCTAAAAAATGCAGGGTCATGCATTTGGGCTGCAAATATTCAAGGGAGTGGTACAGTGGTACAGTTTAGGGTGTAAAGAAGTTTTGTACACGACGGAAAAGCAGAACTTGGGTGTGATCGTATGTGATGATCTTAGGGTGGCCAACCAGGTAGAAAAGGCGACGGCGAAAGCTAGAAGGATGCTTGGGTGCATAAGGAGAGGAATGTTCAGTAGGAAAAAGGAGGTGGTAAGCAGTGGCATAGCAAGGAGGGCTGCCACCCAGGGCGGTTCGCCGTTGCACCCCCCCCCCCCAGGTGCAGCATGATGACACCCCCCCTCAGCACATCAACACTCCTCCCCGACCCAGTGCCTACCCTCCTCAGCTCCCTCCAACCAGCTGAGCACCCTACCTTTAAAGAAATTTCGGAAGCCGTGGAGAGGCGAGGCGCAGCGCCTCGTGCATGCAAGTAAAAGAAGCGAGGATCATCATCGGGCCTTCTCTCATGCTGTCTGTCCCGCCCTTGCGGAAATAGGAACTTGCATCAGCAGAGAGCGGGACAGACAGCGTGAGGGAAGGCCCGATGACGATCCTCGCTTT
This sequence comes from Microcaecilia unicolor, assembly GCF_901765095.1. Taxonomy (NCBI): domain Eukaryota; kingdom Metazoa; phylum Chordata; class Amphibia; order Gymnophiona; family Siphonopidae; genus Microcaecilia; species Microcaecilia unicolor. The sequence goes on from NC_044034.1 coordinate 349,166,471, forward strand.
TTACTTGCAGGCGCGAGGAGCTGCGCCTCGCCTCTCCACGGCTTCCGAAATTTCTTTAAAGTTAGGGTGCTCAGCTGTTTGGAGGGAGCTGAGGAGGGTAGGCACTGGGTCGGGGGGGTTGTCATCGTGCTGCACCCGGGTGGCGAGGAGCTGGCAGGGAGCAGCCCCCCTCGAGCTGACACCCGGGGCGGACCGCCCTTCCCGTCCCCCCTTGCTACGCCACTGGTGATAAGGAGGTGGGGGGGAATGGGATTTGATATACCACCTTTCTTTGGTTACAATCAAAGCAGTTTACATTTAAATGCAGGTACTAATTTGTGCCTGGGGCAATGGAGGGTTAAGTGACTTTGCCCAGGGTCACAAGGAGCTGCAGTGGGAAGTAAACCCAGTTCCCCTGGCTCTCAGGCCATTGTACTAACCATTAGGCTACTCCTCCACTCCAGGGTGAGACCTCATTTAGAATATTGTGTACAGTTCGGAAGACCGCACCTTCAGAAAGTTATAAACAGGATGGAGTCGGTCCGGAGGGCAGCTACTAAAATGGTCAGTGGTCTTTGTCACAAAGTGTATGGGGACAGGTTTAAAGGTCTCAATATGTATACTTTGGAAGAAAGATGAGAGAGGGGAGATTTGATAGAAACATTTAAATACTTATACAGCATAAATGCACAGGAGGAGAGTCTCTTTCAATTGAAAGGAAGCTCTGGAACGAGAGGGCAGTGGATGAAGATGAAAGGGGATAGAATAGATGTAACTTGAGAAAATACTTCTTCACGGAAAGGGTGGTGAATTTGTGGAACAACCTCCCAGTGGAAGTAGTAGAGATGAAAACAGTATCTGAATTCAAGAGAGTTTGGGACAAGTGCATAGGATCTCTAAGAGAGTGATAGGGAGAGTAGATGGCATGGATAGGCAGACCGGATAGGCTATATGGTTTTTATATGCCTACACTTTTCTCTGTTTCCGTATAATTACAATGATTAAACGCATTGAAAGTCTGTTCCAAAAAGGGGACATAGAAGGGACATTAGTTTCCTTACCCAATATCAGTTGTCGTCCCGCCTACCTGTAAATTCTGCTAGAAGCGGTAAACTGCACCCTGAACCTTTGACTTTGCTGCTGTAGTTTTGGAGGGGGCCTGGGCTCAAAGTTGGTGGGAAGCAAGACCCTCCCCCTGTGGCTATAACACTACAGTTGGAACTTCGTTATTTAAATTCATATGCCTTATTCACCTGTACCAAAAAGTTCCCAGATTACCTCTGGTAAAAATCTCAACAATAATAATACGAACCAGGGTATAATATGATGGAGACAATGCAAGTGAGAGGATTGACCTAAAAGTCTGCTGAAATATGGTGCTATATATAGATATAAATATATTAAGGGAGTTCTCAGAGTATAAACTCACCCAAGTGAGACTACACAAAGTGTTTTACGTCTCTAAGGGTGGACAAACTTCTCAATCATAGAACTTCACCTTTAAATTAATTTCAAATGAAACAAATATGCACCATCCTCAAAACTTAAACTAGTGAGTCAACGCTAGCCCTTGCTCCAACAACCTCATGCACACAATAATAAAAACCATACAACGCTAAGTGCTTTGATTTATTATATGTATATTATAGATACACAGTGAATAAGGAAGTCTATAAGCTATCAAGAGAGCTTCATTACAGCACAATAAAAATTAAAAAAGACTTAAGGTGCCGTCTCCCAGTGGCGTAGGAAGGGGGGGCGGTCCGCCCCGGGTGCACGCCGCCGGGGGGGGGGGGGGGGGTCGGGTCCACTGGTTTCCCTGCTCTCTCTGCCCCGGAACAGGTTACTGCCTGTTCCGGGGCAGAGAGAGCAGGGGAACCAGCGGAGCCGACGCAGCTCCCAGCGACGTGCACTCGGGGCGGAGCAGCCCTCCCATCTGTCCCCTTTCCTACGTAAGTGGTAAGAGTGCGCTCCGGGGGGGTGCACCATGCTGCACCCGGGGGGGGGGGTTCGCCGTGCTGCACCGGGGGGGGGGGGTGCGCATTGGCGACCCGCCCCGGTTGTCAGCCGCCCTCGCTACGGCACTGCCGTCTCCTCTCACCTCCTTACCTTCCTGCGTCTACTTCTCCCTCGGTCTGTCACTCTCCTGCTCCTGTGTGCCGAGACCTAGGTTTTCACATTAACACAATCACCTGGGTCCTGACACACAGGATCAGGACAGAGAGAGACCGAGGGAGCACTTTCTGCCTGTCTCCAGAAGCCTTGCTGGCGCTGGACAGGGCCGCCGAGAGGGTGGGGCTTGGGGGGGCAAAGTTCCCTGGGCCCAGGCCTCCAAGGGGGGGCCCGGCGCCAGGGTCTCTCTCTCCTGCTCCTGACGAGACCCGAGTGATTGCATCCCGACAGGAGCAGGGGAGAGAAAACTCTGGCACCAGGCCGCCCTTGGAGGCTGGGGAGGACCCAGAGCTTCCTCCAGCGCTGCTCTTCTGCCCATTGCTGAGTGGCTGCTTTTCCTCTCAGGCGCGCATGCTCGGTTTACTTGATTGAGCCCGCAACTTAAGGACTGCGTTTGTTCACAAGAATATTTCTCTGTTTATTTCATGTGAAGGGGAGCACATGGCATTGCAGTATACTGCTCCTCACAACTGTATTGTTTTCACAATACAGTCGCATGTTGTCAGCTATTTCTTGTGACCCCTGATGCAGGCGCCGTGCGCCGAAACACGGACCATGTCGGGTCCATTCAAGTATTGTTTCATCAACGTATATGATTAAAGACCTCCCCCTTTTTTTGAAGGCCCCTGGTGCTTTTTGTTTCTTGGCTTTTTGTTTGTGCTTTGCTCCCTTTCTCTGTTATACCATGGTTTTGAAACCGAGCACGACTTGAGAAGAAAAGCAGCCGCAGGGGCAGGCAGTCAACGCTAGAGGAAGAAGACATCTCTTGCTGGCGGGGCCTCGGGATCCCCGCCAGCCAAAGTACTTCAATTCTGTTCTGGTAGTGGCTGCGATCGGGGGGGGGGGGGGGGGGGGCAGCGGCCCTGCCCTAGGCCTGGGACCGGTTCAGTCTCTCGGCGGCCCTGGCGCCGGACCCTCCTTGGAGAAATCTTGCCCTGGAAATCTTGCCCCCCCTTTCCCCCCTCCTCAGTGGCCCTGAATGTAATCTGTGGAGGCCATTCATCCCTAACCAAAAAGATGTACAAAACAGAGGAGGGGAAAAGTGCAGTTTTCATGTTGGAGGGAAAAAAAAAACCCTGGCCCTTAGTTGAACCGTTGTCTGGAATTTGGGTGGGTTGAGGCAAACCATGCAGCAGATTTGTAGCCTGAGAATGAAAATACATGGGTGTGTGAAAGAAAACAGTCCTGGTGTATTGGCTGATATGCGTAGTTTTGGGCTCCACAGAAAAAAGTACCCTTGAGCAGTCTCTTGTTTCTAAAACCCAGTAGGAAACAGGTTTGCCGTGGTGTTATATCCAAGCTTGAAGGTCTAGTTTGGATCTTCATAATAGCCAGTTGACTATTTTCATGGCTCCAACCCCATGTCATTTGGTCTTTTTGTTTCCGATCAACTTTATTATTGTTGTTTTTAATCCTTCGAGACTCCAAAGTTTCTTCATTTACATTGTAAAAAATTTGGGGGGAACAAAAAGTATGCACTATTTATTATGGTTGCACCTGGCTGTTAAAAATGTCCTTTCCTGGGTACTTTCTGGCTGGTGCTGTTGCAATCTCGACAGTATAATCATTGCATGATTTTTTTTGTTATTTTTATAAGCATCAGTACTGCAGCCCTTCCTTTTGGGAGGAACTGTCCTACGATTTGGCTAAGAATGAAGTAAAAATCAAGACAAAAATGAGATGACTATTCAGTCACATTGTCAACATATCAGTCAAAAATGACTTAAACTTTTCCAAATCAGACCAATATTCAGCGTCTCTATCCATTTAGGTAGCACCAGTAAATGTCCATCTATTTCTGCAGGCTACCCACATGCTCCATAATTTACATCTTTGCTAGAGGTATACAGCCCCGGTTTAGAAAGGATTTAGAAGTTGGAATTGAGACTTCTAGGTCTCGGCAGGAGCAGGACAGGATGACAAAACGATAAAGGGGATGGAACTCCTCTCATATGAGGAAAGGCTAAAGAGGTTAGGGATCTTCATCTTGGAAAAGAGTCAGATGAGGGGAGATATGATTGAGTTCTATAAAATCCTGAGTGGTGTAGAACAAGTAGAAGTAAATTAATTTTTTACTTGTTCCAAAAGTACAAAGACTAGGGGTCACTCGAGGAAGTTACATGGAAATACTTTTAACACAAAGAGGAGGAAATATTTTTTCACTCAAAGAATAGTTAAGCTCTGGAACTCTTTGCCGGAGGATGTGGTAACAGCAGTTAGCGTTATCTGGGTTTTAAAATGTTTGGACAAATTCCTGGAGGAAAAGTCCATAGTCTGCTATTGAGACAGACATGGGAAGCAACTGCTTGCCCTGTATGGAATGTTGTTTCTCTGAGATTCTGCATGGAATCTTGCTACTCTTTAGGGTTCCAGAATCTTGCTATTCTTGGGGGTTCCACATGGAATGTTGCCACGATTTGGGTTTCTGCCGGGTACTTGTGACCTGGCTTGGCCACTGTTTGGAAAACAGGATACTGGGCTAGATGGACCATTGGGTCTGATCCAGTATGGCTACTCTTATGTTCTTATGTTTTTTTTATTTTAGAACAGGATCCAATGATGTTTTAGAACAGAATATGATGTAGGACAAATGGATGTTTATGTGCCAAGTGCATGCGGTGCAAACATTCATTTTAGAAAAAAAAAAGTATGTAGAAAATTTCAACGCGTTGAAAAGCAGTACATAAAAGTGTGTGTGCCATCACATACACGCTTCTCTTTGCTAGTTTAGAAATATACCTGTGTGCTTTCCTTATGCTGTCACAGAGACCTTTATCCCTGCCAGTTTGGCTTTGGGGGGAGGGGGGGGGGGAACAAAATCACAGGAGGATTAAGGGGACAGCTCCCCTAATCTGTCCAGTCCTGCCAGTCAGAGCAGTTTGGCAAAATCTAAAGGGCCTCGGTATCAGGTGTTAATTCTGATGTCCATAATTCTTCATCATCTACTTAACAGTCGGATTATTTTCTCCCTATTTAGTACTGCCTAATTTATCATGGAATTCATGTTCAATATGTGATACCAATTGCATATTCTCCCCCTTTTTACCTGATTGTTCATTATATCATTCATGTTTCTATATTGTATCTGTACTCTGAAATGGCATAAGTCTTGCCGGAAATTGTAAGCCACGTTGAGCCTGCAAATAGGTGGGAAAATGTGGGATACAAATGCAACAAATAAAATAAATAAATAAATATGACATTGATGTTTATTCTCCTTCTGAAATGGGGACTAAACGTGTATTTTCTAGTCCCACCCAAAATAACCCAGACCACGCCCCCTTGCCATTTGCATGCATTTGTGTTTTTGACATACACATCCCAGCTCCACTCACTGGGAACGTAGGCTTTTTTTTTTTTGTATGTGTGTATGAAGATGAATGCTCGCCTTTTTCCTGTTAGCTGTTGGAGTTCTTTTCATTTTCTTATAATTGATGCTGTTTTATTAGACACCACTGTGATCCTTTTGGCAAAGTTGTATATCAAATCTCGAATAAACTAAAATAACTAGACACAACTATGAAATGGCCTTCCAAAAGCCAAAATACTAAAAAACTAAAATAACTAAACACAACTACGGAATGGTCTCCCAAAAGCCCTGAAAACAATCCACGACCACCAGATCTTCAGGAAATCACTAAAAACCAACCTCTTCAAAAAGGTCTACCCCAACGACCCCATGTAAACCTCTTCACCCAGCAACACAGCATGAGTTTGATCGTACTGAACAACACGCAATCTTCATCCTTCCCGACCCTCCACATAGACCTCATACGATCACATCTCAACCTTGTAAACCTCTTCACCCAGCAACACAGCATGAGTTTGATCGTACTGAACAACACGCAATCTTCATCCTTCCCGACCCTCCACATAGACCTCATACGATCACATCTCAACCTTGTACTTGTTATCAACCGACTGGGCAAACGCCTTTGACGGTACAATGTAAGCCACACTAAGCCTGCAAATAGGTGGGAAAATGTGGGGTACAAATGTACTACTACTACTACTACTATTTAGCATTTCTATAGCGCTACAAGGCATACGCAGCGCTGTACAAACATAGAAGAAAGACAGTCCCTGCTCAAAGAGCTTACAATCTAATAGACAAAAAATAAATAAAGTAAGCAAATCAAATCAATTAATGTGAACGGGAAGGAAGAGAGGAGGGTAGGTGGAGGCGAGTGGTTACAAGTGGTTACGAGTCAAAAGCAATGTTAAAGAGGTGGGTTTTCAGTCTAGATTTAAAGGTGGCCAAGGATGGGGCAAGACGTAGGGGCTCAGGAAGTTTATTCCAGGCGTAGGGTGCAGCGAGACAGAAGGCGCGAAGTCTGGAGTTGGCAGTAGTGGAGAAGGGAACAGATAAGAAGGATTTATCCATGGAGCGGAGTGCACGGGAAGGGGTGTAGGGAAGGACGAGTGTGGAGAGATACTGGGGAGCAGCAGAGTGAATACATTTATAGGTTAGTAGAAGAAGTTTGAACAGGATGCGAAAACGGATAGGGAGCCAGTGAAGGGTCTTGAGGAGAGGGGTAGTATGAGTAAAGCGACCCTGGCGGAAGATGAGACGGGCAGCAGAGTTTTGAACCGACTGGAGAGGGGAGAGGTGACTAAATAAATAAATAAACAAAATACATTTTTCATTACCAGCTTATGCATGTCTAAAACACAAATAGCCCTCCTAAAATGACCACATAATTTAGATGTGTACATGGTGCTACCTCTAGCAGGGGCAGCCCAAGGCAAGATGATACCTGAGGCAGGGCTGAGATGCCCCCCCCCCCGGGCCATGGTCTGGCATCTTCCCCCTTCCTTCCCTGAGTTTACCTTCTTTGTCCATTTTCCAAAAGGCGGTGGTGGTGGCAGTGATTCCCATGTGCTGCCCTGCCGCTGGCACCAGCCTCTTCTGTATTGTGGCTTGCCTCTGAGGAAAATGGACAAAGAAGGTAAACTCAGGGAAGGGGGAGATGCCGCTCCAGGAAGAGTGCCGCCTGAGGCCCCCGCCTCAGTTGGCCTAATGGTAGGGCCGCCACTGACCTCTGGGCAGAAGATTTTAGCGTATTGTCTACAACAACACCTAGATCTTTTTCTTGGGTGCTGACCCCCAAAGTGGACCCTAGCATCAGGTAAGTATGATTTGGATTATTCTTCCCAATGTGCATCGCTTCTCATTTGTCCACATTAAATTTCATCTGCCATTTGGATGCCCAGGCTTCCAATTTCCCCAAAATCTTCCTGCAAAGTTTCACAGTCCGTATGTGTTCTAACAACTTTGAATAGTTTTGTGTCATCTGCAAATTTAATCACCTCACTTGTTCTTCCGATTTCCAGATCATTTATAAATATGTTAAATAGCACCGGTCCCAGTACAGATCCCCGTGGCACTCCACTATTCACCCTCCTCCATTGAGAAAAATGGCCATTTAACCCTACCCTCTGTTTTCTGTCCAATATCTAGATATAGTGCATCAACCAGCTCACCTTTATCATCATGTTTATTCACATCTTCAAAGAAATAAAGCTAATTGGTGAGGCTAGACTTTCCTTGGCTGAACCCATGCTGACTCTGTTCCGTTAAACCATGTTTGTCTATGTGTTCTGTAATTTTATTCTTTATAATAGTTGCCACTATTTTGTCCAGTACTGAAGTCAGCCTTACTGGACTGTAATTTTCTGGATCACTCCTGGAACTCTTTTAAAAAAACTGGCATCATATTGGCCACCCTCCAAACTTCAGATACTATGGACGATTTTAATGATAGGTTACAGATCACTAACAGCAGATCAGCAATTTCATCTTTGAGTTCTTTCAGTACCCTAGGGTGCATTCCATCCAGTCCAGGTGATTTACTACTCTTTAATTTGTTGATTTGGCTCAGTACGTCTTCCAGGTGCACAGAAGATTTCTTCCAGTTCCGACGAATTCTTGAAAACCACCTGTACCAAGGCAGTTGGCTCCTCCCTATCAGTTTCTAAAATCCTATCTAGATGACATGTGAGATCCGCCACCTTCGCACCAAGCAAAGGCAAATGGCCAGGCAATCCTCACGTCCACCAGTCACCCAGCTATCTACATGCCTGCCTTCATGATATGCAAATCAATCTCATACATAGTTATTATGGATATCCTGAAAACCTAGCTGGCTGCGTGTGCCCTGAGGACTGGGTTGAGAACCTCTGACCTAAATGACTGTATATTTGGGGGTTTCGACTTTAAGATTGAATAACTCTCTTTTCCAAATCTGATCACGAGGTGAGTTATACATTTCAAGAAGCTGATAAATTCCTATTTTCCAGTAAAGATATCGTTCAGGAAGCTGGCTTATCGTTCCCTTTCCATGGAACATTTTGCAGTATCTTGTTTGATTATTGTTAAGAAAAACATTCAGATAAGTGAGTGAAGCATAAGCTTTCAGGGAACAAGAAAAAGCATGGACAGAGAAATGGAAAAAAATTTAGAGAAACTGTGTGTGTTGCATTTTGCAATCGTTCCTGTACCGTTCACCAGCCATCAGCCTTTGCCACTAAAGTATTTTGTGAGAACCTCACTCCCCCAAAAGAAATGAAAGGTGGCAGTTTGAAAGTAGTTGTGAATCTGGTTTTCATCCACTCCTGATTGAAGAACTAATGACAGATTTTGTCAGTGCTATTCCGTTAACAGTGCTCTGGCAGGAAATTATCGCCCCCCCCCCCCCCAGGTATTCTACATGCTGAAGTCACTAAATTGAATTCAAGTGGTCAAACTTAAAGATTTCTCCTTTATTCACAAGGCGGGGGGCCAGATTCAATACCTAAAGAAGCCCAGCGCCTAAAATCTTAAACTGAATTTACAGTGCAGCAAATTTCAATAAGACAGTTTTCAATAAAGCAATTTTCAATGGAAAAATTCTCGACATGTTGTCTATTATATTATGTAGAGTGGACCTCAGCGGCACTTTTTCTGATACAACGGTGATTCATTTATTAAGAGAAAGAAATACTCTTAACTCGCCTTTGCCTCTTCACAATCCAAATTTCTCATCACATTAAGGGGTATGTTTACTAAGGTGCGTTAGCATTTTTAACATGCCTGTACATTTAAGGCACGTTAAACGCTAATGCGCCTATACATTTCTATGGGTGCATTAGCGTTTAACGCATGTAAACCATTTGCGTGCGTTAAAAAACGCTAACGCAGCCATAGCACCGCTTAGTAAACATAGGCGTAAATGTCCCCACTTTTATTTATCTTTCAATTATATATAAATTTTGAAGCTTAAGAAATGAAAACTTAGCTTGTAATGTAGTTGTAAACAATGGGACATGACAAGCTAAGTTTTCGTTTCTTAAGCTTCAAAATTTATATATAATTGAAAGATAAATAAAAGTGGGGCCATGTAATGTGATGAGAAATTTGGATCTGTGAAGATTAGCACATTAAGTTAGGACAGCCTTTTTGCTGTCTTAACTTTATGCAGTTACTTATCCGATTAGAGGACTGAACAATTGCCACTAGCTGGCTAAGTGGGGGCGGGGCCTAGTGGTTAGTGCAGCAGACTTTGATCCTGGGGAACTGGGTTCTATTCCCACTGCAGCTCCCTGTGACTCTGGGCAAGTCACTTAACCCTCCATTGCCCCTGGTACAAAATAAGTACCTGAATATATGTAAACCGCTTTGAATGTAGTTGCAAAAACCTCAGAAAGGCGGTATATCAAGTCCCATTTCCCTTTCCCTATTTGAGATTCTTCATGGAATGTTGCTACTATTGGAGATTCTACGTGGAATGTTGCTACTATTGGAGATTCTAGATGGAATGTTGCTGCTACTATTGAGATTCTGTTGCTACTATTTGAGATTCTACATGGAATGTTGCTATTCCACTAGCAACATTCCATGTAGAAGCCTGCCCTTGCAGATCAGCAACGCGGCCGCGCAGGCTTCTGTTTCTGTGAGTCTGACGTCCTGCACGTACGTGCATGACGCCAGACTCACAGAAACAGAAGCCTGCACAGCCGCATTGCTGATTTGCAAGGGCAGGCTTCTACATGGAAGGTTGCTAGTAGAGGAGTAGCCCAGTGGTTAGTGCAGTGGACTTTGATCCTGGGGAACTGAGTTCAATTCCCACTGCAGCTCCTTGTGACTCTGGGCAAGTCACTTAACCCTCCATTGCCCCTGGTACAAAATAAGTACCTGAATATATGTAAACCGCTTTGAATGTAGTTGCAAAAACCTCAGAAAGGCGGTATATCAAGTCCCATTTCCCTTTCCCTATTTGAGATTCTACATGGAATGTTAATATTGCTATTCCACTAGCAACATTCCATGTAGAAGCCTGCCCTTGCAGATCAGCAACGCAGCTGCGCAGGCTTCTGTTTCTGTGAGTCTGACGTCCTGCACGTACCTGCAGGACGTCAGACTCACAGAAACAGAAGCCTGCGCGGCCGCGTTGCTGATCTGCAAGGGTAGGCTTCTACATGGAATGTCACTAGTGGAGGAGTAGCCTAGTGGTTAGTGCAGCAGACTTTGATCCTGGGGAACCGGGTTCTATTCCCACTGCAGCTCCTTGTGACTCTGGGCATGTCACTTAACCCTCCATTGCCCTAGGTACAAAATTAATTACCTGTATATAATATGTAAACTGCTTTGATTGTAACCACAAAAAGGTGGTATATCAAGTCCCATTCCCTCCCCAAGTAGATGCTCCACCCCTGGCCTGCCCCTAACTTAGCCGGTCTAGGAGATAGCTGGTTAGCAGTAATATTCAGCAGCACTAACTGGTTAAGTGCCCCTGAATGAATATCGTGTGCCAAGGGCGTAGCCACGGGCGGGCCTGGACGGGCCCAGGTCCAACCACTTTTGCTCCAGGCCTGCCCACCCTAACTGGCCCCAACCCAACCAGTGGCGCAGCTCTCCCAAGCGAGGCTCCAATCTTTTCCTGCCTCTTCTGCCCGCTCTCCCCGTCCACGTGGTCTGCTCACTTTTACTGCCCTGAAGCGCCGTTCTCCCTCCAGCACCGGCGATTCCCATAGCCAGCCTTCTGCCAGCATGCACCGTCGGGGCCTCTCCTTAGGCGCATCCCGCCTACTCTGCAACTTCCTGTTTTCCGCAAAGGTGGGACGCGCGCCTGAGGAGAGGCCCCGACGGCGCACGCTGGCAGAAGGCTGACTATGGGAATCGCCGGTGCTGGAGGGAGAACAGCGCTTCAGGGCAGTAAAAATGACCAGACCATGCAGACGGGGAGAGCGGACAGAAGAGAGGGAGAAATGCAAAACTCGGGAGGGGATGGAGAAGGGAGAAAGCGCTGCCCGAGACCAGAGTGGACGTGAACCTATCTAGTCCACTGTAAGCAAGGCAAGGAAGCCAATTTGTAATCTGTTTCCACTTTCCACCCCCCCTCCTCCCCCGCGCGGTCGTCATTTCAGTTCACTCAAAACAAAGCAGAGAAAAGTTTGTGCCTCACCTACTTTGGGCTCAGGCCCATCCAAAACTGGCTGTCTGGCTACACCACTGTCATGTGCAGGGTCATTTGGGTTTAACTGGGCAAGAGGTGGTGGGGATGAAAATAGATACAGAATTCAAAAGTTTCTGGGATAAACACGAAGGAATCCTGTATAGAAGGCATGAAACCAAGTAAGCTTAGCGGTGATTAGATGGCAATACCAGTAATTGGGACGCAAAGCCAGTGCTGGGCCCTGATCGTGACTGGACAGATTTGGATGGGCTGGAGTGGGGATTCAATGACAACTTCAGAAGTTGGGGAACTGTGCCCCTGAAAATGGCAAGGACAAATCAAACAGTGCCGTAGTGAGGGTGCCTGACACCCGGGGCGGGTCGCCGCTGTGCACCCCCCCCCCCCGGGTGCAGGGCACGGCGCACCTCCCCTCCGGAGTGCACCCCCCCCCCGAAACGCACCCTTACCTTGCAGCGGAGGGCAGGCGGGAGGGCCGATCCGCCCCCAGTGCACGTCACTGGGAGCTGCGTCGGCTCTGCTGCTTCCCTGCTTTCTCTGCCCCGGAACAGGAAGTAACCTGTTCCGGGGCAGAAAGAGCAGGGAACCAGTGAGCCGACACCCCCCCCCCAGCGGCGTGCACCCGGGGCGGACCGCCCCACCGCCCCCCCCCCTTCCTACGCCACTGAAATCAAGTCCCCTTTTTTTGCTCTTTCCTTTCTTGCTCCACAAGAACTATTTACATCAGAATAGAGTATTTACAGAAACGATAAAAATTTGAACTATATAGAACGTGGCGGACATAAGATTGATTACATTAGTCATATTCCTAATTTCATAGTTACCATAGGTGTAATAGCTTTGTGGAGAATGATATAATGTAGATAGATGTAAGTTTGTATGAACAAATATAAATAAGGTTGAAGCACAACAGTAATTAATATATTTGCAATAATAAATGATACATACAACTAGTCTTATAATTTAAGGAGTATAGATACGTTTTGAAGAATAGTTACTAAATAATTGTCCCGCATTTTGTTCTAATTTCCAGTAGAAGGACAAATCAAGGTCAAGTATGCATATGTAGTATCACATCATACCTTATGCTATGAGCTTATCTTGTTGAACAGACTGGATGGACTGTACAGGTCTTTATCTGCCGTCATCTACTACGTTACTATGCCCAGTTCAACCCTTTTGAATATTGGGCAGTGTGAGTGTATACTTAAGCACCTAGCTCTACTAAATTTTCATAGAGATCAATTTAGGGGCATAACCTTGAAATTTGGCAGTATAAATTCTTTGAACATCAGGCCCTTAGTCAATTCATGGAAACCCATGCTAGTGCTAACTGAATGCATTTTTAATTTAGCGTCACCCCACTGTTATCCCTGAAGAAAAGGCAAAGTTTTGAAGCGTCATAGGCAATGCATTTTTTCTAGTGAAACAGGTGCCGGCACTCAAATGCCAGGCCACCCTTCAGGGATGGGGTGATCACTTGGCAACCCACCCCACAATAGCCAGGCCCCCTGCAACCAGACACAGAATTATTCCACAAAATTAGTCCACAAAATTATTCACGGTGAAGCCCCAGCCTACATGTCTGACTTAATAGACCTACCTCCCAGAAACGCTAAAAGATCATCTCGAGCTTTCCTTAACCTCCACTTCCCTAATTGCAAAGGCATAAAATACAAGGCGCTGCACGCATCAACCTTTTCTTACATAAGCACGCAATTCTGGAATACACTACCACGCAACTTGAAAACGATCCACGAACTAACCTACTTCCGCGAACTATTGAAGACTCATCTCTTTGATAAAATTTACTGTAAGGATCAAAACACATGAAGTCCACACTCACTGTTCAGAAATACACCAATACATTCTCTTCTGAATTCTCATCCCCCATAATTTTATCACATTTATACCGTTACTCACAGAAAATGTTATACCGAATGTTCTCTTGCTAATGTTCTATTACCCTATCAGTTTCCCGTTGTCTCTTTCCAGTGTTCCATTGTTCTTTTCCTTTGTCCTATTTCCTAACGATACTTTGACTTTGTCTTGCATAACTTCTCACAATGTAATCCATAACTGAGTTGTAACAAATCGTATTTCCATCATTTACAATGTATTGTAAGCCACACTGAGCCCGCAAATAGGTGGGAAAATGTGGGCTACAAATGCAATAAATAAATAAATAAATAAAATCTATGACAAGGCAGAATTGGTGTGCAGAGCCTGAGTTCTTTCATTAAGACTTGGGGTCCATGGGTCAATTTTAGCAGACAACGGAAAAGGTGCCAGTACTCAGTACCCCCCAAGTACCCCCTCAAAATAAAGCCCTGGTCATAGGATGACAAATCTTTTCCTTTAGGCATCTGTGCATCCCTTCATACAAATTAACGACTCAGTCAAAAATGTTTCCATTTTTCCTGTTTGTTGAGTGTACCCTCATATTAATGACCTCTGGTGGATCTGATACATGGTGCACTGGTCTGGATTCTGCTGAATCAGGGGAATGCAAGTTGTTTTTAGTCTGACTTTGAAAGCTGTTAAACTTTGGGAATTTTTTTTTTGCAAGATTTCATTAGCAATTTTAAGTGCCGGGGTTGGGACCTTTTGCACAGAATTCCTGCCACGCACACATACACACAAATGCGCATTAAACAGTGGTCTATTATATAGGCTTTCAAATAATTGGATTTTTGTATTGAATGGTTAGACTAGTGCTTCTCAACCGAGTGCTCAGAAAACACCCAGCCAGTCAGGTTTTCAGGATATCCATTATTATGGATATCCTGAAAACCTGACTGGCTAGGTGTGTTCTGAGGACTGGGTTAGGCTTAAAGGAAAAGCAACAATTTTGTATATTGTTTTGCTTTTCTAGAGTAAATACAAGGTGGATTACATTTTAGGCACAATTGGTTCCTTTCCTTGAAAGAGATGATATCCTAAGTGGATGTTCCAGACCACAGGTGATAAAGGGGTCCTTTTACTATGCCGCACAAGCATCTACTCCTGCCCGATGCATGCCAAAATGGAGTTACCACTCGACCATGTGACTCTTGCGGTAATTTCATTTTTGGTGCGCGTCCAATACGCGCGTCTGAAAAATATTTTTCATTTTCGGACGCGTGCCAAGTGGCATCTGACGCACGTAGGTCATTACCGCCCAAATTCTTTACCGCTAGGTCTATGGCTGGCAGTAAGGTCTCAGACCCAAAATGGATGCGCGGCAATTTTGATTTTGCCGCACGTCCATTTCCGGCAAAAAAAAAAAGGAGAGGCCTTTTTACAGGTGCGCTGAAAATGATTCTGCATGCGCCCAAATCCTGCACCTACAACACCGCAGGCCGTTTTTCAGCGTGCCTTTGTAAAAGGACCCCAGAGTGACCTGCCCAAGGTCAGAGATACATCAGTGACTGAAGCAGGATTTGAACCCTGGTTTCACTGATTCCATGCCCATTGTGCTAACCCAGGGGTTCTCAACCCAGTCCTCAGGACACAGCTAGCCAGTCAGGTTTTCAGGATACCTACAATGAATAAGCATGAGGTAGATTTGCATGCCCTACCTCCATTGTATTCAAATTTATCTCATGCATATTCATTGTGGGTATCCTGAAAACCTGACTGGACTGAGAACCCCTGCACTAATCACTAGGTTACACCCATCACGTCTTTTCTAGCAAAAAAGGTGCCCGTACTCAAATGCTAGGCCACCCTTCAAGGGTGGGGTGATCACTGAGGGACCCACCCCACAATAGCCAAGCCCCCTGCAACCAGTCACAGAATGTATGACAAGGCAGAATGGGTGTGTAGAGCCTGAGCTCTTTCATTAAAACTTGGGGTCCATGGGTCAATTTTAGCAGACAATGGAAAAGGTGCCGGTACTCAGTACCCCCAAGTACCCCCTCAAAAAAAGCCCTGGTTACACCTATCTATAATCCAAATTACTGTTACATGTTTGAACCATTCTCTTTTTCCTGATTGATTGTGAGGAAATAATACAGAAACTCTGTAAATTCTACTGAATGCTTCACAAGACGTCAATAACTCTTCTCCAATTTGGGATGTGTAGATACTGCCTCAGGCAATCATTTGGCAATTCTGTACTGGGTGGGGCTGTTGCTTAATTATATAACTAAGGAGTGTGCATCAAAAATATTAGCATGAGAGGTAGACAGGCAGACATATATCAAGAGTATACTGTGTGATTTCAAAGGGTGCTCTTGCCATTTGTTCTTTCATTTTAGGCAGTTCTGGATGTCTTGCACAAGCACAGAGTGAGTCAGGTGGGTTCATTGATTGGTGTGAATGCAGAGAAGACAATCTACACAGCTCAGGCGTTTGTATCCAGATCCGGTCCCTGAATAGAACTAGACTGCTCAATGGTGCTTTGGAATAGTTAAGGGGCCCTTTTACTAAGCTGTGCCGAAATATGGCCTGCTCTGGTATAGGCGCGTGTTTTGGAAGCACGCAGGTCCATTTTTCAACGCGCCTGGAAAAAAAGGCCTTTTTTGTAGCCGAAAATGGACGTGCAGCAAAATTAAAACCAAGCAACAAAAAGCGGAGAGGAAAATCCTCACACAAATCAAAGTCAATGAAAACAAAAAAGTGAGGACAGATGTTGAGGAAATCCAAACAACTTTATTAATAATCAGATGACGACCCGACACGGCCGTGTTTTGGCATCAAAGCCTGCATCAGGGGTCAAACAAATCTTTTTCGGTTGTTGTTCAATTATAGACCAACAGAAAATATGGTAATGGGACTTCCTTTGAACTCAGAAATTGGGCGGTCAACTATGAAGTACCTCAACGGAAATACACAGAAATGACGTACGATTGACATCATTTCTGTGTATTGCCGTTGAGGCACTCCATAGTTGACCCCTGATGCAGGCTTTGATGCCGAAACACGGCCGTGTCAGGTCGTCATCTGATTATGGGCAAAATTAAAACCAACACACATCAATTTTCGGCCTGAGACCTTACCGCCACCCATTGAGTTGGAAGTAAAGTCTCACACGCTAACCGGGCAGTAATCGTCAGTGCACGCGGTAGAAAATAGAAACTATTGCCTACTGAGTGTTCTGGATGCACGTCAAAAATGGAATTACTGCCCGGGGCACGCGGTAGACAGGTGGTAGTTCCAATGTGATGCACGTTGGACGCGTGTAGGCGCCTACGCGCCTTAGTAAAAGGGCCTCTATGCCTCTGGAACTTTCTATGCTGTATGGTTCTAGATCGGGCAAGTTCAGTCCTTGAGAGTTGCAATCAGGCCAGATTTTCAGGATATTCCTAATGAATATGTATGAGAGAGATTTGCATGCACACTACCTCCATTATACGCAAACTTTCTCGTGTGTAATTTTTTGAGAAATATCTTGAAAAGAAGTCCTGCCTGCAGCCATTGAGGACTGAACTTGGACAAACCTGTTCTAGGTGTTTTACAATACATTTTGAGCCCTACAAAACAAAAATATTGGAATTCTGCAAGTAAAATAGTGTTAAAATGGTAAAATATATTGTATAAAAACCAACAAAACCTATTGCATTTAAGAAAATGCTCTTTTTTTTATTATTTACATTCATGGTCACGGACATTGGACTAGATTCTATATATGACGCCTGAAAACTACATGTGGAAAAAAAATATGCCTAGGCGTATTCTCTAAAGTATGCAACTTTTCGATACCTAATACAATCAATGGTCCTAAGCCATGCAGATTATTGCATCGGAATCTATGCGGGCTGCAAAGAACAACTCATAAAAATACTCCAAACCGCCAAAAATACAGCAGCCAGGCTGATATTCAGCAAAACACGCTTCAAAAGTGCTAAACCACTCCGAGAAAAGTTGCATTGGCTCCCAATCAAAGAACAAATCATCTTCGAAATCTGCACCTTAGTCCACAAAATCATATACGGTGTAGTCCCAGAATACATGACAGACCTCATAGACGTACCAATAAGAAACAAAGTCAGATCATCAAGATCCTACCTAAACCTACACTACCCAAATTGCAAAGGACTGAAATACAAAACAACTTACGCAGCCGGCTTCTCCTACATGCACAACTATGGAATGGGCTCCCAAAAGCTGTGAAAACAATCCACGACCACTTGAACTTCAAGAAATCACTAAAAACCTACCTCTTCAAAAAGGCCTACCCCAACGACCCCACGTAATCCTCTTCACCTACCAACACAGCATGACTATGATCGAACAGGACAACACGCAATCTTCATCCATTCCGACCCTCCGCTTATACCTCATACGATCACTAAACAACTTTGTATTTGTTATCCACCGACTGGGCAAATGCCTTTGACGGTACTATGTAAGCCACATTGAGCCTGCAAATAAGTGGGAAAATGTGGGGTACAAATGCATCAAATAAATAAATAAATCAATAAATAAATGCCTACATTTTATAGAATAGGCTTAAATTTCTTTCTTTCTTTCTTTCTTATCTTCCATTAGCCTGAGTAGAACTCAGGTTCAATGTGGCTTACGTAACATGGGCGTTTCTAAAATCTATGTGTGTTGTTATAGAATATACCCACTCTGTACCTAATTTAGGTGTCGGGATTTATGCTGAGTAAAACATGGCATAAATGGCCACAACTAAATTTGGTCATGTGGAGCGGTACTCGCATAATTTTATAAACTGTGTGGAAATATAAGCCTATTCTATAAAAGTTAGGCATTCTATAGAGAATATGTCCAGGCATATGGATTATTCAGGTGCCATGTATAGAATGTAGCCCAGAGCAGGTGTATTCAATAACAACACGCATAGGGGCCCTTTTACTAAGCTCTGTAGGCGCCCAACGTGCGCCAATTTAGAACTACTTCCTAGCTACCATGTGGCCTGGGTGGTAATTTAATTTTTTTACGTTCGTCCACTACATGCGGCAGAAAATTTCCAGCATGCGACGCTAACTGGGCAGTAATCAGCAGTGTTTCCATGCTGATGATTACTGCCTGGTTAATGCGTGAGACTTTACCGCTAAGCCAGGGGTTGGCGGTAAGGTCTCAGGCCCAAAATGGATGCGTGCCAATTTTTATTTTGCTGCACGTCCATTTTCATCCAAAAAAGGCCTTTTTTGCAGGTGCGCTGAAAAATGGACCTGTGCGTATCCAATTCAGGCTTCTACACCAGCTCAGGCCATTTTTCAGCACACCTCAGTAAAAGGATCCCTCAGATTTTAGAAACGTCCATGCCCCACCCATGGCTACGCTCCCTTTTCAACCATGTGACAGAATTTACGGGCACAACATTACAGAATACGCTTAGCGAGTTGTGCATGTAAATCTTAATGCCATTTAGTAATGATAATTGCTTGTTAACATCCAATTAACACTGCTGATTAGCTAGTTAAACAATTAAGTTACATGTATTGTTATAGAATACGCTTCAATTTCTGCACGGAAATTAAGGCGCGATATATAGAATCCCAGGGATTATGTTTTGAATGATGACTCATATCATTTGCTGAGTATTTTAAAGGTAGCATCAACCCATCAGAAGCTATGGAAAGAAGCAGAGACAGCAGGGAGAACCCCTCGAGTCATCTAGAGCAGGGTTTCTCAACCCTCTCCGAAAGGTATACCAAGTCAATCAAGTTTTCAGGATTGCCACAATATGCATGAGGTAGATTTCCATATATTATTGAATACCCATTATTTGCAAATTTATCTCATGGACATTCATTTTAATAATCCTATGAACCCAACCAGCTAGGTGTGCCTCCAGGAGAGGTTTGAGAACATCGAGGTAGTGGTCTTGGACTATGGGACTGAGCACAGACCACAGGCAACTGTAAGAGCTCATTTATTGCTGAAAGGAGCACAAGGCAATGGGACATCTTTCATAGGTTAGACATATCTTTGTTTTTTACGAAGGTGGGTTTTTCTGAATTCTAGCTGGTGCTATTCTGTTTTTGAAACACTGTGGTGTAAGAATGTTTTTGTTGTTTGTTTACACTCTTTTTTGTTAACATTTCACGTTTGCTTTTTGTTTTTTTGAGGGGGAGTGTCAATTGATAATTACGATTGCCATGGTATTAGATCTTAAAAGTGGAAGTGAAATTTCATTATTATGTTGGCTCGCCTTCATTCTTCTTGTTTTCTTGCTAATTCACGGGTAGTGATTTTTAAAAATCTTATATGCTCATTGATAACAAATTTTAGATTTAATATCTATTGCCTTTTTTCTGAATTGACCCATTTCGTATTCTGCACGTAATCTTCTCTGAACCATTAAGAAATTCTGTTAAATACCGGTGGTACTACAATAATGGACAAGTGTAAAAATGATTGTGTTCAAATATTTGACAGTATTTAAGTGTTGTAATGAACTTTTGTCATTCTTTCAGGACATAAAATGGAAGTTACTGAAGTCATTTTATCAAATGACCTGCTTGACAGAGGTGGAGATGTTGGGGAAAAGAAAGCAGATAGACCCCGTGTAATGTCAAAAACTGGCCACAGCAATGTGAAGATTGACAAAGTTGATGGCGTTTTTCTGCTGTACCTCCAAGATTTATGGACCACAGTTATAGACATGAAATGGAGATATAAACTCACCTTGTTTAGTGCTACTTTTATCGTAACCTGGTTCTTTTTTGGAGTCATCTACTATGCCATTGCTTATATTCACGGTGATTTGCAAAAAGAATTCCCATCCAACCATACACCATGCATTGTTAGCGTAGGCTCTTTAACTGGGGCTTTTCTCTTCTCTTTGGAGTCTCAGACGACCATTGGCTATGGCTCCCGTCACATCACAGAGGAGTGTCCCCATGCAATTTTTCTGTTGGTAGCTCAGCTGGTCATTACAACCTTGATTGAAATCTTCATCACTGGCACTTTCCTGGCAAAAATCGCAAGACCCAAAAAAAGAGCAGAAACCATTAAATTCAGCCACAATGCTGTCATTATGAAACACAATGGCAAGCTTTGCCTTGTGGTCCAAGTAGCCAATATGAGAAAGAGCCTACTTATCCAGTGCCAGCTCTATGGAAAACTTCTTCACACGTATGAGACCAAAGAGGGCGAGAAGATCCTACTGAACCAAGCCAACGTCAACTTCAACGTTGACTCCTCTTCCGAAAGCCCTTTTCTGATTTTACCCTTAACTTTTTATCATGTATTGGATGAGAACAGCCCCCTCAGAGATCTCACCCCTCAAAACACAAAGGAAAAAAATTTTGAGCTTGTGGTTCTTCTCAACGCCACTGTGGAATCCACCAGTGCTATATGCCAAAGCAGGACATCTTACCTCCCAGAAGAGATCTGCTGGGGTTTTGAGTTTTCGCCTGTGGTTTCCGTTTCTCAAAGTGGAAAATATGTTGCTGATTTCAGTCATTTTGATAAAATCAGGAGAAGCCCAGATTCTGCCTTGTTTTATTCCGACACTGAGAAACAAGAATTAGAAGAGAAATACAGGCAGGAAGAGCAATGGAAAAAAGAGCAGAGTTCCAGTTTGCTACAGCAAAGTCATGTGTGACAGCATCGCCATAATCACAGCCTTTGGACACTAAAAGGACATTTTAAAAGGAAGCATTTTTTTGAAACAAAATAGAGAGATTTCATGACTTGCTCTGTAGCAGCTCATGGAAGGGTAAACATCTGGAATTGTCTTAAATGGGTCCCTTAAGAAAACTTATTCTTTGTAATGTGAAGCATTTCATTTATTGTTTTATTAGCTTAACAACTGCTTTTACAAGTGGTCATAATTTTTTTTTTTAATGTTTGGAAAGGGATATCTTTTTTTTTATAAATCTAAAAACGCAATTTGGATATTTGTTGAAACAGCTTTCATTGTAAATACAAAAGTAGGTGGGATCAACAGAAAAGAAACAGGTTCCTCTGACCAACTTTGTATATGTACGCATTTACTGTATTGTATATAAGGTACTAATTTATGCGGAGTTCACTGAGACCGTACCCTTTCTGCAGAGGAGCTGGGCCAGTGGCGTAGCCAAGGGTGGGCCCAGGTGGGCCCTGGCCCACCCACTTTGAGCTCAGGCCCACTCAGTAGCAGCACACCTATGATGTGGCTGGCAGGGATCCCCAAGCCCCACCGGCCGAAAACTCTCAACTGCATACCTTGTAAATAGCAGATCTTCACCTGCAGCGAGCAGCAGCTGATACGTGCTGTGGGGCCAACATGAGCAGTGTGTATTAGTTGTTGCTCACTGCCAATGAAAAATCTACTATTTAAAAGGTATGCGGGGGGGGGGGGGATTTTTGAGAGACCATCCAGCTTATAATCGAAAGTAAACGGCGGCTATTTCCCGACACAGATCGGGATATGGCCGGCGATTTTGAAAAAGCGGCGAAAAGCGTATAATCGAAAGCTACATTTGTGGTAGCTTCACCGCTTTCCCTTCGCCTCACCGGCGAAAGTTCAAAGGGGCGTGTTGGCGGCGAAGCGAAGGCGGGACATGGGCAGGCTTGGGCGTGGCTACCAGATGGCCGGCTTTTGCGGATAATGGAAAAATAAAACCCGGCGATAAGCAGTATTTCGCTGGGTTTACTTGGTCCTTTTATTTTCACCACCAAGCCTCAAAAAGGTGCCCCAACTGACCAGATGACCACTGGAGGGAATGGGGGATGACCTCCCCTTACTCCCCCAGTGGTCGCCAACCCCCTCCCACACTAAAATTATTAAAATACAAACCTTTTTTGCCAGCCTGTATGCCAGCCTCAAATGTCATACCCAGCACCCTGACAGCAGTATGCAGGTCCCTGGAACAGTTGTTGTTGGTTGCAGTGGACTGCAGAAAGGCAGAACCAGGCCCATCTCCCCCCCCCCCCCCCCACCTGTTCCACTTGTGGTGGGTAATGTTGAGCCCTCCCAAACCCCCCAAAACCCACTGTACCCACATGTAGGTGCCCCCCTTCAGCCCTTAGGGCTAGGGTAATGGTGCACACTTGTGGGCAGTGGGTTTTGGGGGACTCAGCACACAAAGGAAGGGTGCTATGCACCTGGAAGCTAATTTGGTTGTTTATAAAAGATGTTTGAAGTGCCCCCTAGGGTGCCCGGTTGGTGTCCTGGCATGTGAGGGGGACCATTGCACTACAAATGCTGGCTCCTCCCACGGCCAAATGCCTTGGATTTCGCCGGGTTTGAGATCGCCGGCAGTTTTTTCCATTATCGCGGAAAAACAAAACTGGCGATCTCAAACCTGGCGAAATCCAAGGCATTTCGCCGGCCCACACCGTATTATCGAAAAAAAAGATGGCCGGCCATCTTTTTTGAAAATACGGTTCCGGCCAGCTGTTGCGCCGCCGCCAAAATAGATCGCCGGTGACCTATTTTGCCGGCGACGTTCGATTATTCCCCTCCATATGGCATGCAGGCGAGAGAGGGCGAGACCATATCACTTGTGGGACAAGGCGGAGTTCTGCCCGCCCATCTTGGGCCCAGGCCCACCCAAAATTGGGTGTCTGGCTACGCCCCTGAGCTGGGCCTCAATCATTTGTCAGTGAGAGCCAGCTCGTAAAAATCAAATGTGCTTATCTGGTACAAGGAAAATCTGCATGTACAGAAAATGCCTCCCTCGTTGTGTGAAGGTTAACAAATCCTTTCTGCACTTTATCCTGTTAAACGATGCTATTTTTTTTTTAACCGCTGTTTGAAAAGCGTATTGTTTGCACTGGTTATTAGATGTTAAGGATGGGTGATGGTTATAGAAATAGGCTAAATGCAAATACCAGAAGTTATTTCCTTCTTTCATTGTATCCAAATTGCCTTTTTCAAATTTTCCCCAAATCTGATACACAGTTAGTTGGCTCTCTGTGGAGTTTTGCACAAAGCTTGTCTGCCAGAATCCTCCATGTATCAGGCAGAGCTAGTTTTTTTTTTTTTTTTTGTTACATTTGTACCCTGCGCTTTCCCACTCATGGCAGGCTCAATGCGGCTTACATGGGGCAATGGAGGGTTAAGTGACTTGCCCAGAGTCACAAGGAGCTGCCTGTGCCTGAAGTGGGAATCGAACTCAGTTCCCCAGGACCAAAGTCCACCACCCTAACCACTAGGCCACTCCTCTACTGTTGCTACTATTTGAGATTCTACATGGAATGTTGCTATTCCACCAACGTGGCCACGCAGGCTTCTGCTTCTGTGAGTCTGACGTCCTGCACGTATGTGCAGGACGTCAGACTCACAGAAACAGAAGCCTGCGCAACCTTCTACATGGAATGTTGATAGTGGAATAGCAACATTCCATGTAGAATCTCCAATAGTAGCAACATTCCATGTAGAATCTCCAATAGTATCTATTTTATTTTTGTTACGTTTGTCCCCCGTGCTTTCCCACTCATGGCAGGCTCAATGCGGCTTACATGGGGCAATGGAGGGTTATGTGACTTGCCCAGAGTCACAAGGAGCTGCCTGTGCCTGAAGAGGGAATCAAACTCTGTTCCCCAGGACCAAAGTCCACCACCCTAACCACTAGGCCAGCTCTGAGGTGGATTAGCTAATTCGAGGAGGGGGAGAGGGTCTCATCAGATGTGATATTATTTTTTATGTTTCCCAACACGTTTGAACTTCTTGGCGGTTCATTAAACTAGTTGTCATCTCTACTATAAACCTGGAGGAGGCGCTGCTTCAGTTTCCAGAGCTGGGTAAATGAATCATTGTTTAGGAACATGATCTAAATGTCACCCCTCAGCAGAGAGGTGTTGCCCATTTTTGTTAGCAAGGACTCTCGCCAGCTGTTCGCCAACTGGTGAAACATACAATGCTTTCACAAAATAATTTAGGGGCCCTTTTACAAAGTGGCGGTAAGCCCAATGGGGGGGGGGGGGGGGGCTTACTGCACATTATCCTGGAACTATCACCAGCCCAATGTGGCCACTGGTGGTAGTTCTAGCTCCAGCACGCGCCATTTCTGGCACACCAGAAAATTCTTTTTTTAATAGCGTGGCGCTAACCCGGGCGTAATCGGGCATCGCCACATGCTACCCGGTTACTGCCGGGTTACCGGGGGAGCCCTTACCGCCATCTTGATGGGTGGTGCTAAGTGCTCCCTGCCACATGGCCATGCAGTAAGAGTTTTTTTTTGGGGGGGGGGGGCTTCTTACCCGCTGCAGTAAACAGGGCCCCGGCCTGTGGAAAAAAACGGCCCTTGCTGCTACCGCAGGGCTCTTTTTCTCGCAGCTTAGTAAAAGGACCCCTTAATGAGGCACCAACACTAATACATCACTTGTCCATGATACAATAACTTTGCAGTCTATTCCCCAGTTTTGGGAACTATTACTATGCGACATAGGACTACAACACAATAAACCTTACCTGCAGTGAAATACTAAGAATAATGTTGGGTTTAGAGGAGCAGAATCATGTTGCTAAATTATGATTAGACTAGTGGAACCCAGCCCGTTTCCTCAACAATGAAACGGGCCCTAGAAAGGCTCTCTTGTAAGCAATTTTTTTGTCTCTCCCCTGCCCTCCCCTCCATGTCCAGTGATTCTTCCCTTCCCTCCCCTCCCCTCCATGTCCGCGATTTTTCCCTTCCCTCCCCTCCCCTCCATGTCTAGCAATTCTCCTCTTCCCTGCCCTCCCATCCGTGTCCCGCGATTCTCTCCTCTACTGTCCTCCCATCCCATCCATGTCCATCAATTCTCCTCTGCTCTGCCCTCCCCTTCCGCCCCTCAATATCCCGCGATTCTCTCCTCCCCTCGATTTGTACCTGAACGTTCTCTGGCTGGCTGGCGCTGGCTTCCGTTCCGTTCGTAACATCCCTCCTGGCGTCAGCTCGCCTCCAGCGTTCCCGTCCCTTTCACTGTTCCGCCCTCTGACGTCATTACGTCTTGACGCGAGGGTGGGACAGTGAGGGGGAATGGAATGCTGGAGGCTGGCTGACGTCATCAGATGTTACGAACCCAGGCAGCCAGACTGCGATGGAACGTTGGAGGTGCAAATTATGATATATGATATTCAATTTCTATTTGGCACACTTGTTCTATTTATTTATTTTAATGCACTTGATATACTGCTGAGGCCTTCACATAGGCATACAATGGTTAACAATTGCAGTTTCCTATACAGGTAGTAATAGTGTCCCTAATGGGCTCACAATCTACATAGTATATGTTGTACCTGGGAAATGGAGAGCTAAGGGGTCATTTTACTAAGCTGCGGGAAATAGGGCCCTGCGCGTGCAGTGGGTGCCATTTTTCCCTCTCGCCAGGGCCCTTTTCCCGCAGCCGGTAAAAGCCCCCCCCCCAATAAAAAATGGCCGTGCGGTCAGATAACTCTTACCGTGTGGCCATGTGGTAGGGAGCCCTTACCGCCACCCATTGAGGTGGCGATAAGGGCTCCTGCGCTAACCCAGCAGAAACCGGGCAGCTCGCAATGATACCCGATTAACCTGGTTATCGCCATGCCAGCCATTTCTGGAGGTTTTCTTTTTCCCCTGGAAATGGCGCGCACTCGGGGCGGGTCTACCACCGGTGGCCTCGTTGGCCCGGCGTTGGTCCCGAAAGAGCAAGCGGTAAGCCCGTGTTGGGCTTGCCACCGCTCTGTAAAAAGGGCCCCTTAAGTGACTTGTCCAGGGTCACATGGAGCAGCAGAGGGAATTGAACCTGTTACCTTAGGATCTCAACCCACTACACTAAGCATTAGGCCACTCCTCCAGTCAATCTCTTACTTCATGACACTGAACAAATCAATTAGATTGTAAGTTGTTGTTGTTTATTTTTTAGCAGGAATATTATAGTGCCTTGGACAGTGCCGTGTATTGTAATATTAATGTTATACTGTGCTGTACATGGTAACTGAACACCAACAATGTTCTCAATAATGAGCAATTAAAAGCAACATCACGGATTCAATGGACAATGAGTAGACACAGCTAACCAAGACATTCTACCTTCGAAAATGCTGCTATCACGTCTGATACCCAAGAAACTCGTTCTAATGTTGCACCTGACATTAAACAAAAATATTACTCATGTTCCATATTTTATGCCTCACAGAATACAGTCAGTTGATGCTGCCGCGTCTGATGTCGAACAAGCTGCTGCTAATGGAATCATCTCAATGCTAAATACTCTGATTATGACAAAAGAACTTTCAAGTGGAAGGGGATTGGGGGCTTAAGATGGATGTTTGGACCCCGCCAGAGAACTGATCTCAATAATATGTTCCAGGAAGCAGCAGCAGCCACTCTCAGTGAGAATGCTCAGTACCGGGAGAACCTTCAATGAATCCCTTAAATCAAGATCCAGTATTTTATCGCTGCCTAGCTTAAGCTACTGGGGATCTGAGCCTTTGATAGGAGATTTTCTACAATAGCTAATATATTTCTTGTGTTGATACACTGTAAAAATACTGTATGTGACAAGAAAAGTCCTTTCTATAGGGTAATTAAGACAAATCCTACTATGTGCAAAGTTCCAAATTCTATAAACGGCGCCTTAAAAATTGGCACCGAGAAACCACACAGCATGATTCTATAAACTACAGCTAAAGTTAGGCATAGTTTATAGAATATGCCTACCAGGGGCGTAGCTACATGGGGCCACGGGGGCCTGGGCCCCCGTAGAGTTGGCCCTGGACCCCTCTGCCGATGACCCTCTTGACCCCCCTCCCACCGTCAACCCGCCGTCGTCTGCTACCTTTGCTGGCGGGGGACCCCAACCCCCGCCAGCCAAGGTCCTCTTCTTCCTTCATTCTGCAGGACGTCAGACTCAGAAACAGAACGAAGGAAGAAGAGGACCTCAGCTGGTGAGGGTTGGGGTCCCCCACCAGCAAAGGTAGGCGACGGCGGGGGAGGGTTGACGGCGGGAGGGGGGGTCGAGAGGGTCGACGGCAGGGGGATCAAAGTTGTTGGTGGCGGTGGCAGCGGTGGCAGGGGGGTCGGCAATGGCAGGGGGTGTGTCGGCAATGGCGGGGGCGGTCGGTGGCGCCGGGATGGCTAAAATGTGCTCCCTCACCTCGAGCTCTGGACCCCCCTCCCGCCAAAGTCTGGCTATGCCCCTGATGCCTAAATGACGTTCTTGCGATGAAAATGTAGGCACACCCATTTAGGCCACCTAAAACCAGGTCTAAATACCTGCACCTAAGTTAGGCGCTGATTGGATGTTTTCTATAAGACTGCATATAGTTTTTTGAAACGCTCACAAGCCACCCATTCCACGCCCATGGTTACGCCCCCTTTTTGACTGTGCACTTTAGAATTTATGCAAACCGCATTATAGAATATACCTGGAAAGGTATGTGCGTAAATTCTAATTAAAGCCAATTAGTTCCGCTAATTGGTTGTTAAGTACCAATTAATGGCGCTGATTGGCTTGTTAATCAATTAAGTTGTGTGCACAATTTGGCCATGCGTCCAAATTAGCGTGCACAACGTAAGGTGCCATTTATAGAATTTGGGGGAAAGTGTTTTAGACCAGCTGATCAGTCTGAAAATAAGGTCCCAGCTTATTGTAGTAGATCAATGGGAACTGCTATAAAGGCACGTTTCTTTAATAAATTTTAAAGCTAAGCATCAGGATTAATTTGTAGGGACGGTCAGCCAGAAAAGTTTTCTTTTGTATTGTTTCCCGTGAGGTGCAGGAAAATTTCTATTTTGTTCAGGAACCCACCCTTTTGTTGTCATGGGAGATGATACACAATGAACATTTTTTGGCCCGGTTTCATGCCCCCCCCCCCCCCCAATAGGACACCAAGGCCTACCTCAATCCCTGGTTGGCCAGCGGATGTCAATTGGGATAGGAGCGATGCCCATTCGTTCCTACCCATGGCCATGACAACATCCAATGTGGCGGCCATGACCTTTCATCCTAGACTCACGGTACACAAGACTAGAGTGAAAGGTTGTGACCGCTATGTTGCATGTGACTGCAATCATAGGCAGGAGTGAGTCAGTATACCTCCTGCCCTAACTGACATCCACTGGACCACCAGGGATTGAGGTAGGCCTGGGGGGGGGGGGCTACTGTCTTGTATCGTCCACTACATTTTGTGCCTTTTCTGCATTGATGGCTGTTCAATGACTCAAATGTACCTATTTGATTTCACTGGAAAAGGTGCTCAGCAATAGTCCCTGTGGCATGAATACACCAATAAATAGAGGTTTTTTGGAAAATAAAAACTTAAATGTACAATTTATAAACAGATAAGAACAGACAGGGCCAGCTCAAGGGATTATAATGCCCTGAGCCAACTTGCTTCAATGCCCCCATCCCCCTCGGCATCAGTGACACTTCTTTTCACCCTCATTGGCTCCTTATGATTTAGTATCTCTCTCTCTCTCTCTCTTCCCTTCCACCTCCCTTGTGGGTTTGGTATCCCTCCTTCCCTCCGGCCCAGTCTCTTGCTCCCTCCTCCATACCAGCTTTCCCATGGATCATGATTTATTCTTTCTCATCTCTCTGCCTTCAGCCAGGGTTGCCAGGTGGAAAATTTTTTTCCCACCCAAACCAGCCTAAATCCAGCCCAAAACCCACCCAAACTCAAACCCCGCTCCTGACACCCCCACCCCCGCGTCATCACCCCCGCCCCCGCCGTCATCAACTCCGCCCCGCCATCATCGGCCCCGCCCAGAACGTCACTAACCCCGCCCAAAACATCACTAACCCCGCCCCCGTGGCCGAAAAACCGCCCAAAAGGCAAAAAAGAAGCCCAAAAAACCGCAACCCGCCGTGGGCAAAAATTTCCCGCGGCGGGTCACAGAAAACCGCCCAATTGAGCGGTAAAACCGCCCACCTGGCAACACTGCCCCTGAGTCTTCCTTCTGCTGTGTCCCGCCTCCTCTGATGCAATTTCCTGTGTGTGTGACACACAGCACAGTGAAGACCTAGGGGCTGGCTGAAGGGAGGGGAAAAAGAAGGCTTAACCAGTGGATCAGGTGAGGCACTGATGGTGTGGTCAGAGACTGGAGATTTTGGTACCCTTTATCGTTGATGCCCTGAGTCAGTGGCTTATCTGGTCCAATATTAAGCCGACCATAAGAACAGAAGGCCTGCCTATATAGGAGTACTTTTACATGGGCTTGAGCATGCAAAGCAGCATTTTATGGGCACAGTCTCTTATACAATTACTTAAAAATAGGTGCCTGGAAATCATAGTGACTACTTTTAAGTGATATATGTGGAGTCTTCCTGGGGGGGGGGGGGGGGGGGGTGAACAGTAGATAAAGTTAGGGTGGGACTGCTGCTAATCATTTTATATGCCATGATGGTTACTGGCACAGGTATGCACAGATGTTTACTCACTCCGGAGCAGGTGTCAAGGCGTGTGCCTACTTTCCAGGGGATAATTTTATAACGGCAGATGGGTGCACATGTTCTCTTTATATAATAGGTTCAGCATGTGAATCTGCATTTTCAGCCTAGATACCGTGTTTCAGACCTGCCAAGTCTCCAGCTTTCAGTGGGACATCTCCAACTAAGAAGCTGAGATCACTCACTGAGTGGTCTCCCCATCCAGCGGCAGCAGGAACCGCCTTCATAAATGACCATCTCATGCTGCCGTTCATCCCACAGCAGCAGGAGATAACATTTTATGAAGGTGTTTCCTGCTGTCATTGGACAGGGAGACCTCTCCTTTTGCCACTGGCTGCTGAGGCAGAGCCATGGGCAGGATGGAGCAGAGCCAAGGGGCAGAGTTGGGTGCAGTGGCGTAGCTATGTGGGGCCAGGGGGCCTGGGCCCCCGTAGATTTGGCCCTGGACCCCCTGCCAACGACCCTCTCGACCCCCCTCCCACCGCCAACACTCCCCCGCCGTGGGCTACCTTTGCTAGCGGGGGACCCCAATCCCCGCCAGCCGAGGTCATCTTCTTCCCGCAAAGGCTTCGTTCTGTTTCTGACATCCTGCACATTGTATGTTGTACGTGCAGGACGTCAGAAACCAAACGAAGCCTTCGCGGGAAGAAGAGGACCTCGGCTGGCGGGGATTGGGGTCCCCCGCCAGCAAAGGTAGGCGACGGCGAGGGAGGGATGGCGGCGAGAGGGGGGGGTCAAGAGGGTCATCGGCAGGGGTCACAGTTGGCGGTGGCAGGGGGGGTCGGCAATGGTGGCAGGGGGGTCGGCGGTGCCGGGGGGGGCTAAAATGTGCCCCCTCACCTCAGGCTCTGGACCCCCCCTCCCACCGTAGTCTGGCTACGCCCCTGGTTGGGTGTGCTGGGGGTGGCCCTAAATCTCTTGCTGAGTGGGTTGACCCCCCTGGCAGCTCTGCAGGTTTAGTGATTTGCTATCAGTGCCTTTCAGTACCAACAACCAATAAGGTGGTATACAAAATTTAAATTTAAGAAATCCCAACTCTATCCAGACAAGTGAACAAGTGTTGTCTCAATTATCCTGTGAAGAGCTAGTCCATGATGCGACTACTGTGACTTCTGGTATTTTAGAAAAATTACTATCGACACAGCGAGCAATTTTCATTAGGTGAAGTAGCTGCAGAGTTCATGCATACTTTTTAAACTGTGGACCTTTTAGCCAATGACACAAATCCCTGCAGTGCAGGAGGGTGCAGGAATGGAGGGGGGACCACCTTGTAGTCACTTCCGGATTATCTGAGATGGATCATGTCTGGAGGGCACTTTCTGATATTTTGCTTGGATGCCCTTAGTTTCACCCTCTGCCACTACTTCAGCTAATTTTCAACTAAAACATATGCAGCTCGTTTGCATTTTGAAAATTGTCCTACAAGGTCTGTGACTACAAAATATAAATGGACTTTGTACCCAGAAATTTTGCAGGCAAAAAAAAAAAATTGCTTGAAAATAACACGCATGGCGTTGAAAATTCGATCTATCGTGTGTGATGTTTATTTTATTTATTGCATTTGTATCCCACATTTTCCCACCTATTTGCAGGCTCAGTGTGGCTTACAGAGTTTTTGTTATGACATGATCATTCCAGGATATCAGATACAATAATAATGTACAATGGTTGAATAAGGGAAGAGAGAAGGAAGGTGTTAGGCATGATAGTGTAGAAGGTGGGCTTTAATAACTGGATGGGTTGGTGAGGTAGTTTTGTAAGGCTATGGGTTCTCTTTGTAGGCTTTGTTGAAGAGATGTGTCTTCAAAGATGTTCAGTCACCCTTTCCCTCTGCCCACACCAGGATTACTTCCCCTCAATCCAACTGAAAGTTCACTGACTTGTAAAGTCCATGCATACTTTTTATCCTGACAGAATAAAGACATTTTTCAAATAGGTCTATCTAGCCAGAAAAATAACTTTGAAAACTCTGCTTGTATTGTCTGAATATTCCTTCAGAATTCTTTATTTTGCAAAAAAAACTGGATCAGTTCTCCCCAGAGTCCCCCATGACCTACAGGGTTTGGTTTGCCGATTCTGATCCCACCATTGTAATGTTATATTTCAAGCATCATTGAAACAGCCCCTCCTTCCTGCACACTCAGCCGTTAATTTGTATTTTAGCTGGATATCTGTGATGTTTAGGATGGTAACTAAAACTGGAAAAATACCTTAGATTTGTCTACAAACCTATTGCCAAACAATGAAATATTTCTTACCCAGGGCAATGCAGATGTGCCCTCCTCCTCTCTCAGAAGTGATATTCCAGTGTTTAAGAGTGTTGTCCTGCATAGAAGAGATGCTTTTCAGCTCTACGTGATAAGACTAGTATAAACTTCTTTCATCAATGTTATAATGTCAAAAATGTTCTACAAACATCATTATATTATTGAGACTCCCAGACATATAATTATATAGATTGCAGGTGTTACAGAATGTGGCTGCCAAGTTTATTTTGTGGGGAAGAAGGGTAGACATTTATAAGAACATAAGTACATAAGTAATGCCATAATGGGAAAAGACCAAAGGTCCATTGAGCCCAGCATCCTGTCCCCAACAGCGGCCAATCCAGGTCAAGGGCACCTGGCAAGCTACCCAAACGTACAAACATTTTATACATGTTGTTCCCGAAATGTGGATTTTTCCCAAGTCCATTTAGTAGCGGTTTATGGACTTGTCCTTTAGGAAACCGTCCAACCCCTTTTTAAACTCTGCCAAGCTAACCGCCTTCACTACGTTCTCTGGCAACGAATTCCAGAGTTTAATTATGCGTTGGGTGAAGAAACATTTTCTGCTATTTGTTTTAAATTTACTACACTGTAGTTTCGTCGCATGCCCCCTAGTCCTAGTATTTTTGGAAAGCGTGAACAGACGCTTCACATCCACTTGTTCCACTCCACTCATTATTTTATATACCTCTATCATGTCTCCCCTCAGTCGTCTCTTCTCCAAGCTGAAAAGCCCTAGCCTCCTTAGTCTTAGGGAAGTCGTCCCATCCCCGCTATCATTTTAGTCGCCCTTCGCTGCACCTTCTCCAATTCCACTATATCTTTCTTGAGATGCGGCGACCAGAATTGAACACAATACTGAAGGTGCGGTCGCACCATGGAGCGATACAACGGCATTATAACATCCTCACACCTGTTTTCCATACCTTTCCTAATAATACCCAACATTCTATTCGCGTTCCATTTCCGGAGCTACAGAAAAATAAGTCTGATTTTCTAGTGCAGGGGTTACCCACAGGTAATCAGGCAGTGCTGCACGCTGCCCGGTTACCATTGGGTTAGCACGGACGGCAGCCCTTACCACAACCTCAATGGGTGGCAGCAAGTACTCCACCCCCTCCCCAAAATGGCCGTACAGCATGTGTGAACTTACTGCTCGGCCATTTCTTTTTTTTTTAATCTTTTCACCTACCCACTGCGGTAAAAGGGGCCCTGGTGTGCAGCAAAAATGGCCGCCACCGCTAGCACAGGGTCCCTTAGAGGGGCATAATCGAACGTCCAAGTTGTCATGAGGGCGTCCTCGCAGGACGGCCCCTTAAAGGGGAGCGGCAACCCGTATTATCGAAACAAGATGGGCGTCCAAAGTTTCAGCGTGCTTGTCTGACATTGCTGTCTGGATGTCTCAACGCCACCTGAAATTAAATATGACCAAAACCGAGCTTCTCATTTTCCCCCCCAAACCCACCTCCCCGCTCCCCCCGTTTTCTATTTCTGTTGATGGCGCTCTCATTCTCCCTGTCTCCTCAGCTCGAAACCTTGGGGTCATCTTTGACTCTTCTCTCTCCTTCTCTGCTCATATCCAGCAGATTGCCAAGACCTGTCGTTTCTTTCTTTACAACATCCGTAAAATCCGCCCCTTTCTTTCCGAGCACTCTACCAAAACCCTCATCCACACCCTTGTCACCTCTCATTTAGACTACTGCAATCTGCTTTTTGCTGGCCTCCCACTTAGTCACCTCTCCCCTCTCCAGTCGGTTCAAAACTCTGCTGCCCGTCTCATCTTCCGCCAGGGTCGCTTTACTCATACTACCCCTCTCCTCAAGACCCTTCACTGGCTCCCTATCCGTTTTCGCATCCTGTTCAAACTTCTTCTACTAACCTATAAATGTACTCACTCTGCTGCTCCCCAGTATCTCTCCACACTCGTCCTTCCCTACACCCCTTCCCGTGCACTCCGCTCCATGGATAAATCCTTCTTATCTGTTCCCTTCTCCACTACTGCCAACTCCAGACTTCGCGCCTTCTGTCTCGCTGCACCCTACGCCTGGAATAAACTTCCTGAGCCCCTACATCTTGCCCCATCCTTGGCCACCTTTAAATCTAGACTGAAAGCCCACCTCTTTAACATTGCTTTTGACTCGTAACCACTTGTAACCACTCACCTCCTCCTACCCTCCTCTCTTCCTTCCCGTTCACATTAATTGATTTGATTTGCTTACTTTATTTATTTTTTGTCTATTAGATTGTAAGCTCTTTGAGCAGGGACTGTCTTTCTTCTATGTTTGTGCAGCGCTGCGTATGCTTTGTAGCGCTATAGAAATGCTAAATAGTAGTAGTAGTAGTAGTCGTTTCGATAATACGGTCAGGGACGCCCAAATCATGAAATTTAGGTTGACCTTAGAGATGGTCGTCCTTAGCTCGTTTTTGAGATGGACGTCCCCGGTTTTCGGCGATAATGGAAACCGAGGACGACCATCTCAAAAATGACCAAATCGAAGCTATTTGGTCGTGGGAGGAGTGCACTGGTCCCCCTCACATACCAGGACACCAACCGGGCACCCTAGGGGGCACTGCAGTGGACTTCACAAATTGCTTCCAGCTGCATAGCTCTCTTTCTTTCGGAGCTGAGCCCTCCAACCCTCCCCCCCCAAAAAAAACCCACTCCCCACAACTGTACACCACTACCATAGCCCTAAGGGGTGAAGGGGGGCACCTACATGTGGGTACAGTGGGTTTTGGGGGGGTTTGGAGAGCTCAACATTTACCACCACAAGTGGAAGAGGTAGGGGGGGGATGGGCCTGGGTCCACCTGCCTGAAGTGCACTGCACCCACTAAACACTGCTCCAGGGACCTGCATACCGCTGTGATGGAGCTGGGTATGACATTTGAGGCTGGCATACAGGCTGGAAAAAATGGTTTTAAATTTTTTTTGGGGGGGGGGGGTGGGAGGGAGTTAGTGACCACTGGGGGAGTAAGGGGAGGTCATCCCCCATTCCCTCCAGTGGTCATCTGGTCAGTTTGGGCACATTTTCGAGGCTTGGTCGTGAAAAAATATGGACCAAGTAACGTCGGCCAAATGCTTCTTTTTTCCATTATCGGCCGAGGACACCCATCTCTAAATCACGCCCCCGTCCCGCCTTTGGTACGGTGCCGACACGCCCCCGTGAACTTTGATCGTCCTTGCGACGAAAAGCAGTTGAGGACGCCCAAAATCGGCTTTCGATTATGCCGATTTGGGCGACCTTGAGAGAAGGACTCCCATCTCCCGTTTTTTGTCGGAAGTTGAGGGTCCTTCTCTTTCGAAAATTCACCTGTTAGTCATCTTCAACCCCCAGCTGGGTACTTGTTTACTGATGGAAAGTGTATGGGTGCCTGAGCTGACCAAAGGCTGGCTAAATGACGGAAATCCCAGTGCATTATTTGAACTCAGGTTGTTGTGGGCACAGTAGGCGAGTGGCTTAATAATTGCACCACAAGCCCTGAACAGAGAACAACAGTTATTAACAAAATAAACACAATACACAAGGCCGGGTATTTTGCTTTTGAAACTGCTGTTAATGCAATGTCCATTATCACCCTTAATACCATATCCATTAAGCAGTGTTTACTAGCAAAAGAATGTATAACCTAACAGGCATCGCCTTTCTTATCTATATCCCAGTATGAAAGATGCAGCTTATTGTAATCAGTTTTGCTTCAGTTCCTTAAGAAAAGGCATTTTGCTGCCTTAGGCAATGACCCATACCTTCTTTAGCACGCTCAAATAACTTTCCCAAGCTTCCCAGCCAGGAGTCCTTCCATTTCTGGCTGTTTTCTCTTATTCGTTTGTAGAAATACTTCTTCCCGGATGAGACAGATTAAATAAGCATTTCTACATATAACAGAAGATCAAGATAAGATATATTTCTTTGGACATCTTTCACAGGTTCCGTAGACAGGTGAACGTTTACACAAAACCAGAAGCTAAAGACGAGATCACTGTCTTCTTTTAACTGCCCTTTTAACGTGATCTCTCTTTTTCTCAGAAAATATACATTTACTAGTAAAAAAAAAAGCCGGTTTCTGACACAAATGAAACGGGCGCTAGCAAGGTTTTCCTCGGAGTGTGTATGTTTGAGAGAGTGTATGTGAGAGTGACTGTGTGTGAGAGAGAGAGAGTGAATGTGCGAGTGACTGTGTGTGAGAGAGAGTGTGTGTGTGAGAATGAGAGTGTATGCAAGTGCATATGTGAGACACAGTGTGCGAGAGAGTGTGTTTCACACAGATACAGTGTGTGCGAGAGAGAGAGAGTGTGTGTGAGACACAGACTCTCTGTGAGACTGAGTGTATGAGACCAAGAGAGTGTGTGAGTGACTGTGTGACACAGAGAGTGAATGTGATACAGTGTGAGACATAGAGTGTGTGAGAGACAGTGTGTGAGAGAGAGAGAAAGACATTGACTGAGAGAGAGAGAGAGTGTGTGTGACAGAGATACCTCCCCTCCCCCTCTCTGGTGTCAGCCCCCCCCCCCCCTCTCTCTCTCTCTCTGGTGTCTGAGTGTTATTGTGCAGGAGGCTGAGCTCTGGCTGTGCTTCAAGGAACTGACCAATCCTATTTAACAGAATGCACCTCCAACATTCTGAAGCCGAGAAACCTCGTGTGGTAGGTCACTTCTGCTTGTGACAAACCCGGAAGTACATGATGTCAATTCAGGAGATGGATACAGAGAGCAGGAATGCCTCAGCCATGCAGTCAGCTTCAGAACATTGGAGGTGCGTTTTATTATATAGGATTCTGTCAAAACCCAGTTCCAAAAAAGAAAACCAGCACTGTCTTTTCTCTTTCACTTTCCTTGCGGGTTTATTTCTTTCTTTCTCTCAACCAGCTTTAATGGAACAGTTAGCAGGGTCATGCAAAGCCTGTTAAGACTACTTTGCATTTGTTTTTTTTTAATGTAGCAGTTAGGCATGAGCAAATTAATCTATGAATTAATGCATGTTAAATCAGTTAATCCTCTGACCTGTTTGCTGCTTTCTTCAGAATGGCCATAATTCCTGTAGCTGACATAGAGGGCCAGATGCACTAAACTTAACGAGCCATTAACGAGCAAGTAGTAAACCCTGGCATGCACTAAAGGCCATTTTCCGATCATGGTAGCAGCTAACGAAAATGGAATGTAGATGATCCAAAGTCTATTGCAAGGCTTTTATAATGAGATGCACTACGGTTTTCCGATCCCCTTACCGTGAAAAAACCTAACGGGAGGTCTACACCTCTCGTTGGGGCAAATCGGAAGAAAAAAATGTCGTCAGGGACGTCCTTCACCTGAACCCCCCCCCCCCCCACTCCAAATACACCTCTGTGCCGCCCGAAAGGAAGACGCAGGAGAGTGCAGTTGAGGACGTCCATCCAAAAAGACATCATTTTTGGACGTCCCCCCATAATAAAATGTCCTTTTTGGACGTGCTGAGCTAAATGCGTTGTGATTGGCTTAGAGACTTCAAGGTCTCTTAGCTGAGTGAAGCACATCCAAAAAGGATGTTTTTATTATGGGGGGGGGGGGGGGGGAATGTCCAAAAAGGACGTCTTTTTGGATGGACGTCCTCAACTGCACTCTCTGGCGTCTTCCTTTCGGGCGGCACAGAGGCGTATTTGGCATGCGCAGAGCAGCCAGCATAACGCTTGGCTGCTCTGCGCATGCTCGACTGGCCGACTGTTTACCAATGGAATAGAGAATGCAAGTGAGCTACAACGAGCAGCTCATTTGCACTCCTTTTCTTTGATGCATGCCTGTTCCATACCGATTCGGTAAGGGAAGGGCTTTAACGATTTTTTAGTGCATCTTGGCCAGAGCTTGGTTTTCCTTTCCAGGTTCACTTCCAGGGGAGAGGGAGGGAGACAGCAACCACTGTGGGAAGAAGGGTCATGCCTTAATCCCTCCAGTGGTCAGCTGTTCAACGTTTTGTAACTTGGACGTGACTGAAACAGGTCTAGATAAAAATGTCCTTCTTTTTGGATGTAGATATTTCTTCCCATTCGGAAATCCCTGTTGGACGACCTACTTTTGGGGCCACCCTAGTCCTGCCCAAAACACACCCCCATGCTAATTGAACTGCAGTGTGAAACGTCCAAATTATGACTTTCCAATACCAGGAGTTGGATGTTTTTTTTGCAGATGGGTGTTTTTTTAAGGTATTTTAAGACATCCATCTGATTTGAAAATGAGCACCACAGAGTTTTAAATTTAACCCTGTAAGATACTGGTAGCCAGTATAGTTTTTACAGGAAGAGTGTAATGTGGTCATGCCGCTTGCAGCCTTCTATCAGTCATGCTGCAGCATTCTGAATTATTTGCAGCTGACGCAAACTCTTTTTGGTTTGACCAGTGTACAGGACATTATGGTAGTCCAGTTGTGACATTATCATGGCATTCACCACTGTGGTCAGACTCATCTTTTATATATATATATATATATATATATATATAGAGAGAGAGAGAGAGAGAGAGAGAGAGAGAGAGAGAGAGAGAGAGAGAGAGAGAGAGAGAGAGAGAGAGAGAGAGAGAGAGAGAGAGAGAGAGATTTCATTGCTGCTGCAGGTGATAGAGACAATTTTTAAAGGTTGTTTGAATTTGCAGGATCCCAAGATTCCTAACCTGTGATTTTAGGGTAAAGGCGGTTAGCTTAGCCGGGTTTTAAAAAGGTTTGGACAGCTTCCTAAAGGAAAAGTCCATAGACCATTATTAAAATGGACTTGGGGAAAATCCACTGCTTATTTCTGGGATAAGCAGCATAAAATGTATTGAACTTTTTTGGGATCTTGCCAGGTATTTGTGACCTGGATTGGCCACTGTTGGAAACAGAATGCTGGACTTGATGGACCTTTGGTCTGTCCCAGTATGGCAATACTTATGTACTTATGTAGGGGGGAGTTCGTACGTCCCAAAAAGTGTTTTGAAGTCAGGTATTTGTCCATTTGTGTTAGGTACCCTCCTAGGTTCTGGTTAGACAGGCATTCAGTTTACTCAAAGCTGTGGGTACATCTGGTTAAATGGGTGTGAGTAGTTGCACATCATCAGTATAGATATACCGTACAATTTTGTGTCCATTGACTGTAGCAGTTCAGTCAGAGGCTTGAGGTAAATATTAAATAAAATGGGAGGCAGTATTGATCCCTGTGGCACCCCACAGTTCAGTGCCCAAGGTATTGATGTGCTGTTGCTGAACAGAACCGATTGTTATCTGCCTGACAGGATATGAACCATATAAATACCGTGTTGCCGATATGTTTCTGCAAGCCCTATAGGCATAATATTATGATACACAGTGTTGAAGGCTGCTGAGAAAGCCAGCAACCCTAGTACTGAGGCAGATCCTCTGTCATGGTTTCTGTACAGATCATCAAGAACCTATGTAGGTTACTGATGTCAGACGGGGGCGGGCCCAGGAGGAGAGAGACACGCAACCGAAGCTGGGCGAAGACAGGCATCAGATTTTCTTCTTGCCCGTGCAGCGCCTTCGGACAGAGGAGAGAGGCGCTGCACGGGCCCGGTAAGAGGGAGGGGGGCCCGGTGGAGGGGGGGAATGGCGGCGACGACCCCAAGAGGGGGCGGGGCACAGGGCGGAGGATGTCGGGAGGCGGAGCTGAGGGGAGACAGAGTAGTGAGGAAGGGAGGGGGGCCGGGGCTGCTAAAGGTATGTTTTGCTTTTTAATTTATAATGCAGGGGGAAACGGCGACCTCGGGCGGGGGGGGGGGGGGGGGCAAGGACAGCCATACAGGATGCTCCTCACGAGCGCCTTTGCCCCCTCCCAACCCTTTTTTTATTTTTGTTTTGATTTGGGAGCCACGTGCTTGTGTTTTGACTATTTGTGGCATGCGCAGAGCAGCTAACATAACGCTTGGCTGCTCTGCGCATGCTTTAGGGGCCGGTTACCGACGTGGATTACGATTCTTTGATACATTGTACTTTTCAATACCGATCCGAGCATGTGTGACTTGTCTTTTTGGTGCATTCTTCGTTTTTTAAAAATCGTTAGGGACTTTAACGATTTAGATTTTTTAACGTTTGCTTGATGCATCTGCCTCTGAGAGTAAAAGAGAGAGGGGTAAAGGTCATTGAACTATACTCAGCTAATTAACAGGAAATCTCTGTTTGGCATTGTGAACATGAACTTGTCAAAGACTGCAAATTGAGATCGTTGTACTGTGTTGCTGAATTCACTACAATTGAACGGCTGTGAATAAAAGTGAATCCCTTTATTATAAGACTGCTGGAGTTTCTGTTTGTTGGGGGTCATTACTGAAGGCAAACTAAAAGAAGCAGTCCTGTGAGGAAGCGGTGGCAGAAGGGTGAGGAATTGAAATCAACTGGTGCTGCAAGAGGGAAAGATCAGCAGTGAAGCATGTCTGCTAAGCAGGGTCAACCTAGGCCAAAGAGCGGAAGGGTGACGTGCTGACAGTACCCAGGTCTAAAGCCAGATTGACATGGGTCTAGTCAATTACTTTCATTTAGCCAGTTGTTGAGGTGAATGCAGACTGTCTGTTCTATAAGTTTTGCCAGGAAATACCTGGAGTATTGTGTTCAGTTCTGGAGGCCGTATCTTGCTAAGGATGTAAAAAGAATTGAAGCGGTGCAAAGAAAAGCTACGAGAATGGTATGGGATTTGCGTTACAAGATGTATGAGAAGAGACTTGCGGACCTGAACATGTATACCTTGGAGGAAAGGAGAAACAGGGGTGATATGATATAGACGTTCAAATATCTGAAAGGTATTAATCCGCAAACGAACCTTTTCCGGAGATGGGAAGGCGGTAGAACTAGAGGGCATGATATGAGATTGAAGGGGGGCAGACTCAAGAAAAATGCCAGGAAGTATTTTTTCACGGAGAGAGTGGTGGATGCTTGGAATGCCCTCCCACGGGAGGTGGTGGAGAGGAAAACGGTAACGGAATTCAAACATGCGTGGGATAAACATAAAGGAATCCTGTTCGAGGGAATGGATCCTCAGAAGCTTAGCTGAGATTGGGTAGCAGAGTCGGTGGTGGGAGGCAGGGATAGTGCTGGGCAGACTTATACGGTCTGTGCCCCTCTATCATTTTGGTTGCTTTTCTTTGAACCCTTTTCTAATTCTGGTATATCTTTTTTGGGATACAGTGACCAGAATTGAACACAATTCTCAAGGTGAGGTTACACCATGGAGCGATACAGAGGCATTATAATATTTTTGGTCTTATTTTGGATCCCTCTCCTAACAATCCCTAGCATCCTGTTTGCTTTTTTGGCCACCGCCTCACAATGGGTAGAAGATTTCAGCATATTGTCTACAATAACACCTAGGTCTTTTTCTTGAGTGCTGTCTCCTAAAGTGGACCCTAGCATCAGATAACTATGATTCAGATTACTCTTCCCAATGTGCATCACTTTGCATTTGTCTACATTAAATTTCATCTGCCATTTGGATGCCCAGTCTTGCAGGCAGTATGTTTTTTTCTAGCAAAAAAGGTGCTGGTACTCAAATGCCAGGCCATCCTTCAGGGGTGGGGTGATCACGGAGGGACCCACCCCACAATAGCCAGGCCAACTGCAACCAGTTACAGAATCTATGACAAGGCAGAATTGGTGTGTAGAGCCTGAGCTCTTTCATTAAACCTTGGGGGTCCATGGGTCATTTTTAGCAGACAATGCAAAAGGTGTCGGTACTCAGTACCCCCAAGTACCCCCTCAAAAAAAAAACCTGCTTGCAGGGCACCATACCACAAGCTATGCCAGTACATTGTTTTCTGAAATATAATGACATAGTTAGTGATTATGTGATAACTGGCATGAGAAATGGAAAAAATGATGAAGGTCAGATCTAGTTGTGCATCAAGATCTTCCCTTCGGCACCCAATTTTGGAATATTGGGAAAGCTTACATACGCATTACAAGCCAAGAACCTAACTCAAGGCTGCTCTTCCAATCTCTCAGATAAACATTCTCATTAACGCTGAAATATGTTGATCTATCCTAGTTAAGAACTGGTGGTAGTGTTGTGTGTTCAAAAGACTTCTCTAGTCAGATTTATGGGGTTTCAGGCATGTTGAGAACAGCTTGGTTCCAGGTAATTGGAGTCAATCCTTGGCACACCCAACTAACAGGGAGAACATAAGAATAAAATGAGACTTCCTGCCCCGGGCAGATTTTACTTTGCTATAGTCTCTATGACACAAACATTCAAACATTACAACATCCTGGATGAGGGACAATCAGTCCTACAAATGTAACAGACTTCAATAAGTCTGACTACCACTCAGATCTTTGCAGAAGCCAAGTAATATATTTATATGAACATGTGAGTCAACACTAATGTCTAGATAAAAGCTTCTGTAACATTAAACAGTCTGGGACAAGGAACATTGTTTCTTCAAATTATAAGGAGTAGAATGTGAAGAGGTGTTAATTATGAAGTTGAAATGTTTGTCTGTGGCTTTTCTAATCTATTAAATAAGGCTTGCAAAACAATATAAGGCGTTTTCCCACGTGGATGTCTTCATATTATTATATATTATATATATATTATTATATATTATAGTAAAATTGATGTGGAAACAAATTCTTCTTTGTCATCAGGATAGAAACGGAGGATAAAAGAAAGTGGATTTTCATTTAGCTATGCCCAGTGCCTTTTTTTGAGGGGGTACTCGGGGGTACTGAGTACCGGCACCTTTTCCATTGTCTGCTAAAATTGACCCATGGTTGCCAAGTTTTAATGAAAAATCTCAGGCTCTACACATCAATTCTGCCCTGTTATAGATTCTGTGACTGGTTGCAGGGGGCCTGGCTATTGTGGGGTGGGTCTCTCAGTGAACACCCAACCCCTGAAGGGTGGCCTGGCATTTGAGTACCAGCACCTTTTTCGCTAGAAAAAACGCACTGGCTATGACAAAATGTCCATCGGCTGGTGGAGGGTAGTTTTATAAGAAGGCGCCTAGTTTAAGAGGGTAAGAAGGCTCCTAATTAGGTACTATTTTACAAAGGCACATATGAAACATATGAATACATGCACACACACACACAGTAAAGTTACATATGAAACATATTATAAACATTGCCTTAAGAATCCAACTAAGGTCTTGGTGAAACTTTCTATTGTTGCATCTCCTCAACCTTTTTCTCCATAAGAACATAAGAATAGCCACACTGGGTCAGATCAATGGTCCATTTAGCCTAGTATCCTGCTTCCAGCAGTGGTCAAGTAGCTGACAGAATCCTAAAGAGTAGGAAGATTCCAAGCTACCAATCCCAGGGATAAGTACTGGCTTTCCCCATGTTTAGTTTATTTAAAATTTGACATATCGTCCTTCACAAGCATATCAGAGCGGTATACAATATAATTAAAATGGATCATGAAAGAACTACAAATATATGACAGGAACGAGAAACTGGGAGAAAAGAAAAGAAGAAAGAGACAGAAAAACTAAAAAGAAAAGAAAACTCAAGTAAGCAGCAATTCTGGTCCAGGGCCATCAGAAAATGGAAGGCTAAGATGAAGAAACGGGTCTTCAGCAATGATTTAAAGTGGGGAAAAGACTGCTTGGAATGAAGGGCTAATGGGCAAAGAAAGCAGAATGAGGGATAGTTTTCAAATGTGAGAGGTGACCAGAGGGGATAGTAAGGCGTGAAGCAGAGAGGGAACTCAGCAACTGGGAGGGGATGTAGGGGGAGATAAGAGTAAAAAGATAAGAGGTGGAGTCACCATGAAGCACCTTGAAAGCCAAGATAGGAAGCTCAAAGTGTATATCTTAATAGCAAATTATGGACTTTTCCTCCAGGAACTTGTCCAAATCTTTCTTAAACTCGGGTACACTAACTGCTGTTACCACGTCCTCCTGCAACAAGTTCCAGAGCTTAACTATTCATTGGGTCAGATCAATGGTCCATCTAGCCCAGTATCCTGCTTCCAACAGTGGACAATCCAAGTCACAAGTACCTGGCAGAAACCCAAATAGGAGCAACATTCCATGCTATCAATCCCA
Organism: Microcaecilia unicolor; assembly: GCF_901765095.1. NCBI lineage: Eukaryota > Metazoa > Chordata > Amphibia > Gymnophiona > Siphonopidae > Microcaecilia > Microcaecilia unicolor. The sequence continues at coordinate 349,210,577 of NC_044034.1, forward strand.
AGGCAAGCAGTGGCTTCTCTATGTCTTTTTCAATAGCAGACTATGAACTTTTCCTCCAGGAAATTGCCCATTTTTTAAACACAGATACTCTAACTGCTGTTACCACATCCTCTGGCATGAGTGCCAGAGCTTAACTCTTTGTTGAGTTAAAAAATATTTTCTCCTATTTGTTTTAAAAGTATTTCCATGCAACTTCATTGAGTGTCCCTTAGTCTTTGTACTTTTTGAAAGAATAAAAAAATTGATTCACTTTTACCCATTCTACACCACTCAGGATTCTGCAGACCACAATCATGTCTCCCCTCAGCAGTCTCTTTTCCAAGCTGAAGAGCCCTAACCTCTTTAGCCTTTCCTCATATGAAAGGAATTCCATCCCTTTTTATCATTTTGGTCACTCTCCTTTTAACCTTTTCTAATTCTGCTATATCTTTTTTTGAGATATGGCGACCAGAATTGAACACAATACTCAAGGTGAGGTTGCGCATCATGGAGCGCTACAGAGGCATTATAGTATTTTTGGTCTTACCATTCCTTTCCCAATAATTCCAAGCATCCTGTTTGCTTTTTTGGCTGCCGCTGCACACTGGACAGAAGATTGTTCACAACACCTAGATCTGTTTCTTGGGTGTTGACTCCTAAGGTGGACCCTAGCATCAGGTAACTATGATTTAGATTATTCTTCTCATGTGCAACACTGTCAAAACCTTTCTGAAAATCTAGATACACTACATCAACTGGCTCACGTTTATCAACATGGTTAGTCACACCTTCAAAGAAATGAAGCAAATTGGTGAGACTAGACTTCTCTTGGCTGAATCCATGCTGACTCTGTTCCCTTAAACCATATTTGTCTAGGTGTTCTGTAATGTTATTCTGTATAATAGTTTTCACTATTTTGCCCAGCATTGAAGTCAAGTTTATTAGTTTGTAATTTCTTTCATCACCCCTAGAACCCTTAAAAAAAATCTGTGTTCCATTGGCTACCCTCCATCTTCATGTACTACGGATGATTTTCACAACAGGTTATAGACACTAACAGCAGATCAGCAATTTCATGTTTGAGTCCTTTCTGGACCCTAGGGTGCTTGTCATCTGGTCCAGGTGATGTACTACTCTTTAATTTGCCAATCTGGCTCAGTACATCTTCTAGGTTCATCGAGATTTCTTGTAGTTCCTCCACATTGTCACCCTTGAAAACCATTTCTGGTAGAGGTAGATCTCTGGAGTAGAGCTGAAAGGTTCTTTATTGAAGCACCAGAATAAGATCCCTGGTGCTTCAATAAAGAATCTTACAGCTCTACTCCTGGTTTGGAAGTTGTTGTGTCATCCCCTACTCTCTTTGGATATTCTTCGATTCCTGTAGAAATTGGTTCCTGTTTCTACCTTGGACACAGGAATATCTCTTTCATGTTCTTAGAATTCATTCAGTCTCTCTGCTATGGCCTTGTCTTCCCTGAGTGCCCCTTTTGCTCCTTCATGATCTAACGGTCTCCTGAATTCCCTCACAGAATTTCTGCTTCTGATATACCTGAAAAAGTTGTTACTGTGAGCTTTTGCCTCTGTGGCAAGTTTCTCTTCATATTCTCTTTTAGCCTTCTTTATTAATGCTTTGCATATAACTTGTCAGTGCTTATGTTGCTTTTATTTTCTTCATTTGGGTCCTTTTTCCATTCTTTGAAGGATGTTCTTTTGGATCTAATAGCCTCTTTCACTTCACTTTTTAACCATGCTGGCTGTCATTTGCTCTTCTTTCCACCTTTGTAAATACATGGAATACATCTGGTCTGGGCTTCTATGATGGTATTTTTAAGCAACACCCATGCCTGATTTAGGGACCTGTTTACTAAGGCACACAGCGTTTTTAGCGCATGATAGAAATTAGTGTATGCTAACGATAGAGACATCAATATTTTCCTATGGGTGTCTCTAGTGTTAGCGCATGCTAATTTTTAGTGCACACTAAAAACGTTAGTGCGCCTACAGTAGATTTTCTTTGTGATTTCACACCAGATATTAGCTCAAATTTATTTATTTATGTATTCATTGGGATTTATCAACTGCCTTTATGAAGAGATTCACCCAAGGCGGTGTACAGCAGGTACAGTTTAATATAAAACTTACAATTTTGTTAACAGCATAACAATCTCTCTATATAAAAGGCAACACCAACGTTCTATGAAGCCTCCAGCTGGAAGTGTGAAGGGGGCGAGATATCCGGTTTCCCTATGAGTGTCTGCCCCGCCCTCTCTGTAACACAGTCAGTGAAGGAAAACAGCAGAGCACGAAATCAAATCGCTGGCTCTGTAACAGTGAAGGACTCAGAGGGGGAGGGGAGAGAGGCCAGAGGGCAGGGACACACACACTCCCACATGCACACAGAATAAAACATTGCTAGCCCCCGTTTCATTTGCATCAGAAACGTGGCTTTTTTACTAGTAGTAAAATAACCAAGAATAAACATAAATACAATAAATGAGGTAAACCTGAAAACAGTAAATTAAAACCTAGTAATAGAACTACAGTGGAAGAGTATCAAAAATATACACATTTGACAGCACTGGAATTTTAATACAATATTAGCATAACACTAATGATAATCCTAATAAACATGCACTAGAACATTCAACTAACATAGGGGTCCTTTTATGAAGCTGCATAAACATCTATGCGCACCCAACACGTGCCAAAATGGAGTTACCACCCGGCTACTGCGTGGCTTTTGCAGTAATTTAATTTTTGGCACGCGGCAGACATGCACGTCTGAAAAATAATTTTTATTTTCGGACGCACACCAAGTGGCATTTGACACGGTTACCGTGTGAGACTTTACCACTAGGTCCAATGGCTGGCAGTAAGGTCTCAGACCCAAAATGGACAAGCAGCAATTTTCATTTTGCCACATGTCCATTTTTGGCAAAAATTTTAAAAAGGCATTTTTTACAGGTATGCTGAAAAATGATTCTGCACACACCTAAAACACACATCTACACTAACACAGGCCATTTTCAGTGCACCTTTGTATAAGGACCCCATAGATATGAGATTTTCTACAATATGGCTTACCATATAGCTGAGGGACCAAGAGCAGATATATGATAGGAACAAGATGTGTGATACAGAGTCAGTTGTGATAATTAAAGAAACTTCAGACCGCTCAAAACACGGCAGCTAGGCTTATCTTTGGAAAAACGCAATTTGAAAGCGCAAAACCCCTCCGCAGAAAACTACACTGGCTCCCAATCAAAGAACGCATTGCTTTCAAAATCTGCACTCTGGTTCACAAAATTATCTACGGTGAAGCCCCGGGATACATGACAGACTTGATCGACCTACCAACCAGAAACATATCCGAGTCAACATGAACGTACCTAAATCTGCACTGCCCAAGCTGCAAAGGACTCAAATACAAATCAACTTACGTATCCAGTCTCTCCTACATAAGCACACAACTGTGGAATGCATTACCAAAAGCCTTGAAAACTACATACCTGTACGACCACCTAATCTTCCGGAAAAAACTAAAAACTAACCTGTTTAAAAAGGCATACCCTACCAATCCAACATAAATGCCTGATCTCTGCAACACAACAAAACTAAAGTACGTAAAGGACACACAACTTTTCCGTTGAACGATTCCCTACAAACTGCCTAGAATACTGCCGCCAGACTCATATTTGGAAAAACTAAATATGAAAATGCAAAACCCTTAAGAGAGAAACTCCACTGGCTCCCACTTAGGGAGCGCATTACGTTCAAGATCTGCACGATTATACACAAAATCATTCACACAGACGCCCCAATCTACATGCTAAACCTCGTAGACTTACCTCCAAGAAACGCCACAAGAGCATCCCGCAAGTTCCTCGACCTGCACTTCCCCAGTTGTAAAGGACTAAAGTACAAGCAGATGCACGATACCACATTCTCGTACTTGGGCACGAAACTGTGGAATGCACTGCCTATAGACCTGAGAACAATCAACGAAACAACTATTTTTCGCAGAACTCGAAAGACATATCTCTTCAACAAGGCATACAATGAGAACTAATAGGCAAACAAATCCGCCTGACACTCACCTACTATATCTACCTAATCACTATAACTACCTAAACACCCCTTTCTTCTTCCCTCTACCCTTATCTAACCTCTACACAATATTAAATGTATCTGTCACCCTACAATGATTTTGCTAACAAAATATGTAAGCCACATTGAACCCGCAATGACTTTGTTAACAAAACTATGTAAGCCACATTGAGCCTGCAAATAGGTGGGATAATGTGGGATACAAATGCAATAAATAAATAAATAAAATAAAATAAACTTTATCATACCACAACATCACTTTTGTATTTGTTCTCACCGGAGTCTGCAAACGCCTCTCCGGTACTATGTAAGCCACATTGAGCCTACAAATAGGTGGGAAAATGTGGGATACAAATGGAACAAATAAATACAAATAAATAAATAAATAATTTGATGGACAGCTAAACTCAAGGCAAGTTCTTTATATAGTTAAGCAAGAGATAAGGAACTGAGCTAAATTACAGTGTGTAGCAAGCTAGTCCAGGTACAGTATGCATGTATAGTCAGTCACCCTATGTATTAAAGGCTTGGGAGAAGAGCCAGGCTTTCACCTGCGTCCTGAAGTAGAGATAGTCTTGAGTTACATATAGCCCCTCTGGGAGTAAATTCTAGAGAATAGGGGCTACTCCTGAGAAGGCTCGCTGACGGGTATCACTTCATACAATTTAGCCCTGTAAGGTACAGGCTTGCCCTGGGAGGATTTCTCTTCTGGGATCAAGAGACAAAATGGCGCTGAGACCTTCTATAATGCCATTTTGTCTCCTGATCCCAGAAGAGAAATCCTCCCGGGGCAAGCCTGTAGGGTAAAGAGATAGAAGCATGATATATAAGTCACTACCCCTGACGATGCTACACAGCGAAACACAATGGTGTACAGAGTGACAGAGGATACTACTACCCATACCTCCGAAGGGAGACGAAAATAGAAATGAAACAGGCACGTAAGAGGATTGAAGATTTGGGAAATAGAGATTGAAAATATTGAAAGATACAACCATAGAAATTAGAAAATACAAAGGTTGTGTTTCAAGAGGGCAGAGAGTGGCCTAGAGGTTAGCGTGGTAGACTTTGGTCCTGGGGAACTGGGTTCGATTCCCACTGCAGGCATGGGCAGCTCCTGATGACTCTGGGCAAGTCACTTAACCCTCCATTGCCCCAGGTACAAATAAGTACCTGTATATAATATATAAGCCGCATTGAACCTGCCATGAGTGGGAAAGCGCGGGGTACAAATGTAACAACAAAAAAAGACAAGCAGTGGAATTGACGGTACAGCAAAACATAAGATTGAGTAATAAATGAGAGGCTCAATAATCAGGGAACGTTAATAAATAAAGGAGCTAATGAAGCAGCAGTAAGAGGAGACTCGATGGACTGGAATTAATCAGCTCCAGGAACTGTGTGGAACACAATAGAAAATAAAAGCACAAGGAAAGCCATTAGTAGGAATTTCAAGAAGATATCCTACTGGTGGGAATTAATCAGCTTCAAAAAGGTTTTGAATATAACACAAACAGGAAATTTAACAGCAGAAATCGGTTTACAAACATTGTAGAGTTTAGAAAATGTATAGTGTTAATATTAAAAAAAAGGTTCCAGAAAATGTACGGTCAATATACATAGCTTGTGAGTGAGTGTGGGTATGATTGAGAGTAAGGAAAAATATATTGTACCAAGTATCAAAATTGTATTGAATTGATGTTGTGATATTAATAAAAATTGGAATAAAATTATAGTGATTACAGTGAAGTAAATTAATGTAATAGGTTGTAATCAGAGTGAAATTTAGATAACTCAGGGTAAGGTTAGTACCCATGTATACTAAGACATGTGGCTCCTCCCCAGCACTATCTAAAATCTAGGTGATGTGTGAGGTCTGCCATCTTTGCACCAGGCAGGCAAGTGACCAGGCAATCCTCAGATCCACCATTCACCCAACCACCTACCTATCTAATGATTGAATCACCAACAACAGCTGTTCTAACCCTTCCCTCTTGGGCAGAAGCTCCTGGAGACATATCCTCGGTGTGAGAGGATATTGCATCCCCTGGTAGGCAGTTCCTGGCTAAAGGGTTACTTCCTACTTCTCCAGGGTGATGCTCAAGGGAAAATCCACTGCTTATTTCTAGGATATACAAAAAAGGAAAAAATGGCTAAGCTCTACCTCAATATTATTGTAGCATACACAAATTGAAATAAGGAGAGCAAATTGACACAGCAGAAATATACTATGTATATATATGTATATATGGGACGTCTCATACAGTCACATAGACACTTGTATGTGTCTGGCTTTTGTTGAGCCAATATATTCGTGACAATATATAATCATTGACTGCCCCCAACCACCTATGGTGCACAAAATTTGCTTTCTGTGAAATTCCTTGTGTTCAGTTCTATATATATGTGCCTTAATATCTCATTGTGGGCATTGATTTCGGAGATCTGATCAAGACTCTACAAGTGAAGCGCGAGGGATACACCAATTGTTTGATTTAAAGCAACACAGTAACCCGCAGCTTCCAAAGAAGATCGAGATAAGTTACATACATACTTGTCTTATTTACATTGTTTTGATTGACTACAACAGTGCAAAAAGTTTTTTAAAGACTCAGAACCCTATGAGTGCACACAAAATAATTATAAAAAAAGAGATATGATCACAATGAGATATTAAGGCACATATATATAGAACTGAACACAAGGAATTTCACAGAAAGCAAATTTTGTGCACCATAGGTGGTTGGGGGCAGTCAATGATTATATATTGTCACGAATATATTGGCTCAACAAAAGCCAGACACATACAAGTGTCTATGTGACTGTATGAGACGTCCCATATATACATATATATACATAGTATATTTCTAGGATAAGCAGCTTAAAATGTATTGTAATGTTTTGGGATCTTGCCAGGTACTTATGACCTGGATTGGCCACTTTTCAAAACAGGATGCTGGGCCTGATGGCAATACATATGCACTTATGCTCTCCTTTTAGGAGAACTTCCTCCTCCAAGGCAGCACAGGGCTGTCAGACTGGAGGTGGGACTTATCTACAGCATCCTTGTAGGTCTCCTCTGTGTAACTCTCTGTCTTCCTCAGCTCCTCCAAGTCTGCTACTCTAGCCTCAAGAGAGAGGATTCATTCTCTGAGAGTTGGAGCTCTTTGCATTGAGCATACATATATAAGCTCTCACCAACTGGGAGATAATCATACATGTGACACTCGATGCAAAGGACTAGATAGCACCCCTCTCGTTGCTGGACTGCTGTCTGCATCTTAGTATTATTGAGTTCTTTAATTAATTAAAGCTTGTTAAGGTACTAAGGATATTAGACTAATATAAAGAACCTTAAGATTATATGGTATATTGTGTGATTTATTTCGTTTTTTCTTCTCAGAAAGTAATGAAATGTAATTAAAATTATAATAAAAATTCCTCTCTTGTTTTTCTAATTAGAATAATTGACTATAAATTAAGACTATAAATGAAGAGATGTTCTAGGGGTGGGCGGGAATTGGGGAGAGTGGGTGGGTATGAAGACTGAACTAGGCCCCACTGTTAATGCTATAGGCTGTGACAATTAAATTTTTCAAAGTCCACATATGTTTTAAGAACTTTTAAGAACTTTGAATAGTTTGTGCTATCTGCAGATTTAATCACCTCACTTGTCATTCCGATTTCCAGATCATTTATAAATATGTTAAATAGCACCGGTCCCAGTACAGATCCCTTCGGCACTCCACTATTCACCTTCCTCCATTGAGAGAAATTGCCTTTTAACCTTACCTTCTGTTTTCTGTTAACCAGTTCCCACTGGTCTCTAATTTTCTCAGGAGCCTCTCATTGAAAATCTGGATACACTACATGAACCGGTTCACCTTTATCCACATGTTTATTCACACCTTCAAAGAAATGAAGCAAACTGGTGAGGTAAGATTTCCCTTGGCAGAAACCGTGCTGCTTATCTTTGTGTTCAGCAATTTTATTCTTTATAATAGTTTCTGCTATTTTGCCAGGCTTCCTGGCCTGTAATTTCCTGGATCATCCCAGGAAACTTTTAAAAAAATCGGTGTAACATTAGCCACCCTCCAATCTTCAGGTACTATGGTCTATTTTAATGACAGATTACAGATCACTAATAGTAGCTCAGCATTTTCATGTTTGAGCTCTTTCACATAGATATATAACCCCATTTGACTCTTGAGCTTCAAGTCATGTCTATTACGAAGCGATTGTTCCTTTCCATGAGGTCTCTTAAGCATATCAAGCAGTTCCTACCATTTGACCTATTCAGGACACTAATCCATTCCCTCATCTTGAGCCACTTCGACTACTGCAATGGAATTTACACCGGCTGCAAAGAACACGCCCTTAAGAAACTCCAGACTGCGCAGAATATGGCAGCGAGACTGCTATTTGCCAAATCGTGCTTTGAGGCAGCAAAGCCCCTTCGTGAGAAGCTCCGCTGGCTCCCGATCAAAGAACGCATTGAATTCAAAGTCTGCGCTCTTGCCTACAAGATTGTCTATGGGGACGCTCCAGCCTATATGTTCAGCCTTATCGACCTCCCGCCCAGGAATTCCGTGAAGTCGTCCCGCACCTATCTCAATCTCCACTTCCCTAACTGCAGGAACTTAAGATACAAGCTGCTCTTTGCCTCTTCTTTTTGCTTCACGTGTCCCCGTTTCTGGAACGCTCTACCATCAACGTTAAAAGAGACAACCGATCACAGTATGTTCAAGAAATCCCTAAAGACCTACCTGTGGGATCGATCTTACTCCTCTACTGCTTGATCTTCTGCATCCCCGCTTTTCTCTCCCTTGTTGATTCCCCCACTTTCTGTCCTGCTTTGCTCTAGTATTATTATGCTGTACTTTTCCTAAACATTGTAAGCCACATAGAGCCTGCCTTGGTGGGATTATGTGGGATATAAATGTTCACAATAAATATATATATATATATATATATATATATATATATATATATATATATATAGTTTATGTAATTGATGACGCAATATTTATGTTTCTGTTGTTCACACGGAGACATCTTGTTTGACTCATGAAGCAGGCGTGGTTACTCAGTCCTTTGAATAAGAGCCCTTTGAATAAACCTACTGAGTTTTGGAATAAGCCTACTGTTTGGAAATACATTTGGTCTACCCCCTACTTTTTTATTTTTTCACAGTTTTGTGGTTTGTTGTCAGGGGGATACCTCTGTTTGTTTTATCAGTTCATCTGTCACAGCAGCAAGAGTATGTTTTGCTCCCACCACTGTGGTCTTTTCTCTAAATGGCCCCATCACAGGTTTAAAAACAACAAAGAGAGTCCAATTCTCCCGTAAAAACAACAGAGAAAAAACAAAAGAACGGAAGAATCCAGAAAGACCAAACTCGAAGATATAAAAAAGCCAAATTTATTGCAAAAGACCCTACACGGTCCGTGTTTCGGCCAAGGAGGCCTTCTTCAGGGGTCTGTGTGGGCTATGCCTTTTCCAAGATGGCTGCCATCTTGGATACTGGCATAGAGGAGTTTAAACCTGGCGTGGTGCCAGCAGCCGAAGGTGGAGGAGAGAACTGCAGTGAGGGCAAAGTGACATGCTCTCATTACTGTAAAAGAGGAAGTAGAGTTAACGGTGGGGGTGGAGATGGGGAGCAGGTGCAGATACCAATGCAAGGCAGGGTGGGGAGAAGGAGGCATTGATGCAGATAGGGATGGGGTTGGGGCATAACTACAGTTGACTTGGGGTGGCACAAGCCCTTGAGCCAGCATTGTGCTGCATAAACCAAGCTACTTTCTGCCACCTAGATGTCCTGAGGAACAGGTGTAAATCCCGACATCAGCCTGTCTAGACATAGATGTGCATTCCATTTCTGTAATGGGCGATAATTTATTTTGTAGTCCCACCCTAGTACTGTCCAAAACATGCCCAGGCTATGCCCCTTGCCATATGCATGATTTAGCCGTGTATATCCTGGCTTTCTAAAAATCAAGATTAAGACATTATGTACTATATATGTCTAAATAGCAGTTTAGGCACATCTAAAACATAAACAGACCTTTTAAAATAAGCTCCATAGTTCAGGTCTGCTGAGTAGGCTGAGTAGAATGGTCGCTACTACGGCTGAATATCACCTTGAGTATTGCGTGCACTTCCAGTCGCTGTATCTCAAAAAAGATATAGTGGAATTAGAACAGGTTTAAAGAAGGGCAACCACAACAATTAAGGTGATGGAACTTTTCTCATATGAGGAAAGGCTAAAGAGGTCCGGGCTCTTCAGCTTGGAAAAGAGATGGCTGGGGAGGGGGGAGGGATATGATAAAGGTCTACAAAATCCTGTGTGTTGGTAGAACAGGTAAACGTGAATCGATTGTTTATTCTTTCAAAAAGTACAAAGAGCAGGGGGCATTCAATGACGTTACATGGAAATACTTTTAAAACAAACAGGAGGAAATATTTTTTCACTCAATGAATAGTTAAGCTTTGGAACTCGTTATCAGAGGATGCTGATAACAGCGGTTAGCATATCTAAGTTTAAAAAAAGGTTTAGGCAAGTTCCTGGAGGAAAACTCCATAGTCTGCTATTGAGATATAAATGTGGAAAGTCACTGCTGTCCCTAGGATTGGAATCATGGAATCTTGCTACTCTTTGGGATTCTGGAATCTTGCTACTCTTTGGGATTCTGTCAGGTGCTTGTGACCTGGATTGGCCACTGCTGGAAGCAGGATACTAGGCTAGATGGATCATCGGTCTGCCCCAGTATGGCTATTCTTATGTTCCTAACAGAAGAAAGTCCAAATTAGTCCATCCAGACTGCACAGATGTGATTCTTCCACATAGTCAAATAAGCATATGAACTCCCACAGTTAGCCCAACACCAACTCCTTATGCCCCATGTCTAGTCCCTGAATTTCAACTCCTGCCCGCTACTGCTTCCACGTTGAGTGTCCAGAATCTGTTAAAGTGCTGACCTGTAGTACCTTCACTAGTAGGCTTTGTTATCTTCTGCACATCCTTTGCCCCAGGGAAGACCGAAAGAGGCAGAAGGGATTCACAATAGACCAATCACTAGATCATGTGGCTAGCTGAAACAGCACTTCTGTTGAATGATACATCAATATTTTAATTAGAACACATATAAAGGACCAGGAGAAGTGGAGACAATAATGGAAAGTTCATTTCAAAAACAGATGTATTCATGGCTGCCAATATAAATGGGTACAGAAATGTACGAAAAACAGAACACCGCCCAGAACACTTGAAATAATGCAGAACAAAAACACCTTTCAGTGACATGGTTCTCAAAAGGAAACCTTTTTTTTTTCCTTCAGGATAACAAGTCTACAGATGTAATTGCAGCTTTTATGGTGACCCCATGTAGAGTTTCAGGATTTGTTACCATGCAATAACAATTCACATACAATACGTTCACACTGAAAGATTTCCTAATGCCAAGAGAGATAAAAATTATTGTAGATTCAGTCAAACCAAATGTACTACTTTTACAGGTCACCTCAATCTGTGTGGTCTCACAACTTTTTCACAATAAACACAATCACGTCAAGCACTTCTAGGGCAGTAGTTAGTGTGGTTCCATTTTGGGAGAATCCATCAGAGGGGATTATCCATCAGTGGGATGTTTTATTAAAAGAAAACACATTGGTGGATCTCATTTTGAGGGTGCAAGAACCCAAGTAGTCCGATAACATATTAAATTTTTTGGGTACAAACCAAGTACATAAGTAATGCCATACTGGGAAAAGACCAAAGGTCCATCGAGCCCAGCATCCTGTCCCCGACAGCAGCCAATCCAGGTCAAGGGCACCTGGCAAGCTACCCAAACGTACAAACATTTTATACAAGTTATTGAGGGATGGGGAAGAACAAGGGAGAGGGAGGGGGGTTGGTTTCACTGAGCATCCTATGTTAGAAACACTAAGGTTCGTATTGTATCTTGCTGATTGATCTTTTGAATAAACAAGATTTAAACATACAAGTTATTCCCGAAATTGTGGATTTTTCCCAAGTCCATTTAGAAGCGGTCTATGGACTTGTCCTTTAGGAAACCGTCCAACCCCTTTTTAAACTCTGCCAAGCTAACCGCCTTCACTACGTTCTCCGGCAACAAATTCCAGAGTTTAATTACGCGTTGGGTGAAGAAAAAATGTTTTCTCCTATTTGTTTTAAATTTACTACACTGTAGTTTCATTGCATGCCCCCTAGTCCTAGTCCAGAACAAAGTCTGCAATCAGCACTTTTTTTAATCAAAGAGAAACTGTTGTACACCATAAGTTTTTCCTCCTATTGTCTCAGGTCATGCAGCAACTGTTCTCAGAACTACTGAGAATTTCAGACACCCTATAGAAACTGTCAGCCGCTCCTCTCGGCCGAGTAATTGTCTCTCTCCCTTATCCGTGCTGTCTGCTTCCGACTCCACACTCGTCCGTGCAGTTCGCTCTCACTGCCACATAGTTCCGCTAGCAAGGCGGTGCCACACAGTTCAGCTTGTCAGTCTTTTAAACAAAGTTCAGCTAGTCCGGCTTTAAACACAGTTCTGCTAGCCGGGCTTCAAACACAGTTCGACTAGCCAGGCTTTCCAACAAAGTTCAGCTAGTCAGGCTTTAAACACAGCCCAGCTTAGCCAGGCCTTCTCTCCAAAGTTTAGCTAGCCCAACTTTCAAACACCGCCCTCTTCAGCAAGGCCTCAAACAGTTCAGCTTAGCTAGGCTTTTTACACAGCACGGCTTAGCCAGGCTTTAAAGATCCACAACCCTCATTTGTCAACACTTTACCTCTTGACATCCACCCGCCGAATCTCTCCTGACTATTATTCTTTTCTTGATACTTTTGGGCTCCTCTAGAAGTCACTCTTCTTCTCCAGCCACTTCCTCTCCCACCTCCATTTCCTCTTCCACACCTTCTCCTCCTACCTGCTCCAACTCCTCCCATTCCATCCCCTCATTCTCCACACCCTCCCTCAGGTGTTCCACCCTCTCCTTTTCTCTCCTGCGGCTCAGGTACTCGTTTGTCCTCATCCCTCTTATTCTTCCAGGCAGTCTGAAAACTATGTTCTGTACGCTCCTGCCTCCTCCCCTCCCGCAATGCATTCTGGGATCTGTAGTTTTTCCACTCTGGCTTTTCTCTCTTCCCCCCCTGCATTCTGGGCTCTGTGACTTCTCTGATTCTCACAAAACATAGAAACATGATGGCAGATAAAGACCAAATGGCCCATCCAGTCTGCCCACCTGCAGCATCCACTATCTTCTCTTCTCCCTAAGAGATCCCACATGCCTGTCCCACGCTTTTTCTTGAATTCAGACACCATTTTTGTTTCCACTACCTTCACCAGGAGGCTATTCCACGCATCCACTACTCTTTCCGTAAAAAAAGTATTTCTTTAGATTATTCCTGAGCCTATAACCTCTTAACTTCATTCTATGACCTCTCGTTCTGGAGTTTTCCTTAATTTTGAAAAAGGCTCACCTCCTGTACATTGATGCCTCAGAGATATTTATTTATTTAAATTATTTATTAGCCACACAATCCCGAAGTACTTGGCAGCGAACAAGTCAACATGCGTAATAAAAGCACAAAAAATAAAACACAACAAAAAACTTGCATATATAAAATATACAAAATCAGCCAAAAATATGATGCTTCATCTCAACAAAGACTCCCACTCATTGACATACTAATGACATGATTTTCATTCCTTCAATATGCTCTTTTAAACGTCTCTGTCATATCCCCTCTCTCTCGCTTTTCTTCCAGAGTATACATATTGAGGTCTATAAGTCTGTCCCCATATGCTTTATGACAGAGACCACTGACCTGTTTTGTAGCTGCCCTCTGGACCGACTCCATCCTGTTTATATATTTTTGTAGGTGCGGTCTCCAGAAAATCTTCAAAGAAGTCACAGTTTTGAAATAGCCTTATGCTGTGATTAGTTTGCAGTCCAGTCTATCAGCATGCCTGTGACCTTCTATCATGTAAAAGACATTTGCCCCCAATGAATAGTGGAGGGGTAAAGGCAAAGTTTAATGAGAGTACTTCTTTAATTGTAGCATGCTTATTCACCAAACATAATGGCCAGTAAACATCTCCAAATGCAATGACCAAACAATCAGAATTAGTTAATCCGGCAACATTATTTTTAACAAGTTGTAAGTTTGCGTCCTTTGGTTTTATTTTAGCTGCAGAATTCTGCAGTTAATGGAGTGTCCAGCAAGCTCATTTTCCTGCAAATCTCTTTTAATTCTTTGACCCCCCCCCCCCCCCCCCAATGGAGTTTCAAAACAACTTCCAGTACAATGTTGAAAGCCCCAGCACACTGCATTTTCCATGCCACAGAAGGCTATTATACGCCGCATTTTAACTCTTCAGAAACTCACAAAAGGCCAGTTTTTCCATGGATGAATCACAGCAACCTGTTTGTGCAAAGGAGCAAGGAACACGACCCCTCCACCGCCACCCTGATATTCAGCCCACAGCGGTCAATGTTTTTGAAAGCAATTACTACTACTACTACTTATCATTTCTATAGCGCTACAAGGCATACGCAGCGCTGTACACCATACACAGAAAGACAGTCCCTGCTCAAAGAGCTTACAATCTAAATAAGACAGGTAAACAGACAGAATTAGGCCTGGAATTTCAGTATTGGGTCTAATCTGGGTACTGACATTGAGTATTCAGATCTTCTGTTGTCGCGCCTCTGTTGTCGCTCTGGTATTGGTGAGCTCTCAAGTCTCCCCGAGCCCCACAAGGCCCCAGGAAACAGCCGAGCACCCCGAATCTTCACCCGCGGCGACCGCCGTTCACCGAGGGTTGAGCCCTCAGCTGCGGGCGGCCAGCAGGACTGCTGGAACCACGGGGTGATGGCTGGCCTGTCTGGATGTGAGTACACAGCTCTTGGGGAAGGGCTTAGCCGGGCGGCTGGCTGAGCACTGGGAACAAACACAGTCTGAGGGAGGTGGCTTAGCCACGGCCAGCTGAGCACTAGGAACCAACACAGTCCTCACAGGAGGTAGCTAGCAGGACGGCTAGCTGATACGAGGAACAAACACAGTCTTCAAAGGAGATAGCTAGCAGGACGGCTAGCTGCCACGAGGAACAAACACAGTCTTCAAAGGAGATAGCTAGCAGGACGGCTAGCTGCCACGAGGAACAAACACAGTCTTCAAAGGAGATAGGCTTCTGAAACACGAAACGGAAGCACTGGACTCCTTCCATGGCTCCGTTTAAATCCCCCGCTCGTTCCTTCGCTAATGCCAGCTGGGACCAATCCCCTTCGCCTAGGCAGACCTAAGGGCCTGGATTGGCTCTCCCGCCCAGCGGGCGGAGTCTCTCAGGGGGGTGCGCCAATCTGGCGCAAGTAGGCGGAGCTACCTCGCCGGCCCCGCTCCAGCGAGGAGAACGAAAACGCCGGCGCCGCCATCTTGGCCGGCGGTTCTCCTTCTTCGAGACCGGCGCTTGCCTCTGTGGATCGCCGGCCTCGGAGCGGCCGGCGGCAGCGCCCGATCCCCCAGGCAGACTATCACCGCCCTCCCGGGTCCCATGGGCGCCCTGGCTCCCGCTCCTGTCCGCGGACCGCCAGGTAAGGGCCCGGAACGGGACAGTATCCTCCCCGGATGACCCCT
Organism: Microcaecilia unicolor; assembly: GCF_901765095.1. Classification (NCBI taxonomy): domain Eukaryota; kingdom Metazoa; phylum Chordata; class Amphibia; order Gymnophiona; family Siphonopidae; genus Microcaecilia; species Microcaecilia unicolor. Next base: position 349,226,310 of record NC_044034.1, read on the forward strand.
TTTCCCGGGGCCCGGGCTTGGACGGATACCGGGCGTGGAAGGCTTTGACCAATTCTGGAGCATGTACATTAGCTACGGGTTCCCAGGAGTTGTCTTCGGGACCAAACGATTTCCATGATAGCAAATAATACAGTTTTCCCCGCCGCCACTTTGAATCAAGAATCTCTCCTACCTCATACTCCGGATCCGGGGCCACCTGGAGATCTTCCTCTTGGGATGGGTGCGGGTGCCACCCGGACCCCCGGAACCTCTTCAATAACGAGACATGGAAGGCGTTGTGCACTCGTAGGGTACCGGGTAACCGCAACCGATACGTTACTGGCCCAACTCGTTCTTGAATCGCAAATGGTCCCGCATATCGAGGTCCCAGTTTTCGGGAAGGCACTCGGAACCTCAGATGCTTCGTGCTCAACCATACCTTCTGTCCTGGTTGGAGCACTGGGGCGGGCCGCCGATGGCGGTCGGCAAAGATCTTATCCCTGGTCACGGTCTTCTGTAATTGTTCCCTAGCCATCTCCCAGACCTTCTGTAGGTCGGCCACGACTTGGTCCCCCGCGGGTGTTACTGCGGTAGAAGGGAACGGCCCTGGAAGCCGAGGATGTCGTCCGTAAACCAGGAAGAACGGGGACTGTCCTGAGGATGAGTGGTCACTTTGGTTATAAGCGAACTCGGCCCAGGGAAGTAGAGAAACCCTTGTCGTTGGTTAACAAAAGCTCGCAAGAATCCCTTCAGTGTCTGGTTAATCCTCTCAACCATGCCGTTGGTTTGAGGATGGTAGGTGGATGAAAAATGGGTCTCTACTCCCAAGGCCGTGCACAAGGCTCTCCAGAAGCGTGAGGTAAATTGGGGTCCTCGATCACTGATGATCCGACTGGGCAGCCCATGTAGTCGAAAAATGTGATGAATGAAGGCCTGGGCTAGAGAGGCTGCCGAAGGAAGGCTCGAGAATGGGACAAAGTGAGCCATCTTTGAGAACCGGTCTACCACAACCCAGATCACGGTATGACCCTGGGAACGAGGTAAGTCAGTGATGAAATCCATGGATACCTCCGACCAGGGATTGGTCGGTACGGGTAGTGGTTGTAGGTCTCCCACGGGGGGTCCTCCTACTGGCTTGGTCCGTGCACACACCGGGCACGAGGTAACAAACTGGAGAATATCTCGTCTCATCTGTGGCCATTGATAATGTCTCGTGATGAATCGGAGAGTCTTTTGATACCCGAAGTGCCCGGCCCATCTAGACGAGTGTCCCCAGTGCATGACCTTTCTCCGATTGGCGGCCACCACGAACTTCTGGATCGGTGCGACGTCCCCTGTAGCCGCACTGAGACAAGCGGGATCTAACATCGGATGAGTCTCCTTGGTCTCTTCCGGGACCTCAAATGCCCGAGAGAGTGAGTCTGCCAGAGTATTCTGGGACGCCGCCCGGAACACTAATTGAAAATGAAACCTGGCAAAGAATAATGACCACCGAGCCTGTCGGGGATTCAGCCGCTGAGCCTCTTGGAGGTATAGGAGATTCTTATGGTCAGTGATGACCGTAAACCGGTGTTCCGCTCCCTCCAGCAAGTGTCTCCACTCCTGCAATGCCAATTTCAGGGCCAAGAGTTCTCTATCCCCTACCGTATAATTCCGTTCGGCTGGGGAGAATTTACGTGAGAAGAAGGAGCACGGCTGGCGCCGACCCTCAGGGTTGATTTGAGAAATGACCGCCCCGGCCCCTAGGGCGGACGCGTCCACCTCTACAATAAAAGGTTTCTCAGGATCGGGGGCCAGCAGAATTGACGCTGATTCAAAAGCCTCTTTTACCTGACGAAAGGCCGCTTGCGCCTCTGGCGGCCAATCCCTGACCCTCGCGTTCTTTTGGGTGAGCGCCGTCAACGGTGCTGTCAATCGAGAGTACTGGGGAATAAACTGGCGATAGTAATTAGCGAAGCCCAGGAATCGTTGTAGGGCCTTCAGTCCCATCGGTTGCGGCCACTCTCGAATGGCCCGGAGTTTGTCTGGCTCCATCTGTAACCCCCCTGGAAGCAGGATATACCCTAAAAAGGGTAAGGACCGCTGATGGAAGGCGCATTTACTGAGCTTAGCAAATAGATGCGCTTGTCGTAAGCGGTGCAGCACCGCGCGAACTTGGCCCGGATGCTCCATGGGGTCCTTAGAATAAACCAGGATGTCGTCCAGATATACAATCACCGTGGAGTTTAGCAAATCCGCTAGCACGTCGTTGATAAGACGTTGAAACACCGCAGGGGCATTGCAGAGGCCGAACGGCATCACCCGTTATTCGAAATGTCCCTCGTGGGTGTTGAAGGCCGTTTTCCATTCGTCCCCTGACCGGATTCGCACTAAATTGTAGGCCCCCCGCAAATCCAATTTAGTGAACATCTGAGCTCCTTGCAGCCTGTCAAAGAGCTCGGGAATGAGCGGTAGAGGAAACCGATCTTTCACGGTGATGGCATTTAATCCCCGATAGTCAATACAAGGTCTCAGGGACCCATCCTTCTTGGTAACGAAAAAGAACCCTGCCCCGGCTGGGGACGTAGAAGGCTGAATGAACCCTTTTCGCAGGTTCTCACGGATGTATTCTTGCATCACCTTGGACTCTCCTCGGGACAGTTTGTACAGTCGGCCCCGTGGGGGTACCGTATCCGTCTTCAGATTAATGGCACAGTCAAAAGACCTATGAGGCGGTAGCACCTCCGCTTCCTTAGGATTAAACACGTCTGCAAAGTCTCTATAATCCCTAGGCAGCGAGCCCAGTTCAACCTGTCCCTCGTTGGGCAACATATTTAAGGCCGGACAGCTGCCAGCCCGACCTTTACAACAGGTCTCCTGACAGGAATTACCCCAGGCTTGGATTCTTCCCCCGGCCCAGTCGATAACCGGGTTGTGGTACCGTAACCACGGCAATCCCAGGACCACTGGGTGAATGGTCCGGGATAACACTAAGAACTCGGCCTCCTCCCGATGATCCTCCCCCACCTGCAATCCCAACACGGGGGTGATCTCCGTGACCGGCTGGGGAAGGGTAGTCCCTTGGATGGAGGTTATTCGCAGCACCGGCCTCCGCGGGAGCGTGGGCCAGCCCATTTTCTGCAGCAGTTCGAGTCCAATAAAGTTGCCCCCTGACCCCGAGTCCACCAGGGCCCGGGTCTGAATCGTGGCCTCCTGCCACCGTAATGTTACTGGTAGGATGATCAGGGAGTCCGGTAGGGGAGCGGAGTGCCCCAAGAACCCTCCCCTCAGGGTGCCTTGGGGAGCGCATTTCCCGGCCGGATGGAACAAGTCCGGAGGAAATGTCCAGCCTTGCCACAATAGAAGCACAGTCCGTTCGACTGTCGTTCCTGTCTTTCGGAGGGGGTCAACCGTTGACGGCCCATCACCATCGGCTCTTCCCCGGGCTCTGTGGAGTCCCGGTTCCCCTGGCGAGGGGACGGCCCTTTGCCCGTCCGGGGGGTCCCTCGTGCCCACTTCTGCCGCTCCGCCCGGGCTCTGGCTCGCTCCTGGAATCGGGTGTCTACTCGTATACAGAGCGAGATGAGGGCATCCAATTGTCCGGGAATCTCCCGTCCCGCCAATTCGTCCTTGATTCGTTCTTGTAAGCCTTCCATAAAAATGGCCATCAAGGACTCCGGATTCCAACGCAGCTCCATGGCTAAGGTTCGAAACCGGATGGCATAGTCGGCTACCGTGCCCTCTCCCTGATGAATCCGGAGCAGCTCCGACGCCACGGAGGAGGGTCTCCCCGGAAGGTCGAACACCATCCGGAACCGGCGCTGAAATTCACTATAATCATCCAAAATAGGGTCCTGTTGTTCGTTCAGGGGGGCCACCCAGTCCTGGGCCTTCCCTACGCAAAGGCCCATAATGTAGCCCACTTTACTTTGGTCCGAAGCAAATGCCTCCGGTTGCATCCGGAAGGCCAGGTTACACTGGTTAAGGAACCCCCGACAACCTCCAGGGGTCCCATCGTATCGTGCTGGTTCAGGGAACCGAGGTCCCATGCGGAACCCTCCCACATGGGGAGCCGCTGCGGCCCGCCTGGTTCTGTACCTGAAGCGTGGAAAGTTGAGAGCATACGTTCTGGAGTGCCCCAGACAGGGCATTAAGCTGTTCCTGTTGCTGCTGGAGAACCTTGGCCAGGTCCCGTAGATCAGGTTGCGTCGGCGAGCTCATGGCTTCCGTTTTCTGTCGCACCTCTGTTGTCGCTCTGGTATTGGTGAGCTCTCAAGTCTCCCCGAGCCCCACAAGGCCCCAGGAAACAGCCGAGCACCCCGAATCTTCACCCGCGGCGACCGCCGTTCACCGAGGGTTGAGCCCTCAGCTGCGGGCGGCCAGCAGGACTGCTGGAACCGCGGGGTGACGGCTGGCCTGTCTGGATGTGAGTACACAGTTCTTGGGGAAGGGCTTAGCCGAGCGGCTGGCTGAGCACTGGGAACAAACACAGTCTGAGGGAGGTGGCTTAGCCACGGCCAGCTGAGCACTAGGAACCAACACAGTCCTCACAGGAGGTAGCTAGCAGGACGGCTAGCTGATACGAGGAACAAACACAGTCTTCAAAGGAGATAGCTAGCAGGACGGCTAGCTGCCACGAGGAACAAACACAGTCTTCAAAGGAGATAGCTAGCAGGACGGCTAGCTGCCACGAGGAACAAACACAGTCTTCAAAGGAGATAGGCTTCTGAAACACGAAACGGAAGCACTGGACTCCTTCCATGGCTCCGTTTAAATCCCCCGCTCGTTCCTTCGCTAATGCCAGCTGGGACCAATCCCCTTCGCCTAGGCAGACCTAAGGGCCTGGATTGGCTCTCCCGCCCAGCGGGCGGAGTCTCTCAGGGGGGTGCGCCAATCCGGCGCAAGTAGGCGGAGCTACCTCGCCGGCCCCGCTCCAGCGAGGAGAACGAAAACGCCGGCGCCGCCATCTTGGCCGGCGGTTCTCCTTCTTCGAGACCGGCACTTGCCTCTGTGGATCGCCGGCCTCGGAGCGGCGGGCGGCAGCGCCCGATCCCCCAGGCAGACTATCACCGCCCTCCCGGGTCCCATGGGCGCCCTGGCTCCCGCTGCTGTCCGCGGACCGCCAGGTAAGGGCCCGGAACGGGACATCTGTGGTGCCCAAAAGTTACCTGGGTATTGCTGATATTCAATGCCATACTCGGATAAATTACTGGGCATAGTTAGGACAACATATTATGAGGTCCTCCTTGTCTGGTTAGTTTTCTGGGCACTGGCATTGAATATCTGTGGTATAATACTAACATAGTAGATGACAGCAGATAAAGATCTGTATGGTCCATCCAGTTTGCCCAACAAGATAAACTCATTACATAAGGTATGATATGATACTACATGTTAGGAGTTACGGACCAAGAAAGGGATCTGGGTGTTGTCGTCGATAATACACTGAAACCTTCTGCTCAGTGTGCTGCTGCAGCTCGGAAAGCAAATAGAATGTTGGGTATTATTAGGAAAGGTATGGAAAACAGGTGTGAGGATGTTATAATGCCGTTGTATCGCTCCATGGTGCGACCGCACCTTGAGTATTGTGTTCAATTCTGGTTGCCGCATCTCAAGAAAGATATAGTGGAATTGGAAAAGGTGCAGCGAAGGGCGACTAAAATGATAGCGGGGATGGGACGACTTCCCTATGAAGAAAGACTAAGGAGGCTAGGGCTTTTCAGCTTGGAGAAGAGACTGCTGAGGGGAGACATGATTGAGGTATATAAAATAATGAGTGGAGTGGAACAGGTGGATGTGAAGCGTCTGTTCACGCTTTCCAAAAATACTAGGACTAGGGGGCATGCGATGAAACTACAGTGTAGTAAATTTAAAACAAATCGGAGAAAGTTTTTTTCACCCAATGCGTAATTAAACTCTGGAATTCGTTGCCGAAGAACGTGGTGGAGGCGGATAGCTTGGCAGAGTTTAAAAAGGGGTTAGATGGTTTCCTAAAGGACAAGTCCATAAACCGCTACTAAATGGACTTGGGAAAAATCCACAATTCTAGGAATAACATGTATAGAATGTTTGTACGTTTGGGAAGCTTGCCAGGTGCCCTTGGCCTGGATTGGCCGCTGTCGTGGACAGGATGCTGGGCTCAATGGACCCTTGGTCTTTCCCAATGTGTGGCATTACTTATATGTATGCTTGATCTTCATTTGTCTTTACCATTTTCAGAGCACAGACCATAGAGGTCTACCTAGCACTGGCCTTGTTCTCCAACTATTGAAGTCATTGAAGCCCCACTCCAACCCATCCAAATCTGTCCAGCCATGATCAGGGCACAGACCGTAGAAGTCTACCCAGTACCTGGTGTCGCCATCTAATTACCATTAAGTTTGTTTGGTTCCACATCTTCTATATAGGATTTGTTTGTGTTTATCCCATGCATTTTTGAATTCTCTTACTGTGTTCACCTCCACCACCTCCCGCGGGAGGGCATTCCAGGTATCTACCACCCTCTTCATGAAAAAGTACTTCCTGACATTATTCCTGAGAAAGCCCCCTGCAGCCTCAATTCATGTCCTCTAGTTGAACCACCTTCCCGTCTCTGGAAAAGGTTTATTTCTACATTAATACCTTTCAGATAGTTGAGTGTCTGTATCATATCACCCCTGCCTCTCCTTTCCTACAGGGTATACATGTTCAGTTCCTTGAGCCTCTCCTCAAATGTCTTTTGACTCAATCTCCATACCATTTTTGTCACTTTTCTCTGAGCTGCTTCAAGTCTTTTTATGTCCTTAGCAAGATACGGCCTCCAAAACTGAACACAATACTTCAAGTTAGGGTTACCATATGTCCGGATTTACCTGGACATGTCTGGGCAACTGGATGGGTTTTGCCAATCTGCCCGTTTGTCCGGATTTCTGAACTCGGCGCTGATTCAAAATGGCCGCCGAGAGTTGAAGTGACCTTGCGAGACTTCAACTCTCGGCGGCCATTTTGAATCGGCACCGAACTCAGGAACAGGAAGGATGCATGCAGGGCAGCGCTCCGGGCAGGAAAGAGGGGCGCTTTCTTGCCCCACAGAGGTCACTAGACAACCAAGGTAGTAGTAAGATAAGGGGAGGGGAAAATGTGACAGGGGGCGGAGCGAGGGCATGAAAGGGGGCGTAGTGTGGGTGTGGTGGGGGGGTGGGGCATGTGCCTTCCTTTTTGGGGGACAAAATATGGTAACCCTACTTCAAGTGGGGCTTCACCAACAACTTGTACAGGGGCATCAACACCTCCTTTCATCTGCTGGTTATACCCCTCTCTATTCAGACTAACATAACATCTAGGTCTGCCCCCAGACTGCTCCAACACTACCCGGACAGTGTCATGGCAGTCTACATGGATATTTAGTGGCACTATCAGGGTAAGAACCACTGAAAATCCCAGTATGGGACAGTCAGAGTGACTTATCCAGGTAGGAGTCTCTCCTAACCTGATAAGTCCTGCTGACTATCTAGTACAATATTATTACTGTTAGTAGAATGCAGGGAAACTGAGACAGCATGAGATAACCACCTTCAGGCATTAACCCACATAAATGTTCACAGCTTAGTACACAGTTTTGTGAAATGTAGCTACAGGATGCAAAAAAGCTACGGGTTCTTCTGCATCCAATTTTAAAAATTTTGCAAATAATTTTTCACAAGTTGCCCTGAGTAGGAACTTTATGTGTTCCCAGTTGTAACAACATGCAAAATATTTAACAAAACAAGGACCATTTCGCACAGCAAAAGTAGGATTTAAAGCACCCTGAAAACTCACTTCCGTGGTAGGCAAGACAAACCTGCCACTTGCACCACAACCCCTCCCCCTCCCCCCCCCAAAGGAAAACCTCTCTTCTTCACCAGGACAGAAGCATGTGAGAATTGCTCCTGCCCCCCACACCCACTGGATGAGTCAGGGTCCTGGGGGGGGGGGAGTGGGAGGGGGGGTTGGAGGCCTACTCTCACATTTTTTTCATTTAAGAAGTGTAGATAGATGTTTCTTAAATAGGGATTTGCATAGGCAAGAAAATTTCATTTAGATTTCATAATTTTCCCCAATTTTTTGGTGTTTTTAGTTAATTTCACACGTCATTTTTAATAGGATATTTTTAATGCATGCATGACAAATGAAATACAAAAAGCACAAAACCCCTAAGAGAAAAGCTACACTGGCTCCCACTTAAAGAACGTATTGCGTTCAAAATCTGTACCCTGGTTCATAAAATTATTCACGGCGAGGCCCCGGTATACGTGACAAACCTCGTAGACTTACCAACCAGAAACGCAAAAAGATCAGCACGCACGTTCCTGAATCTTCACCACCCTAGCTGCAAAGGACTAAAATATAAATCAACATACTGTATGCATCCAGCTTCTCCTACATAAGCGCGCAACTATGGAATGCCCTGCCGACTGCCATCAAAACAGTACACGACCTAACAAACTTCCAAAAGTTATTAACAACCAACTTGTTCGAAAAGGCATACCACAATGATCCATCCTAAATACCGGACAACGAAACCCATACCAGAATGGGACAAAACCGAACTCTCGACACTGGATTGCTTAACTGTACTTTGGCACTAATGAACTTTATCGTTATACCACTCTACTTCTCATTCCAGAAACGAACTCTCTGCACTTGATCGCTTAATCTACAAAGCACTTAGCCTTCCAAAGTTCCATAGGAACCTATGGAACTATGGAAGGCTAAGTGCTTTGAAAATATGTCTCTCTGTCACTTAATAACCATTTTGTATTTCTCAATCCGGAAATGGCAATCGCCATTACGGCATTATGTAAGCCACATTGAGCCTGCAAATAGGTGGAAACATGTGGGATACAAATGCAACAAGTAGATACATTGATTTAGGTGCACTTGTGGAGGGGGGAACTATCAATGTGTGCTATCATTAAGACAGGTTATTTTACACTAAGTCGTGCTGTTTTAGCAGAGGGTCTCAATGTGACCCTGTACTAACCTAGCATGATTTGTGGTAAAATAATGCTTCTTAAGTTAGCCCACGTTGATAACTTGAAAAATGTATTTAATAAATATCCTGTATCTACAGAGCTTCATGGCTGCAGAGAGAAAGGCGGCTATTATAGAGCCCAGTTGGAAAGAATAAACTGTCTGTTTAGACAGCAGAGTTTATGTGAGGTTACATAAAAGTTAGGGGAAGGGGCAAGCTAAATAATATGGAAATCAGATGCCTCGTCAAAGCAAAGTGTATATATATTTGTGCTTACGAAGTGGTGTGTGCAGCTGATGCTGAGAATTGTTAGCATGGAGAAAACTGATGATCCTAAGATAGTGGTTAAGGGCAGTATTTTTGTGCTGCATTTGTGCAGGGCAAAATGAAACTTGTGCATAGGCCTGAGGTTTTCATTAAGTTGGAAGGTGAAACATGTGAAAGGAAGGTGCTGTATGCCTGAATGCTCCTCAGGTAGGATTATTTGAAGAGGGAAAAAAAGGCTTTTGAAGTTAAAAGCGGAGGAGTGGCCTAGTGGTTAGGGTGGTGGACTCTGGTCCTGAGGAGCTGAGTTTAATTCCCGCTTTAGGCACAGGTAGCTCCTTGTGACTCTGGGCAAGTCACTTAACCCTCCATTGCCCCAGGTACAAATAAGAACCTGTATATACTATGTAAACCCCACAGAAAGGCAGCATATCAAGTCCCATTCCCTTTCCCCTATTTGAGATTCTACATGGAATGTTGCTACTATTGGAGATTCTACATGGAATGTTGCTATTCCACTAGCAACATTCCACGTAGAAGGCTGCGCAGGCTTCTGTTTCTGTGAGTCTGACGTCCTGCACGTACGTGCAGGACGTCAGATTCACAGAAGCAGAAGCCTGCGCGGCCACATTGGTGATCTGCAAGGGCTGACTTTTGCTAGTGGAATAGCAACATTCCATGTAGAATCTCCAATAGTAGCAACATTCCATGTAGAATCTCAAATAGTAGCAACAGTGGAGGAGTGACCTAGTGGTTGGGGTGGTGGACTTTGGTCCTGGGGAACTGAGGAACTGAGTTTGATTGCCACTTCAGGCACAGGCAGCTCCTTGGGACTCTGGGCAAGTCACTTAACCCTCCATTGCCCCATGTAAGCCGCATTGAGCCTTCCATGAGTGGGAAAGCGCGGGGTACAAATGTAACAACAAAAAATAAAAATAAAAAGTCTGAGTGTGCCGTATATTAAAGAGGTTCGAGCAATTAGTTGCAGGGGTACAAGTGCTAAAGAAACATAAGTAAACCCAATGCTACATATACTCTTTTGAACAACAGCACAAAAATCAATATTTTATATTAACGAGGAAACAGATTTACTGTGCTCTTCCTTGGAGAATTAGTAACAGAAGCTGTGGTTGATGTAGCAACTGAGGAAAGAAATGTAGTGGCTTTCACTTGACAATGTCTGACTGTGAAAAGAAAATAAAGTGAGAGGAATTATTCTCTAATTTACTGTGAATTAAGCTTAAGAAAGAAGGACCGTTTATAAAAGTAAATGAATCCTGAAAGAACCAAGTGTGCTCCAGGGGGGGAAAAAAACCTTACTGGTTGGATTTGTTCTAGCCTGAAAAAGTTTTCAGCTTGTTATTTGGCTACAGCTAAATTGGTTTTATACTGCAACAGAGAAATCTGCTATAAAGTTGACTGTTTGGGCATAATACAGAAGCATAGAAACATATACTTTAGTGAACTGTGTTTTAGCAGTTCACATTTCTGACTTTTGTTGTATTGTTTGCCAGTGGCGTAGCCAAGGGTGGGCCTGGGTGGGCCTAGGCTCATCCACTTTGGGTTCAGGCCCACCCAGCAGCAGCACACCTATGATGTGGCTGGTTGGGATCCCCAAACCCCACCAGCCAAAAACTCCAACAGCTGTCACTCCTGCATACCTTGTAACAGCGACGTTCCTAGGGTGGCTGACACCCGGGGCGAATCGCCCATGCGCCCCCCCCCCCCCCGGGTGCGCCCCCCCCCACTCCTGGCGAAAGGACACCTCCCCCCCGGCGAAAGAACACCCCCCCGGGTGCATTTTTACCTGCTGGGGGGGGGGGGGGGTGCCGCATGCCTGTCGGCTTCGCTCGTTCCATGCTCCCTCTGCCCCGGAACAGGAAGTAACCTGTTCCGGGGCAGAGGGAGCACGGAACGAGCGGAGCCGACAGGCGCGCGGCACCCCCCCAGCGTCGTGCACCCCGGGGTGGCCCCCCCCCCACCGCCCCCCCCCCTTGGTACGCCACTGCCTTGGAAATAGCAGATCTTCACCTGCAGCGAGCAGAGACTGATACGTACTGCTCGCAGTGGCCCCGCCTACATGTATTGTCGCCTATATGGAAACAGGAAGTTGCATCAGAGGCAAGGCTGTGGGGCCAACATGAGCAGTGTGTATTAGTTGCTACTCGCTGCCGGTGAAAATCTGCTACTTAAAAAGTATGCGAGGGAGGAGGGATATTTGAGAGACCATATGGCATCCAGGCGAGAAAGGGAGAGACCAAATCACTTGTGGGACAGGGCGGAGCTCTTCTGCCCACCCATGTTTCGCTCAGGCCCACCCAAAATTGGGTGTCTGGCTACGCCCCTGTTGTTTGCCTGTTGGTTTGATGCTTTTTGTGTCATCTATTACCACCACTTTTCTTTGTGTCAGCTAATAAGTACATAAGTATTGCCATACTGGGAAAGACCAAAGGTCCATCAAGCCCAGCATCCTGTTTCCAACAGTGGCCAATCCAGGTCACAAATACCCGGCAAGATCCCAAAAAAGTACAAAATATTCTATACTGCATATCCCAAAAATAGTGGATTTTCCCCAAGTCCATTTAATAATGGTCTATGAACTTTTTCTTTAGGAAGCCATCCAAACCTTTTTTAAACTCATAAGTACATAAGTAATGCCATACTGGGAAAAGACCAAGGGTCCATCGAGCCCAGCATCTTGTCCACGACAGCGGCCAATCCAGGCCAAGGGCACCTGGCAAGCTTCCCAAACGTACAAACATTCTATACATGTTATTCCTGGGATTTTGGATTTTTCCAAGTCCGTTTACTTTAGTAGCGGTTTATGGACTTGTCCTTTAGGAAACCGTCCAACCCCTTTTTAAACTCTGCTAAGCTAACCGCCTTCACCACATTTTCCAGCAATGAATTCCAGAGTTTAATTACACGTTGGGTGAAGAAAAAGTTTCTCCGATTTGTTTTAAATTTACTACACTGTAGTTTAATCGCATGCCCCCTAGTCCTTGTATTTTTGGAAAGCGTGAACAGACGCTTCACATAAACCTGTTCCACTCCACTCATTATTTTATATACCTCTATCATGTCTCCCCTCAGCCGTCTCTTCTCCAAGCTGAATAGCCCTAGCCTCCTTAGTCTTTCTTCATAGGGAAGTCGTCCCATCCCCGCTATCATTTTAGTCGCCCTTTGCTGCACCTTTTCCAATTCTACTATATCTTTCTTGAGATGCGGCGACCAGAATTGAACACAATACTCAAGGTGCGGTCGCACCATGGAGCGATACAATGGCATTATAACATCCTCACACCTGTTTTCCATATCTTTCCTAATAATACCCAACATTCTATTCGCTTTCCTAGCCGCAGCAGCACACTGAGCAGCTAAGCTAACCGCCTTTACCACATTCTCTGGCATCGAATTCCAGAGTTTAATTACACGTTGAGTGAAGAAACATTTTCTCCGACTCGTTTTAAATTTACTACATTGTAGCTTCATCGCATGCCCCCTAGTCCTAGTATTTTTGGAAAGCGTAAACAGACGCTTCACATCTACCCGTTCGCCTCCACACATTATTTTATAGACCTCTATCATATCTCCCCTCAGCTGCCTTTTCTCCAAGCTGAAGAGCCCTAGCCGCTTTAGCCTTTCCTCATAGGGAAGTCGTCCCATAGTGTTTCTTAATGATAGCAATTATTGACATCCATTCAAGTTGGTACATTGATTCACCCTTAAAATTCTAGACTCCTGAAGCAGGTGCTTCTAGCACCAAAATGCAGGATTGTGTCAAATCAAATTTAGGATGTTTATTTTGTGTTTCTGATTTGTTAATAAATTTCCCTTGAGTTGCAATTTCAGTGGTTGCCCCCCGTTTTTTGTGTGTGTTTTTGTATTTGTTGTTTACAAAAGGGGGTCTCTTCTGCATTTGTTTTTCCATAATACAGAAGCAACTTGGAAGTTTTGTGTGCGTGTGACTGACAAGCTGTGACACAGTCAGCAAAATCAGTCTGAGCTTCCTGAAAACAATAAAGAATGAAGGAACTTACTAAAGGAAAGCAGAGGACTTAAATACAAATCAATACATGCATCTAGCTTTTCATACATCTGTACACAACGATGGAATGAATTACCAACCACTATAAGAAAAACACGCGACTTGATGACCTTCCGGAAACTACTGAAGACTTGCTTGTTCAAAAGAGCGTACAAAATGGATCCCTCATAACGATCTGACTCCTAAACTACACCAGACACAATTTTATATTGGAACTCTTTTATTTTGCCTATTTTATTTACACCCTAATTACTGATAATCATACCCTGTCCTGATATCATTATGTTATGTTGTTATCCATTTACCCTAATTACTGACAATTATACCTTGTCCTGATATCATTGTATTATGTTGTTATCCACTTACCCACTTCTTAATCAACATAATTTTCGCATGAGCCTTAATAGCAATAATTCTGAAATTCTTCTCCGTTAATATGATTGCCATAATATTCCTATGCACCTTATCTGTTATATATACTCTGATTCTCTATTCCATCAATGTGATTGTAGTTGTATTATATTGTAAGCCACATTGAGCCTGCAAATAGGTGGGAAATGTGAGATATAAATGCAGCAAAATAATAAAATAAAATAAATATTTGAATCAATGTATGCTGCAGTGTGACTGAATATGTACGATTCCCTTGTTGAGGAGCTTCTGAGAAAAAAAAGAAGAACAAATATTGATCAGAAGCAGACATAAAATAATTGATAGAACCAAAGCAGGGCTCTAAAAGGCATGTTTTACTTATAATAAAATGTTAAGATGTGACATACAGTCACATATAAAATAGAACCCAACAGGCATATTTAAGATAAGGAGGCCTGAGTGGGAGAGAAAATGAACTAAGAATGTGTAAAGGAAATAAAAGGGAGGGGTTAGACAGGGTATCTGAATTACTTCTTATTTGTTGGGTAGTTTACACCACATACAGTAGTTTAGGTACCAGAAGTAGGTAGAAAAATGAATATACGTACATTTATATGTAAAATAGAGAGACAGAGTTCTGAGTTTTTGGTTTAATGTCACTTAGAGAAGTAGGAAGAAGAAAGAATAAAGAGGATTACATACTCACGAGAGTCCAAGATGAAGAATCCAGTCTTGGAAGACAGCCAACCCAAGAAAGCATCTGGAAGATGTAAGGAAAGATAATTGACTGACTTATTTATTTATTTTATTTATTTATTTGTTGCATTTGTATCCCACATTTTCCCCACCTATTTGCAGGCTCAATGTGGCTTACGTGGCACCGTAATGGCGATCGCCATTTCCGGAATGAGAAATACAGCGTGGTATTGCATTAGAGTGCATAAATGGTAGAGTAGATTACAAAGTGGTGTTACATTGAAGTTCCTAAATGATAGAGTAGATTATAGAGTATTTTAAACAATCAACTATAGAAAGCTGCTTACACTTAAGCACATAACCTTAGTGTGCACGTTAAATAAAAAAGTAAATTATCCTATTAGAGTATACATAGAGTATACAGTAAACATAAGAAGCATTTTTGCTGATTACCTTAATTAGTTAAATTTACAGGTCCCATAAAAAGAAACTCCTATAAGGTAGAAAATGCATTTTTCAGGAGGGGTTTCAGTAAAAGAAAGGGAAGTTGAAGTGGTTTATGTTACCTATCTGAAAGTTGTTCTTTTGCTGAAATCTTATCACTGTTGAGTTTTGATTGGAAACATGGAACTGAAGCCTTTGGCTAATGTAATTTTGCTGTGCCTTGACAATTAATGTTCCAAGTGTTCTTGCCCCAAGTGTTATTAAGAACATTTATTATATTGTTGCCTATATTCCATCTTGTTGTACAATAAAATTTATAAATAGCAATACTAAACTGAAATTGTAAATTTCTTCTCACATTTGCGATCACAAGTGAGTTTATATATCCAATGACATTTGCTATAATATAAATGAAAACAACATGTGTATGTGTTCTTTTTATGCTTGTGGCTTAGTAGGGTATCACACTTGGGGAACCACCAATTGGCTAATATGACCTATTTAAAATCATATGTATAAAAGGGGGTGTGATAAGGGGGTGCAGTATAAGAAACAAATTAAGGTGCACTGTCTAAGTTGATTAGTATGCATTGAA
Source organism: Microcaecilia unicolor (assembly GCF_901765095.1). Classification (NCBI taxonomy): domain Eukaryota; kingdom Metazoa; phylum Chordata; class Amphibia; order Gymnophiona; family Siphonopidae; genus Microcaecilia; species Microcaecilia unicolor. Next base: position 349,241,679 of record NC_044034.1, read on the forward strand.
TTAATTACCCATGCACTAAAAATGTTAAGGTGCACTAACCAACCAAATGTGCACTAACAAATGCACCCCTGTATTCTGTAGCCAGTTGTGTTGAGTTGGAGGTGTTGCAGCACACTTGCATACTGGCTCTTTGAGACTGAAAATGATCTCAAATGGGGGAGTGTGGCATATACTGAGGCAGGGGGAGGATGTGGGCCCAGTGACTCCAGCAGTCCCTAAGGGTCAAAGGATTCTGTGAGACTGGTTTAGAGGTCTCTGAAGGGGACCATTAGGACCCTTGAACTTGTGGCATTGCTATGCAAAAAGGCTTCTTTTGTGGCAATGTACAAAAAACCAGGGGCGTAGACAGACTTTGGCGGGAGGGGGGTCCAGAGCCCGAGGTGAGGGGGCACATTTTAGCCCCCCCCCCCCAGTGCCACCAACCCCCCCCCCCCCCCCCGGTGCTGCCACCAACAACAACTTTGACCCCCCCCCCCCCCCGCCGATGATCCTCTCGATGCCCCTCCCGCCGCCAACCCTCCCCTGTCGTTGCCTACCTTTGATGGCGGAGGACCCCAACCCCCGACAGCCGAGGTCCTCTTCTTCCGGCGCAAGGCTTTGTTCTGTTTCTGTGAGTCTGACGTCAAACTCACAGAAACAGAATGAAGCCTTGCGCTGGAAGAAGAGGACCTCGGCTGGCGGCGGTTGGGGTCCCCCGCCAGCAAATGTAGTGGACGGCGGTGGGTTGGCGGCTGGAGGGGGGGTCGAGAGGGTCGTCGGCAGGGGGTCCAGGGCCAAATCTAGGGGGGCCCAGGCCCCCGTGGCCCCACATAGCTATGCCACTGCAAAAAACTACAGTTCTTGATCTCTATCTATATTTTAGGGGGAAAGAGGCCTGCAAAGTCTTTTTTGTGTGCTTGTTTATTCAAAAGCCCTCAATAATAAGCTGATCTGCATGAATTTGCAATGTAGAAGCTCATTAATGAGGAATGTTTATAAACTTTCACCAAAACTGGAGACTGCATGGAAACTGAACTTCAAGTTAAAAAATAGTGCAAAATGTAGTTGGTGTTTTTACATGTTTTCAGGTGTTTAAATTTTAAGTCACACTTTTGTGAAATCACTTTCCATGTTAGTATATGAGGGCCAAAGGGACTTGATCAAGGTCAACCAGGAATCCTATTAGATAAAATGTTAATTTGTATCTCAGGCTTTTCTTTGGCTTGTGAAAGCTGAACCTGTTTTTTTTTTTTATGCATCCTTCTTATATTTTAATATATAATTTTATATTATTACAATCTGTTAACTTTTTATTTATTTGCATTTTGCTCACACCTTTTTCAGTAGTAGCTCAAGGTGATTTACATTCAGGTACACTGTATATTTCTCTGTCCCAGGAGGGCTCACAATCTAAGTTTGTACCTGAGGCAATGGAGGGTTAAGTGACTTGCCCAAGATCACAAGGAGCAGCAGCACTGGGATTTGAACTGGCCACCACTGGATTGCAAGACTGGTGCTGTAACTGCTAGGCCACTCCTCCACTCCATGTTAATATATTTTAAACGTTTATTGGTCAGTTTTGTTTGAATTATATACTATATTTTACTGTAAGCCACTTAAGAGGTCATTTTAGAAGCATTTCTACCTAGAAATTGCCACATTTACATGTGTAGATTTCAAACACATGTGGATGCTGATTCCAGAAAGCCTCTATTTACTCACGGAGATGGTGGGTTGCAGAGATTTCAAGGGTACATGATTTGGGCGTGTTCAGGGCAGTCCAAATATTTACACGTGAATTTCCCGTTTTATAATAGGAATACACGTGTATTTAAACAAATTTCCCTAAACATTTCTGCAGCAGAACAGAGGACCTCATAGATTTCAAACAAAATCTTGTTTCAGCCTGCAAATTGAAATATGTAATAATAACTTTCAAATTTATTATAGTCTTCCTATCCCGCCCTATGGGAATACCTTCAGGGTGGCTTACAATCTAAAAATAGTGTAAAATATGCAACATGGTAAAAAAACACAGATATGTCTATTAGGGAAGGAGGAGAATTACAATAATTGATAGGACAGAGGAGGGAAGGTAAAACCTAAAGGAAAACATTTCAAGTATCTTTCAAGGTATCTCCTGAAAAAGCAGCTCATTATCATTCAAACCAGTTCATTGTTATGCAAATCAAATAATAAAGCTTGCATTTAACTTGCAAGTAATGTTATTCATGGAAAGAAATGCTGACTTTGAGCTACTTATCTTTCTTCCCTGAGATATTGGGCTGCAAACCATAGGCGGTCGGTGGCACAACTGTTTGGGGAGGCTAAAGGGGGTGGGGTTAGGGGTGGGGCCAGGGGTGGAGCTTAAATCCATAATTGTCTGATAACACACAGAAAAAATAAATAAAAATAAAAATAAAAATGTCACAATACCTTTTATTAAATTTAGATATTAGATATGTATCATATGTCAAAGAATAAAGTGGTTGCTCAAAGCATATTCTAAGCACAATCGCTCAACTGCAAAACACTATGCACAACTTTGTGCAAAAACACACTCAGAACCTTACTGTACCATAAATATTACACTGGGCAGACCTAATACACCAATATACCACCCATACGGAAAATGCAGACCGTCAACAATATGAAACAAGGGATCATATCATCACAATTCTCATGTAGAGCCACAAAACACCCTAATTCATGTTTAATGTGGGATAAAATGCCATAAATAAGTAAAAAAATTTAAACTTTTAATGTTGAGCACCTGATTCTCAAAGTGGACATATTCCAAACACTATAATGAAAATAAAATGATCTTTTCTACCTCTGTTGTCTGGTGACTTTTTCTGATCATGCTGGCCCAGTATCCAATTCTGTTGCTATCTGTCCTCAGTGCAGGTCAGGAAGTCATCCTCCTTAAATATCTCCCTGGCAACCCGGGACACCTCCAGCCAACCCCTCCTGCCTCCCCTGCTCTCCCAGCAGTAAGGTAAACAAACCATAAACCAATTTCTACAACTACTTACAAAAGGCTAGAGGGCTTTCACTGCAGCTCCTGCTGTGAGGATGGCGGTAAATCAACAATTTAAACCCCTCATAGCACAGCAGGGGAGGCTTAGCCTGTCCAAGCCTCTTATACCGGGCGCCTATGCTGCAAACCCATGGTCCGATGTTCCCTGGAGGACCTGTAAAGGGGCTAATGTCAGCACCTGAATCCATCCCAGCAGTGGATTGTTCTCCTGACAGTCCAATCTCATTCCCCTATTTCCCCTAACCTCCCTGACAGTCCATGGCTATGTCCCACCTCCAAAGCCCATATATCACATAGCTAAACTCCCCCATCCCTTCAAAGCCCTCCCAACATCTACTGGGGGTTTTTCCTGGTGGCTAGTGATGTGGGAAGCAGGAGTGATTGACTCCCTAGCAGTAGTTTTGTAGCACTACATCTAGAGGTAAATTTGTCAAATAAGGGCATGCGACCGTGCAGGTCTTTTTCTGCCGTCATCTACTTTGTATGTATGTATGTAACACCTATTTGACCACTTGACCTCTAGTGGTAGTACTATGAAACTACCACTAGGGATTGACCAGCACCATTTTGACCCTGGATGCAGATGGGGCAGGAGTGTCTGAGGATCTCTCCTGCTCCCCCCCCCCCCCCAATTAGCCACCAGGGAAACCCACAGTAGGCTCCTGGTGGGCGTGTACTTCAGGGGGCTTGAGGTTAAGCCATGTGATGGAAGAACTTTGGGTAATGTCGGGCAATGTATGGATGAAATATGCTGGGGATCAAGTTGGGATTTGCAACAAGTTTTTTTTTTCTTTCCTCAGAGCCCCTTAACGCATAGCAGGCCCAACCTGAGGCCTTCTATCCATATTACTGCAGCCAGGAATCTGCAATGTTTCTGGCTACAGCACCAGAAATTTGTGAGATCAGGATGTCCTTTTTTCTATAAACAATTTTATAAAATTCCTGCCCCCGCTGGACAAGATAGCTAATCTATATATATAAAAGGCACCTCCAACGTTCCATTGAAGCCTCAAGCCGGAAACTTGAGGCGCCCGAGATATCCGGTTTGGCCTGCAGGCTGCAGTCACTGTAGCTCCGCCCTCGCGTCAAAACGCGATGACGTTGAGGGTGGGTCGGGTCTGCAGTCAGTGTACCTACGCGATGACGCAGAGGGCGGGGCGGCGAAGACACAACGGACGACTTCCACACATTCTCTCACAGCTGCTGGGAGAGCGTACCAAACTTCGCAAACTTGCAACCACGTCACTGAGGGACGGAGGGAGGGAGAGGAGAGGTGTGGAACTCGGAAGGGAGGCACGGAGGGGGTGTCTGGAACTCGGGAGGGAGGGACGGAGGGAGGACGGTGGGGGGATTATCCTGCTAGCGCCCGTTTCATTTTCCCCCGAAACGGGCATTTCTTACTAGTATCTACATATATGTCAGTTCTTCTTCATACTTTACAAAAGGCTATGTGTCTCAGTTGTGCTCTCAGTGAGTTATCTAAAATGGGCCTTTTGATATAATAGACTTGAGGCATATAAATAATTTTAAATAAATATAATGTCAGCTGAATTTGTCAGTTGTTTTTCTGTATATAGATGGATTTTAGATTCCATCATTTCACCTGTCCAAACCTGAGCTGAAGATGAGTTACAGTTCAGGTCCTGTAGTTATTTTCCTGCCCAAGTAGTCTTATAATCTATGAGACGTAGTTTTCAAAGTGGGCTACCATTAAGATGTGTTATTTTACCACTAAGAAGGGAAGTTATCATTGTGGACTATCATTAAGACAGGTTATTTTACTGTTAACTTGGATCAGGGCCACCGAGAGCCGGAGTTAGGCCCGGGACAAGGCCATCCCCGGGCCCCCCACCCGAGGTCACTGCCCACCCGAGATCGCCGGGGCCCCCCGCCGCCCACCCACCCGAGGTCGCCGGGCCCCCCTCCACCCGCTGTCGGGCCGGGCCCTCGGAACTAACCTTAAGCATCCTTTCACTTCGCAGCAAGCAGCGGCAGGGCAGACCTCTCCTCCTTCCTTCCGTGCCCCGCCTCGCGGACGTTAGTCAGGCGAGGGCGGGACATGGAAGGAAGGAGTGGCCTGACCTGCTGCTGCTTGCTGCGAAGTGAAAGGAGGCTTAAGGTTAGTTCTGGGAGTGACGGAGGGTGGGCCAGGCAGCGACAGAGGGCGGGCCAGGCGGCAGCGGCGCCGGGCCCCCCTTGAGGCCCGGGACTTTTGTCCCCCCCTGTCCCCCCCTCTCGGCGGCCCTGACTTGGATTATTAATAATTAGGTCTCATTGAACATAATAACATAAGAGTAGCCATACTGGGTCAGATCAATATTCCATCTAGCCCAGTATCCTGTTTTCCAAACAGTGGCCAAGCCAGGTCACAAGTACCTGGCAGAAACCCAAATAATGGCAACATTCCATGTAGAACCCCAATGAATAGCAAGATTCCAGAATCCAAAAGAGTGACAAGATTCCATGCAGAATCTCAGAGTAGCAACATTCCATACTACAAATCCCAGGGCAACCTTCTCTGGAGTTACTGGGGAGACGGAAGTTAGTTGGTAAAGGAGAGAATTAAGGCCAGCCCTAAGGGGAGTGTTTATTGGAAAGTGCTGAGGGAAATGTTCCTGGTTGTTAAGTAACAGTAGGGGAGGAGTTTAGTATTAATAAATGTTGGGGATTGCACAAGGTCTTTAGTTGCCTCTACCCCCCCCCTCCCGCTGGGACCCTTGAGAAGAGGGGGGGGGGGGGTGTCCTGGACGGGTTCAAGAAACTAAGAGCTGCTTTTACTAAGGTCAGCTGAAAAATGGCCTGCACTGGTGTAGACGTGAGTATTGGACGCATGCAGGTCCATTTTTCAGCACAGCTGCAAAAAAAGCCTTTTTTTTTTTTTTACCAAAAATGGACAAGCGGCAAAATAAAAATTGGCACGTCCATTTTGGGCCTGAGACCTTACCGCCACCCATTGACTTACCAGTAAAGTCTCACGCATTAACCAGGCGGTAATCGTCAGCACGTATACACTGCCAATTACCGCCAAGTCAATCTCTAGTCCACTTTGGTACTGAACTCACTGAAGAACATTTCCAGGTTCGGGGTAACAAAATTAAAACACTTTTTTTTTGCTTTCCTATCAAGAAAGTACACCCTACTACTACTACTACTGTTTAGCATTTCTATAGCGCTACAAGGCATATGCAGCGCTGCACAAACATAGAAGAAAGACAGTCCCTGCTCAAAGAGCTTACAATCTAATAGACAAAAAATAAAGTAAGCATATCAAGTCAATTATTGTGTACAGGAAGGAGGAGGGTAGGTGGAGGCAGGTGGTTACAAGTGGTTATGAGTCAAAAGCAATGTTAAAGAGGTGGGCTTTCAGTCTAGATTTAAAGGTGGCCAAGGATGGGGCAAGACGTAGGGGCTCAGGAAGTTTATTCCAGGCGTAGGGTGCAGCGAGACAGAAGGCACGAAGTCTGGAGTTGGCAGTAGTGGAGAAGGGAACAGATAAGAAGGATTTATCCATGGAGCGGAGTGCACGGGAAGGGGTGTAGGGAAGGACGAGTGTGGAGAGATACTGGAACAGCAGAGTGAGTACATTTATAGGTTAGTAGAAGAAGTTTGAACAGGATGCGAAAACGGATAGGGAGCCAGTGAAGCGACTTGAGGAGAGGGGTAGTATGAGTAAAGCGACCCTGGCGGAAGACGAGACGGGCAGCAGAGTTTTGAACCGATTGGAGAGGGGAGAGGTGACTAAGTGGGAGGCCAGCAAGAAGCAGATTGCAATAGTCTAAATGAGAGGTGACAAGGGTGTGGATGAGGGTTTTGGTAGAGTGCTCGGAAAGAAAGGGGCGGATTTTACGGATGTTGTAAAGAAAGAAACGACAGGTCTTGGCGGTCTGCTGGTTGTGAGCAGAGAAGGAGAGAGAAGAGTCAAAGATGACCCCAAGGTTTCGAGCCGAGGAGACAGGGAGAATGAGAGAGCCATCAACAGAAATAGAAAACGGGGGGAGTGGGGAGGTGGGTTTGGGGGGAAAAATGAGAAGTTCAGTTTTGGTCATGTTTAATTTCAGGTGGCGTTGAGACATCCAGATAGCAATGTCAGACAAGCACGCTGAAACTTTGGTTTGGATGCAAGGTGAGATATCAGGGGTAGAAAGGTAGATTTGGGAGTCATCAGCATAGAGATGGTAGGAAAAGCCATGGGATGAGATTATTGAACCAAATACACATTCAGTTCAGCTGATTCAACAGAAAAAAAAATGTGACCTTCAGCATACATAACACAGAGCTTGTGGGCTGTCTGCCAAAATCAGCAAACCCCACCCTTACAAATGTGTATTTCTTAGCTTCTAGAGTGAAGGAACATATCTAAGTGATACTTGTAGGAATGTGCTTCACATTTCTTTTTAATGCACCATGATTTCAGTTGCAAACAAAATAAGGCCCCAGTCATTTCTCTTCTGCTTCGTTAACACTTGGTTTGTAGCTTTCTGTGTTTCATTTATTGTAGTGATTATCCAAATTGTGCCAGTCTTTATCCACAACAAACCTTTAGAACATTTAAACATAATCTGTGTACTGTTTGCTTGTAAACCACTTAGCATTTGAGATTTTTCAGAATATGAATGGGGTATTTTTTTTTTAAAGAAATACACAAATTTGAACTTTGCTGGCATAGGGAGGAAGTTATCAAGCTGCATTAGGGCTTTAAGTTGCCTTATTTGCCCCTTAATGCGAACTTAAAGGCCAGTAACATAGCTTCTTTTGCACTAATGCAGCGAAATTTAAATCGCTGTGGGTTACATGGTAATCAGATGCAAAGCATGCAAATACATGTAAAGCTGCTCATTGCTATGTAAATTCTATAATGTGACTTGCAGTTCAAACTGCAAGTCACATAAAGATCCTAAAATTATGATAAAATAGCGGTTAGTTTACCACCCAGGAGCATTGGGTTGCCAAGCCACACCCAATTCTCCCTGCCATAACTTCTAAACCATGCTCTTTAGATCTGCCCCCCTGATCCAAAGCTTCCCCTGATTCGAGCCCCCCCCCCCCCACAAAAGATCCCTCCTCACACCTGTGACAGTACTTAGAACCACTGGTGGTCTAGGGGTATTCTGGGCAGGAGGGACCACCCACAGTTGTTCCTGCCCTTCTGAGGCCATCAATCAAAATGGTACCCTTAGTGGTAGTCTGAAATGACTAATGCTAGGGGTCATGCTTTCTTATGAGGAAACATGACCCCTAGTGGCAGTCATACAGTACTACCTCTAGGAGCTCCATTTGGACTGGGAGTGAGGGTAGATATTTTGGGGGTGGGGGCTTGCTCAAGGGGGCTTTGGATAAAGCACTAAACAGTATATGTCCCGATGGAAACCCGTTTCGCTAACAGCTTCTTCTTGGAGACCACACCATGCAAAAATTTAGCGCTTTCATGTTCCCTGGCCCGTTGGGACACCCATCAGATTATCATGAGACACTGTCTAGTGCTGTATCATCCTGGAGGCAGTGCCGCACAGTAAGCAGAAGACATTGTAGGAAAACCTGAAAGAAGAGTTCACAGCGGGAAGATAACACTGTAATTGCTAGTTTCCCACTAAACGAGAATACACTTGATGAAGTGACATTGGAAACAAAATCTAAATTTATTCAATAAATCTAATTTATTCAATCTAAAGTGTGGGACTAAAATTTGAATAAAGTTTTTGGAACTTCTTAAGAGAGAGGTTTTTTTTTAGAACTATGAATACTTTTTTGCTGGAGGCACGTGAGTGGCACTTATGTGGCAGATATGATTGAGGTCTACAAAATCCTGAGTGGTGTAGAATGAGTAGGAGTAAATCAATTGTTTTACTCGTTCCAAAAGTCTCATCCCAATACAATACGAACAAATCCACTAGTATAAACACCCCAAACTACACCCTGAAAATCCTCGGCTTTACTATCGACCGTAACCTTACACTTGAGAGCCAAGTTAACCTTACAACTAACAAAATGTTCCACTCAATGTGGAAACTCAAACGAGTGAAACCATTCTTCCCGAGGGAAACATTCCGTAGCTTGATACAATCAATGGTACTAAGCCATGCGGACTACTGCAATGGAATCTACGCAGGATGCAAAGTACAACTCATAAAGAAACTTCAGACTGCTCAAAACGCAGCAGCCAGGCTTATATTTGGAAAAACGTGATTCGAAAGAGCCAAACCACTCAAAGAAAAACTACAGTGGCTACCAATCAAAGAACGTATTGCTTTCAAAATCTGCACCCTGGTCCATAAAATTATCTATGGAGAAGCCCCGGAATACATGACAGACCTCATAGACCTACCAACAAGAAACACAATCGGATCATCACGAACATACCTAAATCTCCACTACCCAAGCTGCAAAGGACTCAAATATAAATCAACTTATGCATCCAGTTTCTCCTACATAAGCACACAACTGTGGAACGCACTACCAAAAGCCGTGAAAACAATGTACGACCACCTAAACTTCCGGAAATCACTAAAAACCAACCTGTTCAAAAAGGCATACCCCATTGACCCAACTTAAATGCCTAAACCCTGCAACACAATGATACCAAAGCTCGTAATGGACTATACATAACTCTTCCTCCCTATGATTCCCAATGTGTCTCTAACACATGAACCTTATCCGACCACTCTAACTCCTTGTATTTGTTCCTCTACCGGAGATGGCAAACGCCTCTGTGGCACTATGTAAGCCACATTGAGCCTGCAAATAGGTGGGAAAATGTGGGATACAAATGTAACCAACAAACCAACAAATAAATAAATAAATAAAGACTAGGGGACAGTCAAGGAAGTTACATGGAAATACTTTTCAAATAAATAGGAGGAAATATTTTTTCACTCAACGAATAGTTAAGCGCTGGAACTCTTTGCCGGAGAAGGTGATAACAGCAGTTGGCATATCTGGGTTTAAAAAAGATTTGGTCTAGTCCCTAGAGAAAAAGTCCATAGTCTGTTATTGAGATAGACATGGGGGAAGCCACTGCTTGTTCTGGGATTGGAAGCATGGATGATGCTACTAATTGAGTTTCTGCCAGGTACTTGTGACCTGGATTGGCCACTGTTAGAAACAGGATACTGGGCTAGATGGACCATTAGTCTGACCCAGTATGGCTACTCTTATGTTCTTAGTCTTTTACCCTAATTTATCTCCCTGCCCAACCCTCAAACAGCTTCTGAATGCTTATTTACACATCATTTACCTGATCATTTGTACCTAGGTGTGCAAGATGAACTGTAGATTTCACAACCCTGCAGGATAGATACTATATTGTGAAATCAATGCGTTGCTTTCATTTCAGTGGATAGCCCTGAGGCAAATAAACAGTGAGATACAGGTAATAGTATCTGAAAGAACAATGTTCAGAACTAGTTTTGTGCAGTTTAGGAATAGTTTAAGGTAATTATGTAGCAATTTTACAGGATCGCGTGTTCATTGTTGACATAATAAAAGGAGTAAGAAGCTGGGTAAAAGAAACATTGAAACCTTTTGACTTATATTACATTTTTATTGATGATAATTTAACAGAATTACATCCAGAAACTGGGAAAACACTGCTTCAATTGGCAGATCATACATGATAAATACAAAATGAGATATGCCATTGTCAAACTTTTAATAATTTCCCCCTCCCCCTTCTCCCCAACCCCTCCCCCTATTAACTAAATGTGAATTCCTGATACAAAGCTCAGTGAAACAGTTGATCTTTTAATCCACTTGATCTTTCAATCCACTTCCAATCCAATATGATTTACTTATGCACTCTTATTTGTAATAAATGTAAAATTATTATTCCGTTAATATGATTGCTATGATATTCTATGTACCCATCTGTATCTGTATTTTGAAATTCTTATCCTATAATGTGTACGTGTTGCTATAACATTTTGTAAGCCACACTGAGCCTGCAAATAGGTGGGAAAATGTGGGATACAAGTGCAGCAAATAAATAAATAAATAAATAAAGTGACCTCACTCCACTTTCTAGACAATGAAATACTTAACTCCTCTCTCACCTACCCCTAGCTAAATACCCTCCCCCCCCCCAAAAGAACTTCCATCAAACTGTCGAATGAATCGAACAAGGAGCAAGGGACCTGGACTCTTATAGCTCCTTGCCCTAATTATTAACACCATTAATGTCCCCACCACCCTCCCCTCCTACCCCTCCACCCCACCCAGATTAAGTGTCTGTCTGTACTAAGTCCAGTGGGTCAGCTACAGTGATATCTGGTTCAGGATTAAACTATGTGTTGGTCCTGTTAACGACTGAACGTAGGGTTCCCAAATGGCCCAAAATTTCTTGTTCCTTTTCAGGCTATGACATGCATCCCGAGCCTCCAGTACCAAGAGAGCATGCAGGGTATTCCTCCGATGCCAGAAGGTGGGCGTTGAGTTCTGTGTCCAGTGCTGCACAATGTATTTCTTACCTGAAATGAACCCCCCTCCTCCCCACATGGAAGCCTTTTGGCTTAATAATATAGATGTCAGAAGGAAATGACTATCTGTCGATCCCGCCTGCCCATTTATACCTGCCTACTGTGTTGCCATAGTTCTTATTTAACACAGACAGACTCTCACCAAATACTGAATAAATGAGCATAGGCCAGAAATAGAGAACCAGACAAAAACTGCACTGGAAACCCCCCAAAAGCATAAGCACATAAGCATCGCCATGCTGGGACAGACCAAGGGTCCATCGAGCCCAGCACCCTGTCACCGACAGCGGCCAAAAGAACAAGCAATTTGTCCCGCCCATCCTAGAAATACTGTATTATTCCCTCGTCCATTCAATAACATTCTATGGCTTTTTCCTCCAGGAAGCCGTCCAACCCTTTTTTGAAGTCCGCTAAGTTAACCGCCTTTTCCGGCAGCGAATGCCAGAGTTTAACTGCGTGTTGAGTGAAGAAAACTTTCCTCCGATTCGTTTTAAATTTACCACACTGCAGCTTCATCGCATGCCCCCCTTGTCCTAGTATTTTTGGAAAGCATAAACAGACGCTCCACATCGACCCGTTCCATTCCACTCATTATCTTATAGACCTCTATCATATCTCCCCTCAGCCACCTTTTCTCCCAGCTGAAGAGCCCCAGCCTCTTCAGCCTATCCTGATAGGGAAGCCGTCCCCATCCCCTGTATCATCTTTGTCACCCTTCTCTGCACCTTAATTCCACTATGTCTTTTTTTAGGTGAAGCAACCAGAATTGAACACAATACTCGAGGTGCGGTCGCACCATGGAGCGATCCAACGGCAGAATAATATCCTTATTTTTGTTTTCCATCCCTTTCCTAATGATACCCAATATTCTATTTGCTTTCTTAGCCGCAGCAGCACATTGAGCAGAAGTTTTCAACGTATCATCAACGACGACACCTAGATCCCTTTCTTGGTCCGTGACTCCCAACACTGAAGCTTGCATGATGTAGTTATAGTTTGGGTTCCTCTTTCCCACATGCATCACTTTGCACTTGTTCACATTAAGCGTTATCTGCCATTTAGACGCCCAGTCTCCCAGCAGAGTGCCAGGAAACCAGACATAGTGGTGAAAGAGAAAAATTTTAGAACAGCATTGATCATAGAAGTATTAGTCCCAAGCAACTTCTTGGTGAATTTTCTAGAGAGAAAAAAATATTCAAGTACCAAGAAATGCCGTCTGAGACCAAGAAAATGTGGCAGAAGGATACAGGAATATTTCCCATCGTTTTGGGTGCCACACAGGGCTGCTGAGAGGGGGGGTGGGGGGACAAAATTCCCCAGGCCCGGGCCTCCAAGGTCGTCGTCGCCCCCCTCCGTCCACCACCGGGCCGGGCCCCCCTGAATTCAAATCATAGCGTCTCACCTCGACCTCGCTCCGTGTGAAAGAAGCGCAGCAGCGGCAGTCTGCAGATCGCCTCCCTTCCCTCCCTGTGTCCCGCCCTCGTCTGACGTAACTTGCTTGAGGGCAGGACACAGGGAGGGAAGGCCCAAAGGGAGGCGATCTGTAGACTGCCGCTGCTGCGCTTCTTTCACAAGGAAACGAGGTCGAGGTGAGGCGCTATGATTTGAATTCAGGGGGGCCCGGCCCGGTGGTGGACGGAGAGGGGTGGCGACGACGACGACCTTGGGCGGGGGTGGGGCCCGGCCCAGTCTCTCGGCGGCCCAGGTGCCACAGGCCTCATTATGAAGAATTTCCAAGCGTACCTGGATATGTTGCCTACACATGAACTCCAGAAGAAAGGTCTCCTTGACACAATGGAAATATTATGGCAAGTGTTAGGAGTAAATAACCTAGCTCAGAAGTGAGGTTCATTACTGTCATGGTATGCACAAAAATGACCCCTTTGGACACATTCCCCCCCCCCCCCCCCCCCCCCCCCGCCAAGACTTTACATGCAGTGCAAAACTGTAGAAACAGAAACGAATTTGTTTCCTATCAGACTGTGCAAAATACAAAGATATCAGAGATACACATTTCCCAAAACTAAGAAAATCAAAGACTTCCCGAAAAAGAATGAGCAAGTTTATAATCCTGGCAGAAAGAGGGGGAGGGGATAAAAGAGTGAAATGGACTGGGGGATGAGACTGTTTTGTTATTGTACATGTTACGTGTTTGGGTGGCATCACGGCTAAGTCGTCTCCAACTAGCTGGTCATGGCAGGGCCACTCTGGAAAGGAGGTTATGGAAATTAATTCCTTGTTAAATTGATTCTATATTGTGAACTGTTAATTTATTTATTGCATTTGTATCCCACATTATCCCATAATATCCCATAATAAAGCTGCGTCCCCAAGTTATTGTCAAATAATTGGTGATACTTGTGATTTGTTGTACTGTTAGAGGGGCATAATCGAACGGAGGCACCTGTCTCTAAGGGCTCCCCCGTAAAGGGGCGTCCCCGACCGTATTATTGAAACAAGATGGGAGTCCATTTTTCATTTCAATAATACGGTCAGGGATGCCCATATCTTGCCATTTAGGTCGACGTTACAGATGGCCGCCCTTAGAGATGGCCTACCTCGGTTTTCGCCGATAATGGAAACCAAAGACGTTCATCTGAAAAATGGCCAAATCCAAGCCATTTGGTTGTGGGAGGAGCCAACATTCGTAGTGCACTGGTCCCCCTGACATGCCAGGACACCAACCGGGCACCCTAGGGGGCACTGCAGGGGACTTCATAAATTGCTCCCAGGTGCATAGCTCCCTTACCTTGGGTGCTGAACCCCCCAACCCCTCCCCCCCCCAGGTCCGCCTGCCTGAAGTACACTGCACCCACTACAACTGCTCCACGGACCTGTATACTGCTGCAATGGACCTGAGTATGGCATTTGAGGCTGGCATAGAGGCTGCCAAAAAAAGTATTTTAACCTTTTTTATGGTGGGAGGGGGTTAGTGACCACTGGGGGAGTAAGGGGAGGTCATCCCTGATTCCCTCCGGTGGTCATCTGCTCAGTTTGGGCATCTTTTCATGGCTTGGTCATGAAAAAAAATGGACCAAGTAAAGTCTGCCAAGTGCTCGTCAGGGACGCCCTTCTTTTTTCAATTATCGGCCAAGGACGCCCATCTCCTAATCACGCCCCAGTCCCGCCTTCGCTATCCTGCCAACAAGCCCCCGTGAACTTTGGTCATCCCTGCAACAGAAAGCAGGCGAGGGTGTAAAAAAATCGGCTTTTGATTATGCCGATTTGGCTGCCCTTGAGAGAAGGACGCCCATCTCCCGATTTGTGTCGGAAGATGGGCGCCCTCCTCCTTCAAAAATGAGCTGGTTAGTGATATATATGGCATTGACAATGATGTGAATCCCAGGGTTAGGTTATTTGAATCCGATAAGATGTCTTCACTTTCAGTCTCACATTCAAAAACACTTCCCCAGTGTCACTTATAAAGACATTGCAGACGACTGAACCTGGCACTGATCCTTGTGGCACTCCACTGAACTCTCTCTTCCCCAGGGTCGATCCTACTGACTATTGTTCTCGTCAGTTATATTACTCAACCAGCTTCTCATCCTCTTTATAATCATTGTTTTAATTAATTGTCTGACTTGTTGACTCGCTAATCTTCTATATGGAATAGTGTCAAAGGCTTTAAAGAATTTCACATACCTACATTTACTGCCACCAGCCTGATCGGACATTTTAATCACTTCATCATTCGAAGTATTTTCCGGCGTATGTAGCGGACGCATGTTAAAAATGAAATTCCTGCCCGAGCCACGCGGTAGCTAGGTGGTAGTTCAAACTTGACGCATGTAGAACGTGTGTACATGTCTATTCGGCTTACTAAAAAAGCCCCTCAGTGCCGACTGCGAATATTCAGCGGAGATAACCAGCAATCTCATGCTGAATATTTGCGGTTAGTTGGCTAAATGCTATTTAACCAGCTAGGAACCATTCCTGGCTAGTTAAATAGCACTGAGTATCGGAGGGTTAGATTTAGACTTAGAAGTGAAGCGTCTGTTCACGCTTTCCAAAAATACTAGGACTAGGGGGCACGCGATGAAGCTACAATGTAGTAAATTTAAAATGAATTGGAGAAACTTTTTTCTTCACTCAACGTGTAATTAAACTCTGGAATTCGTTACCAGAGAATGTGGTAAAGGCGGTTAGCTTAGCGGAGTTTTAAAAAAAGGTTTGGACAGCTTCCTAAAGGAAAAGTCCATAGACCGTTATTGAGTGGACTTGGGAAAATCCACTATTTCTGGGATAAGCAGTATAAAATGTTTTGTACTTTTTTAGGGATCTTGCCAGGTATATTGTGACCTGGATTGGCCACTGTTGGAAACAGGATGCTGGGCTTGATGGACCTTTGGTCTTTCCCAGTATGGCAATACTTATGTACTTATATATTATTTATAATCCACCCTTATCCAGGGTGAGGTACAATATACACACATACAAATTCAAAAACAAACAAAGCAAAACAGCCATAAAAATTCAAAATCCAAACCACACCACAGTTCAGAAACAAACAGTCAAAAAATACTGATCAGCAGTAGCATAGAAAGCCAGACACAACAAATGTGCCTTCAATTGATGCCCGAATGTCAACAAATGGGACTCACGTTTCAATCCAGCTGGCAGCCGGTTCCATTCAAGAGGCCCAGCAATAGAAAAGGTTCCTTTTCTAGTCACATCCAGAAGAAACTGATTCATTGCAGGCACAACTAAATTTCCAGCATTCAAGGACTGCAAATATCTCTGCGGAACATAACGATGAGTAGCATTCTTCAGTTACGCAGCGGCATCATGAAACAAAACATGATGAACGAACAGTAACAATTTAATTTTTGTCCTAAATGCAACTGGCAGCCATCTCAATCGCCTTACTTAAGCTGAGATGTGATCATATTTCAGAAAAACCAAAAACAAGGCGTACCGCTGAATTCTGAACAATTTGTAAAGAATGAACACAAGTCTCTGGTGACCCCAAGTCATAGTAATCCAGTAACCCCTTCGTTGTTCTGCCATTGCTCCGCCCTCGAGGGTGGGGCCCGGAGCGATTTTGGTGGCTTCACCACCACGAACCTTCGAACCTTTTTGAAGGAAGTCAGGGCTTGGCTTCACTGACGTCAGTGTCCTCAGAACGTTGAGGGTGAGTTTTATTATAGTAGATTATATAAGAATTATATAGAAAATTTAGTAGTAGCGAAAAACATGGTAATGGTTTGGCAAGCAAATATTGTAAGGGCGGTTCTGGATATGTGTGCAGGAGTTCATATTTGTTGATCCTTGTTGTACGCCTTGTTGAAGAGATGGGTCTTCAGTAAACTTCGGAAGTTAGCTTGTTCGTAGGTCATTTTTATGTTTTGCGGCAGCGCATTCCAGAATTGTGTGCTCAGGTAGGAAAAGGTAGACGCATGCGTTAGTTTGTATTTAATACCTATACAATTTGGGAAGTGAAGATTAAGGAATGTACGAGATGATTTTTTTTTACATAAATAAAGCATAAAAATTTTTAAAAATTTAGAAATATAATTAAGTGAACCAATGAAGAGGTGGGTGCTGTTTGCATTGCCATTAAAAAATCTTTGTTGGCGATGAGCACTGCTGAGGTCACTATAAAATGTGTTAATGAAAGTGAAAACGAAAGTGAAAAATGTTATGTGAAATTTTCTTACTGAAGAATTCTACTATCTGAGTTTAGTTGGGTACCTGAGAATTATATACATCTTTTAAAATGGCCACACAGAAGGCTATGCAGAGCAGGGACGTAGCCAGACTTCGAGGTGGGAGGGAGTCAGAGCCCAAGGTGGGGGGGGGGCACATTTTGGTCGCTGCCTCGCTGCCCCCTCCGGTGCCCATTGCTGCTGCTGTACATCTTGGCTGGCGGGGGTTGAAGATTTTGCTGGTCTCCGGCGCCTCCACATTGCCTGCCCTGCCCTCTCTTCCCCTCACATCCGACATGCTCAATTTCACTAAAAGGAGCATGCAGGCAATGTGGAGGCGCCGCAGCAGACCAACACTGGATGAACTCTTCAGCTGGCGGGGGTTGGGGACCCCTGCCAGCCAACCAGGGGCCCAGAGCCAATTTGGGGGGGGGGCAGGCCCCCATGGCCCCACCTAGCTATGCCACTGGTGCAAAGAAGAAGTATAACCAGATGGTAAGTACAGTGGCCTGAAACTCAAGGGACACAGGTTCAAATCCCACTTTATCTGTTTGTGAATTTTATTTATTTATTTTTTTTAATTATGAGCCCTTCAGGAACAGAGTACCTGAATGTCCACCACTTCAATAGCCTTCAAGCTTGCAGGTGGCAGATACAGTAAGTATTTTTCTGTCCCCAGAGGGCTCACAATAAAAAAAAAAAAGATGAATTCTAATCCAGTCTTACATAGTTTTGAATATTTTTGTATATCTTTCTTAACACTATATTGAAATGTAATCATTCTGCAACATTGTGAAACAATTCACATGTCTTTTCTGTTTTGACTTATGAGATTTATTGTTAAATATATTTTGCTTAATTGCAGTCAACTATTTGTATCTGGAAGCCACATTGAACCTAAACATTGTTTGGGAAGATGTGGGATATAAGTGTCAAAATAAATACATAAATAAATAATAAAGGCCTTTTCTGGAATGTTCATCGCCTACTTTTGTTTTCTCTCTACCACCCCCACCCCCCCCCCCCTCCTTTTTGTGGCATCCATTGACAGTTTCATCTAGCCCAGTATCCTGTTTCCAACAGCGGCCAAGTCAGGTCACAAGTACCTGGCAGAAACCCAAATCATTGCAACACTCCATACTACAAATCCCTGGGCAAGCAGTTGCATCCCCATGTCTGTCTCAATAGCAGACTATGGACTTTTTCTCCAAACCTTTTTTAAACCCGGATACGCTAACCGCTGTTACCACATCCTCCGGCAAAGAGTTCCAGAGCTTAACTATTCGTTGAGTGAAAATATATTTCCTTCTTATTTGTTTTAAAAGTATTTCCATGTAACTTCCTTAAGTGTCCCCTAATCTTTGTACTTTTGGAATGAGTAAAAAATTGATTTACCTCTACACCAATCAGGATTTTGTAGACTAAAGAAGTCTCCTCAACACTATCCAAACTCTCAAAGTCTCACTGCCATCTGGACCCATGCCCCAACTATCTTATGAAAAAGGCCCCAGAACAATTCATTACTGAACTCACCACCCACTTAAACCTCCTACTCCTACAAGGCTCCTTCCCCGCCGAATACGGCAACATTCTACTCACACCAATACCGAAAAACCCTAAGAAACCAGCGAATGACATCACCAACTATCGACCTGTGGCATCCATCCCTCTTCTAACCAAACTGATGGAAAATAGAGTAACCTCCCAACTCAACAAATTCATACAAAAGTTCTCCATACTACATGAATCACAATCGGGGTTTCGACCCGCACACAGCATAGAAACAGTATTACTCACCCTGGTTTCCAAGTTCAAACAAGAAATTTCAATTGGCAACAAAATACTTCTTCTGCAGTTCGACCTATCCAGTGCATTCGACATGGTAGACCATGAAATTCTCACAAAACTACTGGACAAGCTAGGAATCGGCGGAAACATCATTAAATGGATAAAAAGTTTCATCACCACCAGAACTTATCAGGTCAAATCAACATCTTCAATATCGCCTGCGTGGCCATCAAAATGTGGAGTTCCCCAAGGCTGACCCCTATCCCCGATCCTCTTCAATCTCATGATGATTCCTCTGGCCAAATCCCTATCTAAATCTGGCCTAAATCCCTTCATCTACGCTGATGACGTCACAATATACATCCCCTTCCAATCCAACCTCACAGAAATCTCGGATAAAATAACCACTGCCATGAACATCCTAACATCCTGGGCCAACGCTTTCAAGATGAAAATGAACAAAGAAAAAACTCAATGTCTAATCCTTTCATCACAACACTCTACTCTGCTTCCAACTACCCTGAACATTCCAGACGTTACAATCCCAATATCTGACAACCTAAAAATTCTAGGAGTAATATTAGATAAACACTTAACTTTAGACACTCATGCAAAAGCCACGATGAAGAAGATGTTCAACATGATGTGGGTACTGAAAAGAGTGAAACCATTCTTCCCACAGAAAACTTTCCGCAATCTAGTACAATCCACAGTACTTACCCATGCCAACTACTGCAACAGCATCTTCATCGGTTGCAAAGCCCAAATCATGAAAAAACTCCAAACTGTCCAAAACACAGCAGCAAGACTCATTTTTGGCAAATCACGATTCGAAAATGCAACACCACTTCGAGAAAAGCTACACTGGCTCCCTATCAAAGAACGAATAAACTTCAAAGCCCACTCTATGATTCACAAGATTCTCAATGGCGAAGCCCCAAGCTACATGTCCAACCTGATCGATCTTCCAGTCAGGAACCGGTCCAACTCTTCTCGAACATATCTCAATCTCCATCTTCCCAACTGTAAAGGCCTCAAATACAAAACCTACTACGCATCCAACTTCTCTGTTATAGGCAGCCAACTCTGGAACGCCTTACCTCGACATATCCGAAAAACCAGTGAACACTTACCCTTCCGAAAGCTGCTGAAGACTCACCTATTCAAACAAGCCTACCCAGACGACCCTACAAAGTCTCGGACCTAACCCACACCACAAACAATGCCCACACTCAAATCCTTCCCCACATCGCACACTACTGTCCCACTCTTTATAAATGTGTTATCTCCTTGTAACTTTGTACCATACTTTGTATTATCTCTATGATACTATGTACCATACTCTGTAAGCCGCACTGAACCTGCTATTGAGCGGGAAAGAGCGGGGTATAAATGCCACAAATAAATAAATAAAATAAATAAATATCTCCCCTCATTGGTCTCTTTTCCAAGCTGAACAGCCCTAATCATTTTAGCCTTTCCTCATATGAGAGGAGTTCCATCCACTTTATCATTCTGACAATGTTGATGATTGGAAAATGGAGCAAGAACACCATTACCTGAGCTGGCATTACACAAAAGGAGCACCAGGGGAAAATTGAACCCAGGCTGCCAAGGTCAGAGGGTGTTGTGCTAATCACTGTGCTATGCCTGCAGTCCCGTAGGTATCTATGTGTCTTTTTATAAACAAGGCTTAAAATGGTTATTTATGTATTTATTTATTTATGCAAGTTTTTGTATACCATCTACATGTTAATGAAAACAATTAAAGCAGTTCAGAAATGAAATTATCATTCAAAATGTCCCTTTCCCACCCTCCTTAATAAAACCTTTAGCATTTAACATTTCCAGGTTACAAACATTTTCCCAAATTCATAGCCTATCTCTACCTAATCTCTTATTTCTACCAAATAAAAACTATATGAAAATCCCATACCTACCTCAGTAACATAGTAACATAGTAACATAGTAGATATATCCACTATTCTGATACTATGGGCCAAGCCAAGTTTTTAGGGCTTTATGAAAAAACCCAATGCCTAGTACTTACATCTCAACACAACACAAGCAAATTTACCACCATCAACACACCAAAATTAAACCTACCCGTCTCGGAGACCTTGAAAATTCTTGGTGTTACCATTGATCAGCACCTAACACTTGAGAATCACGCGAAAAACACAACCAAAAAGATGTTCCAATCAATGTGGAAATTAAAAAGAGTAAGACCATTCTTCCCGAGGACCATCTTCCGTAATTTGGTACAATCATTAGTACTCAGTCATCTAGATTACTGCAACTCACTCTACGCTGACTGCAAAGAGCAAATACTCAAAAAACTCCAAACAGCCCAGAACACAGCAGCCAGATTCATATTTGGAAAATCAAAATACGAGATGCAAAACCCCTACAAGAGAAGCTACACTGGCTCCCACTCAAAGAACGCATCACGTTCAAAGTATGTACCCTAGTACATAAGATCATCCATGGCGATGCCCCAGCCTATATGTCAGACTTGATAGACCTACCATCCAGGAATGCTATAAGATCTTCTCGCACATTCCTTAATCTTCATTTCCCCAACTGTAAAGGTCTAAAGTACAAATTAATGCACGCATCAACCTTTTCTTATACGAGCGCACAGTTCTGGAACGCATTGCCACGTAACCTGAAAGCGGTCTATAACTGACCAACTTCTGGAAACTACTAAAGACCCATCACTTCAACAAGACCTATCACAAAGACCAAGTCATGTGAAACTCCTACATATACCCTGAATGTAAATTAATGCCTTCTGTTTTCACTATTATGTATTCTATTACCATGCAACCCAAAACCTCTGTAACACCAAATGTCTACTCTCTTCTCATTTCCACTATCCATGATGTATTGTAAGCCACATTGAGCCTGCAAAGAGGTGGGAAAATGTGGGATACAAATGCAATAAATAATGGTCCAGAAGGAGTGATGTAGGAGATGTATTGATCAACAGGATGGGCGCCTCTGTTGAGAATACTCAAGTCCTCCATTGAGTGTACCAGATTTGCAATGGCAAGACTTCCAGTGAGCCCCTCTTGCTACAGTGCAGATTGCTTTTCGGAGTAATTTATGGACCAGATTTGTAGGGGTCTACTTGGCCTCCTGACCTAGGTATCTTTTTATAAAATGAGCCTCCACATGTCTCTTTCCTCTTGATTAACTAATGCCATTAATCAGGAGTAGCCTAATGGTTAGTGCAACGAGCTGTGATCCTGGTGACCTGGGTTTGATTTCCATTGCAACTCCTTGTGACCTTGCGCAATTCACTTAACTCCCCATTGCCCCAGGTACAAAAGCTTAGGGCTCTGTTTACGAAGCCACGCTGTAGACGTGCTAACACTAGAGACTCCTATAGGAATATATGGGTGGCTCTAGCATTAGCGTGTGAGCTAAAAAGTTAGCACGCCTACAGCATGGCATAGTAAACACGAACCCTTACATTGTGAGCCCTCTAGGTACAGAAAACGTACCTGTGTATTTACTTATTTTATTTGTTACATTTGTACCCCACATTTTTCCACCTATTTGCAGGCTCAATGTGGCTTACATAGTACCGTAAAGGCGTTCGCCAGTCAGTTGATAACAAATACAAGGTTATGTTGTGGTTGAATGAGGTAGGTGTGGATCAGGCGTCATAGGGTCGAAGGAAGTGAAGATTATAAGTTGTCTAGTACGATCATTAGTTACGCTGTGTTGCTGGGTGTGAGGATTTACATTGGATCTGTGAGACAGGCCTTTTTGAAGGGGTGAGTTTTTAGTGATTTCCTGAAATTTAAGTGGTCATGGATTGTTCTCACAGCATTTGGGAGTCCATTCCATAGTTGTGCACTTATGTAAGAGAAGCCAGATGCGTAAGTTGTTTTATATCTTAGTCCTTTACAGTTTGGGTAATGTAGGTTTAGGTATGACCGTGATGATCCGATTCTATTTCTGGTTGGTAGATCTATGAGGTCTATCATGTAACATGGGACTATGCCATAGATAATTTTGTGGACCAAAGTGCAGATTTTGAAGATGATCCATTCTCTGATTGGGAGCCAGTGCAGTTTTTCTCGCAGGGGTTTAGCACTTTCGAATCGTGTTTTACCATATATAACGTGTACAGCGTTGTGTATGTATAGTAGTGCTATAGAAATGATTAGTAATAGTAGGATTGGGTTACATTATCTAGTATAGTATTACTCAGCAGTAGAGATGGACAAAGGTGATAAGAGATGGTGACTGGAATCTAAATGTGCACCATGGGTGGGGTTTATTGGATCAGATCTACTAATCTGAAATCCAAATATTAGAGAAATAGGTCACCATAATACAGCTATTGTTTCTTTCTTCCTAGAAAACCATGGATCAGTGCAAGACTATACAGCCTGGGCCATATTTAGGTTTTAGACAGAGAAGAAAAGTGAAAAAAATTCCACAGGTCAGCTCGACTGCTCAGTTCTGAGTAAAGCATTTTGGTTACCATGGGGTCCTTTTACAAAGGTAGGCTGAAAAAATGGCTTGCTGTAAGAGTAGGCACGGGTTTTGGGCGCACGCCGATCCATTTTTTAGCGTGCCTATAAAAAAGGGCCTTTTTTAAATTTTTGCCGAAAATGCACGTGCGGCAAAATGAAAATTGCAGCACATCCATTTTGGGTCTGAGACCTTATCACCAGCCATTGAGCTACCCAGGGCCGCTGAGAGGGGGGGCAGGGGGGGACAAAATTTCCCAGGCCTGGGCCTCGAAAGGGGGCCCGGCGCCGCAGTCCCACCATCGGCTCCATCAACCATCTGCCACCGGGCCCCCTCCATTCAAATCACAGCGCCTCACCACTTCGCTCCATGTGAAAGCGCAGCAGCAGCGGTCTGCAGAATGCCTCCCTTCGGCCTTCCCTCCCTGTGTCCCGCCCTGTGTCCTGCCCTCGTCTGACGTAACTTCCGCGAAGGCAGGACACAGGGAGGGAAGGCCCAAAGGGAGGTGATCTGCAGACTGCCGCTGCTGTGCTTTCACATGGAGCGAGGTGAGGCGCTGTGATTTGAATTCAGGGGGGCTGGCCCGGTGGTGGACATAGGGGGGAGGGGTGGCGGCAGGGGCGGGGCCCGGCCTAGTCTCTCGGCGGCCCTGGACCTACCGCACGACCATTTTTGGCCATAAAGAAAGGGCCTCTTCTGCAGGTGCACTGAAAAATGGACCTGCATGTGCCCAATACATGCATCTACACCAGTGCAGGACACTTTTCGGCGCACTTAGTAAAAGGACCCCATAACTGGCTATCTTTAAGCCGCTAAACAGTGACAGTCAGTGCTGGATGGCCGCCTAAGTGCCATTTTAGTGGCCATTTAAAAAAAATATATGTGGCAGAAAGTATTTTTAGCACATGGCAAAATTACCATGGGATGCCTCAGCACGGCCCACAGTACTGATTTTTAACTTGTGGTAAGCACGCATTAGTAGAAGTGCCCCACTGTCAATGTAAAAACCTCAGTGATTAATTAGTATTCAATTAATATACATTTAAGAACAAAATATATCTTAGAAAGAGACAGCCCATGAAAATCTTTTACAGAAATTTTAGATCAGCATAACTTTCCAATACAAGCATTCTTTGGCAGGACATTTCTCCCAACACAGTTTCTCTAATACCAAAATACTTCTTTTTTTTGAAAGAACTTCCTGTCAGTGCAGATCCCCAGGAGAATTTTGCTGGGCAGGATAATTACCTGAATATGATTTTCGTATCAAAGCTCTATAAACAAGAAACTTCCTGCTAGGACAATTTTTCCATTGAGGTAACAAAATGAAGAAACTTCCTGCCACAAGAAACAAAATAGAATCATTCTGGCTAGATTCAGTTTCACTAAATAGAAACATTCCTGTCTGGCAAAAACCAGGAGAACTTTCTGAGAGAATAAATCCAGAAGAAGGATTCTCAAGTCTTTCCAGAGATACCACTTCGGGCCTGGAGAGGCTCCTGCCTGCTTAAATTGCCTGTGGCCGTCTACCCCCCCCCCCCCATATTCACCAGCTGTGCCACTGAATATCATCTCTGACCGCCCATTAAAAAACGGGCAGGTCAAGGGCAGTACAGGGGGCAGCATTTGGGAGGAGTCGACAGTTATATGGGTGCCGATGATATTCAGCTGGGGCCTGCATAACTGTCTTGGGGGAGGGCTGCTGTGGGGGTGAGCCTAGGGGAGCTGAAGGTTGCCATGGGTAGGGTTACCATATATCTAGTTTTATCCGGACATGTCCTGCAAGGTCACTGCTTGAACTCTCGGCAGCCATTTTGAATTGGCGTCGGGAGAAAGTCAGTCTGCAGATGCACCGTACAGGAAAGAGGGGTCTCTTTCCTGCCCCGAAGAGGGCACGAGACTACCAGGGCACCACATTAAGGTAAAGGAGGGGAGGGGAGGGGAGGGGTAGTGAATGGAGTCATGTGGGTGGAGGAAGGCTGGAAAATTGGGGAGGGGATCTATATGGGGGAGAGAGGGAATCTGGCTTTCTTTGGGTGGGCCAAAGTGACAGGGAGCTGGGTGGGGTGTGACAGGGGGCAGGGTGGGGTGCAACAGGAGGCAGGGTGGGGTACACCAGGGGGCGGGGCATGTGTCCTCTTTCTCCTTAGGGCAAATATGATAACCCTAGCCATGGGGTTAGTTGTTGGTATGTGTGTTGCGGGGAGGGAGGGTGGACAGTCACAAGGGAGGGTCACTACTGATTTAAACCATTTGGAGAGAGCAGCAATTTTAGAAAAAGCTGCGCCCACATCTGTGGGAGGGGGCGGGGATAGGGTATGCTTTTTCCCCACATACAGCTTTCTAAAATCACTCACCCTCTGAATGCGGAGGCGTTTGGGCATGCAAGCCATGCTCCTGCTTTACAACAGGCTCTACATTTGGCAGTGTCTCTTATAAAACACTGGGAGACTTCCAGACTATTCTATTTTACTAGAGTAATAAGCATTTTCCTGTCAAATCATTCTATAAATACGCATCTTCCTCCCAGGCCATCCAATTTGTAAGTCAGCTTCCTACCAAGCCATGCTGTTGCTTCTGTCTTGGATTTCTATTAATTAACACATTGCTTGACATCATTTGCATAGGGTTACCATATTTGTGGAGGAAAAAAAGAGGACATAATAAAATTAAAATGGTTGCTACCTTTGTTAAAGAAATATTTAATCGTAGCCTTTAGTTAATGAACACACATCAAACAGTGACTTCCTTACAGTACAGCAGTAGACAATCTAGTTTTCAAAAACTTCAGGATTTCAGCCTGACCAAGTTTGAGCCCAAGCGTACTTATCAGAAGAGCAAGTATCCCTCAACAACTTTGGCTGGCTTCTGATTTACCTGTGAAAGTCTTTGCATGACATATGCTTAACGTTGTACTGCACAAACAAAATTCATTGACAGATTCAACCAGCAGGGGAGCAGAGAGAGGATCAGCAAAGCCTTTTTCTTTCTTTAGCGCCCCCATGTGTCCAGACTGACTAATAAGTTAGAGATGGTTTCTCTCATTATGTGGATACGTGTGTTGGTCATCCTACTATATAAATGAAGAGTGACCGACGTGCCGCGTATGCGTGGCACGTCACAAATCTCTTCCAACGTTGTTAGAGGAGGCAGGAACAGAGCTACGGGTGACCAGCGAGCACCGGGCGGGGATCATCCGACAGCAGCTCTGAGGCGCACTCCGACAGGTCCGATGAGCTGCTGCCACTGTGACCCGGGCGCTTTCCTCTGCCACCATCCCCCGGGGTGGCTTTCCTGGGCGGGGGCTCGGCTGGACCCGGCGGGGCTCCCACCGCTTTCTTGCCCGTTTTTATGGGCTCAACGGCTTGTAGGCACATAAAAGAAAAAGAGGACATTTCCCTACAAATTAAAAATCCTGGAGGACATATCTGAAGAAGTCCAGAAAGAGGACATTGTCCTCTTAAAAGAGGACATATGGTAACCTTACATTTGCAGAGTCTGCATGGTGGACTATTCCCATAAAATAAACCCCTGGATTTAGGGGTGGCCCTACTATTAGGCCACCTGAGGCGGGGGCCTCAGGTAGCACTCTTCTGAAGTAGCATCACCTCCTACCCTTACTTCTCCAACCCCTTTCCATCAATTTACCTCTTTCTTGTTTTTTCAAAGGCGGCGGTCCTGGCCCTTTCTGTGTACTGTAACTCGCTTCCGAGGAAACAGGAAATGACATCAGAAAGGCAGGCCACAGTAGAGAGAAGGGGCTGGGACGTCTGGCGGACCGCCCTCATGGAAGCTAGAAGTTACATCAGACTCACAGAAACAGAACGAAGCCTTGCGCCGGAAGAAGAGGACCTTGGCTGGCGGGGGTTGGGGTCCCCCGCCAGCAAAGGTAGCTGACGGTGATGGCGGTGGTGGGGAAGGGTTGGAGGTGGGAGGGGGGTCGAGAGGATCGGCGGCGGGAGGGGGAGTTGAGAGGGTCGTTGGCAGGGGGGGGGGTTAAAGTTGTTGGTGGTGGCGGCGGCGGTAGGGGGGGCAAAAATGGCAGGGAGGGGGTTGGCGGTGCCGGGGGGGGGGGCTAAAATGTGCCCCCTCACATCGGGCTCTGGACCCCCCCTCCGAAATCTGTCTACGCCCCTGATGTAGACTGCAGCTCCATGAGTGCTGGATGCATTCCCTTACTGCCTTCACTTGGGGGCGGATCGCACACATCACCTCACCCTTGGTACACCACTAGATCTGAGTTCTCTTTGCAAAACGAAACTACATTTCCATGCAAGCAACATGGTCAAATCCAAGACTGCTTCAGCCTCATTCTTTTTGGTATAAAGCTATGCGGTCAATATACAAGTAGTTAAACCTTAGAAGATGGATAAATTCATTCAAAGTTAGCGTCGGCAACTGATTGTATTTCTTTGGGTCAGGCTCATTTGGTTCTGGTTTTGCTTCATTTCATGTAGAAAATTGCAATTCTAATTTCTCTTTTGAAAAAAAAAAAGGCAGTGTTATATTTCCGTGCATGAAAAGAGAGAAATCCGAGACTGGATCAACCTGTTTAGCAGAAATTTAATCAGCAATCCTGAAGACAATATAAAGAGAAAGAATAAAGAGCCCTAATAGCAGTCATTTATGGCAAATAATGAGCAATCAGCAGGTCTGGCTTGGGTGACAGCTTCTGGGTGGGAGGGGCAGCAAAGAGCAGGTGAGGTTGAAGCAAAAGAGTAGATGATGGCAGCCACACAAACTCAAAAGAACAATCAGCCTACACTTTTACACTTTATGAATTGTTTACTCTTTCCAAAAATACTAGGACCAGGGTGCAGGCAGTGAAACTACCAAACAGTAGATTTAAAACAAACCGGAGAAAATATTTCTTTACTCAACGTGCAATTAAACTCTTGAATTTGTTGTCAGAGAATGTAGTAAAAGCAGTTAGCTTAGCAGGGTTTAAAAAATTTGGATTAATTTCCCAAAAGAAAAGTCCATAAGCCATTATTAATTTGGACAGAAAAATCCACTACCTATTTCTAGGATAAGCAGCATAATATCTGTCTTACTGTTCTGGGATCTTGCCAGGTACTGGTGACCTGGATTGACCACTGTTGGAAACAGCATACTGGGCTCGATGGACCTTTAGTGTTGCTCAGCAGTGTGGCAACACTTATGTTATCTTGTGTTATGTTGTTTTTACAGAATTATTTAAGGAGTAGGGATGGGCTGCCATTTGCAAAAACATAGGAATTGTCAACGGCACATCTCATGTTGTTGCATGTTGTTAACAAACAAAAATGAGCTGATAATAGTGTGCAGTGGCAACTCTTATTGCCCCCTCCCCAAATAAAAGTGAAAACTAACCAAAACAACAGACAGAACAAAGAGTGGAGTCAACAATCACATATAGGAAGCAGATGATTCTTTACTGCCAGCATCAACAGTATTTGAAGAGCCCGACACAGCTGTGTTTCAGCATAAACATATGCCTACATCAGGGCTCAAAAGAAGATCTTTATTTATTTATTTATTTGTTACATTTGTATCCCACATTTTCCCACCTATTTGCAAGCTCAATGTGGCTTACATAGTACCATAAAGGTGTTCGCCAATTCCAGTATGAACAAATACAGTAATGTTGTGGTAGAATAAGGTTCGTGTGTACGGACACATTAGGGAATCATAGAGGAAGAGAATCGTAGAGAGGAAGAGTTAGTTTTTAATGACTTCCTGAAGTTTAGGTGATCGTAAGTTGTTTTCATGACGTTTGGTAATGCGTTCCATGGTTGTGTGCTTATGTAGGAAAAGCTGGATGCATAGGTTGATTTGTATTTCAGTCCTTTGCAGCTTGGGTAGTGGAGATTTAGGTATGTTCGTGTCGATCCTGTTGTGTTTCTGGTTGGTAGGTCTATGAGGTCTGTCATGTATCCCGGGGCTTCGCCGTAGATAATTTTATGAACCAGGGTGCAGATTTTGAACACAATACATTCTTTGATTGGGAGCCAGTGCAGTTTTTCTCGAAGGGGTTTGGCGCTTTCGAATCACGTTTTTCCAAATATAAGCCTGGCTGCTGTGTTTTGAGCGGTCTGAAGTTTCTTTATAATTTGTTCTTTGCATCCCGCATAAATTCTGTTGCAGTAGTCTACGTGGCTTAGTACCATTGATTGTATCAAGTTGCGAAATGTTTCCCTCTTGTTTGCAGATGACAATAAAATGAATCAATTGTGAGGCATTCCATTTGAGCGATACATTAAGGTCCAGATTCTATATATGGCGCCTGAAAAATCCGCGTGGAAAACATTTCCACCTAAGCGTATTCTATTAGCAGCGCCTAGATTTAGGTGCAGTATATAGAATACGCTTAGTTGGTATCCTAGCGCCTAAAACTACATGCTTCTATTTACACCAATGAAAACATGGCATAAATCCTGGCACATAGATTTAGGTGCAAAAGGACATATTCTATATAACAGTGCACATAAATTTTGGAACGCCCATGAAATGCCCATTTCCCCGCCCATTTAGGTGTTCCTAAAATTAACATGCGTTGTTATCAAATAACAGGGCTATGTGCCTAATGTAGACACATATATTTGTGCAACACCTCAAGTTAAGTGCAATTCCTAGGCATTAGCACTATTCTATAAACCATGCCTAACGTTGGGCCCCTTTTACCAAGCTGCGGTAAAAGGGGGCCTGCACTGGCGTCGGCGCATGTTTTTGACATGCACCAAGGCCCTCTTTTACCGCAGCTGATAAAAAAGTAGTAACATAGTAAATGACGGCAGATAAAGACCTGAATGCTCCATCCAGTTTTCCCAACAAGATAAACTCATTTACATGGTATGTGATACTTTATATGTATACCTGAGTTTGATTTGTCCTTGCCATTCTTGGGGCACAGACCGTAGAAGTCTGCCCAGCACTCTTCTTGTACTAAAAGTTCTGAAGATTCTGGAATCCTAAAGTTACAAGATTCCGGAATCGCAATTAGTAGCAACATTCCATGAAGAAACCCCAAAGAGTAACATAGTAACATAGTAAATGACAGCAGATAAAGACCTGTACGGTCCTTCCAGTCTGCTGAGGAGGAAGGAGGTGTTTTAGAGAGCTCTGCTGACTTCCAGTTGAAAGGGAGTGAGACCTAGCTCCCTCCCCAAAGATGAGGAGGGTCCCTGGGGAGAAGGCCTCAGGAAAGTCCCAGGCTATGGGGCCTCCTGGGGCCCGGGACCAGAAGGCCGAAAGGAGTGGCTCTCTCCCTGGTTTGACTACCGGGAGAAGGGAAAGGAGTCCAGTGGACCGAAGGGAGAAGCAGCCCAGTGGAGGCCACCAGAGCATTTCCCCCTCCATGGCCCAGCTTGCGGAAGGTAAGCGAGAAGACAGTGGAGGGGGGAGGAAGATAGTACAGGCCCCAGAAGGGCGCTTCCAAGGAAGGGAGAAGGAAGAGGCGATGGAAGTTTGCCAGAAGCCTTTGCTGGAGGCAGCTGAGAGTGAGAGTGAGGAGAGTGGATCGTCAGATGAGGAGTTCCTTGAAGTGAGCTATGACCCTGATGATCCAGCAAGTAGTGTGGTAAATATTGTAAGACGAATTAAGCTGGTGGAAAAAGAAGTAGTGGAGCTAGGAAAACGTCTGAAAATGGCAAGAACTATGTGTAAATTTGCCCCAGCGGAGCACAGACAAATGTATGTTAAAGAGGAAGCCCGGAT
This sequence comes from Microcaecilia unicolor, assembly GCF_901765095.1. Lineage (NCBI taxonomy): Eukaryota > Metazoa > Chordata > Amphibia > Gymnophiona > Siphonopidae > Microcaecilia > Microcaecilia unicolor. The sequence goes on from NC_044034.1 coordinate 349,272,788, forward strand.
ATCAAGGTTGTTGGGGAAAAAAGAACACTTGTTGAACTGTTTAAAAAAGGGCTCTGTGAATCCTTTGAGGGAGCTCTATGTTAACCGAGAAAGGATGGCTTCAATACCACAGTCTGGGGGTTCAGGAACACTACAGTTGCAGCAAGCTTCAGTGTCTTCAGCAGCATTAGACTCAAAAAAGTTGTCTGGGTTCAGAGGTGACCCCACTTTAAAATACATGAGACAGTTGGCAACACAGTCTAGAGCACTTACCCAGCAGCCAGAGGATAAGGAGGCAGCGGCAGGACATGGCTCTGAGGTGGGGGCTGGAGTAGAGATCCTACCTGTGGAGGGGAGGACAGAACTCAGTAACTTTTCAAAACTCCAGATAATGGAGGCAGCAGAGGGAGACGCAGGTAGCAGCCTGTTTTCTACAGAGGTGGTGGTCGAAGTCTCAGAGGGCTTACCTGCAGTTGTGCAAACAGCAGAGACAGTTGCCGTGAAGGAGGCCCTGTTGGAAAAGGGTCAGCAGAGGCAGACTCCGGTATTTTTGGCCGGGTCTGCAATGACTGAAGTGGAAACCGAAGCAGCATGGCATCTGGAGAAGCCCCGCCCACGAAGTCCGGGAGCAGGGGATGTCTTCCCTGAGCATGGAGTAGCTGGCGGTTTACAGGAGAGGGGTCGGAGAGAGAGGAATAGGAGCGGGCAGCAGCTGGGAGCTCATTTGACCAGCTGTCCATTACAAGAGGTGAAATCGGGGGGTGCTAACAGCCAGCCTGTGGCGGAATCAGGAACAGACAAGCCATGCCCCCGGGAAGCGCCAGCCATTGGGAGAACGCAGGAGGGACTGCACCAGAAGCAAGGGGGAAGTAACCCGATTGTTGAGAGACTTTCGTTGACTACAGAAGTGGACATGGCAAGTCTAACAGATGTGCAGCGGGTGGTGGAGCAGACCTGCCAGCAGGACGGCTGGGAGTGAGGAGCCAAGGGGAGCGGCGGAGTTCCGGAGGCTTCGCCCCTGGTGCCGGAGGTTGGAGGGAGTTCGGGGGCAGAGCGAGCAGGGAGTCTGGTATCGCCAGCTGCAGACCTGACTGGGCAGGTACCAGAGTATCGCCAGGAGACAGAGGAGAGGAGGCGATTAGCCCAGAGGCTGGAGCCTGCAGTGGCAGGGACGAGCAGGGACGTTCCAGGAAGTGGTGATGGGCAGGACAATCAGTTGGAGGCAGCCCAAGCCGCAGAACTGACTATGGACGTTGCTGGATGTTTGTCTGAGAGGGAAGGGGACGGGGGACAACGGGAGGGGGAGGGGGCGGTGGATATTGAGGAAGGGAGAGGGATGAGGGGAGGGGCAGAGGGACAGAAGGGGGGGGAGGCAGAGGGAAGGGCTGGAACAAGTGTGGAGGGGGGGCGGTGGGGGCTGGGGTCCAAGTCCTTTGCGGCAGTAGTCCAGGGAGGGGGAAGGAGGGAGGGGGGGAGATCGGGTGGTTTTGAGGGCCCAGGGAGGGGTTGGGGGGGAGCGGGGACAGGGGGTGGACAGCTGCCTAAGCGGCGAAATGTGGTACAGCTCAAATGGATAGGGGAGGGGGCAATGCCCTCCAGGGATCGGGTCTTGAGGCTGGTGATGGGGATGGGGTTTATACCCGAGGACTTTTACGCGTGTATACACCCCATCAACATCCCAGAATATGACTTGAGCTTCATGACCCAGAGGGGGATGGAAATATTCTGGGAAAGGTACGAGGGGGTGAGGGGAAAGGGGGAGTGGTGGGACCTCAGGGCCATTCCAGTCAGCAAGCCGGACCTGGTGCAGATCACCCTGCTCGTGAGAAATGAGTCTATCTCTGGGGCAGATTTAGCCTACTGGCTACAGAGGTACGCGGAGCTGAGATCCCCACTTACAAAGTTACCGGATCCAAGCAGGGTTTGGGCAGGAGGTTGGGGAGCCCTGGTCAAATTGAGACAGGAGAGCCATGTGGTCCAGCACATTCCTTCGGCTGCCTTTATCGGTCGTGACAGGATACTGTGCTTTTACAAGGGGCAGCCGCGGCAGTGCTTCAGATGTGGTTCGTTTAGGCACTTCAGCATGTCATGCCCAGTGGTAAAGTGTGGAAGATGCGGGGATCAGCATGCCACAGAGGACTGCACCGCGATCAGGTGCAACCTCTGCGGCGGGTTAGGCCATGCATATCGGAACTGCCCTAGGGCGGCCCATAACGAGTGGGATATGTGGGGGAAGGGACGGGGAGGGGGGGTAATGGAGGAGGGGATAGGGCAGGGGGTGATAGGCAGGGAGGGGCAAGGGGGGGAGAAGGAGGGGATGCAGGAGGGGGGGCGGCAGGGGGCTGGGTCAGGAGTGGAGCAGGGGGGAGAGGGGGAGTGGGTACAAGTGCCACAGAGGAAAGGGAAGTTTCGGAGGGGGGGGAAAGTAGGGGTGGGCAGGGAGGGGTCGCTGCAGGGGAAGAGGGGGAGGAACAGATTTCAGGTGTTGGAGGAGGAGGAGGAGGATAGGGAGGTTGGGAGGGAGGAGGAAGAACAGGGGGAAGGAGAAGAGGTGGAGTTAATGGAGGAAGAGGGGGCGGCAGGGGGGATTGGAGAGGGCAAACGGAAATATGAGGAAGCACTGGAGGAGGGTACTGGTGGTAGGAAGAAGGGCGGGAAGGCTCTGGGGGGAGGGGGAGGGGTGAGGGAGGAGGAAGAGGGAAGGGAGGGAGGGAGGGGAAAGGGGAGTAAGAGGAAAGCTGAGGGGGCCGGGCAGGTGGTGAAGGCCCAAGTGCAGGCTTGGGGGGACAGAGTGGAGCTAGAGGAGGATCTGGAGGACTTGGAGGACTTGGGGGAGGTGGAGGACTCGGAGGAGGAGGTAGGGGGCGGGGGTGAAGAGGGGAGAGGGAGGGATCAGGGGGTGGGTCCGGATAGAGCAAAGAAGAAAGGAAGGAAGAAAGGGGGAGGGGGGGTAAGGTGCAGACAGGACGGCTGCGGGGGGGGGAGGGGGATCTGGCAGGGGATGATGTAGACCGCATAGCAGAGGACCTGCTTCAGGGTAAGAAGGGGGTATCCCAGGAGATAAGGAAAGAAGTTGGGAGTGAGCAGACCCGTGACTCACAATGAGGATGGCAGGCTTAGTGTTGACATTTGCCACGCTGAATGTGGCCAGCATCGCCTCTCCGAAGAAGCAGGGTTTAGCGTATGACTGGTTCGCGAGGGTCCAAGCAGATTGCTTCCTGCTCCAGGAGACTCGGCTGCGGTCCATTGAGGTGATCAGGCGGGCAAGGCGGGCCTGGAAGTGGGGTCCCTCGGTGTGGGGGTTGGCGGGGGAGAGGTATGGTGGGGTGGGGATCTTATTTAAGTCCCACCGGGTGAATATTCAGCGAGTGGTGGAGCTGGGGGTGGGGAGATGTCTTGTTGTGGATGCGATTTGGGAGGATAGAGCACTGAGGGTGGTGAATGTGTACGGGCCCCAAAGCAAGAAGGAAAGGGTGCTCCTCTTTGGGAAGATCAAGCCCTACCTATACACTTCGCGCCAAGTAGTCTGGGGGGGAGATTTTAACACCATATTGCGGAAAAAGGATAGTGGGGGACGATCGGTACAGGTGGGCTATGACGGGGTGAGGCTGGCAGGGATCATGCGGGAGGCGGAGCTGGTAGACGCGCATGTGGCCTTCTGTGAGGAACAGGAGGGGTTCACGTTCTTTCGAGGGCAGTGTAAAAGTAGAATCGATAGATTCCTGGTAAAGAAGGGGGTTTGTCTGGGGGGTCCACGAACCGACGTGGACTTTTCAGACCACCACATGGTCCTCCTTCAGGTGGGGGGGGGGGGGCGGCAGCGCAGAGGCCAGGGAGGGGGTTATGGCGACTAAATTTAAAGTGGTTAGGTAGCGAGCAGGTGCGGGAGGAGTACCGCCGGTTTTTGGAAGATCAGGTGTCAGTGCAGGGGGCATTTCAGTCATTGGGGGAGTGGTGGGATACAGTGAAAAGACGAACGCGGGGATTCTTTCTCAAACAGGCGAGAAGGGAGGGGAGGGAAAGGACAAAGTTGGGCATGGCAATAAAGAAAAAGAGGGACACATTGATTTCACAAGGGGGGAGGGAGGAAGAAATACATGATCTCCAAGCACTCCTGGAGCAGGTACAGTACAACCGCTACACCTCCTTGGTGTATGAGCGGGACTTCGGGAAAATGTGTAGCCCGGACCCCTTCGCATGCTGCCGGGAGTGGAGGGCGCGCAGGGTGATGGAGGGGGTGCGGGATGCACAGGGGGTCCTGCAGGACACCAAGGAGGGGATTCTGGGGGCAGTGAGGGACCACTTTGCGGCGTTCCTTTCAGCCCAGCAGATTGATATGGAGCAGATGGAGTGTTATGTGGAAGGAACCCCGGGGATAGGTCACGGGGGACCCCAGCTTCAGGCCCTCTTGAACCCGTGGACAGAACAGGAGGTGGAGGAAGCCATCGGGGCGCTCCACAGGAAGACCTCGCCGGGGCCGGATGGGCTAACAACTGAGTTCTACCAGGCCTTTAAGGAGCAGCTGGTGCCGATCCTGGTGAGGGTATGGGGGGCAGCCCAGTTGGAGGGTTCCTTGCCTAGTTCCTTGACAGAGGCGGCTCTTATCCTACTAAGTAAGGGGAAGGACCCGGCGATGCTGGCCAACTGGCGGCCTATAGCACTGCTTAATACGGATCGAAAAATCTTTGCGCGAATGCTATTCCAGAGAATGAGGCAGGTGTCTGGGGATTTGCTAGCAGCCTCGCAAGCATGTGGGGTTAAAGGGAGAGGGGTCTTGGAAGCTGCAGCGTGGGTGCGGGAGGGGGTAGAACGCAGTAGAGTGGGAGGGCATGGTAGGCTGTTGGTAACACTCGACCAGGAAAAAGCGTTTGATAGAGTGCAGTGGGGTGTCCTATGGAGCATTCTGGAGCGCTATGGGTTTCCGAAGGGTTGGATAGAGCAATTACAGCTACTCTATCGGCATGCGGGGTGTTTTCCCCTGGTTAACGGGTGGAGAGGGCAGGGGTTTGAGGTAGGGGCAGGGGTCCGACAGGGGTGCCCACTCAGCCCGCTGTTGTATGCATACGCCATCGACCCTTTTATAAGACGGCTGGAGAAGGGGGGGGGGGGCGGAGGGGCTGGAAGGGGTGGAGGTGGGGGACAATAACCAGTTAAGGGTCGTGGCGTATGCAGATGACGTTACAGTGTGGGTAGCGGACCAGAGGGAGGGAGGTAGATTGCAGAACCTGATCCAGGAATACTCGCAGGCAACAGCGTCGCAGGTCAATTTTCAAAAGTCCAATAGCCTGTGGGTTGGGGATCAGGGGCTGCAATTTGAGTTGGGAGGTAGGTTTCCTACAGCTGTGGAACGTATACGGGTCTTGGGAATATACTTCGAGAAGGGGGATTATAGGCTCTACAACTGGGATAGGTGTCTCCAAGAAGTGAAGGGGAGGGTGGATAGATGGAAGGGGTGGAAAATGACCAGGGGGAGCGGGTACAGCTCATCAAGGCACACTTAGTTCCTTTGTTTCTGTTCGTCAGTTACATCTGCCTGCTGCCGGAGAGCCGGTACACGGCCTTGTATGGGGTGTTCTTCCGGCTGCTCTGGGGCAACAGGACGAATCCGGTAAAACGGAATGTTACCTATCTGCCTAGGAGGGAGGGGGGGGTGGGCATGATAAACCCAGTCCTGTTTTTCAGCGCTTTGTTCCTGCAGTTCAATCTGGGGAGGGCGGTAGGGCGGGAGCCACCGGGGTGGGCTAGGAGTGTCCTGCAGTGGTGGCCGAGATATTGGGACCTATGGCGGGAGGGGGGGAGGGTAGTGGCACTGCGAAGGGGGGCTCCGGGGGGGGTGAGTTATTGCAAGACCCTAGTGAAATTGGTGAGGGTGTGGGGGCTGACGGTGGGGGAGGTGAAGGCAGGACAACGGGGGGTCTGGATGGACAGAGTACGGGCGCAGGTGTTCTCAGCTCCTCTGGCGCTGAGGGACGCGCCGGCCCCACGGATGCAGCAGGGGTTACGGTTGATTGCTTCGAACCGCATCCCGGTGAAGTATAAAGACCTGGCGTGGCTGTCCTTTCACGGTAGACTGTACGTCCGAGGAAATTTGAAATATCGCAATGTGTGGGATAGAGGGTGCCCACGGGAGGAATGTGCTGGAACTGAAGAGACGATGGAGCATTTCCTGGTGAGGTGCCCATTTACAGTCCAGGTCTCTGACCGGGTTTCCTCGTTGCTGCAGATCCCCAGTTTCCGCAACTACAGCTATGCGGACTGGGTGTATGGCCCAGAGGGTGGAGAGGGACGCGGGGATCCGGTAACACGCTTTCTGATTTCGGTGATATTGCGGTACTGCCTCTGGATGGCGCGCTGCAGGGTGTCCCTGTACCAGGAGGTCCGGCCGGCGGAGGTAGTCAGCTGGGATGTGGTAAGGGCGGTGCAGGAAGCGGCGAAGTGGGAAAGGGTGGAAAAAGGGGTGGGGGTGGCTTCGAGGTGGTGGAGACACGTGAGGCTTAAGCCGCCATGAGGGGACATGCTTCCCAGGGGATTGTGTGCCAGTTGTCTGAAGGGGTTGTGGGGGGTCGGGGGGGGGGGGTTGATCCATTGTATTATTGAGGAGGGGGTGTACATAGATAGGCAGACCATGTCTAGCTAGGAGCCTGGGGTTTGATTTGCATGTCCGGTTTTTTTCTTTGGTCTTTCTAATTCTTCATAATTTTTATTACTTTATATTAAACTTAAACAGAAATACACTGTTAAGTGAAAAACAGCCAATAAAGAAACATTTTACATTAATCCATTCACCATTACAGTTCAATGGCTTCCTTAGACCTCAAAATTTGGGGGGTTAGAATACGTGGAGTACTTCTACATTATCAGTTTCCAATACATTTATATAAGAAAATATGACACCGTAATCTCAATCCTATTATTATCTCTATCGTTGTTTTGAGTCTAAGAACAACTTAAGCTGATCTGGAACATAAAAAACATATTTAGTACTGTTAAACCTCACAATACATTTACATGGATAGGCTAACAGAAAAGAGCCTCCCAGTTCCGTTATTTTGACCGCATTGAAAGAAACTGCTTTCGCTTTTGTTGTGTCACTTTTGTTACATCTGGATATAACCATATTTTTTCTCCACCGAAATTGTGGTCTGTTGTTTTAAAGTAAAGTCTCATTACTGCATTTAAGTCCTGTTGGAAAAGAAAAGTTACCAACAAAGTCGCTCTTTCAGTGGCAGTTTCTATTGTCTGTTCCAGAATCGCTGTTATATTTCCCACATCCAACTCATGTCCAGATTGAACCTTTATTATTTCATCCTTCTTTCTTGTATTAGGTATAAAGTAAATTTTTTCTAATGGAGGAATCGCTTCTTGAGGATATTTTAAGTTCTCTTTAAGAAATCTTGCAAATAAATCTTGGGGAGAGACCCCATATAATTTAGGAAAATTAAGCAAGCGCAGGTTCAATCTTCTATTATAATTTTCAATATTTTCAAGTTTTCTCCTAATATCTACATTATCTTTTATTACTGCAACTTTAAATTCATTAGTTTGTTCCACTTCCTTTTGCAAACTCTCAATTTTCTGAGAAAAATCTTGATTAGTTGTCTCAACAGAATCTTTCAATTCTTGAATCTTATTTCCTAGGGTTTTTACCTCTCCAGATGAATTTAAGAGGGTTTTCTCCATCTCTAACAGTTTCAGCCATATTGTCCCCAGGCTAACCTCCGTTTCTTTCCCAGCGGATTTGGCTGTTAATATTGAGTCAGTCACCCCACTAGGACCGCCAGCTTCCACACTTCCGGTGTTCGTTGGTTTCTCCTGCTGACTCACTACAACCGCTGGGCTTGGAGGGATCTTCGAGAACGGCGGGGGGGAAAGAGATGTTTCACATTCCGGCGAGAGTCCCGCTCCACCCGACTCTCCCGCCAAGGAATCCACTCCGCTCACTGCCTGAGAAAGAGCGGGGAAGAAACGCTCCAGACCAGTTCTCGCTGGCGTGGACGTCCCGGTAGGTGGGGGAACTACCCGGACTATTCCTTTTCTTTTGGAGTGAGGCATTTTCTCAACAAGAACGAAAAACTAGCCGATCTGGCTGGAGCGATCTCACTGCACACCCGCTCTCGGCGCCATCTTGACACGCCCCCCTTTGGTCTTTCTAATAAACAGTTTCCACTGTACTATTGAGGAGGGGGAGGGGGTGTACATAGATAGGAGGACCGTGTATAGCTAGGGGCTTGTTTTTGATTTGTATGTTATTTGTTTTTAGTTTTTTCCAATAAAAAGAGTTTTCCAGTCTGCCCAACAAGATAAACTCATTTTACATAGTATGTGATACTTTATACCAGAGTTTGAGATGTCCTTGTCATTCTCAGGGCACAGACTGTAGAAGTCTGCATAGCACTCTTCTTGTACTAAGTTCTGAAGCTAACGTCGAAGCCCCTTAAAATTTACACTCCAGCCCAAACATATCTACTACTACTACTTAGCATTTCTATAGCGCTACTAGGGTTACGCAGCGCTGTACAAGTTAAAACGTGGGGAAGGACAGTCCCTGCTCAAGAGAGCTTACAATCTAAAGGTAACAAACTATGTAGTCAGTGTAGTCAGTGTATCATGAATGGGGAAGGTGGTTAGGCGCCAAAAGCAAGGGAGAAGAGATGGGTTTTGAGTAAGGACTTAAAGATGGGCAGGGAGGGCGCATGGCGTATGGGCTCGGGGAGTCTGTTCCAGGCATAAGGTGATGTGAGGCAGAAGGGACGGAGTCTGGAGTTAGCGGTGGTGGAGAAGGGTACAGATAGGAGTGATTTGTCCTGAGAGCGGAGGTTACGGGTGGGGACATAGGGGGAGAGGAGGGTAGAGAGGTAATGGGGGGCTGCAGATTGAGTGCATTTGAAGGTCATTAGGAGAAGCTTGAACTGAATACGGTAGTGAATCGGGAGCCAGTGAAGCGACTTGAGGAGAGGGGTGATATGAGAGTATCGGTTCACGCGGTAGATAAGACGTGCAGCGGAATTTTGGACAGATTGAAGGGGGGATAGGTGGCTAAGCGGGAGACCAGCAAGGAGAAGGTTGCAATAGTCGAGATGAGAGGTAACGAGTGAGTGGACGAGGGTTCGGGTGGTCTGTTCAGAGAGGAATGGGCGGATTTTGCTAATATTATAGAGGAAGAAGCGACAGGTCTTAGCTGTCTGCTGGATATGGGCAGAGAAGGAGAGGGAGGAGTCGAAAATGACTCCGAGATTGCGGGCTGACGAGACGGGGAGGATGAGGGCGTTGTCAACAGAGGCAGAGAGTGGGGGAAGAGGAGAGGAGGGTTTGGGTGGGAAGACAAGGAGCTCAGTCTTTGCCATGTTCAGTTTCAGGTGACGGTTGGACATCCAGGCGGCGATATCTGAGAGGCAGGCCGAGACTTTGGCCTGGGTTTCGACTGTGATGTCGGGAGTGGAGAGGTAGAGCTGGGTGTCATCGGCATAGTCACAATCAGGGCATAGACCGTAGAAGTCTGCCCAGCAACCATTTTGTTTCCTAGGATTCCACGGAACCATTCCTTCTAAACAGTATTCCTTTGTGTTTATCCCATGCATGTTTGAATTCCATTACCGTTTTCATTTCCACCACCTCCCGCGGGAGGGCATTTCACATATCCACCATCCTCTCCGTGAAAGAATACTTCCTGACATTAGTCCTGAGTCTGCTCCCCTTCAACTTCAATTCATGTCCTCTAGTTCTACCGCCTTCCTGTCTCTGAAAAAGGTTCATTTGCGGATTACCTTTCAAATATTTGAACGTTGAATATTCTCCTTTCCTCAAAAGTACACATGTTCAGGTCAGCAAGTCTCTCCTCGTACAGTTTGCAAGGCAAATCCCATACCCATAGTCTTTCTTTTCTGCAAGAAATGGCTGTGTGGCTAGTAAAGCACTTGCCGTATGGCCATTTCCGGGGGGTGGGGGGAGGGAGCCCTTCTCCCCATCGAGGTGGCAGTAAGGGCTTACCACCGCTTTGTAAAAGGGGCCCTTGAAGCGTGGCTTATAGAATAACTAGTAAAGAAGGCCCGTTTCGGTAGGCAATGAAGCGAGCGCTAGCAAGGTAATCCCCCACCCTCCCTCGCTGTCTCGCTCTGTCCCCTCCGAGACCCATGCCCCCTCCCTCCCTCCCTTCCAGTTAAAGGCCCCCTCACGCCCCTCCCACCGAGTTACAGACTCCCCCCTCCCTCCGATTTCAACACCCCCCTCCGTGTTACTGACCCCTGGACCCCCCTGCCACAACCCTCTCGACCCCCCCTTTCCACCAAAAACCCTCCCTCGCTGCTGTTGCATACCTGTGCTGATGGGGGACCCCAACCCCCGACAGGCGAAGTCATCTTCTCGTCTGCGCCGGGCTGGCGTTGCTTGCTGAATGGTCTGATCAAGTTTCTGTGCGTGCGTCTGATGTCAGGCGCACGCACAGAAACTTGATCAGATCATTCAGCAAGCAACGCCGTGGCAGCCGAGAAGAGTACTTCGGCTGTCGGGGGTTGGGGTCCCCCGTCAGCACAGGTACGCAACGGAGTTGGCTCGCGCTGCTATGTTGTGATTGGGCACTGTCGCTGCTGACGCACCCCGGAAATGGGATACGTCAGCATTTCAGGAGATGGATACAGAAGCACGAATGCCTCTAGGCTTATGTCCACGCAGTCAGCTTCAGAACGTTGGAGGTGCGTTTTATTATATAGGATACTTTTTTCAGCACCAGATAGAAAATCTAGCCCCGAGTATCGTGCTATTGCTGACTTACATTATATGAAGAGAGCCACTGGAATGGAATATTCACCATCCACATAAAAAGTATAATCCTACCAGTATAAACCGTGCAGCGATAGCTCATAAATTGTGAAAAAGGACCTCAGATGAAAGGAGTCAATTGCAGTAATTATGCACAGCTACACTGGCTCCACCCATCAATCACAGGTACAATCTCTGCTCCGCTTATTTTGCAAGCTGTTGTTAATTTTGTATTCTAATTTCATAAATGAAATTAAAAATCAATTTAGTGCAACTGAGCCACTTAGCTCACAGCAGAAGCCAGAAAACAGTACCGATGATTGATGAGCGGAGCTAGTGGAGCTGTGTACAATTACTGCCACAGCCTCCATCTTTTTTTGAGGGTCTCATACATAATTCATAAGAATACTTATAGAGCTGTCAGGTAGCTTATATTAGAAAAACTGTTTGTTTTACATGTGAAGGGAACATTGTTCGGTAACTTGCGGCCTAGTTTATGGCACACATGCTTTCGTCAGGTTTCAATTTTTTCACTTCCAGTTTTGCCATCTGGATTACTGCAACTCATTATACGCAGGCTGCAAAGAGCAAATACTGAGGAAACTTCAAACAGCCCAGAACACAGCAGCCAGGCTCATCTTCGGAAAACCAAGATATGAAAGGGCAAAACCACTACGAGAGAAATTACATTGGCTTCCACTTAACCCTAGAACGCATGACGTTAAAAATATACATATTAACGTCATGGGGGCCTTTTAGGCCCCATGCACATAATGTAGAAAAACACACTTAAATAACTTTCACAAGTTTATTTCAAAATTGCTCAATAAAATATGAATAGTGGACAACATTTTAATTATAATTTTTCACAGAAAACACCAAAAAATCTTTTTTTTCCCAAATTTCACGCAAAGACATGAAAACACACAAAAATGCATAGAAATCTATAGCAAACTAGCTGCAGCTACATTTTTATTCTAACTTTCTTTTCTATTATATTAGTCTTCCAAACAATTCTGACATGTTATTTTTTCAGAAGAGTGTTCTTTGCAAACAGTTTCCTTACAAGTGGAACAATATCGCTCAGTTTTCCTCTCTATGTTTCTTGGACACATGAAACAACGCTTTCGTTTTCTTTCTCCTGGCTCTGGAGTAATCTGAAACTGTACGCCACACCGTTTCATTGCTTCTTTAGTTTTCTTTGGCAAGCATTTCAAGTCGTTTCGCTCTATCATGTGAGGTATTACAAGTTCATGACAAAGGTCCTTCAAGAATAAGCGTCTCCTGTCCTTCCTCTGTGCATGAAATTCAGGATGAGTTTCTGTATAAATAATGAATGAATTTAGGGCTGCTACATCAAGCATATTTGAAAATAGTACTACAGGCCATCGTTTTGTTTGCCTCTTACACGAATATTCTCCCACCATCTCATCCATTTTATCTACACCTCCTTTTGTTGCATTGTAATGCAGGATGATTTCTGGTTTCAATTTTTGGTTATTGCTGTCAACACTGCAATCGTGATGCATGGTACTGAGTAAAATTACAGATTTCTCCTTCTTTGCCTTGTAAGATACCAAAGTCGCTTTGTTATTGAATCCAAAGACACTCTCATAAAGTGCTCGCTGACGATTGTGTTTGAGTGCTGCTGGAATTTCTCGTCTGTTTTGCTTTATAGTACCAACAAGTGTAATAGCTTTGCAAGCAGAAAATTGCCTAGTTCAACATTGGTGAAATAATTGTCCATGGTGATGTTTCTACCTGAATTGAATATTGGAACAGCAAGAGTTTTGACTATTTCAGACCCCAGATCCTTCTGTACTGGTGCACCAACCTCTTTGCCACAGTAGATTACGCCATTTATGCCATAATAATTTGCAGAATCACACATCCAGAAGATTTTTATACCGTACTTGGCTGGCTTGCTGGGCATGTATTGTATGAATTTGCAACGTCCTCTGAACGGTACAAGTTGCTCATCTACAGTAACATTAGTACTAGGATTGTAAAGTTTTGTGCAATTTTTGATAAATATGTTCCAGATATAACTGATAGGGGCTAATTTGTCTGTTTCAAACCTCACTGCACGAGTTCGCTTATCATCAAAGCGAATGATCCTTCTAATTTCCTCATATCTGCCCACTGACATTGTCGCCTTATAGTGTGGATCAGAAAGTGGGTCCAGAAATAATTCTCGTATTGGGACATCATACGATTTTTGACTCCCTGCCAGCAGGAAAAGTCCAATATATGCATAAAGTTCCTCTTTTGAGATATTTTTCCAGGACTTATTTTTTGCTGAAGCGATACGTCTTCCTTCTAGGTTTGAACATAATAGGACCTCTTCTGCAATATTGTCAGAAAAATAAGTACAGAATACATCTTTAGGGGTAAAGTAACTGGGACTTCCCACAGCTCCTTGAGCCTGTCTCACAATATTGTGTATTGGAGTACGTCCGACTAATGTAGGATTACTGTCCCAAAAAACATTCGTTTTGGATGTTCTACTTATCACTTCTTGAGGATCCACTAGATTCACTTCTTCATCATCAGAAGAATCACTGGATGAGGATGTTTGATTAGCTGGTGGCAGATATTCTTCATCAGACAAAGATAGTTCACTTTCATCATCGCTTTGAAACATAATCGCTTCAATCTCTTGGTCAGTCAGACACTTGGAGGAAGACTGTGCCATTGCTGACTAGATGTTAGAAAATGAAACAGATTTCCTCTCAACAGCTTATCTTATCACAGGTCCTTCAGCAATTAGCTCACAGTGTATACTGTCCTCAGTGTTCAGAGGACCTGAGGTGATGTCATGGCCTTATCACTCCCTCCAAAAATCACATGACATCCTCACATGTTATTATCCACACCCTGGCCCCTCCACCAGCATTACTGAGTACAAATAAAGTAACTTGAGACACAAACACTTCTGAGAACATGATAAAAACAGCGGGGGCCTAAAAGGCCCCCAATTCGTACAGATGTAGTTTTCACCAAACAAGCATTGTTACACCATAATGCCTATGAAAAAAACTTATATGAACAACTGGATATTATCAACAATGACATACTTGAGGAATACCTTGAGTTTCAAAATTCTAACTAAAGTAATTTTGCAGATAATAGCAAAAATGTAAGCATGGGGGCCTAAAAGGCCCCCAATATGCGTTCTAGGGTTAAGGAACGCGTTACTTTTAAAGTTTGCACATTAGTCCATAAGATCATTTACGGCGAAGCCCCAGCGTACATGTCTGATTTAATAGACCTACCACCCAGAAACGCTAAAAGATCATCCCGAACACACCTCAACCTCCACTTCCCTACTTGCAAGGGCCTGAAATACAAGACGCTACACGCGTCAACCTTTTCCCACAAGAGCACGCAGTCTTGGAATACACTACCGCGCAACCTAAGAATGATTAACGAACAAGCTTCCTTCCTTAAACTACTGAAGACTCACCTGCTTGAAAAAACTTACGGAAAGAGCCAAAACACATAGCGTCCATACTCACTGTTCATCAATGCAACATACATCCACTTCTGATCCCTCATCCCGTAATCCAGTCAATCATACATTTATTCACGGAACTATGTACACCATATGTCTTTGTGTCTAACACTGCCCTTTTAGCTTCCCATTGTCTCCTTCCAATGTTTCTATGTTGATGTCCCATTGTTATATTCCTAACGATATTCAAATGTCTCGCATAACTCTGTACAATGTAATCCATAACCAAGTTGTAACAAATGTATTTCCATTATTCATATCTTATTGTAAGCCACACTGAGCCTGCAAAAAGGTGGGAAAATGTGGGATACAAATGCAATAAATAAATAAATGGTCCAAATTTTTCTAACAATAATATTGACCTGGTCGAAATGCTAAATGATTTAACTGGCCGGAAATGACCGATGAGCAGTTAAAACTGCTTGTGGAAAAAACTTTATTTGTAATGCCCAAAATGGCACTGTGTTTCGGCCAAATGCCTGTCTCAGGGGCCTGAAGTAAAATAAAAAAAAACAATATAGGAGAAATAAAGAAATAATTAAGATAGAAATGCTTTAATATATAAATATGATGAAATAAATGTATACAAATAGGACATAATAAAAATTACATAAATGGTAAAAGAATCTTCTCTATATAATAATTTGTTCATCTGCGTCCTTGGCTGGCTGGGTTCGTAACCGTATGCAAATGAGCTTACGTCAACTCACCTCCAGCGTTCCCTTCCCTCTCAGTGTCCCGCCCTCGCGGAAAGACGAAATGACGTCAGAGGAGGGCGGGACACTGAGAGGGAAGGCAAGGGAAGGCTGGAGGCGACGCGAGCCGAGCCTGCCTCTGCTGCGACCTAAGGTATGGATGGGAGGGGAGAGGCGAGGAGAATCGCTGGACTTGGATGAGATGGGATGGGAGGGCAGAGGAGGGGAGGGGAGAATTGCTGGGCATGGATGGGAGGGCAAGGGAAAGAGATGAGAAAACGCTTAGATGATAGCCTTCCTAGGACCCGTTTCATTTGTTCCAAAACGGGCGGTTTTGCTTGTATAATATAACAACGAGTGAAATAAAAAATGCAAACATTAGGTTTGAACATATATGGTGTATAACAGAGTCAAAAAAAGGGAAGTCGCTATCCAGCTTATAATCGAAAGAGAAAAACGCCTATATTGCGACCCAAATCGGGAGATGGGCGTCTTTCTCTTGTGGGCGCCCAAATCGGTATAATCGAAAGCCGATTTTGGGCGTTTCCAACTGCAATCCATCGAGAAAACGGGTAAAGTTGATGGGGGCGTGTTGGAGGCGTGGTGAAGGCAGAACTGGGGCGTGGTTATCGGCTGAGGAGAGATGGGCATCTTTAGCTGATAATCGAAAAAAAGGCGTTTTTACCACGATTTTGGGTCACTTTTTTTGGACCCTTTTTTTTCACGAATAGGTCCCAAAAAAGTGCCCCAACTGACCAGATGACCACTGGAGGGAATCGGGGATGACCTCCACGGACACCCCCAGTGGTCACTAACCCCCTCCCACCAAAAAAACCCCACTTTACAAACTTTTTTTCCAGCCTCTATGCCAGCCTCAAATGCCGTACCAACCTCCATGACAGCAGAATGTGTTCTATCCTGTGACAGCCTTTCCCTGGTTCTGATGTGGCTCTCAGGTGAGTTTGACACCTTTTCTGTTATGCGCACTGCAGAGTCACATCAGCAATGCATTGTGGTGGGTGTAGGGTATTGGGCTCCGTGATTCCAGTAGCTTGTGGCAAATGCTGGTAGTTGGTAGGCTCTACTCCCATGGTGCTTTTCCCCCTGCTTACTGGGTCAGAGTGTGCCCTGTTTTGTTTCCAGTAGTCCATGAGGTACTGGCCATTTTTGTAAGCCAGTTTTAGATCCCTTTCACGTGTTAGCCACGTTACAGAACTTAGTTCTTCCCTTGAATGTGGCTGAAAGAGGGCATTGTACAGCATCCTGCCAGCTCTGACCTACTGCTCATCTCAGTACCAGGGAGACTTGTTGCCAGTGGGGCACAACCTCTGATCTGCAGTTAACTGTGAGTAAGCGTGCTTATTCCAATAAAGGACGTTTTCGGAGAGATTAGTCTTCAGGTGTCAACTGGTGTGCAAATGTTTTATAGCAGCAACAAGTCCTAGAGGCCTGCGTGTATGCAGGTCCCTGGAGCACTTTTAGTGGGTACCGCAGTGCACTTCAGCCAGGCGGACTCAGGCTCATCCCCCCCTACCTGTAACACTTGTGCTTGTAAATGGGAGGTCTGCAAAACCCACTGTACCCACATGTAGGTGCCCCCTTCACCCCTAAGAGCTATGGTAGTGTTGTACATTTGTGGGTAGTGGGTTTTGGGGGAGGGGGGTTGGGGGCTCAGCACCCGTGGTAAGGGAGCTATGCATGTGGGAGCGTTGTCTGAAGTCCACCGCACTGACCTCTAGGGTGCCCAGTTGGTGTCCTGGCATGTCAGGGGGGCGAGTGTACTACGAATTGTGGCCCCTCCCACGACCAAATGGCTCAGATTAGAACGTTTTTGAGCTGGGCGTTTTTAGTTTCCATTATCGCTAAAAAAAACAAACACCCAGCTGAAAAACGTCCATTTTTTCAAAAATACGGTCTGTCCCGCCTCTTCACGTACCCGTTTTCGGACATAGACGCCCACGGAGTTAGGCGTTCGCGTTCGATTATGCCCCTCCACGTAATTAAACAGAAAAACACGTTTGTATTATCATAAAAAACATATATAGAAGGTATAAACATATGGAATATGGCATCAGAACTAAAAAAATTCACATATCCATTCTGGAATTACAAAATGCAATGGAAGATGCAAGCAATTGAAAGAGGAGAAATAATATTCGCATGCTTGGGGTCCCAGAAAAATCTGAGTATGAACACTTGGTGAGTTTTCTGGAAACGTTTCTACCATTTCTCTTATCTTTACAATTCACAGGCGCCTTTGAAATTGAAAGAGCTCACCGAGTGCCCTTCCGAGCTACCCCGAATCAAAAATATTCAAGGCCCGTTGTTTGCAAAATTCTTCGTTTTCCCCAAGTGGTGGATATTCTTACTGCTGCCAAGGCCAAACGACCACTTTTATGGAATGGCCACAAGATCACAATTACTGGAGATTTTACTAAATGTACTGTTGATAAACGCAAGCATTTGTTGGCGCTTCGTCCCAGGATCAAATCTTTAAATGCGAAATATGGACTTTTCTCACTGGCTACCATGAAAGTTACATTTTGCAACTCGACAAAATCTTTCTCAGATTCAGCTATGCTAGAAAGAGTTTTAGATGACCATCAATCTCAAGGAATTTCTACGACTTGATCATTTTATGATATTTATACCTGGATCACAGCATTACTGAAAATGATGGAAATATCTATGGTCCAAAACCTCCCTCCACCTCTGCTCCAGGCCCCTTTTTCTACCTCAGCTGAGGAGCAGGTGTCGTTTTGACATTTATATGGCTTCTATCCATGGAAGTCTCTATTGCTTATGCTGTTGATACTTCACCATTCGCCATAGGCATTACAGACTGTACTCTCATATTTCACCATTTGATCTATGTTGTTACCTCATCATCATACTTCATCTGCCATGATGATAGATATTAATGTCTTGTCACTGCATGTTAAAGGAGTGTCAGACCCAATAAAACGTAAAAAATTATATTCTACTTTAAAAATCTTCACCCTGCTCTAGTTTGCCTACAGGACCTCTCCACTACTGAGGCTAAAAAGCTCAAACAAGATTGGGTGCAGGACTGTTACTTTTCACCTGCTTTAAGCAAGAAAAATGGAGTCGCTATTCTTATGTAATTTATTTGTTACATTTGTATCCCACATTTTCCCACCTATTTGTAGGCTCAATGTGGCTTACATAGTACCGGAGAGGCCTTTGCAGGCTCCGGTGTGAACAAATACAGGGTGATGTTGTGGTAAGATAAAGTTCTTGAGGTACAACCACATTAGGGCATCTTCTAACGGGAGAGTTGAGTTATGTCCATTACGTTCTTTAGTTTTGTTGTGTTGCAGAGATCAGGCATTTATGTTGGATTGGTAGGGTATGCCTTTTTAAACAGGTTGGTTTTTCTGGACATTTAGGTGGTCGTACGTAGATTTCAAGGTTTTTGGTAATGCGTTCCACAGTTGTGTGCTTATGTAGGAAAAACTGGACGCGTAGGTTGATTTGTATTTGAGTCCTTTGCAGTTTGGGTAGTGCAGATTTAGGTACGTTCATGTTGATTCAGATGTGTTTCCAGTTGGTAGGTCGATCAAGTCTGTCATGTATCCCGGGGCTTCACCGTAGATGTGGAAGGCCGTTGGATACTGGTTGTTCTCCAAATAGCACACCTTAAAATTGCTCTCCTGAACATCTACACACCTAATGTGGACAAGCTTTCTTTTTTTTGACAACGTATCTTCTCAATTAGCACTACTAAATGTGGATCATATAATCTGTGGTGGTGACATGAATCTACCTCTTGACCCTTTACAGGATTGCAAATCCAAAGTGAGACGTAGACCACGTAAAGCCACAGCATCTCTACGCAATCTATTGGCTACTTGGAATCCCATTGACTCTTGGAGCCTGCAACATCCCACAGATCTGGACTCTACCTTTTACTCCGCGCCTCATGACTCACACTCCAGATTAGACTGTTTTTTTGGTCTCTAAAAACTCACTGGACCCAATATTCAGCCAGTGGCAGCAGGGTGTTTGCTGTCCGCCACCATCAGATGTTCAAAATATCCGGCGACCAGCATTGAATATCTACGTTTATTTTGGCTGCTTAAAAGTTAACTGGCTATGCTGATAAGTAGATATAAGTACATAAGTATTGCCATACTGGGAAAGACCAAAGGTCCATCGAGCCCAGCATCCTGTTTCCAACAGTGGCCAATCCAGCTCACAAATACCCGGCAAGATCCCCAAAATGTACAAAATATTTTATACTGCTTATTCCAGAAATAGTGGCTTTTCCTCAAGTCCATTTAATAATGGTCTATGGACTTTTCCTTTAGAAAGCTGTCCAAACCTTTTTTTAAACTCTGCTAAGCTAACCGCCTTTATCACATTCTCTGGCAACGAATTCCAGAGTTTAATTATACATTGAGTGAAGAAAAAGTTTCTCTGATTCGTTTTAAATTGACTTCATTGTAGCTTCATCGCATGCCCCCTAGTCCTAGTATTTTTGGAAAGCGTGAACAGACGCTTCACATCTACCCGTTCAACTCCACTCATGATTTTATAGACCTCTATCATATCTCCCCTCAGCTGCCTTTTCTCCAAGCTGAAAAGACCTAGCCATTTTAGCCTTTCCTCATAGGGAAGTCGTCCCATCCTCTTTATCATTTTCGTCGCCCTTCTATGCACCTTTTCTAATTCCACTATATCTTTTTTGAGATGCGGCGACCAGAATTGAACACAATATTTGAGGTGCGGTCGCACCATGGAGCGATACAAAGGCATTATAACATCCTCATTTTTGTTTTCCATTCCTTTCCTAATAATACCTAACATTCTATTTGCTTTCTTAGCCGCAGCAGCACACTGAGCAGAAGGTTTCAACGTATCATCAACGACGACACCTAGCTCCCTTTCTCGGTCTGTGACTCCTAACGTGGAACCTTGCATGACGTAGCTATAATTCGGGTTCCTCTTTCCCACATGCATCACTTTGCACTTGATAACCGGTTAACTTTTTAACAGTCAAAGATAGGCTGCTATTTAAGTGGCCTATTTTGACAGTTCAACATAGCCATTTAGGTGCTGAATATCTGCACCTAACCAGCTAGCCACTAACTGGGATATTCAGTGGGAGATAACTTCTCCTTCTTAGGCAGCCAGCCGTGGAACGCTCTTCCAAGATCCATCTGAACAATAAACGACTATCTATACTTTAGAAAAATGTTGAAAACCCATCTCTTCAAGCAGGATTACCCTAACGTCCCGAATTAACCTTATTAACCCACCCATATGACTCCTGTTCTGATGATCACTATATCTTGTCCTTGTCTCCCAATTCTCTTTCATGCTTATCCCCTAGTCTCTTCTTCACCACCTTCCCTACACCACACCCCTCCCATTCCTTTTCCTTTGCTTATTCTATCTTTTTGCACCTTTCCGTGTGCATCTCATTTATTCTTAAGGCCTTTATAGCTATGTTTACTACGGTTAGTAATATTCTCCTTACATGACTTTGTAATTATATTTACTTTGTAAGCCGCATTGAACCTGCCCTGTGTGGGAAAGTGCGGGATACAAATGTATTAAATAAATAAATTTATTTATTTATTGCATTTGTATCCCACATTTTCCCACCTCTTTGCAGGCTCAATGTGGCCTACAATACATCATGGATAGTGGAAATAAGAAGAGAATATACATTTGGTGTTACAGAAGGATTTTGGGTTGCATGGTAATGGAATACAGGATAGTGGTATAGCAGAAGACATTATAAGACATTTCTGGATATATGTGGAGAAATTAAATAACTCTCCTGTTGAATATCCACAATTAGGCACTTAAACACTATTTAACTGGTCAGGAGTTGTGACCAAAGATCTCCTCTCTCCCCAGTTTCTTTAGCGGGGTGGGTCTGTAGAAGACAATGATAGGTGGAGAGGGGAGTTCATTTGAGGACAGGGACCACTGATGTGCCTGGCTGAAGCTGCAAAAAAAAAAAAAAATCCAGACTCTACCTTTTGCCAAGTAGAGGTTCTCAGGGAAACGCAGAGCTAAATTTCACAGGAGATCTGAACTTTGCTAGATTTCATTTTTGAATCGTGACACATGAAAAGCACATCTCACTTAAAACATTAGCAAATAAATAAAAATGTTTAAAAATATATGATTTGAACATTCTTTTAAAAAGAGAGGTCCCTCTCAAAGTTTAAATCCTAGTGCCATCTTGTGGTCAAAAGAGGTACAGGTTAAAAAAAAAGGAGGTACAGGTAAATGCTGATGTTTGTTTACTCTGAAAGTTCAAAGACGGGGGGGGGGGGGGGGGGGGTGGTAGGAGAAGATTTTTTTTTTTTTTACCCAATGCATATTTAAGTTCTGGAATTTAATGATGGACAGTGTGGAAAAATCAGTTAGTGTAGCTGGGTTTAAAAAAGATTTGGACAAATCCCTAGATGAAAAGTCCATAAATCAATATTAAGATAGTTTGAGAAATCCACTGATTATCTCTGGGGTAAGCAGCATAGAATCTAGCAACTTTTGGGATACTGCTAAGGATTTGTGACATGGATTGGACATTGCTGAAAACAGGATACTGAGCTTAATGGACCTTTTGGTCTGAACTGTACTTTGTGCAGCTAACCAAATCCACAACACCATTCAAGAGCTGCTGCAGGATTTAAAGGTTAAATCTATAACTTGGTACTTGAGGATAGGTGCCCCTTTCTGTGCATATGTGCACTAAAAAGTAGTACTTACACGAGTATGGGCCTCTTTTATCAAGAAACTTATAGAGAAATGCTCTAAATAATTATAAATATGCACCTTGTGTGTAACAAAAGGTTACTTCTTAAGGAATCTATATATATAAAAGGCACCACCAGCGTTCTAATGAAGCCTCACTTCCGGTTTGCATGGTGGTGTAGATATCCGGTTTCCCCCATGAGTGTCTGGCCCGCCCTCGAGGGCGGAGCACTGACACTCATGGGGAAAACAACGAATGACAACCACATCCACACTATAGGGGCAGGAGTAGGGAAACACGCGGAGCCTACAAACCAACCCTCACTGCCCCCCCCCCAAGCAAAACACCCTGAAGCAAAGCCCCTACCCCCCCTTCGCCCCATCACACAACCCCCTACCCCCCCTCGCAGCATCACAGAAGCCCCTCCCCATGACACATCAACAAACCCCCCTAGGAGCGGCTCCAGAGACGACAGTCCCCCCTACACTCCCTCTCCCAAGTCGCCGCCGCTCCCCCTCTCCCTCCGCCCAGCAACTTTCCCACCAGTCCCGCCCACACACCCACCCAACAGACCTGCCGTGCCGCTCTGATCTGTGCCCGAAGCAGCAGTACCGGACCCACAAAAAAAAAACATCAGCTGTTTACACGAAGCAGGCACTGCACCGCTGCCACCCAAACCAGCCTAAATCCAGCCCAAAACCAGCCCAAACTCAAACCCGCCCCTGACACCCCCACCCCCGTGTCATCACCCCCGCCCCCCGCCGTCATCAACCCCGCCCCCGCCGTCATCAGCCCCGCCTCCCCGTCATCGGCCCCGCCTCCCCGTCATCAGCCCCGCCCAAAACGTCACTAACCCCGCCCAAACCGTCACTAACCCCGCCCCCCGCGGCCGAAAAAAACGCCCAAAAAACAGCCCAAAAGACCAAAAGCAGCCCAAAAAACCGCTACCCGCCGCGGGCAAAATTTCCCGTGGCGGGTCGCGGAAAACCGCCCAATTGGGCGGTAAAACCGCCCACCTGGCAACACTGCTCTCACGTCGCTCCTACGGGGTCCTTCTCCAGGGGCAGTTACGTCGAGGCGCGAGGACCGGCTGCACAGCCAACTGCCACTCCTGATGGCCTCCTGCGGTGCCTCGCCTGCTGATGCTGTTTTTGTACCGCCGCTACTGCTGTTTCGGCAACACATCGGACCTGCTGCCGCCTCTGTGGATGGAGAGAGTTGCTGGCCGCACGGAGAGGGGGGAGCAGCGGCGGCGCCTTGGTGAGGGGGAGGGGGACAGTGGCTGCGCAGACATCCGGGGGGGGGGCAGCGGCCAACATCTGGGGGGGGCAGCGGCCGACATCGGGGGGGGGGGGGGGAAGCGGTGCTAGCGCCCGTTTCATTGCTCTCTGAAACGGGCCTTTCACACTAGTATTAAATAAAGGCCTCATAAGCCAAGGGTACCAACTCAGTGGACACACCTAGAATGGCTTTCATCATAAGCAACCACCACCTCCAAAAAACCTGCAGAGTGAAACCACTGAACCAGTCTGCAGTAAAAGAAAAAAAGGGGGGGGGGGGTGGTATAGTAACAAATCAATTGTTAATAGACACAGGTGATATCTATTAAAGTAACATCTTGTATATATTATTGGAAGAATGATCTCAAAACGAGAAGAGAGAAAAGAGAGATACTATTGAGGGAAAAACTTACGGAACATAATCAAAACCATCAAATAATGAAGAAGTGCTTAGCTTCAATCATAGGGAAAATTAGGTTCGCAACCGCAAGACACCTCTAATACACATATGGTGACGGGGAGATTTTCAAAAGAAGCCATTATAGGTGTGTCCACTGAGTTGGTACCCTTGGCTTATGAGGCCTTCATTTAATATTCCTTGAGAAGTAACCTTTTGTTATACACAAGCAGTGGTGTGCTGGAGCAGGCTCGCAAGAGCCGGTTGTTAAGTTTGTAAGAATTTTGGGAGCCGGTTGTTAAAGTAGGGCCCTCCATGGCTACTTTAACAACTGGCTCCCAAAATTACTACTACTACTACTACTATTTAGCATTTCTATAGCACTACAAGGCATACGCAGCGCTGCACAAACATAGAAGAAAGACAGTCCCTGCTCAAAGAGCTTACAATCTAATAGACAAAAAATAAATAAAGTAAGCAAATCAAATCAATTAATGTGAACGGGAAGGAAGAGAGGAGGGTAGGTGGAGGCGAGTGGTTACAAGTGGTTACGAGTCAAAAGCAATGTTAAAGAGGTGGGCTTTCAGTCTAGATTTAAAGGTGGCCAAGGATGGGTCAAGGCGTAGGGGTTCAGGAAGTTTATTCCAGGCGTAGGGTGCAACGAGACAGAAGGCACGAAGTCTGGAGTTGGCAGTAGTGGAGAAGGGAACAGATAAGAAGGATTTATCCATGGAGCGGAGTGCACGGGAAGGGGTGTAGGGAAGGACGAGTGTGGAGAGATACTGGGGAGCAGCAGAGTGAATACATTTATAGGTTGGGCCCCCTGCTGAATTCTCTTTTATTTTGCTGGTGGGGATGCTGAGCCCTGCCAGCCAAGTAAATAGACTGCTGCTGCTCCCAGCTCCTTGTTTCCAGCTCTGAGCAGCAGGCTGGGACTTCTCCAGCATGTGTGAGAAGTTTGAGCATGCTGCTCAGAGCAAGACGTTGGAAGTGGTGGAGGTCCATTTATTGGCTGCCAGCAAAGGTATGCCTAGCGTGCCCGCATGAAGGGAGGGAGGAGAGAGAGGCAAGTGTTGCTCCCCCCCCCCCCCGGCCACCCCTGGCCCTTCCAACTGCAGAGCTGGCTACGTCCGGAGAAAGAGCCTGTTGTTAAAAATTTACCAGCACACCCCTGTACACAAGGTGCATATTTATAATTATTTAGAGCATTTCTCTATAAGTTTCTTGATATATTGCTCTAAGCAGAATCACACATTTTTTTACCTCTTTTATCAAGCCACGCTAGCGGCTCCTGGTGTGGTAATGTCGACAACGCCCATTCACCTTGCTGACAAAGGGGTCCTTTTACGATGATGTGTAGGTGAGTATGCGCATCCTACGTACATCAGTTTTGAATTGCTGCCTGGCTACTGCGTGGCCCCGTGTGGTCATTTTATTTTTTACGCACGCACGCTACGAGCCCCGAAAACTTTCTGGCGTGTGGTGCTAACCAGGCAGTAATCAGCATTGTACGCTCGCTGACAAGTCCCGCCCGGTTAATGAGTGAGATTTTACCGCTAGGTCAATGGGGGGGCAGTAAGGTCTCAGGCCCCAAATGGACACACGCCAATTTTTATTTTGCCGCACGTCCATTTTCAGCTAAAAAAAAATAGGCCTTTTTTGTAGGTACGCTGAAAAATGGACCTGCGCGTGTCCAATACACATATCTACACCAGCGCAGACCACTTTTTGGCGCACTTAGTAAAAGGACACCAAAGTGCAGCTTGATAAAAGGTCCTATGTGCCCTAATGGCTATTCTTAAGAGCGCCTTTAAACGCTACCCCCTGCATTCTATATAGCACAACTTAAGTTGCATGCACAAATCCAGTCATATTCTGGATTTGAGTGTGCAACTTAATTAGTTAACAAACTAATCAGTGCCGATAACTGCAACTTAACAAGCAATTGTTAAGGATCTGGATTTGAGCTTTCTTCCTAAAAGCCTAAATTTGGCTTTTTTTTCCACCGTTCTTCTCATTTTATCATAGTCTCCTTTTTAAAAGCTAAACGCTAGCGTATTTGATTTCCTATGTATACTTACTTCAAAGCTAATATCAAATCCGATCACATTATGATCACTGTTATCAAGTGGCCCCAGCACCATTACCTCCTGCACCAGATTATGCGCTCCACTAGGGACTAGTGCTGTAAAATGTGTATATTATTGATAATGTTTCACAGTAGTCCTATTATTGGGTTTCGATTTACTGTTTTCAAGTTTACCTTGATTCTTGGAGTCACCATTGATCGGCATCTAACACTTGAGAATCATGCGAAAAACACAACTAAAAAGATGTTTCACTCAATGTGGAAACTAAAAAGAGTAAGACCATTTTTTCCAAGGACCGTCTTCCGCAATTTGGTACAATCACTGGTACTCACTCATCTGGACTATTGTAACTCACTCTACGCCGGCTGTAAAGAACATATACTCAAAAAACTCCAGACAGCCCAGAACACAGCGGCCAGACTAATATTCTGAAAACCAAAATATGAAAGCACAAAGCCCCTACGAGAGAAACTGCACTGGCTCCCATTCAAAGAACAAATCACGTTCAAAGTATGCACCCTCGTTCATAAAATTATCCATGGAGATGCCCCAGCCTACATGTCGGACCTAATAGACCTGCCACCCAGGAATGCAAAAAAATCTTCTCGAACATTCTTTAATCTTCATTTCCCCGACTGCAAAGGTCTGAAATACAAATTAACACACGCCTCCATCTTCTCTTACATGAGCACTCAACTCTGGAACGCGCTACCACGCTATTTGAAAGCGACCTATGAACTGATCAACTTCCGTAAACTACTAAAGACTCATCTCTTTGAAAAGATATACCACAAAGAATAAAATAGGTAAAATCTCCAAATACACCTAGAAACGTCGTAACACGTCCATTGTTTTACAATGTCTCTACTACACCAGTATTTTGTATTTCTAATGTCTGATAATGTCTTCTGTAATACCACTATCTTGTATTCCTATTGTCGGTCAATGTCTTCTGTAATGCCACTATCTTGTACTTCATGACCATGTAACCCCAAATCCTTCTGTAAAACCAAATGTATATCCTTTTCTATTTCCAGTATCCATGATATATTGAAAGCCACATTGAGCCTGCAAAGAGGTGGGAAAACGTGGGATACAAATACAATAAATAAATACATAAATAAATAAATAAATACCTCATTTATTGTATTTATGTTTATTCTTGGTTATGTCACTGTTATTATGCTGTTAACAAAATTGTAAGTTTTATGTTAAACTGTACCTGCTGTACACTGCCTTGGGTGAATCTCTTCATTAAGGCGATTAATAAATCCCAATAAATAATTAAATAAATAAATGGAGTCTCTCTCTTTACTTCGTGCTCTGGAGTGATTCTGTATGGAATACTTTTAGATGTATGTTTTTACTTTCATTTATATTTATATATACCTAAGATTATATACATTTTGATATGTTATATTTTGTTTGATTTTAGACCCCTGAGGAAGGCCTTTTTGGCCGAAACACGGACCGTGTAGGGTCCCAATAAAACTTTTTTGGTGCTTTTACTCTTTGTGGTTTTTGTCTGGTCTATTTTGGGTTTCTTCCGCTCTTTTTGTTGTTTTCTGTGATTCCTGTAGTGGCAGAAAGACCAGAACACGTACAGAAGGTTGAAGATTTATCTATACAGCGTGCTTTGAAACCGATGTTCAGGTATCTCAGCTGGAACAACTGCCGTCTTCATTTGTATAGGAAAAACTGATCACTAAGGGGCCCCTTTTACTAAGCTGCGTAAGCATCTACACGTGAAAAATGCGCGCCAAAATGGTTACCTCCCGGTTACCGTGTGGCTTTTGTGGTAATTTCATTTTTGGCGCGCATCCAATACACGCGGCCGAAAAATAATTTTTATTTTCGGACACACATATCGGAATGCACGTCCAGTGGCATTTGATGCACATAGGCCATTACTACCCAGTTACCATGGGAGGCTTTGCCGCTAGGTCAACGGCTGGCGGTAAGGTCAAAGACCCAAAATGGATGCGCGGCAATTTTGATTTTTGCCGCACGTCCATTTTCGGCAAAAATGTTTAAAAAAGGCCTTTTTTTTCACAGGCACGCTGAAAAACGGATTGTCGCACACCCAAAACCCACGCCTACACTACCACAAGCCATGTTTTGGCGCACCTTAGTAAAAGGACCCTTCAGAGTAAGCTTGAGAATTTTGAAAATTTTATTAAGCGTTTAAATGTTCAAATTTTGAATTTCCCTCTGACATGTCTAAAGATTTTATTTTATACTAGTAAAAAAGGCCCGTTTCTGTGAAAAATGAAACGGGCGCTAGCAAGGTTTTCCTCAGAGTGTATGTTTCAGAAAGAGTGTGTGCGAGAGATGGAGTGTGTGTGTCACAGAGAGAATGAGAGAGAGAGAAAGAGTGTGTCAATGTTTGTGTGTGAGAGAGAGTGTGTGTGATGAAACAGGTGGTAGCAAGTGTGTGTGTTTGTGTGAGAGAGAGAGAGAGAGAGAGTGAGTATGTGGGAATGAGAGTGTGTGCTAGGGTGCCCCCTCCCCCAAGGTGGCCCCCTTCCCTCCCTCTTCTCTGCCTGCCAGATGCAAGTGTGTGTTTGTGACAGACAGAGAGAGTTAGTGTGTGTGAGTGTGTTTGTGAGAGAGAGAGTGGGTGAGTGTGTGGGGGAATGAGAGTGCGTGGCAGTGCCTGCGTGCCTGGCAGCCTGCCTGCCAAGGGGCTTCCATCCCTATGCCTGTCTCCCCACCTCCTACTCCTCCTGCAGCATTGCCTGCCTGGTAGCACTGATGTTTCCCTCTATGCCTGCCTGTGTGGCTGCCAAGGGGCCTCCCCTCCTCTGCCTCTCTGCCCACCTCGTAGTGCTTGCGTGGCTGCCAAGGGGCTTCCCCCCCTCTGCCTCTCTTCCCACCTCGTAGTGGTCCTGCACCCCTCCGTGGCACTTGATCGGCGTTATTTGCGACTCGTCCCCCAGTCTGCTAGCACGGAGCACTTTTACCTCCTGGTCATCCGGCGTTCCGTTGGTTTGTTTTGTGGAGGGTGGCAGCTTGGGGATCGTGGCAGTGTCGGCAGGTGTATGTACGGTAGGGTCGGGAGGGCGCACGACGGCAGCGTCGGTCATCAGCTGTTTTGCGGAGGGCGGAGTACGCCAGCGTCGGGAGGGCCTGAGGGCGTGACTGACTGAGATGGACAGATGCTCAGTCGAGAGGCTTCACCACCACGAACGCCACGAACCCTTCCCGGAAGTCGATGGAGCTGGAGTGGCTTCATTAGAACGTTGGCCTCGCGAATTATGTCCGGAAGGGGCGTGGCTGAGGGCGGGTGTATGAGTGAGAGTGAGAGTGAGTGGTGCTGACAGGCTACAACACTACAGGGCTTCACTGTTTCCCTGCCACACTGTGAGCTTCAGAACTGGAGGTGAGCTTGAGTTTTATTATATTAGATATTTTTGAAGGAAGAACTTAAATATAAGGAAGAGACACTACCTCCTTTACAAAAAAAATGTATCATTTACAAGTTCCTACAAAATCATTGACGCCTGAGTGGCACTCGTTGGAGGTGGTCTCATTTCAAGAGCTGAAGTTGACTGAAATTTTGGAAAGCTCTGCTGAGGAAGTGGTTTCCTGAGTTGCATTGTTGGTTAGTTTTGTTTTCCTCCAGGATAAATATACAATGGAAGTTCTTTAAAATTAAGAACTGTTCTTTCCTCGGTGAAAACATTCCTTTTCTCGGGTGTCTCTAGAGCGACACAGGAGAGGCAAAACCAGTTTTTCTCCCTAAAGCAGCAAGTATTGGATGTGGGAGCAACATTTCAGCTTAGGGATCCTTGCAAATGTGTTATTTGGTTTGAAAATCGCACCTATATATTTTATGAATCCTCACCACTACAGTTCTTCCTAGAAGGGAAGGGAGCTGTTAAGCAGTGGTTTTAGTGACTTTCAGTAGGACAGATAATGTAATAATTAGACGCTATCTCGTTTGTTTGGTTATTATATTCTTCTGATGTAACTACTTTTTCAGGGGTCCTTTTACTAAGGTGCGCCGAAAAATGGGCTGCACTAGTGTTTTGGGCATGCGTAGATCCATTTTTCAGCGCGCCTGTAAAAAAGGCCTTTTAAAACTTTTTGCCGAAAACGGACGTGCGGCAAAATAAAAATTGGTTGGCGTCCATTTTGGGTCTGAGACCTTACCGCCAGCCACTGACTTAGCAGTAAGGTCTCACACGGTAACCGTGCGGTAATCATCTACGGGCGTAGAGTGACGATTACCGCCTGGTTTCCACCACACGCAAGGAAGTAAAAATTATTTTCCGGTGCGCATAGCAGATGCGCAAAAAAAAATGAAATTACCACTCAGGATAACTCCAAATTGACATGCGTTGGGCGCGCATAGGTGCCTACGCGGCTTAGTAAAAGGGCCCCTCAGTTATTTAGTTTCAGAATAGACCTTCTTCTAGTTTGACTGGCATCTTCTCTGGAGTAGGGACCTAGAATATTCTTCCTGAATCTGCACAGGAATGTACATTTGACATCCAGACACAATCATGGCAAAGACTGTAGAAGTCTGCTCAGCACTGGCTTCGTTCTCTCTCTCTCTCTGAAAGATTACTCGCCACATCAAGGAGTTCTCTTTTATGCAAAAACTTTACTGAACTCTGCAACGGGCAGATAAACCAAACTCGATATTTCCTATGTACAGTCAGCATTTGGTTTAAGAGGTTTCCTGTCCATCCAAGACTATTTGGTACAGTCTTATCCCCCCTTAATTCAGTCTTAGCTTATCTGGTCTTTCCAGGATACCCCCTCTCCTCCTAGGGTCTTGGCAGGAGTGAAGGCAACCAAAGACCATGTGCACAAACAAACAAGAACTTTATTACCTTCAAACTCCACCTCTGTTGTCAATCATTGAACCTCAACATGAGAGGAGGGAGAGAGGAGACATGATAGAAACGTTTAAATATCTCAAGGGCATTTATGTACAGGAAGAGAGCCTTTTTCAAATGAAGGAGAGCTCTGGAATGAGGGGGCATACGACAAAGTTGAGAGGGAATACGCTTAGGAGCAACCCGAGGAAGTATTATTTCACAGAAAGGGTGGTGGAGGCATGGAATGGCCTCCCGGTGGAGGTGGTGGAGTCGAGGACTGTTCCAGAATTTAAAAAGGCATGGGATAAGCATGTGGGATCGCTTAGGAACAGGAAGAATTAGGGGTTACAGAGGATGGGCAGACTGGATGGGTCATATGGCCTTTATCTGCCATCATGTTTCTATGTTTCCATGTTTCTAACTAGAAACATTTCCCTCTGCAACTTATCCCAAGAACCTACCCCTTGGGCTGGATCCTTTACCTCCCGCAATCTCAGATAACTTCCTACAACTCCAGAACCCTCCCTTCAGAAACTCTGGAGAATTCTCTTAGATAAATCTAGTAATCGCCATTATAATAGGGATTACAAATGCAAATGACATGCTTCAAAATATAAAGCACAAAAGTGTATTGGGACTTATGTGTTCACTGCCTGACGGTGTCATGGTTACTTTCACTTCCCACCACGAGCAATGGATCAGTTTGAAGCTCTATTTTCATCCACTTACTGTAGGTGCTTGGCTTTCTAGCACCCCATCTTTGGAATTTCCCTTTTGCTAATCCTTAACAAAGAATCAGCTTTTAGAAAGTTCAAATCATATTTTTTAAATGTTGGCCTTTGATTTGGATCATGATCTGGTTGCCCTTGGATGTGACTGGTGAGGGAGCGGGGCAGATGCTTTGCAGGCCTGGTCTCCCTGGATGGGACTAGTGAGGGAATTGGGCAGATGCATTGCAGGCCTGCTCCCTAGGTGGGACTGGTGAGGAAGCTTAGCAGATGTCTGGAGGCCTGGTCTCCCTGGATAGGACTGGTGAGAGAGCTGGCCAGATACTTTGCAGGCCCAGTCTTCCTTGATGGGATTGGTGAGTGTTTGGAGGCCTGGTCTCCCTGGATGGGACTGGAGAGGGAGCTAGTGTAATACATGGTAACATTTATTAAATGGTTTTTTTTTTTCTGGGGCTCTGGGGGGGGCTGTCCCAGGGTTTTGGTGGATGCTGTTCGCCGGAAAAGGTTTAAAGTTAGTTTGGGAATTTTTAATGGAGTCAGGTGAAGAAAGTGTGAGATGTTTCTTAAATATGGTTTTATTTTACAAGGAATAACCCATGATTAAGAGGGGATTGTACTATAAAATGTTCCTTGCTGTTTTGGGTACAAGTCAGATTAAAATTTGACTTTAAAATTCTCTATATAGTAAGTTTTGCATTAACTTCTATGGGGGGAAGGGAAACAGCCAAGATTCTAAAACAGATCAGAAAAAAAAAACCCCAGTCTTTAGCTGACAAGCTGATTGGTTGAGTGATGTCAGATGTTCCTCTGGGGGGGGAGGGGGGTGAGTTGCCAGGGAGACTGCTGAGTGAACTGAAGACCAGAGCAGGGAATGACTGGGAGAGAAACGTATGCTGAGTGTGTGAAATGTAAGAAATAAAAGTATATTTTATAAGTTTAAAGTGAAATAAGTGACATTGAAAAAGGGTACTTTGATATTGAAAGTGAGCTGAGGTGAGTGTGAATGTTCCAGTGTAGCATTGAATTTCCAGAGATAAGTGATTTACCATTTTAGGGTGAGAGAGGCTTTGATTTGTGGTGGGAATTGTACTACATGAGAGAGCCTATAAGGGTGTCAGGAAAAAGTGTGTAAGGATTTTAACTGTGACACAGGGGAAAGACTGAAGGTGAATCTGTGATTTGAAGAAAGTTGCTGCAGGCAGTGTCTGTGTGGAAGGTGTGTTTTGTGCATATGTTCTGAGTTCAGAACAAGGTTTGTCAGGTGGCAGATTAAGCACTGCTTTTGTATGTGTGCTGTATTCTCCAGCTTGATCTGATAGCTGTGCAGGGAAATGTTATGTTTTTATGTGAAGTCTGTGAGATGGAATGTTGTATTACTATTTGAACATGGAATGGGTTACTGTGTGAGATCCCTGAATGCAGTGCAAAAGCCTTCTTCTGCAACAGTTTATAATAGGGAATTAACAGTGAGAAATAGGCTGTGAAGTGAGTACTCCTTTAACTTATTTTATTTCAATTAGAGAGTGTGGCCACAGTATTGAGAACTGATTAATTGTCACCAGAGTGGAGTCAGTTCGTGGAGTCAGTTCCTGGACAAGCAGGGAGTTTAAGGTTTTGCTTCCCTGATTATTTTCTTTATAAGTGAGGTTTAGGAAGAAGAGATCGGTGAATTATCCTCTGAAGGGTTCCAGATGAGCTCCAACGCAAGAAAGACATCACCTAAATAAATTCAACTACAGCTAAGTGACATTGCCAAGGGTGTTGAAAGGAATATATTATTTTTTCACAACATCTTAAGGGAAAACTAAAGAACGGAAGAACATCAAATATAAAAAAAAAAATCCATGTTTTCTGACTTGCCTAAGTGTTCTGGGTTCAAGTGAGATCCCTGCACAAACATCCATAATACCCATAAAGACTCAAATTCTGACATCAATAACAAGGAAAGAGTATTAAAACTATCTAATTTTGATATAAAGACAATTTAAATATTTATCTGAAAAGGTTCTTTTCTGCCTTTTCGGGTGATTTTTGTTGAAAGAAACAGAAAAAGTTAAGGGTATACATGTAAAACTACAATTGAATGTTGAATATGTTATTGCAGTTCTATTAAGCCACACACTAATTGTGAAATTGAGTTTATTTGAATGAAAATTTGTTTGCATTTGTATTCAATAAAGAAAAAGATCATTTGCAAATCTGGAGGTGCGGTTCTTTCAGTTCAGGAACAAATCCTAAATTTAGCTTCTTTTCCTACTTTATTCTTTGAGAGTAAAGGACGAGGTTAGTTTATTTGTTCCACTCCCTCGGCTGTGAGTGTGTGTTCCCTGGATATTCGCCACGACTACAACAATCAGGTATCTGGGAGCACATCACTACAGTCCAGCCGAGAGGGGTGGTAACACTAGGCAGATGCTTTGCAGGCTTACTAAAATGTTGTCTTCTTTGTTGTCTATATTCTTTCTTGTTCTTTCCTTTCTAAAATGGAATTCCTCTTCTTTTATTTCCTTCTGTTGTTAACATTTATTGGTGTTGTATGCTTACTGAATTTGATGGAAGGTAGTATTTCAAATATAATAACTATAAACACTTGCCTGCCTCAGGTGCTAAAATGCATAGTTACAGCTCTGGTAGGCAGGAACTGTGCACTGTTCTTTGGTTCAATGTAAAAATGGATAATATTCCTATGTATATCACCTGTTCTGATGGCGCTCAATTGGTAGTGAATAGAACTGGAAGAGTTCTTGGCGTTATCTTAGATTCTACTTTGAAGACGAAGGCCCAGATGAAACAACTATTCCAGAAGGCTTTTTAAAAGTTGAAAAGTGTGGTAGCCGTGTTAGTGAGAATCCTGAAAGGTAACTTTAAAACCATACAAGAACGTAAGACCTTTGAAGTCAGAATGATTGAATATTTTAACACCCAACAGAAAGGACTTAACAAGGATCTGGGGTTCCTAGCCCATTATAAACCATAAAGCTGTATGTCTCTGTTGATCACCCTCCCCTCACCTATCCACACCCATCCTGTTAGAATATCAATGATATGCTTTGATGTCCCCATGCATACCTCCGACCCACCCCCATCCTCCCACCCTGTCATAGTAATGCTTGAATGCTTTCACTTACATACACTGTCAGCTAGCACATTTGCTTATTTCCGATCTGAGGAAGAAGGGCAACCTTCGAAAGCTAATCAAGAAATGTATTAAGTTATGTCCAATAAAAAAGGTATCATCTTATTTTCTTTTCCATGTTTTATTTTGTTTGATTTCTATTGATAACCTTAAAAGTTGAAACAACTTCGATTAGTTTGTTTTTACTTTATTCCTAATCATTTCAAAGTGCTGGTGCAATTATTCTATCACAATTGGACTATTTTAATTTCTTGTATATTGGTGTTACTCAAAAGCAAATGTAGAGATTGCAGTTGATTCAGAATACAGCAGCTAGACTTATTTTTCATAGAATTAAATTTGATCATGTGTCTCGGTTGCTGATTGATCTACATTGACTTCCAGTAAATGCACAGCTAATTTTTAAAATGTGTGCCTGTGTTTTTAAAGTTTTGGAGGGCCATTGTCCAACTGTTTTGACATTATTAAGAACTCTTTTGGGTGATTTTAATGATTGATGAACTTGCACATATCTTATGCTGCAATTTCCTGTTTTTAGAGGTGCTAAATTGAAAAGGCTTTATGAGAAGTCTTTTAGATTTCAAAGCAATATGCACCTAGTTGAAATTAGATTATGTTTTTCTTACATTCATTTCCACAGTCATTCACAAAGGAAAAACATTCAACATAAAGGAATCCTTCACATGCTCATCTTCCAATGTGGTATATATCATCCATTGTAAAAAATGTGACCAAGGATGCTATATTGGAGAAACAAGCCAGATGCTAAAAACAAGATTTAACTTACATAGACATCACATGAAAAATGCCATTGCCAGCCAGGATGCCACGCCTGTGGGGCAACACTTTACAAAAACAGAACAATGTACTAGTGATTTCATAGCAAGAATCCTGAAAGATAACTTTAAAACAATACAAGAACGTAAGACCTTTGAAGTCAGAATGATTAAATATTTTGACACCCACCAGACAGGACTTAACAGAGATCTGGGCTTTCTAGCCCAATATAAGCCATAAAATTGTAAATTGTACTGCTTTCTTTGTCACTCTCCTGTCTCCATGCGTATCCCTCTGTCTCACCCATCCACCTCCATCCCCACCCTGTTAGATTGTCACTGATATGCTTTGATGTCTCACTTATATATACTGTCATCTACCAACATTTGCTTATTTCCGAACTGATGAAGAAGGGCAAACTTCGAAAGCTAATCAAGAAATGTACTAAGTTATGCCCAATAAAAAAGGTATCATCTTATTTACTTTTTCGTGTTTTATTTTGTTTTATTTCTATTGATTACCTTTAAAAGTGGACTAACACGACTACCACACCTCTCTACATAAACTGTTGAAATCATATTTGTTGTTAAAATGTTTGCTTTGATAATACGGTAATTTTATTTTGAGTGTAGTTTTTATTATTGTAGCTCTGTACTGATGTGTCCTTTTTCTTATATTGTTAACCCTTTAGATTGTAAGCTCTCTTGAGCAGGGACTGTCCTTCCCCATGTTAAACTTATACAGCGCTGCGTAACCCTGGCAGCGCTATAGAAATGCTAAGTAGTAGTAGTAGTAGTAGGGGTTAAAGTGGGCTATAAGAACCCAACAACAACATCATCACTGCTCTGATGGGTTTTGTTTTCAAGCCAGTACTCTCTTCTTGCCAGAAGATGGCGCCCGCAGAAAAGAAAAATAAAGTTGTATGAATTATATAGTTAAGAACAGTGGTTTTCAACCTTTTTTTTTTTTTTTTTAAAACAAGGAATCCCAATCCTTTCTCCCTCTTCCCTTGGAGAAAATTACATGCTGTATTCTGATGCTTCTCAATCAGCACCTGGAAGACATGGCCGCCACTTCCCTTGCTCCCCGCGCATCTACACGTCACTACCCCAGGCCATTTTTCATCGCATCTTAGTAAAAGGACTCCTTTATCTCCTCCTAGACTCCTTCCCCTTTGTCACGCTTCCTTACCTAGCACTATCTCTCTGCATTTTATTCCAGAACTATTCTCTTTGGGCTCCCACCCAGGGACCTCCCAATCATTTCCCCCTGTGACTCTGTACCGGGGTTACTCTTCTAGTAATCCCAACCTAACAGGTGACATTACATGGCAGTTACATGTATATGTGCATACATACTTATATAAACAGCATTATTATAAACATTTACACGAGTAGTAAAGTTGACTTGTTGAACATGGTCTGTTCTCTTGCAAATTCTGGCGTGCAAGCGGATTTATCACAGAGCTCAGGAAACAACTGTCTCTTTTGATACAAGATCATCCAAAATTTAACCAGCCCAAGTCCCCAAAACCCTGATTCCAGATACTGGAGGGTTCAGCCCAGGGGCATAGCCAGACCTCATGGAGGTTGGGGACACATTTTGAGTGCCGCCCCGCCACCCCTCACCCACCGCCACACCACACCACGCCTCGCCACACCTCACCTCACCTCCTCGGCCCCCCACTGCCTCGCCTCCTCGCCCCTCACCGCCTTGCCTCACTCCCTCACAAACAAATACCTTTTCTGATGGGGGTCCCCAACCCCCGCCAGCCAAAGCCTTCTTCAGCGCGGTCTCCAGCACAGCCGCGTTCGCGGCCTGCCCCTGCTCTTCTTTCTTCTTGCTCCTCCTGTGCATGCTGACGTCAGGAGGACGTCAGACTCAGAAACAGAATGAAGGAAGAAGAGGACCTCAGCTGGCAGGGGTTGGGGTCCCCCGCCAGCAAAGGTAGCAGACGGCGACGGCGACGGCGGGTTGATGGCGGGTTGGCAGCAGGAGGGGGGGGTCGAGAGGGTCGTCAGCAGTGGGGTCCAGGGCCAAATCTACGGGGGCCCAGGCCCCCGTGGATCCACATAGCTATGCCCCTGGTCACTGCATGGGTTTTCTGTGCATTGTGGTCACTTTTAGCACAGTGATAAAATGGCCACTTTCCCATATTTTTTTGTAATGGCCACACGCTAATTTCCACACGGCCATTACTGTGGGAGCCCTTACCATCACCTATTTAGGACGCAGTCAGGTCTCCCGCGCTACTCCCGTGCTAATCGGGTAGCATGTGTTACGTTCCTCACCTGGTTCCAGGCCTGCGCGGCCGATTCGCCGGCGAGGTGTGGTCCGGCTGAGATAGCCGGCTATTTTGGATGTGGTTTCTCCAGGATGGGTCTGTTTCTGTTTCCTGTTTCTGGCAGCCGTAATCTTGGTTGGATCAAGGACAGCAGCCATCTTGGCTAGCTCAGGAGGGGGCAGCCATCTTGGAGTAACGAGGTCAGTAAGGAAGCCCATATTTGGCACCTCTTCTGATGGGGCAGCCATCTTGAATCAGCTGCACATGCTTGAGCCTAATTCCTCCACTACTTAAGGCCCTGCCTTCAGTCCTTCGTTGCTTTGGCCTCAATTGTCTCAGAGGTCCATGCTGGAGTTCTGTTCACCGGCTTTCCTCAGTTCCTGTTTTCCTGTGTACCAGACCTCGGCTTGTTTTCCTGACCACGATTGTTTGCTGCCTGCCTAGACCTTGGACTGGTTTGACTATTCTTTGCCCTACGAATTACTTGGCTATTGGACTGTGTCTGCTTGCCTGTCAGCCTGGTCAGCGGCTGTGCAACCCCGCTGGTTCCAGAAGTCCTGGTGGCCATCTGCAGCTGGGAGCTCAACTCTTGGTGAATGGTGGTCGCTTCCCAGGTGAAGCTAGGGGTTGTCTGGCTGCCTGACTGAGTGCGGCGTCACTCCATCTCTGCCGTGCTCAGTCGGGGCACAGGGGCTCACTACTACCGGGTCATAACAGCATGCAATAATGTGCCTGCACTACCCAATGAGTGTAGGGCACGCCTACTTTCCACCCATGGGCACGCCTCCTGTGCCGAAAAGTAAAAAATATTTTCCAGCACTGGATTAGCACATGCTAAGCATAAACTACCACGGGACGCCTCAGCGCTCTTTTAGCGCACGGTAGGTCCACTGCGCCTTAATAAAAGGGCCCCTGTGTTTGTTTACTTGGATAAAAAAATTAGAGGTTTGCCTATTATTGTGAATCTCTAATTATAAATCTGCATAGGTCCATGGACGGGTCATTTGCACCTGCCTCAGAGCAGGCGTCTGCTTTTCAGTGGGTAAGTTTTTAAAGCTGTACAAGTACCTATCCTGCTTATTTTCGAAGGAGAAGGGCGGCCATCTTCTGACACAAATCGGGAGATGGCCGCCCTTCTCTCAGGTGCGGCCAAATCGGCATAATCAAAAGCCAATTTTGGCCGCCCTCAACTGCAGTCCGTCGCAGAAGTGGCGAAAGTTTAAGGGGGCGTAGCGAAGGTGGGACGGGGGCGTGCTTAACACATGGCCGCCCTCAGCTGATAATGGAAAAAAGAAGGGCGGCCCCGACGAGCATTTGGCCAACTTTACTTGGTCCATTTATTTTCAGGACCAAGCTTCAAAAACGTGTCCAAATTGACCAGATGACCACCGGAGGGAATCGGGGATGACCTCCCCATACTCCCCCAGTGGTCACCAACCGCCTCCCACCCAAAAAAAAAAAATTATGAACATTTTTTGCCACCCTCTATGCCAGCCTGAAATGTCATACCCAGCTCCATGACAGCAGTATGCAGGTCCCTAGAGCAGTTTTAATGGGTGCAGTGCACTTCAGACAGGCGGACCCAGCCCCACCCCCACCCCCACCTGTTACGTTTGTGGAGGAAACAGTGAGCCCTCCAAAACCCCCCAAAAACCACTGTACCCACATGTAGGTGCCCCCCTTCACCCATAAGGGCTATGGTAGTGCTCTATAATTGTGAGGAGTGGGTTTTGGGGGGGATATGGGGGCTCAGCACCCAAGGGAAGGGAGCTATGTACCTGGGAACAATTAATAAAATCCACTGCAGTGCCCCCTAGGGTGCCAGGTTGGTGTCCTGCCATGTGAGGGGGACCAGTACACTACAAATGCTGGCTCCTCCCACGACCAAATGCCTTGGATTTGGCCGGGTTTGAGATGGCCGGCCTCGGTTTCCATTATCAGCGAAAACCGAGGTTGACCATCTCTAAGTCCAGCGATCTCAACATTTAGGTCGACCATTATCAGCAAAAACCGAAGCCAGCCATCTCTAAGTCCAGCGATCTCAACATTTAGGTTGACTAAATGTTGAGATTTGGCTGGCCCCAACCATATTATCGAAACGAAAGATGGCCACCCATCTTGTTCGATAATATGGGTGGCTCCGCCCCTTCTCGGAGCCGTCCCCGGAGATGGCCGCCCTTATGGATGGGCGGCCCCGTTCGATTATGCCCCTCCATGTTACCTTTATATTATAGGTGCAATATGTACGCTGATCTGCTTTCCCAGCCTAGGTGCTTTGCTGTAAAGATACTCTCCCTATAGGCAAACGTTTGCACCTTTAGCTACGCCAACACTGAGCAGAGGTTTTCCTGAGAAGGTTGTCATTGCACGTAACCAAAATTAAGGCTCAAGGCAGATAACAATGAAAAAGAAATTTAGCTAAATCCCAGAAAACACAAACAGTGATTAACCACCACCCCTCTCCCCCCCCCCCCCCCCCCAAAATTCAGAAAATTAGTTTCTTAGCAAATAATTTTCAATCAAGTGAGCTTTCAAAAAAACATCTAAAAGCATAACAACAGTCTATCTCTCTAAAAATATGAGGTAACCTATTCCAAGAATCAGGACATCTGCCTATAATACAGTAACACTAGTGGAACCATGCCTGTTTCCTCAACAATGAAACGGGCCCTAGGAAGGCTGTCATGTAAGCTTTTTTTCCTCTCTCCTCTGTCCTCCCCTCCATGTCCAGAGATTCTCCTCTTCCCTGCCCTCCCATCCGTGTCCCGCGATTCTCTCCTCTACTGTCCTCCCATCCCATCCATGTCCATCAATTCTCCTCTGCCCTGCCCTCCCCTTCCCTTCCTCCCCTTGATGTCCCGCGATTCTCTCCTCCCCTCGATTTGTACCTGATGGTTCTCCGGCTGGCTGGCGCTGGCTT
The DNA here is from genome assembly GCF_901765095.1 of Microcaecilia unicolor. Classification (NCBI taxonomy): domain Eukaryota; kingdom Metazoa; phylum Chordata; class Amphibia; order Gymnophiona; family Siphonopidae; genus Microcaecilia; species Microcaecilia unicolor. The sequence continues at coordinate 349,312,908 of NC_044034.1, forward strand.
CCGTTCCGTTCGTAACATCCCTCCTGACGTCAGCTCGCCTCCAGCGTTCCCTTCCCTCTCACTGTTCCGCCCTCTGACGTCATTACGTCTTGACGCGAGGGTGGGGCAATGAGGGGGAATGGAACGCTGGAGGCTGGCTGACGTCAGGAGATGTTACGAACCCAGGCAGTCAGACATGGAACGTTGGAGGTGCAAATTACTATATAGGATAGTAGATGACAGCAGATAAAGAGCTGTATGGTCCATCCAGTCTGCCCAACAAGATAAACTCATTACATATATGTAATTCTCCATATGTATACCTGGTCTTGATTTGTCCTTGCCATTTTCAGGGCATAGACCATAGAAGTCTGCCCAGCACTGTCCTTGTCCCCCTTCCCCTCCACTGCTAACTCCAGGCTTCGTTCCTTTTCTCACGCGGCACCTTATGCCTGGATCCTGGACCTATACGTCTAGCTCCATCTCTACCTGTTTTCAAATCTATGCTGAAAACCCACCTTTTCACTGCTGCTTTTGTCTCCTAGCCCTCATTTGCCCTCCCTTGTTCCTTCCTTCCTTCTCACCCAGTACTTCCCTCATCCGTAACTGTCTTGTCTGTCTGTGTTATTTAGATTGTAAGCTCTTTTGAGCAGGGACTGTCTCTTTGTGTCAGATGTTCAGCGCTGCGTGCGTCTGGTAGCGCTATACAAATGTTAATAATAATAATAAAATTTCTGAAGTTGTCGTCAAAGCCCCTGAAAAGCTCCACTGCAGCCCATCTAAATCCGTTCAGCCACGATCAGGGCACAGACTGTAGAAGTCTGTCTAGCACTGGCCTTGTTCTCCACCTTCGATCTTAGGGGTCCTTCTACTAAGGTTCGACAGGCCTATCATGGGCCTGTAAAAGGGCATTACCATGGGACGCGCTGAGGCAACCCTCGGTAGTTTGGCCAGCAGTGCGCGCTACTCCCATGGTAAAAAATATTTTTTATTTTTTGCCGCCGGAGGTGTATCTGGGTGCCCAAAGTAGTCGTGCCTGCGTTAATTGGGTACTACAGGCACATTACAATGTTGTACCCAATTAGCGCAGGACGGAGCAGTAAGGGCTCCCGGCGGTAATGGCCACTCGCTAATGGGGAAATTAGTGTGTGGTCATTAAAAAAAAGAAAAGATGACTATGGCCATTTTTTAGCCACGCTATAAAGTGGCCAGAGCGTGCGGCAAACCTACGTGCTAATTGCAGCGCCAGGCATTTCTAGCGCACCTTAGTAAAAGGACCCCTAAGTTTTGTAGTAGATTTTTGATGCGAAGAATTTGCTGGAATTGTTAAGTGGATTTCCTGAGATGAGTGTTAAAGGTTTAGCTAAAGAATACAGAGAAACTGATGTGGAAAGACATTCAGATGCTAAACCATGTACGATTTTGAAAATAAATGATAGGAATTTAAACTCAATTCTTGCCAGGGATGGCGAGAGGTGGGATGGGGGTGGGGGGTGGGGTCAAAATTGCCCGGGCCCAAGCTTCCAAGGGGGGCCTGGCACTGGGGTCGCTTTCTCTCTCCTGCTCCTGACAGAGTGGAGTTGAACGGGTAGATGTGAAGCATCTGTTTCACGCTTTCCAAAAATACTAGGACTAGGGGGCATGCGATGAAGCTACAATGTAGTAAATTTAAAACGAATCGGAGAAACGTTTTCTTCACTCAGCGTGTAATTAAACTCTGGAATTCGTTGCCAGAGAAATGTGGTAAAGGCGGTTAGCTTAGCGGAGTTTTAAAAAGGTTTGGACGGCTTCCTAAAGGAAAAGTCCATAGACCGTTATTAAATGGACTTGGGGAAAATCCACTATTTCTGGGATAAGCAGTATAAAATGTTTTGTACATTTTTGGGATCTTGCCGGGTATTTGTGACCTGGATTGGCCACTGTTGGAAACAGGATGCTGGGTTCGATGGACCTTTGGTCTTTCCCAGTATGGCAATACTTATGTACTTATCACAGCCCGACAGGAGCAGGAGAGAAAAAACTCCAGCGCCAGGCCCCCCTTGGAGGCTGGGGAGGACACGGAGGGGTAGGTTTTCCTCCAGTGCTGCTCTTCACTGTGCCCATTGCTTGCTAAGCGGCTGTTTTTCCTCTCAGGTGCACATGCTCGGTTTTGAAACTGAGCATGCCCTAAAAGAAAAAGCAGGGGCAGGCAATCGGCAGAGTGAAGAGCAGAGCTGGAGGAAGACCTTTTCTGCCTACGGGGACTCGGGATCCCCGCCAACCAAGGTATTTTAATTGCAGTTGCAGCTGCGATCCAGGGGGGGGGGGGGCGGCAGTGGTGGTGATTGTTGTGGGGGGGGGGGGTGGCAGCGGATAACGATTGTGGGGGGTGGCAGTGGCCCTGCCCTGGGCCCGGTTAAGTCTCTCGGCAGCTCTGATTCTTGCTTTTAAAGGGAGCCAATGCAACTTTAGGAGAAATGGGGTAGCAAGATCAGTTGATTTAACCCTCCCCCCCCCCCCCCCCCCCCAATCCCCAGATCAGTGTGGAAGCAGCATTCTGCACATTCTGGAGTCTTTGTAACTGGTGATCTGCAAGGCCTAGCAAAGCAATGTTGCAATAATCCAGTTTAACATGCATATTTTTGAAAATTCACCCAAATAGTAACATAGTAAATGACGGCAGAAAAAGACCTGCATGGTCCATCCAGTCTGCCCAACAAGATAAACTCATATGTGCTACTTTTTGTGTATACCTTACCTTGATTTGTACCTGTCCTTTTCAGGGCACAGACCATATAAGTCTGCCCAGCACTATCCCCGCCTCCCAACCACCAGCCCCGCCTCCCAGCACCGGCTCTGCCATCCAATCTCCGCTAAGCTCCTTCTGAACAGGATTCCTGTATGTTTATCCCACATACACAAATGTTTTCTGAATGCTGCAGATCACATGTAAATGCAAATAGTGACCCTGGGGTAATGCTACAGAACCTGTGTAAAGGCAAATAGTGACCCCAGGGGTAAGTTCCAAAGTGAAATAACACGTACCTTTGCTGTGAAGATCCAGCCAAGATACCATATGGCTCCAGAAAAAGGAGGACGGATTGAGCCAGCCGGGTTTTACTTCCATTGCTTCAAAGCAATGGAAGTAAAACCCGGCTGGCTCAATCCGTCCTCCTTTTCCTGGAGCCATATGGTAACCCTAGCCAAGACGCACAGTGAAAACTGAGGGGGCCAGCATTCAGCCTGTGGTGGTCCGAGAGTTTTTAGCCGCTGACAGCCACAGGCAAAATTAAGCACAGATATTCAATGCTGGACTATATCCTGGCACAGGCATTGATCAACTGGGGTCAGTTGCTGACCCGGAAGTTATGTGGGTACAGGTCATCAACAATACTTCCATTTCCAAGTGTATTTATTTCTTGATATACCACTCACTTGAAACAGCATCTGGGTAGTTTACAATAATAGTGAAAAAATAAAGGAAAGGAAAATAGAATATTGCAGGAGAGAAAACCCAGTCCTCGGTACACACCTAGGCACTAGTCAGGTTTTCAGGATACCTACCATGAATATGCATGAGATGGATTTACAGCCCTACCTCCATGGTATGCAAACTTATCTCATGCAAATTCATGGTGGGTATTGTGACAAGGCAAGCCCCAGAGACTCTCCAGTGAAGCAGTTGAGCCCATGAGTGAGGAGAGTAGTCCTAAAAAGATGGAAGATTCCCAGTCCTAGCAGGGGGAGCAAAGGCTGGAGGCAGGGTGAGCCTGTTACTCCCTTCCCCACTAGAGGGCGAGGGAAGGAAGAAGCTCAGTTTCCCTGGCTTATGCCATCAGTATATAATTCCCCCCAGCTGTGAGAAGGAGAGGCTCTCAGTCACCAGGAGAGAGGGGAGACGAATGGAGAGAGAGATTCCATGGAGTATGTGGAGGAAGGAAGTAGCCTGCCACTAGAGCTACCATGGAGTGGGAGAATTCAAAGGTTACCCTGCCCAGCACTTGAAGGCAGTGGAGGAGGCCACATCGGGCGTGGTGCTGAGAGGTGGGAGAAACTACCAACCAGTGTTGCCAGGTGGGCGGTTTTCCGCGACCCGCCGCGGGAAATTTTTGCCCGCGGCGGGTCGCGGTTTTTTGGGCTTGTTTTGGGGTCTTTCGGCGGTTTTTTAAGCGTTTTTTCGGGCCACGGGGGCGGGGCTAGTGGCGTTTTGGGCAGGGTTAGAGACGTTCTGGGCGTGGCCTTGACGGGGGAGGCGGGGTCGGTGACGGGAGAGGCGGGGCCGATGACGGCGGGGCGGGGTTGATGGCGGGGTGGGGGTGTCAGGGGCGGGGTTTGACTTTGGGCGGGATTTGGGCTGGTTTGGGTGGGGAAAAAATTTCCACCTGGCAACCCTACTGCCAACCCTGCTCCTTACAGGGTTCCCTCTGTGCTGTGAAAAGGCAGGTGATTTGTGGTATTGGTTTGATGTGCAAAGACTGTCCATGAAGATTTGTTCTGAACTGTTGTGCTATATTGGAAGTGTGCTGAACTTTACTAAACCCTTCTGAAGGAGGGGGGAAGGGAAAGCTAACGCCCTAATAGAAGACCTGAGCGTTTGCTGAGGGATTTTGGGACCTGGACTGTACCTTTTTTTCTTTTGAAGATTATCTTATGAGGACTGTACCTTTTCCTTTTGAAGACTATATTAAGAGGGCTGTAACCTTTTGTTTTGAAGAATACATTATGATTTTTGGTATGAAATTGCCTTGATAATAAAATACTTTGGCCCTGAGTCCCAGTATCAGCAGCATTCTGTCCTGGAACCCGGGGAGCCTGTAGGCTTGCTGGCTCCACCCGAGGAAGCGGACCCCCCCCCCCCCCCCCCTTTACAGTGTCCTGAAAACCTGACTGGCTAGGTGTGTCCCGAGGACTGGGTTGAGAAACCCTGGTATAGACTAAAAGTTGAAAAGATTTATCTGCTGTGAAATGCAAATCCTGTCCTTGTCCCTATTGTGCTATGACTGGCAGCCACATAGCTAAGCAGGCAATGGTAGGGCTGCCTTTCGTGTGGATCTATCTGTCTGCTTAGCTATACAGGGCCAACATGGAATATGACCCGTGCATACACAACTGTCTGCTCCATCCTGACGCTGCCTGTGGACCATGGTGTAGCCAAGGGTGGACCCGGGTGGGCCTAGGCCCACCCACTTTGGGCTCAGGCTCACCCAGTAGCAGCACACCTATGATGTGGCTGGCAGGGATCCCCAAGCCCCACCAACTGAAAACTCCCAACAACTGTTCCTCCTGCATACCATGTAAATAGCAGATCTTTGCCTGCAGTGACTGATACATACTGCTCGCACCAGCCCCACAGCCTTCCCTCTGATGTATTCCAGCCTATGCGGAAATAGGGAGTTGCATCAGTGGGAAGGCTGTGGGGCCAACATGAGCAGTGTGTATTAGTTGCTGCTCGCTGCTGGTGAAAATCTGCAATTTAAAAGGTATGCAGGGGAGGGGGGGATGTTTGAGAGACCATTTGGCATGCAGCTGAGAGAAAGAGAGACTAACCAGCTTATTTTTGAAGGAGAAGGGCGCCCATCTTCCGACACAAATCGGGAGATGGGCGCCCTTCTCCTAAGGGCATCCAAATTGGTATAATTGAAAGACGCTTTTGGCCAGCCTCAACTGCTTTCCATCGCAGGGACGGCCAAAGTTCAAGGGGGCATGTCGGCAGTGTACTGAAGGCGGGACTTGTGGTGGTAAATGGGAGCCCTCCAAAACCCACCAGAAACCCACTGTACCCACATGTAGGTGCCCCCCTTTACCCTTTAAGGGCTATGGTAGTGTTGTACAGTTGTGGGTAGTGGGGTTTAGGGGGGGTTGGGGGGCTCAGCACCCAAGGTAAGGGAGCTATACACCTGGGATTAATTTCTGAAGTCCACTGCAGTTTCCCCTAGGGTGCCCGGTTGGTGTCCTGGCATGTGAGGGGAACCGGTGCACTACAAATGCTTGCTCCTCCCCGACCAAATGGCTTGGATTTGGCCGGTTTTGAGATGGCCGGCCTTGGTTTCCATTATCGGCGAAAACAGAGGTTGACCATCTCTAAGTCCAGCGATCTCAACATTTAGGTCGACCATTTCTAAGGTTGACCTAAATGTTGAGATTTGGCCGGCCCTGACCATATTATCGAAACGAAAGATGGACGCCCATCTTGTTTGATAATACGGCTGGCTCCGCCCCTTCCCGGGGCCGTCCCCAGAGATGGGCGCCCTTAGAGGAGATGGGTGCCCCTGTTCGATTATGCCTCTCCAAATCACCTGTGGGAAAGGGTGAGGTTCTTCTGCCCACCCATCTTGGGCCCAGGCCCACCCAAAATTGGGTGTCTGGCTACGCCCCTGCCATAGACCCCTGGCACTAACTGATGATGCTGTGGTAGTCACAGCCAATATTTAGTGGAACTGCCCGGTTAAAGTGCCGCTGAATACCAGCTACTAGGAGGCTAAGGGGTTCTTTTACTAAGGTGCGCCAAAAAGTGGCCTGCGCTGGTATATATGCGTGTATTGGATGCACCTGCAAAAAAGGCGGGGGTTTTGGCCGAAAATGGACGTGCGGCAAAATAAAAATTGGCACACGTCCATTTTAGGCCCAAGACCTTACCGCCACCCATTGATCTAGTGGTAAGGTCTCACACGTTAATTGGGCGATAATGGTCTACGTGCATACAATGCCGATTACTGCCCGGTGAGCGCCATGGGCTGGAAAATAAAATATATTTTCTAGAGCGCTTAGTGGACGCACAAAAAAACTGAAATTACTGCCCGGGCCATGCGGTAGCCGGGCGATAGTTCAAAATTGATGCACATAGGACGCGCATAGGCGCCTATGCAGCTTAGTAAAAGGGCCCCTAAGCTTGGTTTAAAAGGGCAGGAGATGTTCCAGCCTGCTGAAACCATGCTGAATATTAACTTCTAAGTGTGTATTTTCTACGTATGCATGCAGTTATAAAATTACCCAAGAAAAGAAAGCCAAACAGTCCCAAAAAACATAAGCTTTGGAATGCTCTACCAAGATCCACCCGAACAATCATCGGCCTTTTGCCTTCAGGAAAGCACTGAAGACCCATCTCTTCAAGAAAGCCTACCCTAACGATTCAACTAATCTAAAGCCTGCCCACATGATTCTTATCGACTATTGTTATACATTGACCACGTTTCCCATGATCCTTTTTGCTATCCCATATCCATTCCTCTCCATCTTCCTACACCTACCTTCTAACGCTCATTTCCTTCTGCACCCAATTCCTCCTATGTTCAATTTACTTATCCGTTAACCCCATTAATATTGCGTTTACTACAAATTGCATATTCTTTTTTTACGACTTTGTAATTCTTCATATTGTTACTATGTAAGCCGCATTGAGCCTGCCATGTGTGGGAAAGCGCGGGGTACAAATGTAATAAATAAACAAACAAAAATCAAAACAAACAAACAAACAAAAAAACAGTGGCAATGACCAAACAGAACAAATCAGGTGATCCAATATCAGAATATCCTTTATTGTCAATCCTAGTCAAGTGAGTTGATATGGTCTTGACACGGGCCGTGTTTCAGCTCTATCAGCTGCATCAGGAGTCCACAAAAACTGCGAGTTAAATCCGGGCGACATCTATGGATACCTCGCAAAGCATTACTGTCATGATATTTTGGAGGCTTGTTCTCGCCTCCAATCTCCCCAATTACCCCCAGGAGCTTCATTTTGGTCCTGAAAATAAAATACACTATACACACTACAGAGTGTAGGTCAGAGATGCCATGCTAGGCCAAGCTTTCTTTATTAGATGTGGATCTGCATTCTAAGTACTAATATTTCATATTGTAAACATTAAGCATACAGAGTTATAATTCAAGGCCACGGTATTTTTCGATTGCCCTTCTCTTTGTGTCTTTGGTTGGCCGAGATCAACTCGTAGTGTATAAATGCATAAGTTACATAATTATATAAAAATGGAAAACAAAAAAATTAACATTGACTTGTATATTTCATTCTGACAAACGCACAGCGTTCGTGACTCATTTAAAGAAAAACTGATGCCCGCTTAATAAAAATTACTTAAGAAATGATCCGAGAATATGGCACTTGGGTGTCTCTTACCTTCAAATCAGAAAAAACATTAACTCCCCTCCTCTGTAGAAGTTGAGGTTCCACACATAGCTTTAACACATTAGATAATTCCAGTTGTACATTTATTTTTTTAAAGAGATGTTTTCTATTTAAATTTCCCTTTCTCTGCTTATCTAAATGTCATTGAAGTCCTCTACTACTTGGAACAGCAATGGAGGACACCGGTTCAATTGGTTACCCAACAAATTTCGCTGCCTCCAAAGAAGGTTTTCAAGTTACCGTTCCCCACCTTTAAAATAGCCCTTCTTTTGTATGTTCATACTAGTCTCCTGTCTGCTCCTCCTCGAATCAAATCAGGCCCTTGGCCTTTAGTCGTCCGCATACCCTTCTTCACGTTCTCGGTTCCACTGTATGGCTCATAGTCCCTGGAATACTGTTGAGAAATATGGCCGTTCTTCACAGTTTGCAAGAGCTGATAATACCTCTCTGTTAAATGGAGTGCGTTTCGAGTTCAACCGTGGAATCCACTTTGGCTTCAATTCAACAGCACTTGAAAGGTCTGCTCAAAACTTGTTCTGGCACGTTTTCATTTTCCAAAATAGAGATGGCTTCTTTCTGAGTCACCATTTACTATGATTTCTAGGTAGTCACTGCACAGTTATTTTGTTGCTGTAGTATAATCCTACTTTGAAGTTGTAGGACGTTAAAATTTTACTGAAAGCTCATGAAAAATGATTTCTACCTTTGGGTTCACCTTGGTCTCTTCTTGCTTTTAGCTAGAGCCGTCCATAATTTCTTGGTTGGTCCGAACACTTATGGTTACTTTACATTACATTTTTAACATATTTAACTTTGCTAGTAATACTTTCTCTTTCAATCAACTATTTTAATGAAGAGTTTATTTGGTATCTTTTCTCCCTGTCAGCTTTTCCCATAAGGCACTTAAAATTCATATTCTCCGATTAAGGTTCATCACCATTCACTGAGGATCGTGTTCTATACAGAAATGTCTCTCTTTGTTCATTTTAGTAGTAGGTGCCAAGGTGAGAAGGCATATGGCTAGCTGGAAGCCTGCTGTTTGGGTAAATAGTTCCAGTAGGTGAATTCCAGTATGGTGTTGGGGCCCCAAAAAAGCTGGAAGATGTCACTGGTAAAGCAGGAGGATGTGGAGACACAAAGTTCATCTTCTGAGGATGTGCATGGTAGGAACTCACATAGGGAAGATCAGATGGGTACTTGTACATGGAAGATTCTGGAGGGTGAGGCTGGAGGGCCTGAGCGATTCCATGGAAGTCAAACTTGTAAGCATAGCGTTTGCCATGGACTTTGGTCATGATATTTTTGTCATAGTAGTAGCGGAGAGCACGGCTTAGCTTGTCATAGTTCATGTTCGGTTTGCTCTTCCGTTCACCCCAGCGCCGGGCCACCTCGTCGGGGTCGGTCATCTTGAATTCACCATTGGTGCCTTCCCAGGTGATGCAGTTGGAATTTGAGCTATCAGAGAGAAGCTCCAACAGGAACTGCCACAGCTGAATCTGTCCACTGCCTGCAGGAGAAGAATGAAAAGAGAGCTGAGATAATGACCTTACAATTGGAAGTCTTGTCAGGTTCTCCAAAAGGCCTGCACAGTTCAGGCTCTGGTAAACACAGAGAGGCCGATATTCAAAGCGATTTAGCGGCAGGAACCTCTCCTACCCGCCTACATCACCTGTCACCGCCCAACTACGGATGTTCAGTTGCACTAAAGCGGGGAGTGCCACTGAATATTACCTCTGTCTGGTTCCAAAAAAAGTGGGCCAGTCAGGGGCGGGCCAAGGGGCAGCACTGGGGAGCAGCCAGGGCTTATGCGGGCGCTGGTAATATTCAGCCAAGGCCCGCATAAGTTAAGCGGGTGAAGTCAAGACACTTCAAAAGCTCTCCTAAATTCACCCGCTTATCTTTATGTGGGCCCAGGCTGAATGTCGGACCAGGAGGACCCACATTAAAAAAAAAGTTTCCCCCCCCCCCTCTCATGGCCCCTGACAACTTGTGTGACATTCTTATCCCCTTGGCAGATTCTGCTTTTTGCTTACTCTTCTTCAATTAGTTGTAACAGATAAGACAGAAACAACCTTGGCATACAACTGACCAATGATTTAAGCTCTACTTAAATCGGAAACTGGCACTGCATACTCTTTAATTACGACCACAAGTCACTATGGTGGTTGTAATGAAAGAGAATGAGCATAGGCGCCCCGTATAAGAGGCTTGGGGAGGCTAAGCCTCCCCAGCCCAACCCTGACCATCTTGTGTTTCTTCTGCTGCCTGCCGTGTCATTTTTACTGCACTGAAGAGTTCTGCCTCGGCACCGGCAATTCAGAGTCAGCCTTCTGCCAGCATCGGGGCTTTCTCTTCAGACATCTCACTCCCTCCCAGCTCTGCAGAAAAGAGGAAGTTACGTTAGAGTCCTGGACGCCCCTGAGGAGAAGGCCCAACGCTGGCAGAAGGCTGACTCTGAGTCTCTGAATTGCCGGTGCCGAGGCAGAACTCTTCAGTGCGAGACAGCAGGCAGCAGAAGAAACAGGGAGAAAGATGCAAGACTCCCAAAACGAGTGGAAGTGAGCCTTTGCAGCCCAGTAAGTAAACAAGGAAGCCAATTTGGTTAATGTGTTTCCCCAGCATGACATCCTCACTGTCTTCAGCCCAAACAAACTTTTGAGCTGCTGCATCCAGGTTGTTCTTGATTGTTGATCGTAACAAGGCTAAAGCTGGGGCACATGGAATCACATTTTAATGTCATCTCATTTGTAGGAATTAGCATTTTAGATACACAACTGGATTATTCTGTTTTTAGGCATGTTTCAGGGACAAGTGGTTTTATAGGTCAAAATAAAAATAAATATTTTTTTAATGCAGATCTCTTTTGTTTAAACATAACTAAATGGGCTATAAGCCCCTAATGGTGTATTAGGTTCTGCCCAGTGTAATATTTTTGGTACAGTAAAGTTCTGAGTGTGTTTTTCCACAAAGATGTGCATAGTGTTTTGCAGTTGAGCGATTATGGTTAGTATATGCTTTGAGCAATCACTTTATTCTTTGACATATGATACATATTTAATATCTAAATTTAATAAAAGTATTGTGACTTATTTTTATTTATTTTTTTTCTGTGTGTTATCAGACAATTATGGATTTAAGCTCCACCCCTGGCCCCATCCCTAACTCCACCCCCTTTAGCCTCCCCAAACAGTTGGGCCACCGACCGCCTATGAGTATGAGACTCACTTCCTCATTATGGAACTCACTTCCTCAGCCTCTCCGGTTGGAGAGAGCCTGTTCACTCTTCCCGACTCTAAGACCCACCTTTTCCAACTCGCATTTGATTCTTAGGGTTGTTTTCTGGCTGGATCCCGTGATGGGCAGAGCACTCTATTTATGTCTGAATTCTATGAGTTCTACTTGCTGTTGTGGCTGAGGGTTCCTTTTACGAAGGTGCGCTGAAAAATGGCTTAAGTCGTGTAGGCACGGGTTTTGAGCATGCGCCGATCCATTTTTCAGCGCGCCTGTAAAAAAGCCCTTTTTTTTAAACATTTTTGCCGAAAATGGACCTGCGGCAAAATGAAAATTACGGCGGCGCCATTTTGAGTCTGAGACCTTACCGCAAGCCATTGACCTAGCGGTAAAGTCTCTTCTTTCCCCTGAGTGTGTGAAGGACTGTCCTGGCCCTGAGGACGATACCCAGGGCCGCCGAGAGCCAGAGCTGGGCCCGGGACAAGGCCGCCCCCGGCCCCCCCACCTGAGGTCGTCGTCGTCGCCGCCGGGCCCCCCCACCTGAGGTCGCCGGGCCCCCTCCACCCGCTACCGGGCTGGGCCCTGAACTAACCTTAAACGCCTCCTTTCACCACCTTCGCAGCAAGCAGCAGCAGGGCAGACCTCTCCTTCCTTCCCTGCCCGCCCTCGCGGACGTTACGTCAGGCGAGGGCGGGACACGGAAGGAAGGAAGGAAGGAAGGCGTGGCCTGCCCTGCTGCTGCTTGCTGCGAAGGAAAGGAGGCGTTTAAGGTTAGTTCCGAGAGCGACGTAGGGCGGGCCTGACTGTGGTGGCGCCGGGCCCCCTCCGGAGGCCCGGGGACTTTTGTCCCCCCTTTCCCCCCCTCTCGGCGGCCCTGACGATACCCCATGCCTGGCTCACTGCAGTATTACATCAGAAGATTGTGAGGGCAGCATGCACACACAGGTTCACATGTGGATTCCTGTCCTCTCTAATTTTCAATAGGTCATTAATTAATGGGGATATGCACAGGGTAAAACTGTTCATTCTCAGCTGGGGAATTTACTCTGTTTTTCAGCCTTTATTTTGGCTTGTTTGAGCTATTCATTTTCATGTACCACGAGGCTGCTCTTAGAGGTTGCAGTAGCCATTTTGAGGCTGGGGCAGTTACAGGCAGGAGCGAGTGGACATCGCTCCTGCTTTTAGGACCCCCCTAGACCACCAGGGATATCCAAGGTAGGCCTGGGGGGGGGGGGAGGGAGGCCTAAGGAGGGTGGGGGATTGGGAGCATGGTCAGGGGCTGTAATTGTCCTTGGGAGGCAGAGGGGATCAGGATTTGGGGGGGTAAAGAAGGGGAACTCAGAGAGGGTGAGGGCAACTGGTTCCCTTATATAAGTCCCGGCCAGTATTCATACAGGGCCTGCGTAAGTATCTTATTTATTGACTGATTGCTTGATTGATTTGTGACATTTATATCCCGCATTATCCCAAAGAAGTTTGAGTTCAATGTGGCTTACAATAAACAGTATAGGATACATAACCAAGAATAATACATAAGAAAGTAATTTGTTGTAAGAATCCAATTTTACAATACAGTATCATAAACATACTGGGATTTATTTTTTGTTACATTTGTACCCTGCGCTTTCCCACTCATGGCAGGCTCAATGCGGCATACATGGGGCAATGGAGGGTTAAGTGACTTGACCAGAGTCACAAGGAGCTGCCTGTGCCTGAAGTGGGAATCGAACTCAGTTCCTAAGGACCAAAGTCTACCATCCTAACCATGTGGCCGCGCAGGCTTCTGCTTCTGTGAGTCTGACGTCCTGCACGTACGTGCAGGACGTCAGACTCACAGAAACAGAAGCCTGCGCAGCCTTCTACATGGAATGTTGCTAGTGGAATAGCAACATACCATGTAGAATCTCCAATAGTAGCCACATTCCATGTAGAATCTCCAATAGTAGCAACATTCCATGTTGAATCTCCAATAGTATCTATTTTATTTTTGTTACATTTGTACCCTGCGCTTTCCCACTCATGGCAGGCTCAATGCGGCAGGCAATGGAGGGTTAAGTGACTTGCCCAGAGTCACAAGGAGCTGCCTGTGCTGGGAATCAAACTCATTTCCTCAGCTCCCCAGGACCAAAGTCCACCACCCTAACCACTAGACCACTCCTCCACTATAGCTATGGATGTTTAACATTTAGAAAATCTATTATGAATGAGAAATTGTACATGAAGCAAAGAGAAAGTTAATGGTAAATAGAGTAATAACCAGTTCAGGCATTGGAGCCGACTCTGTGGGTGCTGTGGGTGCTTGAGCACCCTCAATATTGAGAAAACCCATTGTATGTGTCCAAGGAGGGGTTATTTTCATTGGGCTTAGCACCCCCAATAATTTTGAAAAGTTGGCTCCTATGAGTTCAGGTAATAATTAGTTGTTTGAGATATGGTTGTTCTTTGTGAGGGTTTGTTTGAATAGGAATGATTTGACGATTTTGCAGAATCTAGCATATTCCTGTATATTTCTTATTTGGGTGGTAAGGAGTTTCTTCCACCATTTGGTTCCTAGGTAAGTTTCTTATGCGGGTCCCCAGCTGAATATTGGCCAGGACCTACCTAAGATCCGTCAGCCAACATGGCTGTGCCTGGACATGACCCAGTATTGAATATTTCTACCCATATTTCTAACCGCTGCCAGCTGAATATTGACTGGCATATGAGTAAATAAATCCTAATAAATAAATATGTTTAAGACAAAAATAATATACCCTAGGAAGCAAAACAGGAAACTAGTGGAAGTGTAGAAGAAGGTCCTTACCTGGATTTGCAAGCCGACTGCTGGTTGGTCCAAGAATTTGATAGGGATCTATTCAATTGTGAAAAAAAAAAGTATAAAATATAAATGTTTTTCATTCCCTGAAAGCCCATAAATTTCACATGAACAGAAATCCACATTGGCTTACTAGAACTATTCATTAATGATCTGCTGCGTTAGGGTTGCATTGAGTAGCAAAGATGTCTGGGCTTCACAGGTCATGACTGCAGGGGCGTAGCTACGTGGGGCCATGGGGGCATGGGTCCCCACAGATTACGCCCTGGCCCCCTCTACATTTTACCCCTCCCCCCACCGCCCACCCCCCGCCCTGCCGTCGCATCAGGTACCTTGTTTGCTGGCGGGGGTCCCCAAACCCCGCCAGCCGAAGAGGCTTCTTCAGCGCCGGTCGACTCCGGTGCCTTCGTTGTGTGATCATCTGTTTCTGATGCCTTACGTCCTGCACCGTGCATGTCACCCCGTGCAGGATGTAAGGCGTCAGAAACAGATGATCGCACAACGAAGGCGCTGGAGTCAACCGGTGCTGAAGAAGACTCTTTGCTGGCGGGGATTGGGGATCCCCTGCCAGCAAACAAGGTACCTGATGCGGCGGCAATGCAGGGGGCAGGTGGGCGGCGGTGGCTGATGGGGGTTTTTTGCGGTTGCGGCGGCGGCAGCGGGGGAGGCGGCTAAACAGTACCCCCCACCTCGGGCTCTGGCCCCCCCTCCTGCCAAGGTCTGGCTACGCCCCTGCATGACTGCACAAATAAAGATCAATCTTGAATTAGCCGAGTGTACTTTAAAAATCATAGACACCAGATGAAGATGACGGAAATCAGAGGTCAAATAGATTTGCCCTGTTCAAGGGGTCTGAGGTGATCAGATTCAAGACAGATACACATGAACTGAGGCTTGATGGATTTTGCCCAGGCTTTTCGGCCAGTAGTAAAGCACTCTTTGTGCAGTACAGTGGTAGCAGTAGGTAGGCCTAACTGATGGCAGATCAAAACCTGTATGGTCCAGGGGCGTAGCCAGACTTCGGTGGGAGGGGGGGTCCAGAGCCCGAGGTGAGGGGGCACATTTTAGGCACCCCCCCCCCCCCGGCGCCGACGACCTTCTCGCTCCCCTCCCACCGCCAACCAGCCGTTGCCGTGGCCCACCTTTGCTGGCGGGGAACCCCCAACCCCCGCCAGCTGAGGGCCTCTTCTTCCTTCGTTCTGTTTATGAGTCTGACGTCCTGCACGGATGTCAGACTCCAAAACAGAACGAAGGAAGAAGAGGACCTCGGCTAGCGGGGGTTGGGGTCCCCCGCCAGCAAAGGCAGGCCGCAGCGGGAGGGGGGGGTCGAGAGGGTCATCAGCAGGGGGGTCCAGGGCCAAATCTACAGAGGCCCAGGCCCTCATGGCCCCAAGTAGCTACGCCCCTGGTATGGTCCATCCAGATCCATCCGGTCTGCCCAACAGTCATTATTAATTTGTTATTGAACGAACAATCCAATAGTATTATTACAACATTTTACTTGCTAAGTTCTACTTTATGATCATCTTCCCCTCTCCCACTGAGATATACAACACCTGCATTCATAGCATACAATATGAATGTGGCATAAAATACACACACTTGATCCTGATCTGTTCTTGCCACTTTCAGGGCTCAGACCGTAAAAGTCGGCCTGGCCCTACTTCCCAATTACTGGAGTTGCCGTTGAAACCCACTCCAGCCCGTCTGTCTCGCCATATACAGGACACAGACCGTAGATGTTCGTCCGGCACTGGCCTCACTTCCCCACTGCTGGAACTGTTATCTAAGCACCATTCCTGCCCATCATAGATACTACTACTACTACTTAACATTTCTAGAGCGCTACTAGGGTTACGCAGCGCTGTACAAATTAATAACTAAGGACGGTCCCTGCTCAGAAGAGCTTACAATCTAAAGGACGAAATGTCAAGTTGGGGTAGTCTAGATTTCCTGAGTAGAGGTGTTGTGATTAGGTGCCGAAAGCGACATTGAAGAAGTGGGCTTTGAGCAATGATTTGAAGATGGGTAGGGAGGGGGCCTGGTGTATGGGCTCAGGGAGTTTGTTCCAAGCATGGGGTGAGGCGAGGCAGAAAGGGCGGAGCCTACAGTTGGCGGTGGTGGAGAAAGGTACTGAAAGGAGGTATTTGTCTTGAGAGCGGAGGTTATAGGTAGGGACGTAAGGGGAGATGAGGGTAGAGAGGTAAGGAGGGGCTGCAGAACGAGTGCATTTGTAGGTTAGTAGGAGAAGCTTGAACCGTATGCGGTATCTGATCGGAAGCCAGTGAAGTGACTTGAGGAGAGGGGTGATATGAGTATATCGGTCAAGGCGGAAGATAAGACGTGCAGCAGAGTTCTGGATGGACTGAAGTGGGGATAGGTGGCTAAGTGGGAGGCCGGTGAGGAGTAG
Organism: Microcaecilia unicolor; assembly: GCF_901765095.1. Classification (NCBI taxonomy): domain Eukaryota; kingdom Metazoa; phylum Chordata; class Amphibia; order Gymnophiona; family Siphonopidae; genus Microcaecilia; species Microcaecilia unicolor. The sequence goes on from NC_044034.1 coordinate 349,329,462, forward strand.
GTTGCAGTAGTCAATGCGAGAGGTAATGAGAGAGTGGATGAGAGTTCGGGTGGTGTGCTCAGAGAGGAAGGGGCAAATTTTGCTAATGTTGTAGAGGAAGAAGCTAATGTTGTAGAGGTCTTGGCTATCTGCTGGATATGCGCAGAGAAGGAGAGGGAGGAGTCGAAGATGACACCGAGGTTGCGGGCAGATGAGACGGGGAC